>NC_073306.1:182820304-183420304 GCF_027595985.1 Sorex araneus | reverse complement strand
TTGGCATATTGAATAAACCATGGGAAGCTTGTCAGGCTCTGCCGTGCGGGCAAGATGCTCTCGGTAGCTTGCTGGGCTCTCTGAGAAGGACGAAGGAGTCGAACCCGGGTCAGTCGTGTGCAAAGCAAACACCCTACCTGCTGTGCTATTGCTCCAGCCCTTATTAGAACACATTAATAGAAAATATAAGCCAAGTTATAATTATTTCATTACAGCTATGATCATCAGTAAACTGAAATTTCAGCTACTTAGTGATCTCTTTAGCAGCTGCTATGTCACTTACTCCAGATGGAATTGACAAACTCAACCACAGCAGCTAACACCTTGCTTCCAAGTGACGCTGAATAGTAGGTCCCACAACGGACGCTACAAATCACCTGATTTCATTCACTGTTTTTGGCAACAACCGAAATCCTAAGTTACTGAAAAAACAACAACAAAAAAGAACTTACAATGCATTTATCAAAGTTTCTTTTGACAGTGACCAAAACATTTCCCAATGTAGTACTTAGGAAAGAGGCAGGATCCACGTTTTGTGCAGTCCATACGTGATGACTCATTTTGACCAGCATGTAAAGGGAGTTAAAGCTATCGATTTTGTCGCCTAGTGCAATTAGATTATTCAGTTCTGGCTCAATGCAGCGAAATATTTTAATCATCATCTGACGGATCATGTCTTTCCTGTATCAGAAAACATACAAAACATCTGAAATTATTACAGGCGTTTAGCTTGAATCTTCTGGGTATATACTGAAGACTAAAATGTGCTTTTTCGACAGAGAATGTCCCAATGTGATGAACTAATTATTATATAGCTGTCTTTAATATATGAGGGGTTTCTTTCTTTTTTTGCAGTTAACTTTGCCACTTGTGAAGCTAAGCCCTAAAATGTGCTTTATGATTTCTGGAAAACACACTGCGATTCACTGTTATTTCCAACCAGAAAACATCACAATGGAAGGTGCTTTCTGTGATGAGTGGAGCAAAAAGGACCTGTCGAGCCATGAGCAGGCCTGGGTTTAATGCAGTGAGGGTGTTTGGGAAGGGAACCATCTCCCATCTCCCCCAGAGTTCTGGGAGCCATCAAACTGCTGACAATTCCCCAGACCCCTCCCAGAGGTAGCACTCTTGCAGACCCTTTCTCAGAAGTAGAAGACAGACTGCGGCCGACACATACTCAGATGACACAGGCAGCGGTGCACCAGAATTATGTTGCCGTGAGAAGGTGCTGCCGTCCAGTTCCTCCACTTCACTCTGCAAAATTAATTCAGGTACATACTAAGAAACTATCCTCTTGACTAGGTTACACAGCAAATGCCTGTTCAGTCCTAAAACTCCTAGGGCAGGAAAAATGACTTTTACTGACAAAAGTATAAACTTAGTAGGATGTTTAATGCTCTGGAAAAATCACTGTGGGTTGAGAAGTTGTGTTTTGGGGTGCGCATACAAGGGGTGGGATGTGCAGGGGACTCAGAGTCCACCGGAATGAAGGGAAACATCAGGACACAACTTTCAGGGGGGGTTTAGAAACTTAAGGAAATCTTACCAACTATTCGAATTAAAATGGGCATTTGGAAGAATGCTTTCAACAATTCTGACAGAAGCTGAGAGGCAAGTGCATTCACCACGGCCACAGACTATAAGCAGCCCTCAACAGAAATAACTTTGCATTTGTTTGATGTCCGATCTGTCTACGTTGGCTCTCTAAGGCGTACTTTTTTGACCACATGGAGTAATGCTCGGAGCTCACTCGTGGTCATGTTTGGGAACCATATGGCCTTTGCCTGCCAAGAGAGAGGCCACCCAGGCCCTGGCCCCGGGAGATGACTTTAATCTAAAAAGCACTCTAAATGCTCTCTTGGTTTGTTTTGATGCCATAGACAGAGGTGCCCACTGTCTCTGGCAGGGCCAGGGCCGGAACCCCAGGCTTCTGCAGGCAGAGTACTCAGCTCTATGTGCTTCTCCCAGAGCCTCAATTTGCATTTTTTGAGAAAGAACACTCGTTTTAAGTTCACCAAAATATTCTAGCAGATATCCAATTTTATTTAGTTTGTTGTTGTTGTTGTTTGTTTTGCTTGGGGGGCTTACTCAAGATCACTCCTTGGTAGTGCTTGAGGGACCAAACATGGCATTGGGGATCGAATCTGGTCCAGATCAGCCACATGCAAGGGAAGCATCTTACTTGCTATACTATTACTCGAGCCCTACAAATGTCTAATTATATCTTCTTTCATTTGTCACCTAAAAGGCATGTAGAATAGGCATAATTATAGACACTTTACAGATGAGAAAAAAGTGGAGATTAAATAATTGGTTACTTCAAGGTCAGTTAGCAAGAAAGCCCTAAGATTCAGATTTGAAGTCTCACCTCCTGCTCTTCCTTTTTTGCTAGGTCATGGTAGAAACTCAAATATCTTTTCCTTTAAAAAAAAATCATATTTTCCCCTGTTAACAATGATAAAATTACTTTTGAAACAATGTTGTTTCTTGAAAAGGAAGTCAGATGTTTCACTTCCCCCTGCTCTATCTTAGAGAAGTTAGGACTAAGACCATTAGGAATATTAATCAGGTGTCAAAATTCAATCTGTTTTTTTAATCTTTTGGCAGGACAAAAATTGTATCTGAAATTCTTCCTTTTCCTGTCCTAATATTGAAACAAAAAGGTTAGGTACAGAATCAAACACTAGCCAACAAGTAAATGCGAGGCATACCATAGTCCCAGGCAAGTTCTGATGCTGCTGTAGCTTAAAAAATTTACTTATGAAATCTTGTTCTGCCAGACACAGGGGCTCCAGTTCACTCAGTACCTGTTCAAAGATCTGAAGAAAACCAGAATGATACTTTAGTAAAATTGGTGCTGAAATTCTCACTCTGAATTTAATTCTTTTTTCGTGTGTTTGTTTGCTTGTTTGGGGGCCATATCTGGCAGTGCTCAGGGCTTACTCCTGGTTCTGTGCTCAGGTATCACTCGTGGTAGGGCTTAGGGGGTCATAAATAGTGCCGAGGATCGAACCCGGGTTTGCCACATGCAAGACAAGCACCTTACCCACTGTACTATTTTTCCAGCCCCTTGATTCACTTTTTGCAGTGATAGATGATTTATTTATGATCTGAATAAAACCCAAATGATAACCTCCAAGCCTCCAATACATTATTATCCAAGTGCAATAGTGCCAGAACTTGCCCCAAATAAAACTCAAAATAATTATTTATTTAAAACTTGGAGAGAGATCAACAGTGGACAAACCTTTTAAACCTATTTAATGTATTGCAGTGAACAGTGATTTCATAAAAGCTGACTTTTCCTCTTTGCTTAGTAGCTGCTCAAATAATTTACATTAAGTGATATGCACACACTTAATGATTTATAAAGAAACAATAGAGTTATTTTTAGATTTAAAATTGGAAAATTAAGTTTGGTTTATGCTTTAAATTTAAGAGAACCAGCAGGGCTCAACCTCTGAACACACTGAAATGACTGACACTCTGCTGTTAGAAAAATGAATGCATTTAAGACACACTTGTTACTTTTACCTTATCAAATTTGGTTCTATCAGCAACATCAAGATCAGAGGCCGACATATTTCCCATGTCCAACAAGGAAGACGACTGAGATCTTCGATTCCCTGAACTCTGAACACTGAGTTTATTAAGACTAGAAGTAGATCCAGTTAATTTCCCAGAACTTCCATGAAGACCTAAGAAATAACACACCGTTGAAAGCTGTGACCTTCATAAATGAAAGATCCATCTCCTAACTCAGGGCTCTCTGCCACTGTCTTGGTCTTCAGGGCTCACACTAGTCAGTACATATGGCTACTATGGGGGACGTGGTACAGGGTCCTTTACCTTCCATTATTTGTCAATACCTTCGACTATTCCTAAGTATGCTGGAAAGAGAAGTAGAACCAGACCACAGGACTGAAAGGGGCCTTAAAAATCATAGTCTCTGCTCTGTCCAACTTAACATAAAGTTGCCTCCACACCAAAATAGATTGTCTCTCTACTATTTGAAGGACACAAATAAGGAAGGTTGCTGACCCTGTACAAACTTGCTAACATGACTCTGCTATATTTCTAGAGAAAACTGCCATATCCAAATGACTTATTTCCAACTTATTATAATTATGTTGTTTTTGTTCTGAGGACATACCCACCAGTGATCAGAGCTTATTCCTGGCCCTGCACTCAAGGATCACTCCTGGTGGTGTCCAGGGAACTGTATATGGTGCAGGGGATTGAAGCTGGGTGAGCTACATGCAACACAAGTGCCCTACCTGCTAACTCTATCTCTCGCACCTATTATTTTTTTTAAGCACACCCAGTGGTGCTCAGGGGATGCTTCCAGTTCTGTGCTCAAAAGTCACTCCCTGAGGTGCTCACGGATACTGCTGAGGATTGAATGGGCCTCCTGCATACAAATTATCCACTCAGGTCTTAGGTATTTCCCCAGGCCTTCTATATTAAATCAATATATCAGACTGAACCATCTGAAAGTACCAACACTTATATTCTTGCCCTACCAAAAAAAATCAAATTACATATGATCCAAACTTAATATATTCCTGGCCCCAGAAACTGCTTTTTCAAGCAGAGTTGAAGTGATTAACTACAGCTGTTTAGAAACTAAACAAAACAAAAAAAGAAAGAAAAAAGAAAAATCCTGAAAACTTGTTACACTTAAAATACAGCTAAAATATATTACCTATATAATTAACCATAGTAACTAGGACTCTAGTGTTTTGGGTATAATAATTCTAGGTACCCATCAAAGCCATGAGGAAAAATATAAACAATATGGCTAAAGAATATCCTCTATACATAAAGATTTAAAGGATTTCATTTAAAAAAAATAATTTACCACTGATTTACAATACCACCAAATTTGGGAGTGCAGTCTCATAGCTCTCTATCTGTACATTAAGATTCACCGCCACAAAATTCAGGTGTTATTACACTATCAAAATAGCCTCTTCTGAAAGAATTCCATTTTAACAAAAAAAGATATGTGACATTTTAATTCAGTTTAAAATACACATTAAGCCATTTAAAAGGATTTGGAGTAATTATGTTGCGTATTATTTACTGATGGTCAGAAAGGACAAAAGAACCCACTAAGAACAAAGACAAGCTTTGGCTTCTTGAGGCGAAATCTGACCAAATCTATAGATATTCATTTTTCCAAACAGAACCTGAAAATACAAGTACAAAGGTTAACTTATTTTTCATAAATTTTTGATAATTTTTTTTAGTACCTGCCATATACTAAAACTAAAACAGTAAGCTCCCCGTTTCTTGGAGGCGGCTGTACCATTACCATCATGTTTGTTTTCTTTTAGCAATCAATACCTGGCAACTCAACTCAGAGCAATCAGTATTTGTGGTGCATAACTTTTTTCAAGACAAACAACCAATTTCTAGACATTAAACAAACATGCATTGAGAAAACCTAATACACTAAGCATACTCACTCTCTGCTTCCTGTTTGACAGCGCTCTCTTTTCGAGGCAGTGTAGCTGTGATGGATTAGGTTGCAAGCATCAAAGACAAAGACAAGTTAATAAACTGCATTTTGCACAAACCATGCACAAGAGGAAGTTAAAGCTCTAGTTTAAAAGACACATGCAAAGAATCATGAGCATCAAGTAACAAGAGATGCAAACACATGTTTAGTTGGTCAGCTACTGTTTGAGAAATTATGAGGAAAAACTTTGTCTTTTAATATACTGTTTTTAAACTCAAATATTCAGTTGAGAATATCGCTATTTGTATACCCCATACACAATTTTATATATGCTACTTTTTTTTTTTAAGTTTATGAAGCTGGTCTTTTTGAAACACTAGGACTATAAGTTTTAGTTACTGAAAAATGTAATTTAAAGAGTTAATTTAGTGCAATGGTGCAATGGAACTTAGTTAGATTGAAGTGATAGATTTAGACATTAGATCCATCAACATTCTCATGCTTCCTGGGAGGCTCCTGAAAAGCACCTCCTGTACTAAACGACTTTATACTAAACCTGCAAGAAAATTACATGAGTGGCACTTAAAACATTTCAAGATATCGGGTAGAAACTGAGTAACTGGCTTTACGAGCAATCTAAAAGGCAACGTTTGTGTCCTAATGCTAAGTTTGAGAGCTGGGTAAGTGCAAGAGCAATGCTGCAGGAACAGGGTCCCGTAGAAGAACAGGGGCTCTTTTAGGGTCACCTGTCATTTGTCTTATAGTAAAACCTATCTCTTACCAAACTTATTATTTTTGTTTTGGCTTTTGGGTCACACCTGGCGATGCACAGGGGTTACTCCTGACAGTACTTAGGGGACCATATGGGATGTTGGGAATCGAATCTGGGTTGGTTGCATGCAAGGCAAATGCCCTACCCACTGTACTACCACTCCAGCCCTCCTACGTTTTTTTTTTTTTTCTTTTTGGGTCACGCCTGGTGATGCACAGGGGTCATTCCTGGCTCATGCACTCAGGAATTACCCCCAGTGATGCTCAGGGGACCATATGGGATGCTGGGAATCCAACCCGGTCGGCAGCGTGCAAGGCACACGCCCTACCCGCTGTGCTATCACTCCAGCCCCTACCTAACATTTTAAAGCAACTGCAGAGATAAGTTTGTGAAACGCCCTGAACTAAGATTAGAAGTTAATGTGAAGTGCAAAGAAAGGAACCACAGGGGCTGGAACGATAGCACAGCAGGTAGGGCGTTTGCTTTGCACACGGCCAACCTGGTTCGATTCCCAGCGTCCCATATGGTCCCCTGACCACTGCCAGGGGTAATTCCTGAGTACAGAGCCAGGAGTGACCCTTGTGCTTCACCAGGTGTGACCCAAAAGGCAAAAAAAAAAACCAAAAACCCAAAAACCCAGGGGGCTGGAGTGATAGCACAGCGGGTAGGGCGTTTGCCTTGCACGTGGCCGACCCGGGTTCTAATCCCAGCATCCCATATGGTCCCCTGAGCACCGCCAGGGGTAATTCCTGAGTGAAAGAGCCAGGAGTAACCCCTGTGCATCGCCGGGTGTGACCCAAAAACCAAAAAAAAAAAAAAACCCACAGAATGAAACACAAAATTAAGGGCTCTAACTACAACCTAGAAAAAAAAAATCTTGAAAACAGAAAAGAGTAATGTGTGAACTGTCACGACCCCTGCCAAACTCCAAGGCAAAAGCCCGAATACCAGCATTAAAATCTCACACCAGTGAAGTGCTCCCTTACCTGCTCCTGCGGGGCACGGGGAGGAGAAACAAGAAAGCTGACCATAAAGGAACAAGCAGGGATGGGGCTGGAGCGCCCAGAGCCCATTCTGAGCTGTTCTGGCAACCTGCAGGGCTCACTAGTTCTTTCTCAGACCACTTCCCGTGCAAAGCCTGACTGAACACTTCTGCATCTTTTCTTTCTTTCTTACTAGGCAAGAATGAATAAAATTACTGGTAGTGTCTGTTATTTTTGGATCATAAATGGTGGTATTATCCCTAATAGACACAAATGAGACTCAGGTAAACTGTTAACTATCTTCAAATAATCTTCATTAGCATTTAAGCTTCATGAGGATAGATAGTATCCTTGTTCAATGCTGCCTTCAACTACGCACAATGCTTATAATATTGAAGTAACACATTATTTCTTGCGTGAATCTTTCAGCAAGTTCTGAATTCAGTTTTCAAGTTTCCCCATGAAGTCAATTAAGATTTCTTAGTTCCATGGCAGAATAATGAAAGTGCAATTTTGCATATTATTGTAATGATTCTGGAGTATTAAGAAGGTGATAACAGTTATGCAAATTTATATGCTAATGGACTAATATAATACATATATCTACATGTTACCTAAGCTATAGGAGAAAAAACTAGATTTTTTTTTTGCAGTGCTAGGAATCAAATCTTATACGTGCAAAGCATGTACTGTATCACTAAGCTACAACCCCAGCAAAAACTAGGAATTTTAAAAGTAATTACTAAACTTCCTATGTCTACTATTTATAGAACATAAAATAGAAAATCACCAAAATTCAACAGGGGAGAGAGGCATACCTCTGAGGACCTGAATAAAAAAAGGGGATGATCTATATAATAATAGTTTATCATAAAGAAAAAATACTTTGCTAGCATTTTAACATTATTTTGAGTGATTTCAACTAAGCAGATATTAAAAGATGAGTTAAGAATGGGTTTAAAACGTATTCCTGTGAATCTTTATGACTATATTGACTACATAATTTTTTACAAAGCATATTCAATCTGACTTCCTATTCTTATCATAACCCCAGAATTTTCAGAACAAGAGAAAACAAATTTATGATTTTGATTAACCGAAGTTAGTTTTTTAAAATTTCAATTTCTATTTTAATTTAAACTACTTTAAAAAATGAATACCTAATTTGAATCACTGATAAAAAATTTATTTTATTTAAAACTTAACTTATTTGCAATTTATATTTTAAAAATCTAATACGCTACATTTTCAAAGACGAAACTGTTTTATTATCTGATTTCAGTTTCTCATTTATCTACTCTATAAAATTAAAACTTTTCATTTTTGCTATTATCAACCATTATAAATTATTCCCTCCCTTTATTGTTTATTAGAATAAAGTTGTAGTTTCAACAGTCTGAAACTATAGAACCTTTTATATTATATGATGTTTATTAAAAATATTGGGGGCAGGTATCATGTTGGGTTCTGGGGCCATACCCAGTAGTCCTCAGGGCTTGCTCCTGGCTCTGTGCTCAGGGGTCACTTCTGGCGATGCTTGGGGATATATGCAGTGCTGAGGATTTAACTGGGGTCCAAAGTATGCAAGATAAGAGCCTTAACCCCTACTATCTCTCTAGGTTCTTAAAAATATTTCAGTAAGACAATTTTTAAAACGTATTAAGAAATAATGGGGCCAGAGAGACAGTATAGCAGGTGAGGTTTTTGCAATGGCATTTGGCCAACCTGGGTTAGATCCCTGCATCCCTCAAAAGTTCCCTGACCGCTGTTGGGAGGCCGGGAGTGACTCCTGAGTGCAGAACTGCCAGGAGCAAGCCCTGAGCATTGCCAGGTGTACACCAACTCCCCCAGTATGGAATTTCTTAAGAAATAAGTGAAAAAAAAAAAAAAGCTTAGGTTTCAGGTAAATTTAATGATGCTTTTTCTAAGCTACCACTGCACTTGATTTAAATACTACTTTAATTATATTTTATCTCACTGTGAACATTAAGCTTGGTAAATGATAGCAGGATTAATGACTGCCTGAGGAAGAAATTATTTTAGAGAAACTTTTCTTTTACCTCCAGTTTTCATAGATTGTAGAAGGGTTCTCTCAAATGGCACACTAACAAGTAGTGACAAATATACTTAATGAAAACATTAAACATGTAACTGAATTAATAATATGTTGTTTACTTGAAATAAAAAAAAGGAATAACATACCCACAGTGAAACATTAACAAGGATATAAACACACTGCTGGTTTAAGAACAATTAACCTTTAGGATGAGTTAGCATTTCTGTTTCCCAAAGCCTATTGTCCCAAGATTCTTAGCACTTTACCTAAATTTGAGATATATATACATATAGTATATATAAAAATATATAATATATATTTGTATACACAGATTCAAACCATTTCAAAAGTCTGGGCTAATATAAACAATATTTTAGTGTTACCTTTTAAAAAATAAGTGAATCACAACACAATTACTCAGGAGAGAGACTTTTGTCATAAAGAGGAATTTTAAAAAGTGCTACTGAGCTCAAATCCTGTTTCCTGATTACCAAAGCTCTTAGGGCATAGGCTCTTTTCAACAAGCAAATGCTAAGCTCATTATTCTAAAGGGGAGCTATGCAGACACACTGAGTTGTACATGTCGTAGCCGCTTAAGGCCAGGTTTTGACTGGAAAAGGCACAGGACTCCATCCAAAAGGAACTCCAGAGATGGTAGGTACATGCATGAGCAGACGGTGGCCTCGGCAAACCACCTCCTTTGCCACTTGATACTTTCACTGGTTATTCCCTCCAATCAGGCTTTTGTTCACCGTACATGTTCAGAACAACAAAACCAATACTTTTCCAACTTACCTCCTTGAGAAATAAGTAATTATATCACAGGAGAAAGTTAAGTTACTTTTTATAATAACAGAAATTTAGCTACTTGAGTGGCAGGGAAGAAAACAGCAGCAAACTTCCGTTTTGAATCAAAAGAGCCAGTGAAAAGTAAGAAGCCAGGAATCCCTTTCACTCCCTGTGGAGAGGACTGCCCCGGGTACCGGTGACTTGCCTCTAACAGATAAGAAAGTCTTTCAGGAAGAAACTGAACCCTAAACATGTGTCTCTTGGTCTAACATTTTCTCTACTGGACTGCACTTCATTTTCCAGCTTTTCCTATGAGTATGTACTTTTAATTAAGGCATGAATGTTAACTTCTGTAGGATTAGCATAGGTTGATATTTAATTAATTAAAAACCATATTTATAGATATAACTAGTATTGGCTCCACAAGGTGTCTATAAATCAAACCAATGCATTAGACTTAAAACTTACTCGTGTTAATTTTTGGGGAGGTCTTCTTCCACCTGGCTGAAAGTTTTAGAATTATCTGTAATACTTTAAGGCATTTTTACTAAGAGGCAATGAACTGAGACGGCTGAGCTTACCAAACTTCTTGCTTTCTTTAGTTGTGCCAGTCATCTTGATTTTTGCAACTTCAAAGAAATCTTTAATTTCTCTTTCATACAGCCGTGATAAATAATCCATGTAGTTCTTAAAATAAAAGCAGTGTACTTATTAATAAAACAAATTCTTTGTGTCAGTCCCCCCAAATCCTTTGTGCCTGATTTAAAGTTTGTGGTCTAACTTACTGATATATTGATTTCAGAAGATAAAAGTAGGCTATTTCCTACCTTTACAAAAATGGAACAGGGGCCAGAGAGATGGTGCGAGGCTAAAGTTGCTTGCCTTGCATGAACTGACCCTGGTTTGATGCTGGGTACCAGATGTGATTCCCTGAACCCTTTCAGGAGTGATCTCTGAGCACAAAGAAAGGAGCAGGCCCTGAGCACTGCAGCTGTGGTGCCAATCCCTCTCACAAAGGAACAAGTATCGTATCATTAAGTTTACAAAACCAAAATTGAACATATTTTAATTTTTTACATATGGTAAAAAAATCACAGTTTAAGTATTGCTGAAATCCGAGTTCAGCAACCACCTTTCTCTAATCACATACTCTAGTGACTGCATGGTATTGTTGTACTTCGTTGATGTCCCACAGTGAGGTAAGCCAACTCCCTAACTGAGGTCATTTGAATGACATTAGCATCTTGCTATGACAGACAATGTTGTGAGTTTTCCATCTGTAATGAACAATTTCCTTCGCAAATTTCGAAGCATAGAGTTTTAAGGACAAAGGATAGGGGAGTCTTGGTAATTCTTCTGTCATACTGTCATGTTGCCTTAATTTTTTATTTTTTAAACAATAGACAAGGTCAGCATCCAGAGTAATAAAGAAGTACATTTAGCTTCCCTAGATACTGCCAAGCTTTAGGTATTTTCCAAAATATATTATTTTCAGTAAGATTTTAATTAGTACATCTTATAGTTTTCGAAATTAAACAATTTTGCTCCTTAAAAATATTTACCTTAGCTCAAATAAAAACATCTATAACTTAGCATATAAACTCACTTAATCATCTATGTTTGTGTCTACCCCAAAACTTAATATCCAAAGGAAAGATTTTACAAATGAGACCATGTATTTTTCCAAGTACCAAATTAAATGCTATACACAGACTTGAACTAAATTAAAATAAAGCCATAGCAGAACATTATACAGGGCTATTCTTTTACATTTTTCATGGGAGGTGTGGCCCCAAACAAACAAAAACTAAAAAGAATGATGGAGACCATCTCTGTAATTATTAACTCCTCTACATGTATAAGCCTGAGCTACAGACAGGCATAGTCATTCTGGGGGAGAAGATAACTGTACAGCTGAGCTCACCGCATAAGTAGGGTATTCCTATTTTTCATGGGCTCTAATTAAGTCTAACAAAAATCTGAGCTTTGGGCTGGAGACATGAAGAGGGTTTAAGGCATTTACTTGCCTTGCATGCTGCTGATTGTCTGGTCCCCCAAACACTGCAGAGTGTAGCCTCAAAACCCAAAATAAAAACATCAAGTTCTTGTTGAGGTTCAGCCACATATAGAACAGGGGGCAATGGCCAGTGATTCTTTTTTTTGGGGAGGTCACACCCAGTGATGCTCAGGGAGTTACTCCTGGCTCTACACTCAGGAGTTACTCCTGGCGGTGCTCAGGGGACCATATGCGATGCCGGGGATTGAACCCAGGTCGGCCTCATGCAAGGCAAATGCCCTACCTGCTGTACTATCGCTCCAGCCTCAGGCCAGTGATTCTTATTTCTAAAGAGTTGGGAATAATTTTGTTGTTGTTCCTGTCAAAAAGTGTGGTCCGTGTATCTTCAAGTGCAAACAGCTATTTTGTTTTTGGTTCTGCCACAACTGGTGGTTGTTCAGGGGAGCATCTGGGATGCGGGGATCAAACTCAGGCCAGCTGCATGCAAGGCAAGTGCCATATCTGCTGTACCATCACTCCGGCCCTGCAACTAGTTATTAATTTGAATCATTATTTCTTACTAAAGGAACACTGGTTGGTCTGTTTCCTTCTTTCACTCCTTTCTTCCTTCTTCCTGTTAAAGAAAATTCTTTGTCTCTGTTACTTCTGTAACCAAATTAGATTATGAGGTAAAAACACAATTTTTTTTTTGGTTTGAACTATTAAAAGTTCAAACCATAAGGTCAAGTAACAATCCTGGGAAATAAGTCAATTTCATTTTTTTAAAAGAAGCTCATTAATATTGTCAATCAAAAATACACTGTGAACAGAGAATGCCCCATAAATCATTGCTAGGTTGGCTATAGTTTTGTTTCTTCACTTTAAATTACATTCATAAATACTGCATTATACTTAAAGACAGGGCAATAATATTCACTGAGACACAATTAGGCAAAAAGCTTATTGATTACTTATTTGAATATTCACTAGGGGACAAAGCTACATGTTGGCACAAAACGATTAAGGAGATATAATAATATTTAATTATTCAAAATATTAATCCTCCTAAAATTTCAAAAGGCAAAGAATTCCAGCAATATTAATATTTTAAAGATATCTCCAAATTAGAATTCTGTTGAGTGAAAAAAAAAAACAAACTAAATATAATGCAACAGCTGAGTTGTATTTAACACTTAGTAGACTAAGTGCGGCACAAAATTACCTAAAAAAACTAGCTAGAGAAGATCAAATAACTAGAAAACATTTTATAGTTAAAATTTAAAAATACTGTTTTGCCAAGGTTCATGTCCTCTTGTCCTTTCTTGAGTCCCCTTTTTAGTGGCACTAGAAACTGAATTCTGGATCTCACATGCACAAGGCAAATGACCTACAATTGGGCCTGCTCCGCGGTCCCCACTCTTATGCTCTCAGCTTAAGAGCCGAGAAGTAGAAGTAGAAAATATTATTTTGAACACACTCTATAAAGTCATTTGGAAAAAGGAAATAAATGAAGTTTGGCATATGAGAGTTTCATTGCCAGAATGTTGTTACTGATATACTAATTAGAATGAGCAATCTGCTTTTTTATTATCACACTTGATATAAATTTCTACCTAATCCTTTTTAGGAAGCTAAAACCTAAGATACCGAATGGAAACTGAAAAAAATGCTTCCAGGTCTGGAGTGATAGTACAGCAGGTAGGATGTTTGCCTTGCATGCAGTCGACCTGGATTCTATTCCTGGCATCCCATATGGTCTCCCGAGTACCACCAGGAGAAATTTCTGAGTGCAGAGCCACGAGGAAGCCCTGAGCATCACCAGATGTGACCCAATAAGGAAAAAAAACAAAGCTTTCAGTACAGATTAAAGACAAAGTAGATTCATGTATAAATATTAATTCCCTGGGAGAGGGTAATCATTTTAAAATACACACCTAAAATAAAAAGGAGCGGCAATTTCTGAAAGAAATGAGGCAAAAGGTAGAAAAAAATTTTTGCTAGCAAAATATAAAATGATTTTGCTCTATAAAATTCTCAGAAATTTTCGGTCATAGCTCTCTGAATGGAGTAATGTCTCGATGCTAACAAGCTACTCCTTAGAGATAAAACACATTTACTTCCTCCAGTTCGATAACATCTTTGAAGATCTTTTAGTGTCCATGCAACTAAAGGACTAGTAATTACTGAAATACCTTAATACATCTCTTGAACTTTCTTAATTTTTAACTCGAAATTAATAAAATTACAAATAAAATGCTGGAAATGTTTTTCAGAGGGTATTCCAGGCTTTCCAGTGCTCTTTTAAGTCACACACACACACACACACACACACACACACACACACACACAGATGTACATTTATCTAACGACTTGTACCTTTCAGATAAGCAGCAATTCTTGAGCTCCCTAAGTGACATGGTCATTTTTAATACTATAGGTCATGGCATAAAAGGCCAGAAGAGTGCTAGACACATGGCTTTCTGCCGCACAGGCCAATTAAACCTAAGTCGGATTATGTTATTCCCTTCCCAGGTCGCTTCCATAAAAGCCCAACCTTGAAAAATTGCAGAGTCCCTTCTAGCCATGTCCCTGTCCTCAGTACCTGGTTACCCGAGGCCCCTCTGGCTGGCGGAGAGTCAGCTCAGGAAAACCAGACATGCTCTTGCCTTCGGATAACCACAGTGTATCTGGAAAGCTTCCCCCTCAAAACCTCCCACTGTTCACCTGATACCCTTCTGAGTTTCTCACTGGAGAAGGCAGTTAATTTCCCCTCTTTCCTACAGGATTAGAGTCCCTGAAGAAGTTGGTACAGAGCAGGGCACACAAGTCACTAGCTGAGATATACGTGAGAAGAAATCACTCTGCGCCTCCCCACAGCTGATACTGAGCCCCTGGAATAGACCAAAATTCTCATTTCCAGGCCTAGCAAATTTGGCATCACCCCATTTCTTCTCTCCTTTGAATCTCTCTTTTAGTTTACATTCTTACTCTAGTCCCAACCACCATCTTCTTGGCTTACAATTTTATTTAATTTGAATCAGGACGCTTAGTTCTTAATGAATTTTCTCCACCCAGCCTTTCCCCTCCAGTGAGGAACATTGAGAGGTCATGGGACTCATCTTTTCCATGATGATTTCTCATTCCTACTGAATAAAATGTCTGCTTTCTCATTGTTCTACAAAAAGGCTGTTTTTCCACCTTTGACTGTACATGCTGGCCATCAGCCTTGAACTTCTAATTCTGGTTTATCTAATCCTAATTATTATTTAAAACTCAATCCAACTTTAGGATCCTTCATGACGTTTACCCATGACTTCAGGACATGGATTTCCCAACTCAATCTGCCAAATACTAAATTTCCAAATCAGTGCTTAACTTTTTATCGACTTACTTATGCATAATTGTTCTTTCCAGACATACTTAAAGACTGTTTGTTAGGCTCTGTGTACCAGGAATAGTGGAAAGCTTGCTTAATAAAGAATGCAGCATACTAACTTAAAGATTCTAAACACTTCAAGGGCAAACACCTCATTCACACATAATCACACTCCCTAGATTCTATATTGTCTACAAGGCAGCTCAGGGGATGATGTAAACTAAACTAAACAAAACAAAATGATGCTTCAGGCTACAGGATAGCCTAGCAACAGATGTTCAAAATTTAGCTCTTCTTTATCCAAGTAAACAAAATAATTCTACCTGATTACAGAGAAATGTAATTAACTTCTGCTTTGCTAGAGGTCTACAGCAGCATCTAAATATTACATTTAAATATTTTATATTATATAAACTATAAATATTTTTATATTTATATAAATAAAGGAATAGATACATAACTACCGACTCTAGAAGACTACACTTGTGTGAGATATTGAGGTCAAACTCATACCTTCGTTAGTCCCTCATATTTTCCATAATCTGTACTCTTTAGCCACTCCATCAGCTTGGCATATCGGAGCAAGTCTCTATGAAACGGATGATGATTGGGTAAAGTCAGTTCAACTGAGTGTTGTGCAAGAGTTGAACTCTGATCATGACCCTAGAGTAAATAAATAAATATCTTAGGCAGTATAAAGAGATGTGGTTGTAACTGAAAATGCTAAGCAATGAGTAAGAATGCCTAAGCAAAACAACACCAAAGAAAGGTAAAAACCAAGTACTTACTTTTCTGCATCATCCTGTGTCTATCAATGGAACACTACCATCAAATAATCATAAACACAGAAGAATGGCACTCTGAAAAATCAACTAATCAGCTTATCTTCTAAAGGAGTGGAGTGTGAATATTTTAATCAGGATTGTGTCCCACAAATCATATCATCTTACAACTTATGAAGCAAATAAACTCTATGATATAACCTGTATTATGAAACTCACCAGAGAAGCCATTTAGACCAATTACCTATCCTAATCTGTCCATTAGAGGGTCTTTTCTGTTTGTTTTGAGGCCACACCTAGCAGTGCTCAGAACTTACTCCTGGCTGGCAAAGTTTGGGGGACCATATATGGTGCTGGGGATAAGGCCAGGTCAGGCATGTGCCAGGCAAGCACCCTACCCACTGCACTACCTCCCCCGTCCTCCATTAGAGTTCTATACTATTTAAAGCAACAGATAAATATGGGCTATAGAATTTTAGAAATAGGAAAAACTATAGGTGAAGCTCAAGTTAATAATTTAACTGAAAATTTCGCTAATTTATTAAGTAACTCAAGTGTTTTTATTTTCAAACCTTTAAAAAGGCTTTTACAGATAGGCCAAAGAGATATAACAGGAGGTAAGATGGTTACCCAGATGTGATCCCTAACACCATATATGGTCCCTTGAGCATCATCAGACATGATCCTTGAACAGAGAAATTAGTAAGCCCTGAACACCACTGGCTGTCTCAACCACTCTGGAAGGCCCACTGCCCCCCCCTCCATGTGAAAGACTTTTATACAGTAAGTTACAGAGTCTCAGTTAGATGATGCATTGTAACTTTTGTTTTGGAGAACAGCCTTGGTACATCATCTGATCCAATTACTTCATTTTCTAGAATAAGAAACTGATAAACCTCAGAGGGTTAAATCTGACTTAAAGTTCTCAGGTCACAGTGGAGGGAAACTAGAACTTGAATCTTAACCATCAATTTTATTTTCAGTTTTTCCTAAAAGTATGCTTATCAAATGTTTAATCCAACTCAAAAATTGTAACAGCCAACTATTACTGTTATCTAAAATGATAAACATCTTCCCAACTCTCTTTTAAACAATCCAGCTCTCACGTTATTAATAAATATTTGTCTGGGACTGTAAACCAGTATCTAAGACATGGGAAGTTGAAATTAAAAGGGGCAGGCTCCCTTTGAAAATATGTACCCAAGGAGCTGGAGAGATAGTACAGCTGGTAAGGCTCTTGCATGCACACTGCAGACCCGGGTTTGATCCCCAGCATCCCATACGGCCCTCAGAGCCCGCCAGGAATGATTCCCAGGAATGATTCCTGAGTTCAGAGCCAGGAGTTACCCCCGAGCACTGCTGGGTATGGCCCCAAAGCAAAAACAACCCAGAAAAAGTACCAAAGAAAAAAGACGTGTTTATAAAGTAAATCTAATTCTATCTGATTTGCCTAGATCATTTTAAGTTATTTGTTAGTATTTTGTGAAAACTGTATTAAAATTACACCCACTGGATATTATACTTGAAGCATTGTCCACTTATTTTCCTGGTAGTTACCTAAAGTGAAAAAATACATATATATATGCATATACATATATGTATAGATAAATGTGATTTTACAAATATCCTGAAGTCAAATTCTTATAACTTAAAGAGCATTTACTTCTTCTACCTTATGTTTTATTATATACATAAAACAAGAACTTAGTGGCTATACATATGTTTTCTTTTAAATAAGGAGTACCCAGAAATAAAAAATTACTGGTCTAAGGAGGCAAATAATTCTGCAGTAAGATTTGTTAAGGAAATTTGGTTACGGAAACATGACCCCAGGGCAATATTTTTTTCCTGATGGCTCACTAAACACACACTGATGGCACCTTCCAGCAGAGTGAACTAAGAGTTACAGTTAAACAAAAGGAACCAGGAGCCGTAGCGATAGCACAGCAGGAAGGAGAGAGACTGCCTTCCGCATGGTCAACCTGGCATCCCACATGGTCCCCTGAGCCCACCGGGAGTGATCCCTGGCACAGCTGGGTGTGGCCCAATTCCCCACACCCCCATGGAACTAATCTGTATAACTGGAATGCCATGGCACTGGCATTTTTTTTTTTTAAAGAAAACTAAGTAAAGACTATTAAGCATGGACAGAATAACAGGTATTACCACTAACTTACACACTGCATCTCTAATTATAGTCATAAAGAGTCACAGAGACATTATGTAAATGTTTGTTGACTAACATCAGAAAGATGATCAGGCTCACATTAAATTAGATACTTGCACACTACAGTATCTAATATAGTTTCAGGTCTACTAATATCTCTAAGTTGTGTATCTGTTTACTGTTAAAAGGGAAAGAATTTTGACAAACTTGTTAGAGATTCTAAGTGCTTTTAAAATACCGTCTTCACTAATGAAAATTTTAAATATCTTTTCACTATCAAAAACAATCTTTACAATTTTTCTCTATAATTCAAGACTCAAGATAATTGTGTCTTACAACTATTTATGTAGGTGATTATGCAATTAGTTATTTTAGTGTCAAGAAAACTCTTGCATTAAAAAATCTTTCCTGAAAATGAAAGAATTATTAGTTCCTGTTGATTTAAATTTATAATTTAAATAGCATCTTCACATAAAGCTTTGTTTTGTAAATAGCATTTTAAAACATTACCTGAAAAATTCATTTCTAATATGAAGAATATCATCACTATCAAGCTGGAGTAAATGTGCTAACCAAAGATTATCGAGAAAATGATTTCAAAACAACTATATAAAATAAGCAAATAAAATACTTCTATTGCTTAATTCAGTCAATAATTGTCCCATTTAGACTTTATCAAAGGATTTTATTCTTTACATATATATATTTACCATAAAGACACTTTGTTCCTTCTTAAATTAGTAACAGTAACTATGAATTCCCACTACTTTGCCAGATATTCTACATAAAACCTATTCACAATAATTTTCAAGGTACTTGTTCTCATTTTAAAAAAATAACAAAACTGTTATTAACATCACTTATAATTAAGATATTAGGTTTTATCAAATTAATCTAAGTATGTTTCTTAAAAACAGTAAATGAATATGCATTAATGTATACATTAGAATCTGTAATAAAATTAGCTAATACTGAACACTTTAACTATAGTTAGGCACTCATTGCTTCAAGTATTAACACATGATAAAACTATATTCACAACAACCCTATTAATAAGATAGGTTTTTCAATGAGTTCATTATTTAGATAAAGTTATCAAAGTGGCACAAAGTCCAAACACATCCCAGGTCACCCAGCTAGAAGGTAACAGACTGGGATTTTTGTTGTGTTAGTGTTGTTTGTTTTGGGATCACACCCTGAGGCACATAGGATTGACTCCTGGCTCTGTGCTCAAGGATTATTGCTGGTGGGTTCAGGGGATTGAACCCGGGTTGGCCACTCGCAAGGCAGATGCCTTACCCACCAACTCCGGTTCTAGCCCCCAGACTGGGACTTCTATGCGAGAAGTTTGGCGTCAGTGTCACACTGTCAGTCACTGCGGCAGTAGCGCTTTCAGAAAGGATACATTCACATCAAATGCTGAGTAAACTTTCAAGATATGAAAATCTTTTCCTTCTATATTAAGACAGGTTTATGTTGTTTTCTTAAATCTGAGCAACTGGTGTACCTGTGTACATTTTCTACCATTTTCTGGTGGAAAATGTACACTGGTAGAGGGATAGGTGTTGGAGCATTGTATGACTGAAACCGGATCATGAGAGCTTTTTAACGGTGTATCTCACTGTGATTCAATAAAAAAATAAAATTAAAAAAAAGAAGGGGACTGTTGCTCCAGTAAGTCTGGGAACTTGTGCTGCAGTGCTTTAGTTTGTCTTAAATCCTTACAAATATCTTCAGAGTGGGAACATTTCTATTTTTCTATTTCTTTATTCTTACCCATGGACAACAGTGAGTACATAATACGTAGATAATGAATATTTGGTGACAGACAATATACCATCATACAGTCATCAAATTCTCCCAGATAGTCTGTCTCATAACCAGGACAAGAAAGACCCACATCTTCCAAATCTCTGGCCAAGTGATCTGGTGCACTGAATTGAAGACATAAGCAGTATCTTTTTCTGTACTTGGGACATCCCCATCCACGTTTTACAGAACATCCTAAAGTGGTTGACACATTCTGGTTTTTAACATGCATCACTCACAGGTGAGAATACTTATTAGATTTTCAGAGCTGGGAGGCAGTCATTTTACACACAGTCATTAGTTTATAAGGCAAAGAAGCAAAATCCTAACCGCATGTTATAACAAACAAGGCAGGGTACAGAAGGGATTACCATCTGCTGACTGATTTTTTTTTTTATGCCGCCTACAAATGTCACTGTCAATGTTTGTGTCAGTATCAATGCTGGTTTTTCTTTTCTTCCCAAGGCTAAGAAATTGTGTGCACCCATATACATGTATACGTATTTACACACACACACATATATATATAATTAGAAGAATAATATAAGAAAAACTGTGAATTGGGATCAGAGCAATAGCCAAGCAGGTAGGGTGTTGCCTTGCACGCAGCATCCCATACAGTCTCGCAAGTACTACCAGGATTAATTCCAGAATGCAGAGTTGGAAGTGATCCCTGAGCATCACCAAGTGTGACCCAAAAAGATAAAAATAAATACAATTGCAAATAAATAAAGATTCAGGATAGTTTTTTTTTTATTATTATTTCCTGTGAAATTCTAGGTTTGCTTTTCTCCTGATACTTTTTTTTTTCCCACTTTTTGGGTCACACCCAGAGATATTTTAGGGTTACTCCTGGCTCTGCACTCAGGAATCACTTCTGGTGGTGCTTGGGGGACCATATGGGATGCTGGGGATTAAACTCGGGTCAGCCGAGTGCAGGGCAAATGCCCTGCCCGCTGTACTATTGCTCCAGCTCCTCTCCTGATACTTTTAGGCCAAGAGAAATACTGAGTACCTCCACAGTCTCCTCATATGTTTAGTTGGGGTTCCTCCTTGACATTTTCATATCACTATCATAATATCCGTATTTCCAGGTTGTATTTGTTTTTCTTATTTCCCTAGACTGGGAGCTACTCAGAGTCTATTTATCCCAAGGAAATGGCTGGTATGCGTCTTAGTCACCTGGCAAGTGATGTCTAAGTAAGTAAGAGTAAGAGTAAGAGTAAGTGAGTGAATGCTAGGAAGAAAGGCAAGCAACAAGAGATTAAGTGCCTTTTTTTTTTTTTTTTTGCCAAAATAAACTTCTTGCTATGGAACATTAAAAAACTTCAATATGGTTAACAGGTAGCTTAAATCAGCAAGTTACAATCAATACCAAGTTGCTGTTAAGTTTAGCAAACTATTGGGGGAAAAAATCCGAGACGCTTGAGCCAAATTGAATGTACTCACAGGCACCGAAAGAAAGTAGGACCTGTTATAGAGCTGAATGAGGGCCTGAGTAAACTAATTGGAAATAAAATACAGTAAAAACAATGATTTAGAATCCTGCAAAGTAAAAACAAAACAAGAATCCAATGTTTCATACAATATTTCTTGCCCAACAAGTTCCCCCCCACCCCCGTTTCCTTCTTAGTAACTCTAGTAAAAGACAAAGAATGTGAAAAAAGTAATTATTCTCTAGCGGTTAAAATGGCTTCCATTAAAATCCCTGTATAGGGATGGAGAGATTGCACAGGAGTCAAGAAGTTTTCCTTGCAAGTGGCTGACCCTATTTGAGCTCCTGCACAAGGTCCTCCAAACCTCCCATGAGTACAGAGCTGGCCTGGAGCACAGAGCCAGGAAAGGCCCCCCCACAGATCTGGGAATACCCTCCAAGCAGTGGGAGGTGTGGTCTAAACCCTCCCCATAACCCCAACTCCCCAAATCTCTTTGTAATATTCTTATTAATAATATCGTCATAACCTTAATTATAACACTATTATATGTAAAAAATAGGCTATTGGGCTGGAGAGATAGTATTGCGGGTAGGGCATTTGCCTTGCATACACCTGACCCGGGTTCAATTCCCAGCACCCCATATGGTCTCTGAGCACTGCCAGGAGTAATTCCTGAGTGCACAGCCAGGAGTAACCCCTGAGCATCACTGGGTGTAACCCCAAAACAAAACAAATATATATAAAAGTATATATAAATATAAACAAATGTATATATATATAACATAGACAAGAATTTATACAAGTTTAAATCAACTAAAATTTACCACTGGGCTAATAATTTTTCTCATTAACACAATACCGTATGCAGGTATATTCTCAGGTATATGAGTACACAGAGCCAATGAAACATTTAAAACTCTGAATCAAGTTCTGGCTATCACCCCCAGTTACTGAAAAAAGAAAACAGGCCAAACTGTCAACATGTACTAAATATGACTTTCTTTTAACAAGTAAGGCTGCCTAAGTGGAACACACAGTAAACATGCCGTCATTTATCTGCTTTTTAGAATCAGGGAATTTAGCTCAAAGAGAACTGGACTGTCTATATATATATATGTGACAAAATACACACACCCTGAAAAACTGTAAGATCAAAACAAGTGCGTCAAAAAATGCACTGTGGTCCACACTAGGCATACCCAAGTTTCTTGCGGTAATGTACATTTAAGGTGGTCCACAAAGAGGTGACAGGAAGCTGGCATTCTGATAGTGAAGTAAGATTACCTGCTGAACAAAAACGTTATTCAGGTGGCTGGCCAGTCTCCGCGCGAAATGCTCTCGTAGGTCACTGAAGCGCTGCTGCTGCTGCCTGACCGCCAGCAGCATGTCGTGGCCTGCAAGGAGGACAGTTCCTGATTGACTGCATGGGCCAGAAGATCTGGGGAGAGCATAACATGAGGCCCCCATAGCAATGCCACCGGGTCCCGTGCCAGGCTGCTTTACTCGGGGCGCCCCAGAGGGGGGCAGGTGAGAGCCCTCCCAGCCCCAGCTCCAGCAGCCAAAAACCTCTACAACCCAACTGCCGCCATGCTCAAGGCCGCTCCCCACACACTCTGGCTGAGCCTCACATAACAGTGAACATATTCCTGGACCACAAGGCTGCTTGTGTGGCCGCGCAACACATCATAAGACACTCCCTACCCATTCGCCATAATTACCACACCATATTTGATGGAGTTCAGATAGAAGGCAACAAATCATAGAGGGGAAGATATATATATATATATATATATATCCATTTATACATATTTTCAGATATATTTACCAAAGTTCAAATCACCCAAACTTTAACAACATGTTAGTGATATTCTATAGAATGTCTTAAAGGCTCCTGACAAAATAGAACAATCTTCACACTGTTTCCTATATAAACACTTTTTTGTAAGCATATTCAGCAGTTCTTCATAACAAACAATACAAAATATATTATTTGGTTGTGTTTTGGGACAGTTATTGGGGCTTGGGATGAAAACACTCCAAATTTGGTGGTGGGAAGGTGTAATGGTGGTGGGATTGGTGTTTAAATATTGAATATAATCAAATATTGTGAACTAACTTATATAAAAAAAAAAGATCTAGGGAGGCTCATTACAGAACACCGAACGGCATCTGTCTGTGGTGGAGGTTATATGGGAGTATGTGTAGCACAGAATAATCTTACTAGCTTTCTGGCAAGGAAGAAAATAGTAAGTTCACAGGGACTCTCAAAAGTGTGACCCTGCCTCAACATCCTTAAGAGAGCTGGGAGGAACGTGGATTCTGGTGCTTCCATCTAGACCTACAGAATCTGGCGATTTGTAGCTAAATGAATAAAAAAGTCCTGCTGGTGATTCTGAGGTTAAAACCAGGTTTTGGAACCGCTGGTCTAATAAAACCGTATGCTCTCTGCTCTCACCAAAACACACACTAGGTCTCAGGATCCGTGGGCAGCACTTAGGGAAAGTAAGAGCTAACTAGAGTCCTTGCAGGACAACTGGGAGGAACCGAAATGAAGTTCTTGCTGCCAAGAGAAATTATGCTTGAAAATAAGTGAAACTTGTCTGGACAGCTAATAGCTTAGTCCTGTGCCACTTGTTGTTTTGTGTTTCTTGCCAAAAGCCTTCCATCGAGTTACAAACTCTGTTTCAAAACTTTGATCAGATTTGATCATTGCCAAGGAACACACCTGGTCGAAGAGCTACATTCATGCACTGCAGGAGGGCGTCGGCTGCATTGGTGCAGGCCTCAATGCCTCGGGAAGAAGCAAGGTCTCCTTCGTGAAGTGCCTTTATGTGACCTTTGGCCAAGTCCATGTGGTTCTGGAAAATACATAAGCCACCATTTGAACATGTCATTTTGAGAAATCCACAAATGAAATGCTACTTAGTCCAATCACCAGCTGCTCTTTCAAATTATTTAGGTAGAAAGAATGAGGCAATTGCTTACAAGTGGGCTTATATGCCGAGGCTAGTTTATTGCCGAGTGTGGTGGTAATTTATAAGCACACTTACCACAAGGAACTCTATCTCAGAAAGGAGTTTTACGTTATTAGTGTTACTAAGATGAATGAGGTGGTTGCTTTCAGAGATCTGATCCATTTGCTCTTTCACACTCTGCAGCATTTCCTCGTAACTGCTTAGTTTTGATTCAATCTGATCCACCTCCTTGAGAGCCTCGTCCAGCAACTTCATTAGGATGTTCACTTGCTTCTCGGAGGCCATGATGGACTGAATGTTGGCCTAGAAAGTAACACTTTGTATTATTTAAGTGTGTAAAAGAAACGTAAGAGAAAATTGTGCCCTCTCTGCCAGCAGACTGACAAAGATTGACATAAAACTCGGCACATCCTATTACCTTGTCACCCTATGTTTACGATTCCTTTTTTACACACTATTTCAAGAAGTTACACTGGATTTTGTTATTAAGGTTAGGTAGAAACTATATTTCAGTGTATTTCCACAGATTGGTCAAGTAGGGTTCTGCCCCACAATGTACTATCAGTAATGATATATTCTATTTTTATAAGTCAATAAGTATTAGATAAAGTGATATTTTAACATTTCTTCTAATCCTACAAAGTGTCATGTTTCTGTACTTACCATTCATATAAAACCCTAAATAAAAGTATAACCACTTATTGTTTTACTTTAATCAAGAGGGGAGTAGTAGCATGTCAGCCCTTAATCAATACAAGGAATTAATTTATAATACAATTTTGACAGAATGTGGGAAAGCATGTGGCTACAAGACAGCTCCTTCTATCATCACATGCTTTCTCTTTCATTTGTGACTATAATTTTTCCAGACAAAGCAGTAATAAACCTTATTTACACTATTCTTTATTACTGTTTTCGAAACAATTCTATTGATTCTGAATTCTCTGAAATACAGAAACTACCAAATCTAAAATTAAAGTGCAATGCAATACAGTGACTTGGAACATACATGCAATATTCATTAGGAAAGAGAATAAAAAAACCACTAAACAACATTAATAACATTAAGAAGGTTGGGCAGGAGTGATGGTACCGTGGGTAGGGGGTCTGCCTTACACAGCGCTAACCCCAGCAACCCATATGGTCCCGAATCCTGCCAGTAGAGATCCCTGAGTACAGGACCAGGAGTAAGCCCTGAGCACCGTAGTGTATGGCCCCAGAGCCAAAAAAAAAAAAGAAAGGTATCATGGTGTGAGGACAAAACCTGCAATTTTGTTTTGGGTTTGAGGGCCTTATCTGGCAGTGCTCAGAGCATCTTCCTGGCGCTGCGCTGAGAGATCACTCTTGGCAGTGATACAGAGACCATATGTCGGATTGGGGATCAAATCAAGACTGCCTTCGAGGCCACTACCTGTAAAAAACTAAAGCTCGCGCCGAAGGGGCGCGTGCACTCTCGGGCTCTCAGGGCGGCTGTGTCTCACCGCCCGAGTTCAGTGCCCTGGAACCGCAGTGTGTGGACTGGATCGGGAAGGCTGGTGGTCAAGGACAGGCGAAGGAAGAACGAGGACCAAGCTGGTTGCTGATTAGTTACCGTTTATTCAATCTTCCATCTTTCTCATCTTCCGCACTCCCAGCTCCATCCTCTCTCTGGATCAACTGCCAAGCCTTTCCATCTCTCTAACTCCCTTTTTCCTCTCTCACCCTTGCCCCTAGGTTACACCCAGCCAGGTAGCAAAATCAACATAATAAAGCCCTTCCTGAGGGCTGTCAGGTTTTAAGGGAACATAACCTAGGGGCGTTTTAAAAGCCCTTCCTGACTGCCAGTAGGCAAAATACCTCTTAAGGGTTTTTTCTCCTCTCCCCATTCCAAACACTCATTAACATCTTAATACTAGTTATTTTTGCATGGACATAGCAAGAGATACATTGAGGCTTGCAAGGCAGCTCTCCTGGCAACATCTTGCCATAGGCTCAGACCACAGCACTCAGGCCAGATTAATTATTTCTCACCCTAGCAGGGTCCAAATCTAGTTATCACTGTTTGGATCATGACAGCATTTGTTCATGATCAAGCTCTTAACTTATAGTTAAGCATTAGGCACTTTGGCCAGACCCATCTCGATGCCAGGGTAGCACACAACTCACCGCTTGCCCTGGGTCCTTCTCGTCCCCTGTTGGGACCCTGCTTTGGGGTTGCTAGGAAGTAAGGGCAGCTGAGGCTTAGGTCAAGAGAACAGATGCCCTGGAGGAAAATATCATGTAGAGTCAAATGACTCCCAGGTTACAAAAGCATAACATTTGTTAAGTCTTCCTGTGTCCATACAAAAAGGACTTGCTCTGAATAAACTTTGCAAAAGACTCAAGGAGAAGAGAAAAACATTATTTACAAGTCAACAGAACACTAAGAAAGAAGCTACAAATAAACACAGAGGAATGGGAGCACTGTGACGGGAGTAACCCAATAAACCTAAATTACCTGAAGCTATGTTACCCTACAACTACCTTAACCCTTGGATTCAACAAGGACTGTCCTGCTCTCAACAAGGAATGTTTTTTGTTTTTATTCTTTGGTTTTAGGGCTGCATCCAGTGGCACTCAGGGCTTACTTCTGGCTCTGCACTGAGGGATCACTCTTGGAGACAGCATGGCTGCCAGGGATCACACCTGCATCAGACGCGTGCATGGCAAGCACCTAATTTGTACTCTCTCTCTGGCCGCAACAAGGAATTTTTTGAAAAGTAATGCATCATTGATACTGCGATTTCATAAGTTGCTTTATTTTATATTTATAATTAAATTCTAATGCCACCCACTTTAAGAGTCAGCAGCAGGGCTCAGATCCACCAAATGTATCTCATAAGTGGCAAAGCAGGAACTGGCACCTGGACAGACTCTACTGAGTACCTTGAAGTCTCTCCAAAACTTTGCTTTCAGTGAGTCTCACACATTTGTAAATGTGGACTATCCATGCTATCTCTGGGCTGGGGTTTAACCTCACAACCTCTGTAACTTTCATGTATAAAACATGAAAAATCTGGGGGAATCTTTTAAAATATTCCTATCCTCAGAGAATTACGTATGCTTATCTTGTCAAAATAAAAACAAATCAAACCTCAAAACAGTTTTAGTATAGACTGCTCTCCCTACGTACTACTTTTAGCTCTTAACTTCCTGTAGCTGGAGCTTAAATTACATACTCAGAAACTGTGTACACAGATAAAAATGACTGATTTCAAAACATGTGGTTGGTGGGGAGTAGGGTAAGGAGGACCTTCAAGAAGGTACTCAAGGGGGGGTCAGGGGTCAATTTTGGCAGTGGTCAACCAGATAGCTCAATGATTTGGCTGCTGGTGCAGTACTGTTCCGGCCCATGAATCTTGAGGCCACTAGGGTTATCTTAGTGATTAGGGGGCCACCCTGGTCACACCCAGCAGTACTTGTGGGGGTCTCTGGGCCTACATCCAGTGATGCTCAGGGACTATGAGGTACCAGTGGCCAAACTTTAGCCTTACATATTCCCCAGTACCCTGAGCTCTCTCCGTATTCCCTGATTCCAAGATATTATGCCAGATGCATCAAACTCTTAAGCAAGTAGGTCCTCATTCCTTAATGTTCCTATTTTCCGAAGCCGATTCTTTAACGGTTCCATTTTCTTTGGGAAAATGATTGATTACCTTACCTCAGCTCAATTTATTTCCTTTATTGTTTTTTTTCCAACCACAAAAATGCTTTCCTTTTGTATTCAGAGGCTGGGGGAGAAATCAATTCCCAAGTTGATCCCAGATGGCCACTTTTTTCTTCTATCACTTCATATCAAGAACTTTCCTAAATCTAGAACCTTAGTGCCACTAACAAACGGTTGGGTCCTTCGCACAGAGTGGCAGACTGATGGGAGATGGTAATGCGCTCTCGGAGAAAGGAAGCAGTAAACCCACTCCAGGCAAAATGCTACAGCAGAACGGGAATATCAGGCAGCCTTCTCAATCCACTCCGGGTCACTCACTCGGAGGTCAGAGAAAGTCTTACCCCATCAAGCACTTGCAGCTCTCTGGACAACCTTTCTGCAAAGGCCTCAGCATTAGAGATTGCACATTCGCACCCTTCCATCATAATTTCAATATCCTGCTCCTCTCTTGCATTTAACTCTTGGTATTCATCCACAGCTTCTTCATCGCCTCCAGCCACACTCTGATTTTCTCCGCTTGGAACAGACTCTTAAAGGAGGTAAAAATTAAAAATAAAAGAAATGAGAAAAAGCAAGAAGGACTGTAACATGATACATTTTAGGTAAAGTCAGTGATAAGCACAGGTCACATTTAGTGGCTGGAAAAATAGGAAAGAAGGATTCAAATTATATGAAAAAGAATTCTTATTTGAAGAAAGAATTGCATATGTTAATATCATTTTATTAAAGAAAAAGCATGCAGTCTAATTCACTGACTTGTGATAAAATAGGCTTTAGTAACAATTTCCCAAGCATAAACTAAAATGCAAAAGCCAAAATGAAACCCATGGAAATAAACCCCACCCCCTTTTCCTAACTTGAAGTGGTGGTTGTTCTAACAAAATACTGATTATGGATACAAGAACATGAAAACAATTTGCTTTCCTTTTTTCTAGGTAAATTTTTTCTATTATTTTAATTCTTTTCATCTGTGCTACATTTTTTAAAAAATTACTTGATTAAAATGAAAAAGGTACCAATGATATAATTTATTTTGAGCAATAAAAACAGCAATGGAAGTTTGTTTTAAAAAGTTCACATGCTCTTATAAAATTTCTAAATGTTAGAGCTATAAATGCTTTCACAATGGCTCTATAGTAAGAAGCAGCACCATGGCTGTTTGAAATAAACATTTAAATAATACTATGCTCAGAAACAAAAGACTAAAAGGTCCTTTTTGACAACATTGCAATTCAGTGTTTTCACGAAATATATTTAGTGAGAGTATTTTAATAACAAAGGTTGAAATGTTTAATAAGAGAATTAAAATAAAAAACATTTTCAACCCCTATCAACTCCTAATACTGTCTTTTTTCATAAACTTTAAAGGACACACAAGCTGCATCAGAAGTTTTGGGTGCTTGATGCATTCATCGTTTTGTGATGCTGGCGGGAGAGTCCAGTGAGTGGGATGGGCGTTTGCCTTTTACGAGGTCGACCAGGGTTCGATCCCTGGCACCACATATAGTCTTTCAGCAGCTTTAGGAGTGATCCCTGAGCACTACTAGGTTTGGCCCAAAACCCAAAACCAAAAACATATTCACAGTCTTGTATGAAAATAAGTACCTACACTCAGCATTGAACTACTAGAGCTACTTTTCCCAAACAAAACAACCCAGTTAATTCAAAGTAACAAAGGACTTACAATTAGGAATGATAATTAGATTTAGATGGTGAGCCTTAGAATGATAATTAGATTTGGATACCATCCCAGGGGAATACAAAAGGAGGGATCTAAAGTGTTTGGTACAGACTGTGACACGTTCCAGTATACAAATTCTTCTAGTTTTGTGTCCTCTGAATGAGCTCATTTTAATTCATTGTGGAATTGGTGAACTGTCATTAGTGGCATTATTAGCACTAGGGGGTAAGGATTCCCCAAATCATTCTGTATTGCTTCTTACACAAGAAAATATTTTTTAAATAAACAGATATGATCGTAAATATTTCAAAAGAATTTTATCTCCACAAAACAGGCCTTTGGGAGTCAACAGTGAATACTAGCATTAAATGTATTACTTATGTGGATTTTGAAACAATAAGCTTGTTCCTGTACACAATTTCATAAAATATGCAACCAACATAACAATGGCAAGTAATAAAAATATATGGAATAGAATAAGAAGAAAAGGTGTTACGCACCTTCTGTAACTTTAGGCAGTTCTGGAGAGTAAATAGGTATGAAAAAAGCAGAGGAAAGTAAGCAAAGAATATTAGCTGGGTAGAAAAGTACACAGGCTTAAACTTAAAATACTACCCATATTTCATTTGAATGGCACACTAAATTAAGGTTTAAAAGACAATGTCAAAATCAACTACAGATAGAAAGATCCACAGAAGCTAAGTTTTCAGAGTTCACTTTCTTACTCATTTTTCTGACAGAGACTAAAAATACACGCATCTTTTCTCTTTTCCTTAGTCTTTTAAGAAACAGTATCGACTAACCCTTGGAGGCAAACACTGGGAGACAGAAGACTCCTGTGAGCTATTTTTGGGTAAGCTGTGACTCATGCATTTAGTCCAGTTATTTTCACTCAAGGTTCCAAATCTTTAGTCAGACACTCCCTCCTGACAATGGATTAGTCACGAACATTGTTACAAAGGACAAGAATGAGGCACTTTAAAAGAACACACAAGGCCAGAGAGAGAGTTCAGGGGTTAGGGTGCATGCACTGCATGCACATTAACCCTGAATTTGCTTAGATACAGCCCTGGACAGACCCCCAAGCTCTGCCAGGGGTCCAGAGTAGCCCCAGGCACTTCAGGGCCCAAGCAGCTAGAATTGCTGGGAGGGGCCCAGGCCTCCTGAGCAATGCCCTCCAAACTAATAAAAGTCAAAGAAAACAGCAAATATCAGTTCAAGCTGGCTTTTCAAACTTTATATCGTCATTAAAATTTTTTTTTTGTTTCAGTAATGAAGAAAATAGGAAGGAGAAAACTTTACACTTTAATTGCTAATAAAGCATTCTTTAAAAAAAGCCTTATCTTGCTGAGTTCCATTTATTAGCATAAATAATCAACAGCTCCCGGGAAAAACTAGTTTTCTATTAAAAGGCTATGGCGAGGGCTGGTACTGCATTGCTTTGCTTAGGTTCAATTCCCAGCACAGCACATGGTCCCCGGATCCCTGCCAGGAGTGATCCTGAATACAACAGTATTTGCTAATAAAGCAGCAAGACTTTGAATCATTTGTTAACTTATTAGAAAGTTCAACCCTGAGATTGGGAAAAAAAAAAAAATTAAAGCTACTCAAAACAGATCAAACTACATTCAAGGAATGGAAATATACCATAAAAATATGAAGGCCATTCTTTCAATACACTCAACTGCCAGATACTGGGGCTCCAAACTGGGGAGTTTCCTTGGCAGGAGCAGAACAAGGCTGACACGTGAGACTGGCCTCCGGCAGTCCCGAGCAGGAAGCCTGAGGCTGCTAATGAGCTCAACAATGAAAAGAAGTTTGGAAAGAGTATGGGAAATGAAAGACCCACAGCCAAACAGAAAATGAATGAGTAGAACAAAACAGAAAGGACAGAGCCTCACGGCTAAGCAAATAGTTTGAAGTATCTGAAATTCTATTTTTAGGTCGAAATCTCTGAGTATCAGCAATTTCAGATGTTTGCACCCAACAGAGTATTGTTACACAAATTTAGGTCAAATCTATAATGTCCATTACATAAAAAGGGTAAATTAAAGTGTTTTGCTCAATAATGAGAAACTCTGTTGACCTATGTAATGTTAATTCAACTGTTTTCTTTGAGATAAGATACATAGCTAATTTTATCCAAAAGGTATAAAAAACCAGTTTCTTGTAATTTTTATGTCTTTGTGAAATTTTAAAACAAAGTCTCACCCAACATTTCAACAATAGACTTTTAAAATCTTGTAACAAAATAATTCACAGTAACATTATTAAAGATATTAGAGACCCAAATAACTGAATTTACTTATTAAAAGTCTAAGAATATTATCCTGACAACAGAATAATAGTAAGTGCTTTGGGGTACTATATAATAATATTTTATAATTAGAAATATATTTTATAATAACTAATATTTTAAAGGCACTCTTGATATGTAACATTTTGAGGTACTATATACCTAACAGTAATCTCATCACATTCTTATATTAAGTAATTTAATCCTTATAATTTTTCTAAGGTAGATACCATTATCGCTAATTCTAGATAAGGAAACTGTGGAATCTGAGGTCATATAACTTACATATGAAAAAGTCAGAATATGAAGCCAGGTAGTTTGACTCCAAATGTGTGTTCTTAAATCATCCCACCTACAATCACTTGGCACAAATACAGCCAAAGGATAGTCATCTCATAGTTGCTTAAACAGTAGAAAGAATGAAAAATTTTTTTCAAGGATCAGTTAAATATGTGATAATATATCCATACAATGGAATACCACAGACCCATTAAAAATAATGTCGATGTAAGAAAGATGTTCATGATAGATTATCTGAAAAGTATTTTAGGAAATGATACAAATGTCTTTATTTAAAGTAATTAACTATGCATAAAAAAAGACTAGAAATATATTCACCAAAATTTTAACCGCATCTCTGAGGGTTAAGTTCATCATGATTTTCATTTACCTCGTCTCTCAATTTCTCTAATAGGAAGTCAACATTTATTTCAGTTTTGTTTGTAAAAATGGTTTCAGGGTCACAGAGATAGTACAGCAGGCAAGGTGCTGCTTGCACATCGCTTGCCAGGGCTCAATCCCTGGTTCTGTACAGGGTCCTGTGAGCACCAACATGAATAATTGCTGAGCACAGAGCCAGGAGCAAGCACTGAGTATTGCCAAGTGTGGTCCACAAACAAATGAAAAGGTAATTCAATGTTGTAATTCTCTGATTAATGCTAAACTATATATTCACTTACAGAAACACTTGATTTCACATACACATTCTTATTTAGCTTTACCTTCCAAAAGTTGTGAGCTAACATTGACAAAGTCAATTTTCTTTCGGAGATAACGCTGATTCAATTTCCAAATGCATGAAATAAATGCATTCTTTTCAGCAGTGCTGCTGGCAACCCATTTATATATTTTTTCAAAATGTAAATCAAATTCAGGATTTTCCTGAAATAAAAACATAAAAGCTGTTAGTTAAAAAAATATATCCCTTTTTCATTACTGTAAATGTACATTTGGTAAAGTCAAAAGAAACTAAATCTACTGTTGAAAAATAAAATCACTATTAAAGATCTGCTAAGTAACTTGCACAAAATAGGTTCAGATAATTCAATTTATAGTCAAAATTTTGTCTCTAGGGCACTGGAATGATAGTACAGGGGTTAAGACACTTGCTTTAACCAGTTCACTCCACAGGGCCTCATATGTCCCCAGGAGTGATCCCTGAACAGAGACAGGAGTACGGTTGGGTGTGATCCCAAACCAAACAATTTAACAAACAAAAACTTTGCCTCTCAGGGAGATGAGTGTTGAAAGTAGATAAAAGACCAAACATGATGGCTTCTCAGTATCTATACAGTAAACCATAATGCCTCAAAGTGGAGAGAAAGTTAAAAGGAAATTGTCTGCCACAGAGGCAGGGGGTAGCATGGGGTGGAGGTGGAGGTGGCTGGAGGGATACTGGGACATTGGTGGTGGAAATGGACTCTGGTGGAGGGATGGGTGTTCTATCACTGTATGACTGAAACTCAATCATGAAAGCTTTGTAAGTATCTCAGGGGGATTAAATTTTTTTAAAAAGTGAAAAAAAAAGATAAACTGGATTAAAAATACTTTTCTTTCTATGCTTCATAAGTTGATGAATGGAAACAAATGCTCTCCACGTAATGGCTCCATGTCTCAGTTTCCTAGTCTGTAAGATGCCAATGGTCTTCAGTTTGGATGTAGGTCCAATTTTCCTTTATTGAGAGGGCAGGGATTTTGACCACATATGATTTGGCTTAGGGCTGGCGCTGTGTTCAGGAGTGAGCCCTGTCAATGCTCTGGGGATCATATACAGTGCCAGGTGTCAAACCAGAGTTGGCCATATGGAGTCAAGTCTTAATCCTGTATAATCTCTCCAGTCCCTAATTTTTCTTTTTAAATTGCTTTTTTAAAAGGGCTAAGATTACACTCTTTCTTTACTACTTTACTCATAATTGTGACTTAACTCCTTGATCAAGAAAATATATTCTAATTAAGACATGAGAAAAGTACAACCTACACTGAGGTCTGGTTTCTAAGGACAAGTGAGGTGAAATACAGGGACTGTTCCAAATTTCAATTCTGAAAACACAGAATGATTCACAAAAGTGAAAACATACAGGTCTTAAAAGTGTTTTCAAGAATGGGAGACTAACACCCAAGAATAGTAGAGATCAGTACAGGAGGATTACTCCACAGCTTAGAGGCTGGCCTCACAGGCTGGGGGAAAAGGCAGTTCAGATAGAGAAGGGACCACCAAGTAAAGGGTGCTAGGAGAGCCCGCTCGGGATGGGAGATGTGGGCTAAAAGTAGGCTATAGACTGAACATGATGGCCACTCGATACCTCTATTGCAAACCAAAACACCCAAAAGGAGAGAGAGCAAAAGGGAATGCTCTACCACAGAGGCGGGGTGGGGTGGGGTGGGGAGGGACAAGGTGGGGGTGGTGGGAGGGATGCTGGGACCACTGGTGGTGGAAAATGGGCACTGGTGGAGGGGTGGGTACTCGATCGTTATATAACTGAAACGCAAGCATGAAAGTTTTTAAGTCTGTAACAGTACCTCACGGTGATTCATTCATAAAAAATGAAAAAAAATTATTTTCAAAGAAGGCCAAATTATGTGAAAAATGGCGCAACTTTTTCCACGTTGCTCAAGTCTCATTTTAGCAACAATTCCAGGCCAGGTATTATTATTATTATTAATAATTATTATCAGTAATTCCCTTGAGAAGAACTAATTGGTTACTGTATAAGAGATGAAAATATATGAATGTGTACTTTTCTTAACATCTGTTGAATCAAAAGATAAATGGGAATGCTTTTAATGTGGCACATTAATAATAATAATAATGGTATTACCATATTAATAATATATTCAATTAAAGTGTTACTTCGTGTGAGGGGAAACAAAATGTAAACTGAAGACCTCAGAAGAAAGGGAAGTTATTTCAAACATTAAGTTATATCAATTGTAACAAACTTCATAGACGACTGCGAAACACTGGGATCATTTTGGGATGGGGACACAACAGTGTGGTACACTATGCAACAGTATCAGAGCAGCATGGAGTGGCTAATTAATTTCATGAATCACTTAATAAGCAAAATTGAAGTGTCAAAAGATGAAAAACCTGCATTTACAATGAAAATGTAATTGCCCCATTACTTATTAAAAAAATCTAAGAGCACTGGCATCTAACGTGAAACCTGATGGGAAATGATCTCTTCCCTGGGATCCTTCCCATAACACCATCAGAGCAGCTGAATGCTCTCGTGGCAACACTCACACCAATCAATGTGTGATAGCAAATGGCTAATGTTAGACTATGTATAAAAATTTTATCTTAATATCCATATATAGAGTACACACATCAAGGTGCCTACATAAAATGGAAAAAAGGAAATCCATTAAGCGAGTCAGCAATGAGGTATTGGCTGTAAGAAAACATTCAAGTAAGCAATTAGCAATGCTAGTGTACCATGTGAGTCAATAGGGTTAGAAGGGCAAAACCACTGAATGGAAAAGGATTTTTAATAGAGATGTATTTCTAAAAAGCCCACAAAGTATTTTATCTTAAACAGAAACCTACCAGAAAGTCTCTCTTCTTGATCTCTCTATGGTAACAGAAATTGTTCAATAACTTATTAATGTGTTTTAAAAGTTCCATTTAAACTTTCTTGCACATATGCATGTGCTCAAAACACATACTAACTACTGCTTTCATATTTCATATCTAACAAAATTGGGTATTCCCAATAAATGAGAAATAAAAACAAAGGTCCAGTTTACCTAAGATTTTTGTCTTATATATATATGTGTGTGTGTACATATATTTTTTTTTCCAAAATGTTTGGGGGCTGGAGAGATTATTCAACAAGCTGAATTTATGCCCTACATGCAAAAAGCCTGGGTTCAACCCCCACCAACTCATGTTTCCCCGAGCATCACTGGATGTGGACAAATCACATACTCTCTCTCTCTCTCTCTCTCTCTCTCTCTCTCTCTCTCTCTCTCTCTCTCTCTCTCTCTCTCTCTGTTTGAATCAACTGACTGTCATTTTCTCCATCACTCCAATGACAGGAGTATCTGAGATACTCCTCAGAGTATCTATACCAGGGTGAGGGTAAAACCATGATTTTATTTTGCCTGAAAAACTACTTTACAAAATTTCCTGCAAAAGTCGTGTTTATTTCTTTGTATCTTTTAAACAAGAACAATGACTTACAGAACTAAATCAAAAGATATCTAAAAATGCACCCTAGATAGTACAAATCGATGTGATGAAAGTTTCCCCAGAATGCTGGGTATGTTTGGGGTTGGACAGGATGAGGCTGAGGAAGCATCTAATTTAATCAGGTAAGTTCTTAGTATTTTTTGAAAAATGGTATTGCTATTAAAAGTCTAGAGATTTCAGGAATAAAGGAAGACTTTTAGAAAGATTATCAAATATTCAACATTTCTTAGAGCTTGAGTGTGGTTTAAGTGAAAGGAGTAAGAGTTACATTCTTGAAACGAAATGAAGTATCTACTTCCTGTACTAGAACCACAAACATCAAACCATGGTCTCAAAAGACCAGCTTTTGGCGGACTCACCTGGTGATTATACATTAATTTATGAGAACTAACAAAGACTCACTTTGACAGTATTATTAAAATGTAATTTTAAGGTAGGTATGACCATAACAATGAGAACATTTAAAAAAAACTCCACAACACCTCACTTTAAATTTGTACTGGAGAGATAACCCAAGCACCAACATGGGTGCCTTGCATCGCATCTGGCTGACTCCAGGTCAGTCCTCAGCAATGCCAGGTCCTCTGAATATGACCGGGGTCAGCCCTAGAGGGCTTTGGCACTGCTGGGTGACCTATTAACCCTCAGCACCACAAGGTCTAAGCAGCACCACATCCCTGGACCTCACACTATCTGCTCGGCTGAGAATCACTGGAAACCCCTCTCCCTGGCGAGTTCTGTACTAGATTTACAGTTTTAGGGTCAAAGAGATAGCCCAAAGCACTGGAATTTGCATGGTAGTGCCAGATTCAAGCTCCAGCCCTGCCAGTTTCCTACGCAATGCTGTGAGGGCCCCCAAGCACTGCTGGATGTGGCCTAAAAACCAAAATAAATAAATAAATAAATAAAATAAAGCTAAGTTCATGGACTTTATACTAAGTATGCCTGGTCTAATACAGAAATGCACAATCAAGATTATTCTGCTCTAGGGTTAGAGCAATGAAACAGGAGGTAGGGTGTTTGCCTTGCACATGGCCAACTGGGGCCCAATCCCTGGCATTCCATATGGTCCCCTGAGCACCACTAGGAGTAATTCCTAAGTGCAGAGCTAGGAGCAACTCCTGAGCACTGCTGGGTATGATCCCAAAAGCCAAAAAAAAAAAAAAAGATTATTCTGCTCTAGTTTATGGTGCATGTGCATACACAAATACAACAGCGAAAGCAATACAATAAACACACAGTACTTATGTTTAGTAGCCTGAGAGTGTGATGTGGGAAAATCAAGGTTGAATAATACACTTCTGATAACTCTTGCTTAGGTGGTAGACCAGAGTCATAGAACAGCAAGTTGGAGACTGAACCTGGCAGTAAAACTCTTAGGAGACATAATGCTACATCAAAAAATAAAAATCATTTTCTGAAAACAGGTAAAAAGCTAAGAAAAATATAAAGTAGGAGAGGTAAGAATACATGCCTAATATGTGTAAGGTGCTGGGTTCTATAGAACCATTACTGCATGGCCCCAGAGCACTCCTGTGTGAAGCCCTAATGGGCTCCAGGTACCAACAGGCCTGCACTGCTGAGCTCATCAACTGATCTCCCCCGGGCCCCAGTTTTCCTACCACCCTTACCAACACTGCCCACAGTCTAGAGTGCAGTTATTATAATTAAACATTTTTAAAAAGCGACCTTTACCTTGATAGCATCTTTAGCATCAACCACAGCAAGGTCTCGAAGGGTCCAAGCAATCTGCCTTTTGTAGAAATCCCCCTTATCAGATTTCTTGACCTTGACCACCTTCACCTGCACGGGACGTTCGGTAGTCACTGTTGAGTGAAAACAGCCATTCAGTTGCAATATTATTTACCGATTCTTCATTCATTCATCCACTCACTGCATAAGAGTTGTCATGTGCCTATACGTGATGCTGAAACGAACAGCAGTTGTTCTCACATGCTATGACTGAGGAACACAATGGATACTAATGGGAGTATCTACATCAAACTGTAGGGCTGGAAGCAGATTCCTTGGGAAGTGAGGTTCTACACCAGATTTTTGCTGTTTTTGCAGTCCTGTGGATCAAACTCAGAACCTCATCAGAGTTTCCAACTACTTTTATTTTATTTTATTTTATTGTTTTTTTTTTTGGGTCACACCCGGCGATGCACAGGGGTTACTCCTGGCTCTGCACTCAGGAATTACCCCTGGTGGTGCTCAGGGGACCATATGGGATGCTGGGATTAGAATCCGGGTTGGCCGCGTGCAAGGCAAACGCCCTACCCGCTGTGCTATTGCTCCAGCCCCTCCAACTACTTTTAAAGGAGTACTATGAAGGCAGCTATACAAAGCTCGAACGGGCAGAAGAGACAGTACAGTGAGGAGGGAGCTTGTATTGTACACTTTTGACTGGGGATCGAGTCCTGGCATCCCATATGGTCTTCTGAGCCCATCAGAAGTGACCCTAAGTGCCCTGACCACTGCTGGGTGTGGTCCCCAAACAAACTGAACTACAGTTTTTTTAAAATGCTAATAAAAAATCCCCTCAAATCTTGAACTTGGCAAGGTGATTAAAAATTTAGGTGAAAGAATAGTCAAGGCAAGACAAAATGAAAATTAGATATAAGAAAACCAGACTTACACAAAGACTCACTACCACATTTTAGTAAATGCCTAAATGTGAAAGTCAAAATTATAAAACTTTTAAACAATAGAAAATTCTTTTTATCATTTCAGAAGAATATTTTAAATGATATACAAATGGAGGCACAAAGAATCACATTGATACATTTTATTTCAGTAAAATTATAAATTTCAAAGACTTCACAAGCCATAAACTGCAATGCATGTAACCAATGCAGAAACAGTATACAAATTACATAAAGGGCTTGTATGATCAGTAAAAAGTCAACAAACACAATAGAAAAATATGCAAAATGCTTAGTCAAATGAGACAGGGAACTGTTTCTTATTTTAAAGTGTTTTAAAGTAATTAATCAGTTCATGAAAAGATGCTTAATTTCAATTATTAATCATGGAAAAGCAATGTAAATCCACACTGTAAATGAAATATTATTTCACACCCACAAGATTAAAAACAATTGAAGTCTGTCAAAGCCAAGGGTTAAAACCAAGTTTTATATGAGATGTTTGAGAACCCAAAACACATAGATGATCAAAATAACTACTTTTTCTTTTTTTCAGTGAAGTAAAAAAAATTTTTTTTTTGCTTTTTTGGGTCATACCCAGAGATGCTCAGGGGTTACTCCTGGTTCTGCACTCAGAAATTACCCCCTGGCGGTGTTCAGGGGACCATATGAGATGCTGGGAATTGAACCCCGGTCAGCTGCATGCAAGGCAAACGCCTTACCCGCTGTGCTATTTCTCCAGCCACAGTAAAATAGTTTAATTAAAAGAAATTTACTTACAGAAATGTAAGGGCAGAGAGAGGGGGAGCCCGGGAGAGAGGAAGGAGAGAGAGAAAGATGATCAAGAGAAAACCTGGGCGTCTAGTGGAGTTTAACATTCAAATACCTATGCCCCAGCAATCCCACATTTACGCATGAACTGAAGAAAAGGCTCGCCTGTGCCCATCAGGACAATAGGACAGAGTCAGAAGTGCTATCTGAACAGCAAAAACCTGAAAAATATAACCCTCATGTTTATCACTGGTAGGATGAATAAACGAACTCTCACAAAGGAGATTATTAACATGTAGTAGATCACTATATATCAGTGAAGTGGAAAGAACTAGAACTACATGAAAGAACAGAGATCAAAGTCATGACTGTGAATATAATGTTGAGAGGCTGAAGTCACTAATGACTGCATATATATAGAATTCAGCTTATGCAAAATTCAAAGATATGCAAAGTTAAATATATTAGCGAGATAAAAAACAGATATGGTAAACTGATTTGAAAAAAAGCAAGGAAATAAAGTAGTTCCCCCCTTATTTAATGGTGAGATCCAAGACCTCCAATGGAGATCTAAAAAACCACAAATAATACCACACCCCTATATATAATGTCGTTTCCAGTAAGAATCAACAAGTTCTTAGAAACCATAATTTTAAAGTGCTGAAAAGAAGCAGGCATTTAAGTAATGTCTTTTCATTCAAAGTCATTCTGGATTGTTTTCATCAATCCTATAACAAAATAACACTGCAATAACAAAAGGACGTTGAATAAGAATAAAGTCTAATTTAGAAGTCAGGCACAGTAAAGATTAACAACAACACACAAAGAAATAGAACAATTATAACATAATACTATGATAAAACTTAAGTGAATGTGTCCTCCTCACATCTGCAAGTAATTGGAAACCTAGAAAGTAAAACTACAAATAAGGGGGGTTTGGGAGGGGTTATCTTCTATAGTAAGCTAATATTCAGCTAAACTACTTCTTAATTAGGGAAGAAGTGGGATCAGGAACAAGCACAAAGGGAATGTCTTTTCTTATTCTGGGTGATGAGTCCCAAGGGTTCAGAAAATGGTAACATCATATCACTGTCACTGTGTCACTGTCATCCCATTGCTCATCGATTTGCTCGAGCAGGCACCAGCAATGTCTCCATTTTGAGACTTCTTGTTACTGTTTTTGGCATATTGAATACGCCACGGGTAGCTTGCCAGGCTCTGCTGTGCGGGTGAGATACTCTCGGTAGCTTAATGGGCTCTCCGAGAGGGGTGGAGGAGGTTACATCATATATACATGTAAATCATTATACATTCAGCATCATGTATTATAAAGTTTTTAAATATCTATTTAATATTTAATTGAAAACAACTGAAAAAGTGGATTTGTCGGCCCATTAGCTTTTCCAATTACACAAATAATGAGAATATTTAAAACAAGGAAGAAATGTATCCATGGAAGTAAAACAACAGAAGATGCAAAACAGACCATTTTTCTTACTTCATACCCACCTGTTGCACACAAAAAGCAGTTCTTTTTCTTTTTTCCTGCTTTGCAAACATTGACAATACTCAGCAAGCGCTCATCATTTGGTGTAAAAATATCTCTCTGTAGTGCATGCTTGATTGCTGTCATCTTTATTCAGCTGAAGAAAATTCAGAGAAGAATTAAGTGAATTTTCAAAATAACTCTTAGATCCAACTGTGATTTAAAAATCTTATTTAAAGCTAATATACATAGAAAGAATGATATGATACACTAATATAATACATAATAAAAAGAAAACCCTATATCTTTGAAAGAAAAATTAGAAAGCCCATCATAACAACTTCTAAAATCTTTGAAGTGCTCACTAAGTACCATACTAAAAATATTAAGAAAAAATTAAAATACATACTCAATCTTTAAATATAATTTCCTATCAACTTTCATAACTCTATAAAAAAAGTATCCCATTAAAACTTGAGAAAAGAGGGGCCAAAGAGATCGTACCAAAGAGGTTGCACATGGCCCACCTGGGTTCAATCTTCATTATCCCATATGGTTCTCCAAGTACTGCCAGGAGAGATTCCTGAATATAGAGCCAGGAATAACCCCTGAGCATCGCTGGGTATGGTCCAAAAATCAAACAAATAAAAACTTGAGAAAAGGGATTTTCAATAGATCACTTTTTTGGTCTTTTAGCTATGACCAAATTAACAGATATTTCTACAAAGATACATATATACATACATATATATATGAGACACACTTTTTATAGTGTCATTTTCATATGACACACTATATTAAAGATGAACATCATTAGCATTTGCAAAAACGGAAGATAAAAGCATTTTATATCCACTAGGATCGTGATAATAAAAGACAAGTGTTGGTAACAACATGAAAAAGGAACACATATCACTGATGGTTATAAGATGATGCAATTACTTTGGAAAGTTTGGCAGTTCTTCAAGAAGTTAAGCATGGAGTCATCATATAGACTAAATTCTACTTCTAGGTGAACACTCATATGAAAATAGATCTACTCAAAAAAAGTGTACATAAATATTTGTATAGCATATTCACAATAGTCCCCCATCCCCCCAAATAGAAGCAACTCAAATGTCAATCCACTGATGAACTGATATAACAAAATAAAGTATATTCTGGACCAAACATGGTAACTTCTCAGTATTTGTATTGCAAACCATAATGCCCAAAAGTAGAGAGTATGGGGAATATTGTCTGCCATGGAAGCAGTGGGGGGGTGGGGGGCGGATGGAGCCCTGGTGATACTGGGGATACTGGTGGTGGGGAATGTGCACCGGTGGAGGGATGGGTGTTTGACCATCGTGTGATTGTAGCTCAAACATGAAAGTTTATAACTATCTCACGGTGATTCAATAAAATTTAAAAAAATAAATTAATAAAGTATATTCATGCAGTGGAATGTTATATTGCCTTAAAAAAAAGGAACAAAGCACTGGCATAGTTCTGAGTTGATGAGTGAGTTTGGTCAACATCAGACAGCAGATACAATGGTCATCATAACAGGCTATATCACACACCTAGATATGTAGTAGGCACCTAGGTCTGTATACATATAGTCTATAATGTCTGTACAATGACTAAATTGCCTAACAATGTATTTCTTCAAACAGATATCCTGGAGATGAGACATGATTGTACATATTTGACCACTAGTGAGTTCTGAAAACATGCTAGTGAAAGGAGCCAGTTATAAAGAACCACTATTATCCTATGATTCAATTTATATGAAACACCCAGAGAAGACAAATCTGGTTAGGGAGTGATTGTGGTTTCAAGGGTTGCGGACAAGGCGTTATGAAAAATGACTGCTTGTTCAAGTAGCTCTCCTCTCCCTGCAGGAGCTTTACTCTAAGTCTGGGTAACTTGTTTTGTCAGACTTGATGGATCATGAGACTTCTCATGGCGAGGGGTCACAAATCCATGTTCACTGTTTTATTATAAAGGCCTAAATGCAGTTAAAGTGTTTTTGTTGATGGGTTCTCTCTAACACTTTCTTTGGTGGTTTATTTTCTTATTACTCATAAATGTTGCTACAAATCCTTATTCTCTCCATCAGCCCCCACTCTACTGCCAGCACTCCCTTCTGCAAATGACTCTCCATCGTCTACCCTACAGAGAACAGTCAATGAAGTACAAGTCTTCCTGAGAAGTTTTTCTCCAATTATACTCTTCTTTCATCCTAAATCCCATATGGCTATTATAGGATGTCCATGTTATAATCCTTTTAAAAGAATTCGAGGGCCTAGACACTGTGTTAAAAGTCTACTCCTGCTAATGCGTAGCTCACACTGGATACTAGCCAGTTCACTTTTCAATCACTGGGATTTTGCTTATGTGATTTCCTGGAATTCCCTTATCTATGGGAAATTCCAACTATTTCCTTAAGGTCCTTTGCCTTCTCCAGATGGAGCCCTGGCGACACTGAGCTTCTACTAACACGGCTCCGGGATGCGGGACTGGGACATCTCCAAACCGCACAGCCACTTACGCTTACGCAGCAAGGCAACCTTTCCTGAAAAATGAAAACATACAATCTAATGATGCATCCAACATGTCTGACTGTTGGAGGAAAACCTCCAAATAATGATAGTGAGATTCCTGCTGAAAATTGAATGTAATCAAAGTAAGGAAAGAGTAAAGTGGAAATTGTCTGCCACACAGGCAGAGGGGGAGTGCGAGGGGTGGCATGCGGATTTTTTGGTGGTGGATCAAATATGAAAACTTGGTAACTGTATCTCACAGGGATTCTATAAAAAATATATATTTTTTTAAAAAGATCCTGCTGTTTCTCTCTCTCTCTCTCTCTCTCTCTCTCTCTTTTTTTTTAAAAAAAAGAAAAATCACCTCTTCAGTGAAGTAATCACACACACACACACACAAAAGTGATTTTGGGAGCTAAAGATGTAGCTCAGTATACATTACATGAATGAGTGCCTGGTTCTTTTTCTACTTATCATTTCCCCTATACTCTGTAACATAGCATTGAAAAAATAATAGTTTTTCAGTTAGCTATAGTCTCACTTCCATTAAAGTAGTCTTTGTAGGTAAAGACAATGTATTATTCATTTCTGCATTCAGAAGACCTGAAGACAGAAGAATTAATAAACAACTTTTGATAACACCAAGTGATATGAAAACTATAGCTTCCCTATGGTTTCCCCTCCTTCCCATCTCTCTAATCTGCAAGCAATTGTCCGTGTTTAAAAACATTTATAGCCAATTCCCCCTCCACGGTGAACAGGATATCTGCTGCCTCTTCAGTGGATTTCTTGAATCCACACACAATTAATTCTGTTCTGTTCCCACTGACAAGACACTAACCCAGGTTCCTAACAACTACATCTACTTAATGTAATACTACAGTATCTGCTTAGCTCTCTGCAAGTTATCACAATCTCCAAACAATACACAACTAATATTAAAACGTAGCTTTTATCATATTATTTAACACATTCCCGTTTCAACACAGTTGTCTAATGTTCCCAAATACAAGCTTCCCACTCCAACTCCTCCCCCATCTTTCCAGGCTTTCAAGTCTTTTCTTAGATGCTTTCCCATGCAGGGAGTATTATCTCCCTCCTCTCCAAGCCCTAATTACACTTCATGGTTTATAGGGAATTGATTCAATAAAGGTCTTAATCCAAATTGATCTCCCCTTTCAACTGCTATAGCACTTACAGCATCCACTAAACAATCAGAGCACTTGCTGTCTAATTGGTTCATGAGATCATAAACTTCAGGATCTTAACTCTTTGAGAAAGGTGGGAGGAAGGCGGGGAGAGAAAGAGTAAGAGGAAGGGAAGGGAAGGAGAGGGGTGGGAGCAACGCTTGTATATTCTCTCGTAATCGGTACTCAACAAATAACCTCTGGAGATAACCCGAACTGAATAGTTAAATGAATCAAAAGGCCTCCTGAGTTATCGTGGCCAACAGTTAATGCACAGCAGCCAAAAGCAACGACGGGGTGTGTTATGCCTGGTAAGTGGTAAAACAAAAAGAGGACTGGAAACACCTCATAAAGCAGTCAGGCATAATGAGAGGCACTGAGTGACCCTAAAATACTGATCCCTACTTGGTGCCGGGCACTCAGGTCTGGGGCACTGTGGGGCAAGGGACAGCGTTCCTAGAGACTGAAGACCACGCCTTCCGAACTGAGCAATCAAGTCTCCAGTGCCGATGAAGTGCCTCTCTAAGGCACTGAATACAAGACTAGAGGTCTTTGAAAACTACCCTCCAGGTTTAAGAGGGCACGTCTGAGTGCCGGCCAGTCCCTGCCTACTCCGTGTTGCTCCTTGATTTCATCGGGGTCACGCACCCACGGGCTGGACAAAGGACTTGTCAAAGCAAGTGGGTTGGGCCCTTTCCGCTGCCGAGCCACTCGAGCACGTGGAACACTGTCACCGCGCTGAGCTAGCGGTGCGCCCAGACGGGCGGCGGGGGGCGGGGCCCGGGGGTGCACTGGAAGAGATTTCGAAGACAACGGGGCCTTGAGGAGAGAAAAAGGGCAAGCGACTGCCACGCCCTTCTCGCCACACCAAAGAAACGCTCGGAGCCGACGTGCAGGAACGAAATCAAGTCAGGGGAGACGGAGGCGGAACCGGAAAAGGACGCGACAGCATCGCCGGCCCAGGCCCCAGGACAGGGAGGGCGTGCGACGCCCCCAGCGTCTCAGCCAGACTGGGCAGGAAGGGAAAGGGGCCCTGACGCTGGAGAGCGAGGAGCCCAACCCCGGGCGCAGGGCTGGCACCAGGCCGAGGAGTGGCCTCCGACCCTGGGGCCCGCCCGTTCGCTCGTCTGTCCGCCGCCGCCAGGACGCTGGGCAGCCGCCGCCCCAGGCTTACCGCAAGGCCGGACCGAGCCCGGCTGCGCCCAGGCGGGTCCTCTAAGACGGAGACACGTTGGGGCTGGGGCGGTCACCGCTACTAGGACGCGCCTCTCAATTGAACGGTGCACCCAAAGCAGCCGTTTCTCCACCACTTCCCATATCCGGGCACGTGACACATCTCACGCCGGAAGAGAAGCGCTGAGAAGGAAGGAGAAGCCCGTGCGAAAAAACCTGCGGCCAATAGGCACGGAGAGTGGGCGGGACCTGTGTAGTGGGCGTGGCGAGGCGAGGAGGGCTCCTCCCTGGGGGCGTGTCAAGCGCGGACAGGGGCGGGGCCTCTGGTTCGCGGACGTGGGAATTTGATGTATCTTAATCTTTACCTTCTGTAGAAAAGCTATTTTGAACTCAGTTTGAAAACTAGCAAGTGAGGTATTTTTGAGTCATTAAATGGTTCCTTTCTGTATTGGAAATTGTCATTTAATTTATAATTAAAATACCAGCTGAATTTGTTAATGCAAAAAAAAAAGGTATTTGTTCCTATATTTTTAGAAACACGTATAAGAAGCTATTCAATTAACTGATTTTTGGAATGTGTGAACCTGTTCAATTCTAGAGCGGGTAAGGCACTTACCTTGCAGTCGGCCACAGACCCCTGGTTTAATTCCCTGTACCTCACGAAGGTCCTCCGACCATCGCTCCGCATAGACCCAGGAATAAGCCCCGAGAGTGTGTGCTTGGGGACCTCCAGGGCTATACCCGATGATTCTTGGGAAGCCACGTGGTGCCAGGCACGGAAATTTGGGCACCTATTCTTTTCTTCAAACTCCAAAGCAGTTAGCAGAAGTCACTCTTACTGATCATTGTTCCCTAAAGTACTATAGTCACCATATAATTCACCATGTAATTTGTGTCTGCATCTTTATCTCTGTATCACTGTATCACTGTCATCTCGTTGATCATTGATTGCTCAAGCAGGCGCCAATAACGTCTTCATTCGTCCTAGCCCTGAGATTTTAACAGCCTCTCTTTACTCATTCTTCCCAGTGGTGTCACATTGGATGCTCTTTCAGGGTAAGGGGAATGAGATCCATCATTGTTACTATATTTGGCATGTCGAATACACCACAGAGAGCTTGCCAGGCTCTGCCAGGCGGCCAGGATGCTCTTGGTATCTTGTCAGGTTCTCTGAGAGGGAGAACTAGGCTATAAGAGGTTGCTTCTGGGAGCTTTGTTTTGTAGTCTCTGGATCGTGGCAGTTGATGGGAATTACACAGTGTCACAGACAGTCTGTGGGTGTGGCGCCAAGCAACTGGAAAATGGGGGATCTGCTAATCTGCTAATCTGCTAGAATTGTGTGTTTGGTAATTGTGATGCAGGAGTTACCACTATTTACAATTCACCAGGAGTCACTTCCAACCAGCAGGGGGCCTTATTGTCTTGTGATCGGTGTTCTAGGATGAGTCTACTAAATCCCATCCATACTGATGATATGATTTTTAGAACCACTTTTGATGCCTGATATCCCCTGAACTGAGTTCATGCTAAAGACTTTGCTGATAGTTTAAGAATATATATGAGTTTAGGGTATAGGATAAGCGGTTCAGGGATAGTAAACATTTGGAGGAAAAGTTACTACGATAATGTGATATTAGGTTAAATGTTTTTGCCCTTACCATGGGCAACTGGTTCATTGATTCTGAGAATCCTCATGAAAGGTTTCAGTTCTCTGCTCTAGAGTGAAGATGAAGAAAAAGCAAAGCAATTTTCACCAGCTCCTTTCTATTATTGGTCAAGGATATTTTTTTTCAGTTGAACACATGCATGAGGAGTTGATTTCTTTTAAGATTTTTTTAAAAATTAAAAATAAGGGGCTGGAGTGATAGCACAGCGGGTAGGGCGTTTGCCTTGCACATGGCCGACCCGGGTTCAAATCCCAGCATCCCATATGGTCCTCTGAGCACCGCCAGGAGTAATTCCTGAGTGCAGAGACAGGAGTAACCCCTGTGCATCGCCAGGTGTGACCCCCCAAAAAAGTTAAAAATAATTATTTAATAAATCATGGTCTGCAAAGTTATTGATAGTTGAGTTTTAGGCATATAATATTTCAACACCCATCCCACCACCATTGTCAATCCCTGCACAGTGCTCTCACATTCATCTCCACTCCCCCAGCCCCTCCCTTTGACAGGCACATTACAAAGTGCCAGTGCTTGCAGCTGAGATCTCACATTTCAATGTTTTGAGTCTGTGTTTTGGTTATATAGCTGTACCATTCATTCTCCTACATCGGCCGAATAACTGAAGCCCACATCCCTGTTCACCTGTCACTTCCTTTAGCTTCTTCCTTCCCCTCTTGATTTCTTCACTTCTCTGTCCTCCTCTCTAAACTCTGGGGTAAAGGCATCCCCCTCGTTTACTACAATACATTTATAAGTAGCAGGTTTCTGCAGCTTCATACACAATAGGTAGAGTGTGAGAGGGCAAGGTGCTGTTAGGTTGCTCTTGAGAGAAAATGGTTAATGTCTGCACAGAATTGGTCACTGTCTCAGCACCTAGACAATCATTAAAACTTAGAAATTTACCTTTAGTATAATTGTAACTAAATTAAGCTCACATGCAAATTCCCCATCAATATACTTTTTTTCTGTTCCAGGGTGAAATCCAGAATCCCACAGGACATTTAGTTGTCATATCTCCTTACATTTCCTCAAATCTTTTCCTCAGAGGTAGGGGCTGAATCAATGTGCCCCCATTCTGCACCCAATCATATCTTTATACCTAACCCTTAGTTGCTCTGAATATAACCTTATCTGGGCAGAGGGTCTTATTGTGTAAATTTAGGTAAGAAGACATCATTAGGGTGGACTTGCTTATTAGTGAGGTCCTCCTAAAGAAAGGAAAGTTAGACATAGGTGCCCATAGACAGAAGACAGTGTGAGTACGTCAGGGGGAACGCAGCCAGACTCAAGCCAAAGAGAAACACCTGGATCAGAACCTTCTCACATCTATGCCCTGGAACCAATGCTATCACCTGGATCTTGATCAGTTTCCCGTCAGCATTGTGAAGCAATCAACTTTTATAGGTGAAATGTCCTTTGTGGTTTTGGTTTGGCAAGCCTAGCAATGGGATACACTCAGTTATTCTTTTTAATAACCCAAGACTTTGGGATGGTGGCACTGTATAGAGTATCTCTCAGCGTGGATTTGTCCGATATTTTCTTGTGTTACACTCAGACTATGGATCTGGGGTAGGAACACTACAGAGCTTATGTACCTTCTGACAGGGGCACATGGTAGTGCTGCCGTGTCTTATCACTAAAGATGATGGGATAGTTGAGTTTTAGAAAAATAAGGGAAATGGACCACCATTTTAAAAAGTAACAATTGCTGCAAGAAGATAAAAAAATGAATTTTGAAATTAGTGAGTGGAATATCTATTAGATTATGTCACTGGAGGATTACCACTTTTTTCTTTTTAATCAACAAATATTTTAAAACACTTTGACTATTCAAATATCACATTTCTACTTCAATTCTTAGCCATGAATTTAATTAACTTTTTAAAATTTGTTTTCTATTGAGGCAACATGTAAATGTTACTATTGTTTTAAGGGTACAATATAACCACACCACACCAGCACCAATAAGCCAATATTTTCCACCACAAAAATTGATCCCTTTAAGCCCTCCATATTGGTAACTTCAATTTTGTGGTTAGAATCTAAGGATTCATTTCCTTTGGATGTTGTCTGTTCCCTTGCTTTGTCTCTATATAAATCACTCACTAACTTTACTATTCATTTGTTGACCTTCTTGCAGCAAACTGTCTTTTGTTTGTAACTGTCTTTCTAAAATGGTGGCCTACTACATAGATAGCTTGACTTCACAGCTCAAGATCTTAGAAAAGGACCAGCAAAAGGAACCCAAACCAGACTGAAGGAAAAAAATAATAAAACTTAGAGCAGAAATTAAAAACATGGAAACCCAAAAAACAATCTGAAAGATCAATGAAATAAAGAGCTAGTTCTTTGAGAAAATAAATAAGATTGATAAACCACTAGTAAGACTCACAGAGAAAGAGAGAGAACCCTAATAAACTGAATCAGAAATGAAAAGGGGGACATTAAAACAGAAACCAACAAAATTTAAAACATCATCAGAGACTACTTTGAAAGTCTATATGCTACAAAACAAGAGAACCTAAAAGAAATGGATAAATTCCTTGATTCCTACAATCTCCCAAGACTGAACCAAGAAGACTTGGCATACGTGAACAGACTCATTAATATCAAGGAAATTGAAACTAATCAAAAGTCTTCCCCAAAACAAAAGCCCAGGCCCAGATGGTTTCACTAGCGAATTCTTCCAAATATTTAAAGAGGACCTGTTGCCAATTCTCCTCAAGCTTTTCCAGGAAATTGAAGAAACAGGAACTCTCCCAAACAGTTTCTATGAAGCACGTATCTCCCTAATACAAAAGCAAATAAAGACACCACTAACAAGGAAAACTACAGGCCAATATCCTTGATAAATATGGATGCAAAGATCCTTAACAAAATATTAGCAAATAGAATCCAACAACTCATCAAAAAGATCATACATCACGACCAAGTCAGATTTATCCCGGGGATGCAAGGATGGTTTAACATTCGGAAATCAATAAACATAATCCATCATATCAACAAAAGTAAAAATAAAAACCATATGATCATTTCAATAGATGCAGAGAAAGCATTTGACAAAATCCAACATCCATTTATGATGAAAACCCTCACCAAAATGGGCTTAGAAGGAACTTTCCTCAAGATAGTCAAAGCCATCTACCACAAACCCATGGCAAGCATTATCATCAATGGAGAAAAACTAAGGGCCTTTCATCTAAGATCAGGGACAAGACAAGGATGCCCACTCTCACCATTTCTGTTCAACATAGTACTGGAAGTACTTGCAATAGCAATTTGGCAAGAAAAAGACATTAAGGGGATCCAGATAGGAAAGGAAGAAATCAAGCTCTCACTATTCGCAGATGACATGATTCTATACCTAGGGAATCCTAAAACCTCTACTAAGAAACTCCTAGAAACAATAGACTTGTACAGTAAAGTTGCAGATTATTAAAATCAATACCCCAAAATCCATGGCCTTCCTATATGCAAATAGCGAGACAGAGGAAAGTAACATTAAAAAAAAAACAGTGCCATTCACAATTGTGCCCCAGAAAATCAAGTACCTCGGAATCAGCCTAACTAAAGAGGTTAAGGATCTCTACAAAGAAAACTACAAAACCCTACTCCTGAAATAAAAGAAAACACGAGGAAATGGAAACATATTCCCTGCTCATGGATAGGAAGAATTAACATTGTCAAAATGGCAATACTCCCTAAAGCACTGTACAGATTCAATGCGATACCTATAAGTATACCCATAAAATTCTTCAAAAAAATTGATCAAGCAATCTGAAATTCATATGGAACAACAAACGCCCATGAGTAGCTAAAGCAATTCTTGGGGAAAAGATGATGGGAGGCATCACCCTCCCCAATCTTAAACTTTACTACAAAATGGTAACAAAGCAGCATGGTACTGGAACAAAGGCAGATCCACAGACCAGTGGAACAGGGTGGAATATCCTTACACACCACTCCAAATGTATGAACATCTAATCTTTTATAAGGGAGCAAAAAATCTGAAGTGGAGCAAGGAAAGCATCTTTAACAAATGGTGCTGGCATAACTGGTCAACCACATGCAAAAGAATGGGCTTAGACCTCAACCTAACACCATGCACAAAAAGCAGATCAAAATAGATTAAAGACCTCAACATCAGACCACAATCCATAAGGTGCACTGAAGACAAGGCCAGAAAAACCCTCCATGATATCGAAGCTAAAGGTATTTTCAAAGATGAGACGCAACTGAGCAATCAAGTAGAAACAGAGATTAAAAAAATGAAACTATATTAAACTAAGAAGCTTCTGCACTGCAAAAGACAAAGTGACCAGAATACAAAGGCAATCTACAGGGACTGGAGTGATAGCACAGCGGGTAAGGCGCTTGCCTTGCACGAAGCTGACCCGGGTTCGATTCCCAGCATCCCATATGGTCCCCTGAGCAGTGCCAGGGGTAATTCTTGAGTGCAGAGCCAGGAGTGACCCCTGTGCATCACCGGGTGTGACCCAAAAAGAAAAAAAAAAGAAAAACAAAGGCAATCTACAGAATGGGAAAGGATATTCACCCAATACCCATCTGACAAGGGGTTGACATCAAGGGTATACAAGGTACTGCTTGAACTCTACAAGAAGAAAACATCCAGCTCCATCAGAAAATGGGGCAAAGAAATGAACAGAAATTTTCTCAAGGAGGAAATATGAATGGCCAAAAGGCACATGAAAAAATGCTCTTCACTAATCATCAGGGAGATGCAAATCAAAAAAACTATGAGATACCATCTAACACCACAGAGACTGGCACACATCCAAATGAACAAAAGCAACCGCTGTTGGCATGGATGTGGGGAGAAAGGGACCCTCTTACACTGCTGGTAGGAATGCCGACTGGCTCAACCCTTTTGGAAAACAATATGGTCGCTCCTCAAAAAACTAGAAATTGAGCTCCCATTTGACCCAGCAATACCACTTCTGGGAAAATATCCCTGAGAGGCAAAAAGGTATAGTCAAAATGACACCTGCATTTGTATGTTCATCACAGCACTGCTTACAATAGACAGAATCTGGAAAAATCCCAAGTGCCCAAGAAAAGATGACTGGTTAGAGAAAATTTGGTATATCTACACAATGGAATACTATGCAGCTGTTAGAAAAGATGAAGTCATGAACTTTGCTTATAAGTGGATCAACATGAAAAGTATCATGCTAAGTGAAATGAGTCAGAAAGAGAGAGACAGACATAGAATTCCACTCATCTGCGGAATATGAAACAACAGAATGGGAGACTAACACCCAAGAATAGGAGAAGTAAGTACCAGGTTTGCTCCATGGCTTGGAGACTGGCCTCACATGCTGGCGGAAAAGGCAGTTCAGATAAAGAAGGGAACACCAAATAAAGTTTTGTGGGAAGACCCGCTCGGGATGGGAGAGCCGTTCTGAAAGCAGACTATAGATTGAACTTGATGGCCACCCAATACCTCCATTGCTAACCACAACACACAAAAGGAGAGAGAGAACAAAAGGGAATGTCCTGCCAAAGAGGAGGGGTGTGGGGGATGGGATAGGGGGCAGGAAGGATGCTGGGGTCATCAGTGGAGAACGGGCACTGGTGGAGGGATGGGTACTCAAGCAGTGTATAATGGAAACACAATCACAAAAATATGTAAATCTGTATCTGTATCATCACGGTGATTCATTAATTAAATAAAATAATAAAAATAAAATAAAATGGTGCCTATTTTCCTCATTTTCCCAGTATTTAATAGTTTATCTTATGTCTTTTATTTTTACTGTAGGATGATTTGGTCTTCTGTCAAAAAGTTGGCTCCTTTTACTTACTTATTAGTTTCTATTAATATGGACTCAGAGATATTAACTTTAGTCTTTGGGCTATATTCCAGTTGTTTATTTTGTTCCTCATATTGCTATGCCCAGCCACTGGGACATTATTTCAGGTTGTCTCCTGTTCTTTTTTGTCCTGATCTTTCCCCTCCCCTAGCACTTACCCTTCAGCACAGGATGTTCTGGGCTCATTCAGATGTTTTTTACTGCCCCAGCCTTTCTTAAAGAAGTCTGGCTCCTATTTTAAGAGAATAGTATTTCAAAATGATTTTCAACCTTCATTTTTGAATCATAGACATATTTCTATATGTTTTATATTGAAAAATGTAAACTATACCCAAACAAAGAGAGACTTGTTTAGTAGAATTTGGTGGAATTATCATCCAGTCAGTTTTGATAATGATCAAACTCATTTATTTTTAATTGCCTCAAATCTTCCCCTCCTGAAGTATTTTAAAACATAAATGCCCCCACTTCATGCCATATTATCAGTAAATATCCCGGCATCAAATTCCTTGGTGTTTTTTTCGATTCCTCCGCCCCTCTTGGAGAGCCTGGCAAGCTACTGAGAGTATCGCGCCCCCACAGCAGAGCCTGGCAAGCTACCCGTGGTGTATTCGATATGCCAAAAACAGTAACAGCAAGTCTCACAATGAGAGACATTACTGGTGCCCGCTCGAGCAAATCGATGATTTTTTGAAAGGTGTTTTTCAAAATAATGAGCAACATGATGACAGTGACAGTGACAGTTTCTTTCTTTCTTTCTATTTTTTTTTTTTTGCTTTTTTGGGTCACACCCGGCGATGCTCAGGGGTTACTCCTGGCTTTGCACTCAGGAATTACTCCTGCCGGTGCTTGGGGGACCATAAGGGATTCTGGGAATCAAACCCGGGTCAGCCGCATGCAACGCAAACACCCTACCCGATGTGCTATCGCTCCAGCCCCCCCCAGCATCAAATTCTTATCAAATTTATAATGACTTCTTAAAAAATATACTAACCTCATCACTACCACACTGAAAATCAAGTCATTCTTTAATATTCTCAGACTTCAGTTTTTGTTTTTTCTGTTTTCTGTTTGTTTGTCTTGGAGGGTATCACAGCCAGCGATGCTCAGGAGTTACTACTCCTGGTGGTTCTAGGGGGACCATAAGGGATGCCAGGGACCGAACTCAGGTCAGCTGCTTGCAAGGCAAGTACTCCACTTGCTGTACTATTGCTCTGGCCCTACCCTCAGAATTAAAATTTCCTACTTGTTTCAAAATTATCTCTTTATACTTGGCATGTTCTAATCAAGATCAAAGCAAAGTTCATGAAATATATTTGTATGACATATTCTCTAAGACTTTTGTTTTAATAAATAATAATAGCAATATTGCTGCCACCCCTTTCCTTGTTAGAGAAACTGAATCACTGGGCTTTAGAATTTTCTATAGCTGGTAAACTTGGCACAATGTTTGTATTTTGGGTATTATCGGATTTACACCTGTACCCCATATTTTTAAGCCTATTTGGTTAAATTCTTGTGCCTTTTTTTTGTAAACACCTTCACGGTGGGTGTTGTAGTTTTTATTTCATTTTTCTTACATCATATTTGGACTTGAGTGATAGTACAGCGGGTAGTGCTTTTGCCTTGCATGAAGCTGACCCGGGTTCAATTCATCTGTTCCTCTCAGCCCAGCAAGCTACCAAGAGTATCCTGCCTGCACGGCAGAGCCTGGCAAGCTATCCGTGGGGTATTCGATATGCTAAAAACAGTAACAACAAGTCAAAATGGAGATGTTACTGGTGCCCGCTCGAGCAAATCGATGAACAATGGGGCAACAGTGCTACAGTGCTACATCATATTTACTTAAGGCAGGCCCGTCAACTTCTACTGGTCCTAACTCATTGGGTTCGGGTAGTATAATTTGGGCCCTCTTTTATAAGGTCTGATAGCCACTCACTGACCATTTTAGCCTTCCTAGACAATAATCATTGTCTAAATTCACTATTTCATTAGGGATTGCAAAATGATAATTTCTACTTCTATTATTTCTACCATGATTCCATGGGCAAGTTAAAAAGTCAATGTATAGTTTTGAAGATGTTGTCAAATGCCTTTCCTATGGAATTGTATCATTTTTCAGTTCTAGCATAATGAGAAAAACTGCTTTCCTATATACAATTAAATCACTATCACTATCATTCCATTCGTCCTAGTGAGATTTTAGCAGCCTCTCTTTAATTGATACAATCAAATATTGCCAAAATTTTATTTTATTTATTTATGTATTTATTTATTTTATTTTTGGGTCACACCTGATGATGCACAGGGGTTACTCCTGGCTCATGCACTCAGGAATTACTCCTCGCAGTGCTTGGGGGGCCATATGGGATGCTGAGAATTGAACCCGGGTCTGCTGCATGCAAGGCAAACACCCTCCCTGCTGTGCTATTGCTCAAGCCCCTCAAATATTGCAAAATTTTTTTAGATCTTTGCCAATCTTACAGGTAAGATCTGGGATTGTACTGGAAATTTTATTTGAATTTTGCTTATTATAGGCAAGGTTGTGCATTTTCCTATATTTTTGTGTCATTTATGATTTTTTCTCCAATGAACTCTGAATCACAACTTTTACCAAGGTTGGGTTATTGGTCTTTTTTTAGCCTCTTAATTTTAGAAGCAATGTATATATGAAGGATATTAGTATATTGTTATATGAATTGCAATATTTTTTCCAACTTGGCATTTATAATTCTCATATTTATGTTTTTGTCACAAAAAGATTTTTTTTTGCTTTTTTGGGGTCACATCCGGTGATGCAAAGGGCTTACTCCTGGCTTTGAACTCAGGAATTACTCCTGGCGTTGCTCGGGGTACCATATGGGATGCTGGGAATTGAACCTTGATCAGTCGCGAGCAAGGCAAACGCCCTACCTGCTGTACTATCACTCTTTCACTGTCACTGTCACTGTCATCTCCTTGCTCATCAATTTGCTTGAGCAGGCACCAGTAACATCTCCATCGTGAGACTTGTTGTTACTGTTTTTGGTATATCCAATATGCCACAGGTAGCTTGCCAGGTTCTGCCGTGCGGGCGAGACACTCTTGGTAGCTTGCCATGCTCTCCAAGAGGGGCGTAAGAATTGAACTGGGGTTGGCTTCGTGCAAGGCAAACGCCCTTACCACTGTGCTATTGCTCCAGCCCACTATCACTCTAGCTCCACAAAAGAATTTTTATATTTATGAAATTAAATTATTTTCTCTTTACTGCTTATGATTTGAGTGATAGCTAGAAAAGTTTTCTTTTAGATATCTTTTAAAAGTTTATTAAGGAATTGATCCATTTCTTCTAGTAGACTTAATCAAGATAGTTCTTTTGGGTTTTCTTCCCCCTAGGGCTTTATTGAGATAGAGTTCACATACGTAAAACTTACCCACTAAAACTATATACTTCGATTATTTAGATAGCACTGACTACATTATTGCTCTTTAATTATGGTAAAGCATATAAGATTAAATCTCCCACAAATCATTTAAAAATATACAATTAAGCAGCATTAATGACATTCACAATGTTGTACAACTGCCACCACCAAAGTTTAGTTTTACTGAACTTTGTTCATCCAATTATTGCATGACCATTGAGTAGTATTTCCCCATTTTATGTTCCTCACAGTGCCACTTATCTACTACCAACAATAAACGACAGTTCCATTTCTCCATAACTCAATCAACACTTTATTTAATCTTTTTAATAGTCATCTCAGTAGGTACAAGGTGACATTTCATTGTCATTTTGATTTGTATTTGACTAATGCTGACTATCTTGTGTTTATTATATACCTTCTTGGAAAGATGTCTTTTCAAATCCCTTGTGTATTTTCTTGTTTGCATTTTTTAAATATTTTATTTTCATAAAGTAGTTCACAATAGTTCATTGCAGACAATCTTCAAACACCAATCCAACCACTGAGCACCTTCCCACCACAATAAGGGGGAAGTGTGTGAAGGTTGTTGTATGTTGTTGTATTTCATTCTGGAGCCATTTAAGCCTACATATAAGAGAATACAGGCAAGTATGTTAAAACCAAACAAATGTGTGCTACTTTTGATACGTAAGTGGGCTAGAGTATAAGAGGTCTTATGCTTTGTGCCTGCTTGCTCCAGGAAATTCTGCAGTGATCTCCTCTGGGAACTTTGGTTTAAGTCTCTGGATCTTGAGTGTTGATGAGATTACATGGCTCCAGAGGCAGTTTGTGGCTGTGACTGTCAAGCTACTGGAAAACTGGGGGGCCAGGGCGGGTGGGGAGACCCAGTCCCAATCTGAGAGGCTTGGAGGTCTCAGTCACGGGGCCCGCATACCTGGGTTTTTTCTGCCGGATCCCACTTAGGTGAGACTTGTCTGAGTGTGTGGAGAGTGGCCTTGAGCATGGTGGTGGTTGGGTTCTGGAGGTCTTGGGCCAGGGCTGAGACGGAAACTCAACCTGCCCCCCTCCGAGGTGTCCCGGTGAAGACATCCTGGCGTGGGGTCAGGAAATTCTGCCCCCTTGTGTTATGTGTATTTTCAAACTGAATTGTCTTTGTGTTAATGAGTGGTAGCACTGTAGCACTGTGATCCAGTTGTTTATTGATTTGCTCAAGTGGGCACCAGTAACGTCTCCATTGTGAGGCTTGTTGTTACTGTTTTTGGCATATCGAACACACCATGGGTAGCTTGCCAGGCTCTGTCGTGTGGGCAGGATACTCTCAGTAGCTTGCTGAACTTTCCAAGAGGGACGGAGGAATTGAACCCGGGTTGGCCACATGCAAGGCAAATTCCCTACTTGCTGTGCTATATCTTTATTTATTCTGGATATTAAATCCTCATCCATGCTCAAGACAAACTCTCCACATGCTTGGACGAGCCTCACACATGAAGGAACCTGCAGAGGAACCCAGGTGTTTGGGACCCGGGGCTGAGATCTCCAAGCCTGCTCAGAACGGGACTGGGCCTCCTCCATCCAGATGCCCCTTTTTCCAGTAGCTTGGCAGCCACACCCAGAAACTGCCCCCTTGCCGTGTAATTCCATTAACAGCCAAGATCCAGAGACTATAAAACAAAGCTCCCAGATGACCTCTTATCTTGTCTGGTTCTCCCTCTCGGAGAATCCGGCAAGCTACCAAGAGTATCCTGCCTGCATAGCAGAGCCTGACAAGCTCTCCATGGCGTATTCAATATGCAAAAAACAGTAACAATGTTGGGTCTCATTCCCCTGATCCTGAAAGAGCTTCCAATGTGGCACTGTTGGGAAGGATGAATAAAGAGAGGCTGCTAAAATCTCAGGGCTAAGTCAGATGAAGACGTCACTGGCGCCCTCTCGAGCAAATTGATGAACACCGGGATGACAGTGATACAGTGGTACAGTGATTAAATCCTCATCAAGCATATGAGTTTCAAATATTTTCTTCTGTCCTGTAGGGTTCTTTTACTTTCTTGATAATATCCTTTAGTACAAATGTAATTTTGTTGATACCAAATTTATTTTTTCTTTTAGTTCTCATGCTTCTGATGTCATTAGAATCTATGATCAAATATAAGATCCTTAAGGTTTTCTTTTCATGTTTTCTTCTACAATTTTTATGATTTCAGACCTTAGGTATTTGATCCATTAAATTGATTTTTGTCGACTTTAAGGGGGAGAAACTCCAAACAATAATAGTGAGTTTTGTGTTGAAATATTGAATGTAATCAAAGTAAAGGGAAAGTAAAGTGAAATTTATCAGTTACACAGGCGGGGTGTGGGGCTGGGGATGTGGGGGGGCAGGGTGGAGCTATACTGTGATTCTTGGTGGTGGAATATGTGCACTGGTGAAGGGATGGGTGTTCAAGCATTGTATAACTGAGACTTAAACCTGAAACCTTTGTAACTTTCCACATGATGATTCAATAAAAGAAAAAGAAAAATTACTTCCTCAGTTCTGAATGATAATCTAGCAGGTTAAAGGATTCCTGGTTGTAGGTTATTTTCATTCAGTATTGTGTGTATACTATTCTCCTTGCTTATAAAGTTTTATTTAAGAAATCATGTGAAAAAAATAAATTGATTTTTGAGTATGGTATAAAATAGAGATCTAGCATCAATCATTTGCATGTGAATAACCAGTTGTCTCAACACCATTTGTTTAAAATATTACAATTTCTCTTTCGTATTATTTCTTAAAATTATTATTACTATTGTTATTAGTTTTTGGTTTTTGTTTGGAAGACACACCCAGCTGTGCTCAGGGTTTATTCCTGGTTCTGCACTCAAGAATCATTCCTGGAGATGATTAGGGGACCAAATGGGATGCCAGTGATTGAACCTAGGTTGGCTGTATGCAAGGCAAGAATGCTCTACCTACTGTACTATTGCTTTGGCTCCACAATTTCCTCTTTAAATAAACTTGGCACCCTTGTCAAAAATCAATTGTATATAGGTGCATGAGTTTATTTTTTTTATTTTTATTTTTTTGCTTTTTGGGTCACACCTGGCGATGCACAGGGGTTACTCCTGGCTCTGCACTCAGGAATTACCCCTGGCGGTGCTCAGGGGACCATATGGGATTCTGGGAATCGAACCCGGGTCGGCCGCGTGCAAGGCAAACGCCCTACCCACTGTGCTATTGCTCCAGCCCCCGCATGAGTTTATTTTTAAATCTTAATTCCATCTATTTATATTCTATCCGTAAGCTAGCACCACACTGTTTTTGATTACTGTAGCTTTGTATTAAAATTTGAAATTGGGAGAAATGAGTTTTCTAAAGTTGTACATTCTTTTAAAGATGCACTAATTGGCATACCTTATAATTTTATGTGATTAAAGATAAGACTTTTCCACTTCTGCCCCAAAAAAATGCCATTGAAATTTTGAGAGACGTTGCCTAGAATCTGTAGGCTGCTCTGAAAAGTATTGACATCTTTAAATCTTCCTAACAAGAACATGGGATGATGTCTGTCCATTCTAGCCTCTTATAGATGCTTCATGGTGTTATTTCCTAGAACACAAATTTAGGCCACGCTTCCAACTTCTTCCCTCTTTACAAAGGAATACATAGGTGAAAATCTTAAGTGTTGAATGATTGCTTTAAAACACATTTCTTTGTAATCCATAAAGAACACATTACTTTATTTTCATAAAAATAATAGTCATACAATGCAGGGAGAAAACAGAGTCATGTCTTAGCCTTTACTTAGGGAAATTTTTTTCACTAAACACTGGTGAAGGAACATAATTCTTCAGAGTGGTAGAGGACACAAAGACAAGCATACAAGATTGAAAGCATAAAAGCATATTCTCATAAGAACCAAGCAATCCTTGTTGTTAGAGGACCAAATGGAATCATCATTAATGTAAGTAGAATCGAAATTCACAATCTGTAAGTCCTTCTTAAGATACACATGATTCAGCTTATTTACAGTTCGAGCAAAGGCATATTTAGAAGCACAGCTATACGCTTCCATACGGTACACTTTTTTGAAGTGCAGATCAAAAAATGGATTGTCCTAGGAGAGAAAGAGAGATATGATTTCCTTGTAAACAGGAAAATAGCTAGATATCCTAGATTTACCTGTATTCCCTTATATATGCTTATTGGTTGTATTATAAATATATCAGACACATTTTCAAAATCTACAAGTTTTTGCAACAAGAGCTTTCCATGTTTACTGCTACAAAGTACTTTTAAATGGAGAAAAATAGGATATATTACAGTGTTTGTATTTTTCCAATGATACAGAAAAAAAAACCCTATACCTTATAATGTGCAGTTATCTTGGCTTTCTATGGCAATGAATTTGGGAGAATAGGTAAGGATGGAGAAAAAAACTAAACCCACTCATGGATTCTAAACAGCAGAATAAGCTTCTGCCTTTCTCTATTAGACACTTGTCTCATGTGCTATTTAACAGTTAGAAGGGAGAATTACAAGATAACTATAGATTATCAATTTTTTATTATTCTGAAGTTAATAGCAAGGAATCATTTCTCCATTTTGTTTGTTTTGGTACCACACCCAGTGGTGCTCAGGATCTACTTTTGGCTTTGCGCTCAGAAGTCACTCCCGGCAGTGCTGGGGGAACCGTATGGTGTGTTAGGTCCTGAACATGGGCCAGCCACATGCAACACAAACACCATATTCACTGTACTATCACTCTGGTCCCCCACAAGGATTTAACTTTGATGTTAATAGATCATTTGAAAGTGTTGAATTACTAAATAGAATTTCTTATAGGACTAGTTGACTCATTATACTTCTATTGGAAATGTTTCCCAAAAGTATACATTAAAGATTAAATAATATAAATTGCTACTATTGCTAATAATAGTAATGATTCTTTGCCTTTATGTAATGGTAAATGCTTTCATATTTGTTATCTGTCTAACTTGTAACTTTCCTCAAGAATAGAGGTTTTGCATTATTTATCTTTGTGTTCCTAATGCTTATCTCTGGCAACTACTAAGTTCTCAACAAATGCTCATTGAGCTGATCTGAAGCAGTCCTTTAGAAAAGAGAAAAGGAAGAAAATATTGCTCTAACTGACAAGAAGGTAAAGAGGGACCAAATCAGGGATTAAATGAGGTATAAATTCACTATCATGTCATATATAAACATGTGTTAAAACTTTGTGCATTTTCATATTTATATATTTATATTTTGAAATAGAACATTTTTTTTCAGGGGACAAGAAAACGAACATGTTCTTTATTTTTCACTTTTTCCTAGTTTGTTTAGTTTACTCTTTAGTTTTTGTTTTCTTCCATGTTTTGTAGGTTTTTATTCCCTTCTAACAATTTTGAAGTTAGAGAATCATTTTGATGCCCTGATTAGCCAGGGGCAAAATACTTACCTGAGCTGACTCTCATTTTCCTCATTTTAAATAACATTCCTATACCATTTTAGATGGAATTAGTCATATAAATCACCTAGCTTGTACTTAATAGATAATAGTTATTTTCCCCAAATCTGTCCCATTAACACCCATATTAATGCTAATGCCACATTGCTTCATACCACTAAAATTATAAAACAAAGTTTTATAAATAAAATGTGTAAAAGTTATGAAATTTTAGATATAAGTTTACACATGAAAATATTTTCATGATTCCAAGACTCTTCTACAAAGAATTTCAATAAAAGGAAATTACACTAATTATATCATCAGATACTAATCATATCCCTCATGTCATTTATTCACTGAGATACTTTTTTTATTATACAGAAATTAACCTTAGTACTTTTGAGATACTCATAAAGGATTATTTTTCTTTCATTTTTCCTACTGATAAAATTCTTAAAAAAATAATAGAATACAACTACAATAGAATACAAATTCAATAGAAGACCAGTTTCTCTTTCCCTACTTTCTTACTTTCCTTAATTTCCTCCTTTCTTCCCTTTCCCATTTTTTTCCTCTCCCATATTCTCCATCCCTTTTTCTTTCTTCAGTAGAACCCTAGAGCTAAGAGAGCTCTCTGCTAACAGAGAATTTAGCAGTCTTTTGTATATAGCCAGGATGATAGTTTCCAGAGAGTGAGCTCAGGGGAACACATGGAATTATGGGCAGAGCCAGAACGAGAACGAAGATCTCAATCAATCCAATACCATTCTTGCTACAGGAGTGTCTCTCCCATTGCATCATGTCAATCTTCAAATCCCCAGTCATTTTGATTTCTGCTTTATAAATTGACTTCAATTTCAATTCCATTCCATTTTAAAGTTGACAACTTTCTGGCTTGAAATGGCTTTATTTAAAACGGTGTCATTGCTATTGAGAAAAATATGATATATGCTGACTCCTGAGGACTCAGTTACAGAAAAGAGAAGTGAAAAGTACTGGAACGACTAAGATCTTTTAATTCTATCCACAGGAAAGAAATATCTAAGAGAACTACTCTTCAGATATTATGGATCCTTCAACACAATTCAGAAATTTAAAAATTAACTATGGCAATTCAGAAATGGAATGGACTCCCATGTATGGTATTGAGTTCTTCTTTGGTAGAGGAGCTCAAAGAGACTGGGAACACTATTTTTCAAATTGGTTAGGTGTGGGGAGATTGGAGTATACCGTCCTTACCCCCCTTTCCACTCTAAAGTTGTAGAATTTCCAAGAGTTATTTATCTTTTTGGAGAACCAAGTGCTGCTGACATTAAATTTGAAGAACACAAGGGAAGGAATCCCCAAACTTCTAAACAATATTTTGACATTTGGGCTATACCCAGAGATGCTCAGGGCTTAATCCTGGCTTTGCACTCAGAAGTTATTCCTGGTGTTACTCAGGGGACCATCTAGAGTGCCAGGGATCCAACCTCGGTTGGCTGTGCAAGGCAAGACCTTACTTGCTATACTATCTTTTGGACCCTGGGATTCCAAAATTTATGGAGATAACTGAGTGTCAAGAAATGATGCCAGGAACATCATATAGTTCAAGCATCGGGATTGGCTGAAAGATTGTGTTTAATTTGTTTAGAAGCCCCTGGAAAGACTGGAGAGATAGTATAGGAGTTGAGGGGCTTGCTTTGCATGAGGTTCGATTCTTGAAGGTGTACAGTCCTCCAAGCACTGCTGAGAGTACAGATTCAGGAGTAGCTCCTAAGCACTGCTGGGTGTGACCCCAAACTCTAAAGAAATAAACAAGCACCTTGGAAAGCTTTTATAAAGTATTCTTTTAAAAACAGGTATACTTAAAATTTAAACTGATAAGAAATAGAGCCAAAGTGACTGGAGAGTTGGTGGAGGGGTTGACACGATTTGCAGCCCACTGGCCCTGGCTTGTATCCCCAGCACAGCTTATGTTTCCCTGAGAATTGCCAGTGGCCATTCCTGAAGAGAGGTGGGAATAATAGTCCCTGAGCACTGCTGGGAGCAACTCAGCAGCACCTTTCCCCACAAACCCACCAAAACATGCAAACAAACAGAACAAAACCCCCATTATATTGTTACAATAGATCAGGAAAAAAATCACTGAAGAACAATATAACATTTTAGCACTTAGTAGTGCCAAGAATACAAAAAGTAAGTTATTACACATAAAGATTTCATATCCCTCTTATAAGGCATAACTTACAGTATCTGCTTCTTTTCCATCAATTTTCTGCAGATCTTTCAAAGACCATCTTTTGGTTACTTCATATTTTTCATCTAAACCTGTCCTGTAGTGTTTCACCATAATTATTTTTACTTCTTCTTTTTTGGTCACTGTAGAACAAAAAATAGTTTAAACTCTTAAAGAGAATATATTATTTATTATCGTACTTTTCAGTGCTTATATATTTTTTCATATACTGACCTTGAACCATGTAATTTGAATCCCATTTATGAATCCTGATGTAGTTGAACTTTGTGAGTATATCCCAAAACTTGCTTAAATGGTTTTATTTTTTTTGCTACAGTTGTGACTATTCTGTTACAGTAACATCTGCCAAGTACAATTATGTACTTTGAACTATCAACTTTGAAGTGGAGAATAGGGCTTAACCCTAGGCAGGAAACAAGGTTTAGTGTTAGAGTAAACCAGTGCCTGGGTGTTTATTAGGAGAATTTGGGAATTTTAATTTATGACAATAAAAGAAAGTGCAGCCAGGAAAGCAAGCAATTCTATTCACACAGCAATACATAGTTGAGAGTAGATAAATACCACTATAATCACTTTCTTTTAAATTGCTTTAAGATTTTTAATCTAGAAGTATTTTCATCACAGTTACTATTGGTTTGTTTGGTTTTCTTTAGTTCTTTTTTGTTGTTGTTGCTTTAGATTCTTGATCTAATGTATCTTCAACAACTAGCATTCAGATGTGTCACTGAAACAAAAAAATTTTAGTATTGTACTTTGAAAAGTTTTAGCATTGTATTTTTAGCATGAAAAAGAAATTAATTGCTGGGCTGGAACGATAGCACAGTGGGTAGGGCGTTTGCCTTGCACGCGGCCAACCCGGGTTCAATTCCCAGCATCCTATATGGTCCCCCAAGCACTGCCAGGAGTGATTTCTGAGTGCAGAGCCAGGAGTCAGCCCTGAGCATCTCAGGGTGTGACCCAAAAAGCAAAAACAAAAAAAAAAAAAGAAAAAAAAGAAATTAATTGCTTAATTTATATGAACAAATAAGGAAGATGATTTCTTAAGCTTAAAATCACTTGTCTTTGGTCTTATATGAAAATAATGGAGAAATGAACATCTGATATTACATCTAATTCTGAACTGAAAGTTATCAATAAGTTAATGATGAAGTATTTATTGAGTAACCATTATTTGCCTGATAGAACTATTTTATATCCCACAAAAGATATAGGTAAGCAACAAGCTTTTTTTTAAATCTCTAGAAACATTAGTTGAAGAAGAAAGGCTATCATTTATGAGTCATATAAAATAAATATTATAAAGATTTTTATACATTATACAGAAGTTACATAGCTGAGGAAATTTTGTGGTTTTTTTTTTCTGTTGGGGATCACATCTGGATGCACTCAGGGCTTACTCCTCACTCTGCACTCTGGGATCACTCCTGGTGGTACTCTGGACTATATGAAGTGTTGGGGACTGAACCCTGGTTGACCATGTGCAAGGTGGGTACCCTACCCTCTGTGCTATAACTCCAGCCCTGAGTTTTTTTCTTAATATATATAGGGGCTATACCTAGTAGTGTTGAGGGAATCATGTGGTGCCAGGGTCAAACTTAGGACCTTGTGTATGTAAAGGATATGTAAAGCATTAAAAAATTTAAAATTCACAAAGTAGGATGTATGCAGCTTGTATAAACACATACTTAAATACATCCTACTATGTGAATTGCCTTTTAAATTTTACTATAGAATATTTTTATATAATGTTTTTAGTACAGATACTGATATTTGCAAATTAATATGTTAATATTGTTCCTTTTAGCATAGAAAGAGTTTCAGGAGAAAGGATATTACATGTAAATATATATATATTTATTTATTTATACACACACGGGAGAGCCTGGCAAACTCCCCATGGTTTATTCATATGCCAAAAACAGTAACAATGATGGGTCTCATTCCCCTGACCCTGAAAGAGCCTCCAATGCAGCACCTTTGGGAAGGATGAGTAAAGAGAGGCTTCTAAAATCTCAGGTCTAGGATGAGTGGAGACATCACTGAGACCGCTTGAGAAATCCGACGATCAACAGGATGATGATGATGATAATGCTGATGATGTTGATGATGATGATGATGTAAAGCATATGCTCTATCACTTGAGTTATATTCCCAGTCTCAGAATTGAGTATCTTAACTTTATTCAGTATCTTAACTTTATTCACTTAGAGAACTGCAAACTGGCTCTGTCTCCTGAGAGTGAGACTGAATTTTTTTTTCTTTTTTTTTTTTTTAAATTTTTATTAAATCACCATGTGGAAAGTTACAAAGTTCTCAGGTTTATATGTCAGTTATACAATATTCAAACACCCATCCCTTCACCAGTGCCCATATTCCACCACCAGAAACCCCAGTATACCCCCCGCCCCCACCCCCTACCCCCTACTGTATAACTAATGAATTTCACTTCATTTTTTCTTTACCTTGATTACATTCCATAATTCAACACAAAACTCACTATAGTTGACATAACTCTCTCTCTCTCTCTCTTTTTTTTTCTCTTTTTCCTTTTCCCTTTTTTTTTTCTTTTTCCCCCTCATCCCCCTTCCTGCGCCTCATAGTATGGTGTACGCCACGCCACGTCGGCCAGCGTGGGGCTTTTGCTTAGTTCACAGTCCAGAGGTGGCTGCTACATTAAAAACCTTCAATATTTTCAACAAAAACTTACTGTTATTATTTGGAGTTTCCCCCCCGAGTCAGACCTGTTCAAATGGAACCAATTCACATTGCTGAACAATTATAAATGTTAAGTCGCGCGGACGCGCGGTTTTGGATTTCTGTATAAAGTCCAGGGAGAATTCTGCCAGAAATTACATAGCCCAGCTCACAGTCCCAGTGCATTGCTGTAAGAAGTCTCTGAATTCAAAGTCTTTAGGCGCAGAGGGTCCGATTCGCGCTCAGCGGCTCCGGGTTTATCTGGGCCGAGGGCGTGCCGGTTACGCCCCCTTCCCATGAGTTCCTGGGAGCCCCCAAAGTAAAATCCGAATACCTGTGGGTCTGGAATCAGAAGATGGCGCCTGCCACATGGTGCCGCCAGCCCGCCGCTTTCCATGCAGGAAGACAGGGTGGGGGGGGGAAAAAAAATCCACCCCCCGCAGCACCGAGTTGTAGCCCAGTTTGGTGTCCCAATGCATTGCTCTCGGGTGCTGCGCTGGATGCCCGAATGTGTTACATCTTTGGAGTCAAAGTCTTTAAGCGCCGCAGAGGGTCCCGAGACTGAATTTTATCATCTGAAAATTTTCCCTTTGTTCTGGAAAATACTGCCTAGGAATTTCCTTCTTCTTCTTCTTTTTTTTTTTTGATTTTTGGGTCACACCTGGCAATGCATAGCGATTACTCCTGGCTTTGCAGCCAGGAATTACTCCTGGTGGTGCTCAGGGGACCATAGGGGATGCTGGGAATTGAACCCGGGTCAGCCGTGTGCAAGGCAAACGTCCTATCTGCTGTGCTATCACTCCAGTCCCAAGGAATTCCCTTCTTAGTCTGTAAAGCAACATCATGCAATGCAATCATAGTACAAGGTAAGTGATATGTAACAAAACATATTGTTTCTAGAGGAGTTCTGGGAAGAGAGAGGATTAGGATCATTCAGGGAGGAATTACGGAAGAAACAAAATTTGAGATAGGGCTTAAAATTAAACCTGGTAAGGAAACCAGGGTGTTGCAGCAGACATTTTGAAGCTTGAAGGAGGAAACTGAAAGACAATCGAGAGGCTTCACTTCATTAGGTGTAATTAAAGAAAGTGGACAGAGAGTTGGCTGGTGTGAGGACACAGTGAGCAATAGGATGAACCAGGTGTACGGGTTGTGCAAATGATTTTGAAGAATTGTGGGTTTGAAAAGTGACAGAGACCACTGTGGATGTGTGGTGTCGGAGTACAACTCTCTGGGGGGAAGGCTGAGGGTGCTCTATCAGTGAGAGATCTAGACTTAGCTGGTAAAGGGGATCGCTACCCTCTGGAAGTGCAGGAGGTACTGAACTCAAGGCAATCAGCTGAACTCAGAGTTGATGCTGGAACTGAGCTCTGTCCTCTAAATAAGAGTTTGGGCAGGTGAACACAAAGAGAGCACAGTGTCAGGTGCTCTGTGAAGGCCCATGCAGAAATGTGTGCTTAGCAGTAATGTGTGCTTAATATACCCCCCTCTTCCTCCAGCAGGAGTGCCTTGCTGAAAGAGACTCTTTCTGGAAATGTCATTGCACCTTGAAGAAGAAAGGAAAGAGGAACTGAAGACCTCTGGAAGAGGAGGGGCGACCTCATGGACTCTGTATGAGACATTCTGGGTTTAAATTCTAGCACCACCTCTTACAGTGTGGTCAGAGTGAATAACTTCATGTCCAGAGAGCCTAATCCTCAGTTTCTGCATGCTGTGATGTGGGTAGTAGAGTCATACATATGCATGAGGTATAAACATTAAAGCAGATGAAGTCTGGAAGCGGCTTAGGAAAGTGCTCGATTTATAATAGGTAAGAAAGTATTTTTGTTTTAAGACGATGTTTTGTCATCTAGGGTTGGGTGTGGTCAGTGGAAAGAGAAGAGGCAAATCTAAATAACATTTCAAATGAGCTATTGGCAACCCAGGCAGACAATTTCACCAGGAGAAGCCAAAATAGGAAAGAAAATAGAGAAGGTGAGGTGTTTGGATGGGATGATGAGTTGGCTTTTGACAGGCATACTAATTGTCCACAGTTTACCTCTGGAGAGAAAAATGGAAAAATGAAAATTAATAATTTAAGAATAAATATTTGGAACTGTTTGATGTGGATAGATACCTAAGACTAAATTTATAGGACAAAGACCAAAGAAAGTAAAGAGGTAGAGATGGAAAGGGTGCAAAGGAGATGTATGAGAAGGGCAAAAAGAGTATCAGAAAAGAGAGTAGTCAAATTTTCAAATGATGAAAGATAGGATTGACAAAAATGTTGTCATTTTTGGGACCACGCCCAGAGGTTCTCAGGGGCTACTCCTGGCTCTATGCCCAGGGGCTCCACTTGGTGGGGCTGAGGTGTCCATATGCAGTTCTGGGGGGGATTAAACCAGTATTGTGGTCACAGCCACATGCTATGCAAGTACTTTATTACTTGTACTACGGGATGTACCCATGTACTATGCAAGTACATCCCATAAACTAAATTTTGAAAATTGCTTTTATTTATTCCTCCCCAAGTTTTTGATTTTAGGCATCATAATTTATATTATTGTTAATGACAGGGTTTCATGCAGACAGTGCTCTAACACAAAAACTTTGGATTTGAAACACGGCAGAAAGTGCTGCAGGCCAGTCTGAATACAGCTCTGGTGGGAAGGAGGGGAAATGGGTGACTTGAACAATGAGGGCTCCAGAGCAGGGCCCAGGGAATGGAATTCTTGTCTCATGAAGGTGCAGGAGACACTGAAATCAAGGTAACTCGCTAAGCTCAGAGCTGATGCTGAAGACGAGCCCTGTCTCCTGGAGAAGAGTCTGAGCAGGCTAACACATCTGAGAAGTCAGCGTCTGAAAGGGCGCAACCATCGGGTCTGAAATTCAAGAGAATATCAAAGATCTGGACACAATTCCATGAGCTCATTTCATTGGGTAAAGCCAGTTCAGTCCTGGCACTGAAACACTTTAAAAAAGATCATCGATTTTCCTCCCTGACAGCATTTTCTTTAAACTAGGGAGGGCAGAAGACAACCAGAAGAGGACTTTTTCATGCCTGGGGTACAGAGGGAGTATACACAGTGGACTGTTGGCTGGATTAGTAGGACTTCAAAAAAGAAGAGGGAAAAAAGAAAAAAAAAAGAAAATAAAAGAAAAAAGAAAAGAAAAGAAAAGAAAGGGAACAAAATAAAAAGAGGATAAAGGCTATCATTTAGACCATACATTTTAAAAGTCTGGAAGAAGAGGGACTGAATACTTTGGGGACAGAGGTGGCGACGAGAGACATTCTAGAAGGAATCTAAAGCAGAAGATCTTACCCCAGAGCCCACAAACTGGCTCAAACTATGGGTCTCCTAAAATTATGTGCAAAAAATGGTGGGTCTACTCATGTTTCCTTCTTTGATTCTAAACAAACCCATTCCCACTGGTTTAGGCAGCAGCTTTGGGAAGAGGAATGGACTACAGAGAGCTGGAGGGATAGCACAGGGATTAGGACGCATGCCACATACCCCACTCCAAGCAAAGTGTAGCCTACTGGCTCCTGAGCACCCATGAGTGTGTTCCTGGTGGTCCCAGCACCTTATTCTTGAGCCTAAGCATTGAATTCTGGTCCAGTTGTCTAGAATTGCTGCGAGTGGCCCCCATATGGCCTGAGCATCCACTGGGAGCTGCCCTGCAGAAGTCATTAGTCTGTGTTGAGTTGGAGACATAGTTGGTTCAGCCAGACTTAGTAAGGACAAGAACTCAGAATAACTTTTCCTTCTAGGAAGTAGTTGTGTACATCTAGGCCAGAAACTCCCAAAGTGGTTTATCACCCACTTTCTATGAAAAATTTACTCTGCACCCTACCAGAAAACTTATGTTTTAAGTAAACAAGCAGAAAGCACCCCAAGGCTACTATTTGCACCCAAGACTACCTGTTTGTGCTCCCCAAATTTCTCCATAGCTCCAGTGACTCCCAGTGTGGGGAGGTATCACCCACTTTGGGATACAGGAGTCCAACAAAAGCTCCACCTAAGAGCCAGGGTTCTGTACTTCGTTTGGCCAGCTGTCTCATTTGCTACTGATTGGGTGAAATTGGATCAGGTTGGGGAGATGGAGAGAAAAAACTGACTACTGTATTGAAGAAAATTCCACTACCTCATCTATAGGTTATAATAAACTAATATGATTATAGATCTACACATTCAGTTTCATTAATTTGATAAATATTCAAGGGACTCATTTGGACAAAGCGCTATAATAGAAATTGAAAAATTTATTCTCATTCGGCACCAAAACACCTTCACTGACGTTACTGGAAGGCAGGAGCTTTAGCAAAAAACTCAGTGCTGTAAATGATAGGACAAATAGGAATACGATTATCTGTCAAAAACAATTCCTGAAGGTCACCTGATTTATAAAGGGCAGTGGGAGTTAGTGCAATGATGAATTGTGTCATCAGAGTTAGAGAACATATGTGTACAAAAGCACGAACTACTCAACACTTTTGTGTCTTTGCATTTGGATTTGTTGGCATTATTATGAGGTAAATAAGTGGTAGCATGCACTAGGGGCTGGAGTTTCTGAAGAGCATAAAAGTCTAGGCTGTCTAAAATGAGAGAGAGAAAGAGAAAGAGTGAGAGAAGAGAGGTGCCTGTTATAGGGCCGGCTGGGGTGGGGAGTGGCTTGAAGGGGTGGGAGGGAAACTGGGGACACTGGTGATGGGAAATTACACTGGTGGAGGCATGGGTGTTGGAACACTGTATGACTGAAACACAATCATGAACAATTTTGTAATGCTCTATCTCATGGTGATTCAATAAAAAAATTGAAAAATAAAAAAATCCTAGGCAAAAAAATCCTAAGTGAGCAAACATTAGGGACTCCATCATGCTCCTCACATGTGCATACTTCTTTTTTTCTTTTTATTTTTTGCATTTTTTTGGGTCACACCTGGCTATGCTCAGAGGTTATTCCTGGCTCTACACTCAGGAATTACTCCTGGCGGTGCTCAGGGGACCATGTGGGATGCTGGAAATTGAACCCGGGTTGGCCGCACTCAAGGCAAACGCCCTACCTGCTGTGCTATGACTCCAGTCCCACATGTATACTTCTTATAACCTCTCCTTCCCTCTTGGTCTTTGCCCTGTCCCTCAGTCCTAAGAGATTTGCTCATGGTTTGTGTGTTTAATGTTGCACCAGGTTCAATAACAGAAGGAAGAGAGGTTGCAGGAAGAGAAAACAACAGGCCCTCTGCGAACACTCTTAGAACTTATCATGCACAAGGACTCCTCTTTTCCTTGGAGAAGAGTTGACAACAAGCCCTCTGGAAAGACTCTTGAAGATCAGTTATCATACAGACCCTGGAAAAGGATGCTTCTTTGACCTCTCGACAGGAAGAGATCATCTTCCTCCAAGGATCCATAAATCACTGACAGTAACCCAGATAACCTCAGAACAAAACTCCCTTCTCTTCTGACCCTAAACCATTAATTGCTTCTAACTTCCTGTTCCAACTAGCCTTATATAAATCCCTCGCCCCTGTGTGGGAATACATTGATTTTATTTGTTTGGTGTTTTGAGGAAAAGAGGTCAACCATCCTCTTATTTTGCTAGTCCCTGAATAAGCTCTTCCTCACCCCTGTCTTCCCACCCACACCATCCACCCTTGCTTTTCAAGTCATCGGCCTTGTAGGGTGAACATCCAAATTTGGGTTCCGTAAAAAAGTTAAAGAGTTCAAAGGTGATCTTGAAAGTTATGGACAGGGAGGGGGAAAAGGAAGGAGGGAGTTGTTATTGAAGGACTTTAAGTACACAGGCTGAACTTGAAATTTTTAAGTTTCCTTGGTTAGTTCTATGAAGAAAAGGGGGAAGAAGAAGAAAAGGAGGAGAGAATCAGGTTAAAAATGGTAGGATCTTAGACATTTAAGAAGGGGTGTGGAAGGCTGGAGCAATAGCACAGCGGGTAGGGCATTTGCCTTGCACTCGGCCGACCCGAGTTCGATTCCCAGCATCCCATATGGTTCCCCTAGCACCGCCAGGAGTAATTCCTGAGTGCAGAGTCAGGAGCAACCTCTGTGCATCGCCTAGTGTGATGCAAAAAGCAAAAAAAAAAAAAGGGGGGGTGTGTGGAAGTTCAGTAACTTTGTCCACCAAAGCATAAACATTCACTCTGTTATGACATGTTACCTCAACTATAGCAGTAGCAATATGAAAGTTAGGCTCTATCAGTTATGTTAATAGTCTCTGTCGCACTAATGCTAAATAGAGAAAATAAGAGTGTGCTTTAAAGAGTGGCCTTTGGAACCACAGATGCATCACAGAGACAGTGCAGTCTCTGTCATTTGGCAAAACAGCCTCCTCTGGAGCCAGAGAGGCTCCAAGAATTGCCTTCAGCCAAGAGCCAAAGAAGTCTTCTCAGGCTGGAGTGGACCCAACCCTGAATTTCCACATTCAGGCTCAGCTGCCAGATCAAATTAAATGGCCATATCCACATTAATGCAGTGGCAAGGCAGAAACTTCTCACATTGTCTTAAAACCAAAATGTGTTTGTAATGTCAGTGTTGGTTTCAAACATTTCAGAGGCATCATTAGATAAACCATTTAGTAGTATCCACAGACCCAGGGAATTTCAGAATAAACCTGCTCCAGTTTGGCTATCTGAGTTCACATTTTCAGAACTATGGTCTTAACTTTATGTCAACCATTTATTTTCACTTTTAATTCCAAAATAAATAAATAAATAAATAAATAAATAAATAAATAAATACGTGTGTGTGTATATATATATATATGTATATATATATATATACATATATATATATATACACACATATTACTTTTTGGGTCACAACTGGTGTTGCACAGGGGTTACTCCTGGCTCATGCACTCAGAAATTACCCCTGGCAGTGCTTGGGGGCCCATATGGGATGCTGAGAATCGAACCCGGGTTGGCCACGTACAAGGCAAACTCCCTACCCGCTGTGCTATCACTCCAGCTCCCCAAAATAAATATTTTAATGGATAGCAATCTCATTACCATAGTGAAAGAGCCAGTATCAGGCCAGGGAGATCAAACAGGGGTTAGAGCAGCTGTACCCCTACTTGGGCTTGATCTCTGGCATCACATGGTACCCCAAGCATCACTGATGTGAGCTCCGAAGGCCCTTAGCATTCCTGGGTGGAGCCTGAGAGTTCTTGGCACTGCAAGGCCTGAGCGGTATCACATCATCCAGACTTAGAACTGAAGGAACCCCACCTCCCCGTCAAGAAAAAAGCTAAAAGAGAATCAGTATTACTCATGGATGAGACTAAGTGGAAAAATAATTGGCCAATTGGAAAATATAATCTGGCAGAACAGAAGAGGAGGGAAAATGCAGCTCCCAAGAAAGCTGCTGTGACATGGTTTAAACAAATAAATGCTATTTTATGGCCTCTGTTTTGTTTAATTGTTTTCATCTTCGAAATGAAATAATAGGAAAAACTTATTAAGAACTACCACCGTCATTGTAGCACTGTTGACCCGTTGTTCATCAATTTGCTCAAGCAGGCACCAGTAACATCTTCATTGTGAGACTTGTTGTTACTGTTTTTGGCATATCGAATATGCCACCGGTAGCTTGCCAGGCTCTGCTGTGCGAGTGGGGTACTCTTGGTAGCTTGCTGGGCCCTCTGAGAGGGATGGAGGAATCGAACCTGCAAACACTCTATCTGCTATCGCTTCAGTCCATCAAGAATTACCAAATATGAAAGAGTTTGGTAGAAATGTTTCATTGTATAACAATGTATTAATGATGTCTTGGGGTGATTAAGATTGCTATTACGAATTTCAGTGAACATTTAAAAATAAATTTATTTCATTAACATTTTTATTAAAATTAAAAAATAATTTTCAAATATTATTTTTCTGGGTATATTTTAAAATAAAATCTATTTAAGGGATCCATTGGGTAGTATAGGTTGAATATTTATGCTCCCCAAATTCCTATATTGAAATCTTAAGTCTCAAAGTGACACTATTTGGAGATGAGCCTCTAGGATGTGCATAGGTCATGAGAGACAAGCGTTCATGAGTGGCATTTGGGTCTTATTAATTTCCCACAGAACCTTTGTCCCCAGTCCCCACTCCCCTGCACCACGTCAGGCTATAGAGAGAAAACGGTCCATGATGAAACGGCTCCTTACCGGACACCAGGTCGGCTGGTGCCATCATCTTTCACGTCCCAGCTTCTCCAAGCATGAAGAATACATAATTGTTGATTGTAGACCACCCAGTCTACAGCATTTGTTCTACAGCTATACCACCCTGAATGCACCTGATCTCGTCTGATCTCAGAAGCTAAACAGGTCGGGACTAATCGATTAGTACTTGGATGGGAGATCATTTAACACTCATTATTAATATTCTTCTTGTAAATTATGTGACAATATTGTTAGGTTATATGATTTACACTGAAGTTTGTTCTGGCATCAAATGTAGACAGGAGAATTTATGCATATTATCTTCCTAAATCTACTAATTATTTATTAATATACACTTACATTAATGCTATATATGTTTTAATATAAATGTCTATTTGTAGTATAGTATATTTTCACATAAACATTTTAAGAGGTGTTTTCTCAGTAAACACATTTTTCTATAAATTTAAAAGTGAATTATTCAATGATTTGAATCATATGTGGAATGAGTTATTAGAGCAAATTGGCAAGAAACTACAAAACTAACTCCTAGGCTCAGGAAAACTATGGTGGCTACAGAAGGAAAGGGGAGCAGAGCATAAAGAAGTGAGCAAAGGAGTGTTCGTGTGTATGTGTGTGTGTGTAGAGATAATACTGAAACGTTGGTGATGAAAGAAAGGAAATTTTCACAAAGAGAGAAGTAAACCCCTGACCAATGAGAGGTCAATTCAAATACATCTATATCTATAAAATCCTGTCTCTCATTGCATATGGACTTTAATCCCTATGATAGTCATTTTCAAGATAGAAATGAATAGGAAAACTCCGAGTGCAGAGGTGGGTGCTATTACCACCACTTCAGAGATGTCAAAATGGGGATCAAGACTTTGCTATCTTGCCTCAAATCTCACAGCCGGCAGTTGGGCAGAGCAGCTGCACCAGGTCCGTCAGATTTCAAGATCCCAGCTATGCTTCCTCATGCCTTGCTACTTCCCTTCAATTTTGGCTAGCGCTTCTCTTCTCTTTCAATCCTTCCAGAATGTTAATTTACTTGCACAAATGACATCCCTTTCTAGAATCATCACATAATAGAGCTTCTTCTTTCTTTTTCAGAAAATGCTTCTTCCCTCTCCCCCATTTAAATATTTTACTGCAGTTTAGGCAACATGGCTGCAATAATATCAACATTCCTTGGTTTTGGTGTACAAAGTTCTACACCCTCACCACCAACTTAGTCAGACCCTCAACCACTGCCCTTTTTAATTAAAAACTCATTTTTAATTAAAACAAAACAGCACCAATATTATTGTTGGATACTTGCTACACCATGTCCACCACATTTGTCAGAATCCTTCCACTCTTTCCCCAAGGTATCTTACCCCAGTAGCACCCTCAGATCACTGTTCTAAAAAGGACAGGAGATGCTTTATTGTTGTTTTGGGACCATGCCTGGCAGTTCTCAGGGATTATTCCTAGCTTTGCTCAGGGATCACTCCTGGTGGGGCTGGGGAACGTATGTGGTACCGGTGTTGAATCTGGATCAGCCATGGAAGGTAAGCACCTTTCCCACGGTACTATCACTCTGGCCCAGAAGATAGCTCTTTCTAGAAGATGCCAGTGATCTGATGTCTTAACTAGAGAAAGCTAATTTCAGGAATTTGTCACAAAAACCCTGAGGTTAGAGGAGACTGTGGTGTCAAGAAACTCCAGCGTGAATCCTTGCAAACTCCAGAAAGTTTATCATTGGGTTTATAATGTCTGAAATTTTTCTTTAAAAAAATAATCTCTCGGGGCTGGAGCAATAGCAGGGTGCTTGCCTTGCACGTGACCACCGATCCATATGGGTTCAATTCCCAGCATCCCATATGGTCCCATGAGCACTGCCAGAGGTGATTCCTGGGTGCAGAGCCAGGAGTAACCCCTGTGCATCGTCAGGTATGACCCAAAAAGCAAAACAAAAAATCTCTCAGGTAGAGCATCAAGATGATCATAAGTCACAATCGTCTGGTAGGAGACTTCAGCAAAAAAAAAAAAAAACTTTGAGCAGATAAATAGAAAATGCATCTAACCTAAAAATATCCTTCTTAGTTTGAAAACTGCAAGGTAGAACTTGATCACCCTGAACCTGTGAGTTCTGTTTGTTAAGGATACCAAGGGGAAATCATAATTATATATCTCACATTTTAAACATGGGATCATCTGCCTCCAGGATTGTTGAAACCTGTTTGATTCATCCCACTGGGAATTCCTGAGTATAGTACAGCCAAAGATTTAAACTATCACATAGATCTTCAAGTTTATTTTAAATTGTTGTTGTGTATAGATTTGAAATATTTATCAGGATAATGGTGTTGCACTTGGGAGAGGTGCTCTCCAACTAATGGATGTGATACACAGGACAGAAAAAGTTAGTTGTGAGAAGAATGAATATCATTTTTTGGTCAACATTAACGTGGTATAGCACAATATTGTCTTCTCTTCCTGCTCCTGGGAAAGGCTTTGTTTTTGCTTATTACTTTACAGAATCATTGAATTTTATCACTAAATGTGATCATCTCCTTGATTTAGTCATTTTCCAGATGAGAACATTGGACCCTAAAGAGTTTACCTTCCCACATGTTGACTATAAATCCTGATTTAAAAGATTCATGCTATGTAATAAGATAGCAGGTGTCTTTGCCCAAAGTGTCTTTCTAGAAATTGAAGATACCAGAAAAAAAATCTATTTAATTTTTGTCCCTTGGGAGACATTTTTCCAAGCAAGATAGTGCAATTTTGGTTTACCTCTATTATTGGAGGGAGGCCTCAGTTTACATTTGGTAAATTACACACATACACACACACACACACACACACACACATACACATACACTACATACATATATATATATGATTTTGATTTAATTGTATATTTTTACTTAAAATACTTGGATACTAAGACTGGGATGAGTAATCAACTTTATAGAGTAGGATCAACAATAAGTATAAAATTAAATATTAATTTTGGAATAAGCATCTTCCCTAAGATAGTAAGCTAAAATAATTTATGACATACTAATTTGGCAGTTGGGGTATGATACATTTTCTAAAATTGATTTACTTAACTTTTTGCCGTAATTTCATTTCTTTCTTTTTCCTGAACCAACTGAACACTTTCCCTTTCTAATATGCCAGTTGCTCTTTGTATTTATAGAGAAAACTGTGCTAGTGAAGGGTCGATAATTGTTAGTACTTGTGTAATTGAGTATTACTATGCTTATCAGAAACGATATAATTTAAAGAAATTTTTAGTACTTTAATGATGTTCAACTTCCCTTGATGTACTCCCTTTTGGCACCTTCAGAAAGGCCTTCTAAGACAATTATCAGATAGGATTGTAACAAGTTGTTTTCTGAAGTGCTGAGTGGTCTGCTTTTGAAAGGAAAATTAACAATGAACACTTAAAGGCTCCAAGTTCTTCCTCAATTCCTGAAAAGTATTAAGGACACTGTTTGGGAAAGGAATTCAATAATGGCATGCACTTTTCTGAATAAACCCAACTGAACAATTACAGGTTAGGCAAATTAAAATTAAGCATGAAAGGCTATTCCTACCTCAGAAAATTTAAAAAATTTGTAATACATGAGAAAAAATTATTTTAGTTAGAAAATACTGTCTTATTTTTGCACTCCCTTCTTCATGAACTAATTTTTACCATTGAAGCATTGTCTTTATGAGCACACATTGCACAAGAGAAAGAACTTTAAAAAGATCATTGCTCTCTTAAAAATAAACTACCAGGAATTCTGCAAAAGTAAGAACAAATAAAGAAACAACCCCCCTCTCCTTCCCTTCCCCTCAAATCCATCCTTGGTAGCATGAAAAGACAGTAACCCAGATGACCAGGCTGGTTAAAATGGACCTGTATAATTCAATTCTCCAAGATACTAAAATAAATATTTAGTGGCCTTTGCTGAAAAATTTAAAATATACTCTACAGCTATGAAACTGCATGTCATGCAAGTGAATTAAATAAAAGATGGGAGACAAAATAATCAAATCAGGAAAAGTACACACCCATTTCCCCTTCTGAACAATTAGCTGAAATACTCTTAAGTTCTTTTTTTTTCTGCCTTCCGTTCTGGCATCTAACAGAAAATGATGTAGAATTCAAATTCTTAAACTTGTCGTATTTATGCTCAAACACAAGAAAATGTGGTGCATTATTAGGTAGAAAAATAAATATTCCCCAAATCCCTCTCTCAGCCAAGCAGCTTGAGGTCGTTTACATTTGGAAAGGGTAACAGAAAGATTACCTGACACACAGAGGTAGTACCTGTCCTGGACCGAGAACTCTATTTCAATGAACTCGTACAGATTCTGCGAGAGAGGCTTAAACAGTTTCTTCTCCAAGTCCTCCTTCACCAATGATGACATTGCCTCCAGTTCCACTTGGCTTGCTCTCTCGACTCAAGCCCCCTCGTGCAGTTTGCTCTCTAAATTTTTGGCTTGGGCTTTGCAGCTCCGGGTTGAGTCCTGCCCACCTCCCAGCCCTCACCTGCTTAACTTCTCAGTCGTAGCCAGAGCCAGGCCGCCAAGAGCGCTCAGCGGCGGCCAGACCCCTCACTGATGTGGCAGAGGCGGGCGCAGCCGGAGCGCAGCAGCAGGACCAGCCTCACTGTCACTTTTCAGCATCCAGGCTCCAGAAGGCTGTTCGCCGAAGCCCTCCCGAGGCTCTCTGCTGGGGAACCGGTTTCTGAACACCAGCAAATCGACTTGTGGAGTCCCCTGGTTATTCTCCTCTAGTAGCCTTGCCCTCCCACTCCGCTCTGCAGATGGAGACCACGACTTCTGCTTGATTCCATTATATAAATCAGCTGTCTGGCGCTATTGATTGAAATCATCTTCCATTAAGAACTTCACTATCATCCGCAAGAGAAAAAGCATCAGTGCAAACACTCTTGACACTTCCAACAAGTCTTCTTGCCCCTCCTGCAAGTCTCTCAGATCTTTGCTTCCTGACAAGCAGCACTGAATCTTGGGTTCAATTTCTTTTCCTTTTTTCCCTAAAAGGGACAACTTTTTTTTTTAAAGGGACAACTTTTTTTTTTGTTTAAAAATAATTTTTTAAAATTTTTTAATAAGTGAGTCACTGTGAGGGTAGAGTTACAAATTTACCCATCTTCATGCTTGTGTTTCCCTCATACAATGTTCCAGAACCCATCCCTCCACCAGTGTCCATTCTCCACCACCAATGAACCCAGTATCCCTCCCACCTTCCAATACCATCCCCCACCCCACCCCTGCCTCTGTGGCAGGGTTTTCCATTTTGTTCTCTCTCCTTTTGGGTGTTGTGGTTTGCGACAGGGGTATTGAGTGGCCATGGTGTTCAGTCTCTAGTTTCAGCACGCATCTCTCTTCTCACGCAGGGTCCCCAACCACATTTTACTTGGTGTTCCCTTCTCTATCCAGGCTGCCTTTCCCCCAGCATGTGAGGCCAGCTTTCAAGCCATGGAACCAACCTCCTTTTATTATATACTACTATTCTTGGGTGTTAGTCTCCTACTCTGTTATTTTATATTCCACAGATGAGTGCAATCTTTCTATGCTTGTCCCTCTCTATCTGACTCATTTCATTTAGCATAATACTTTCCATGTTGATCCACTTATATGCAAAGTTCATGACTTCGTCTTTTCTAAAAGCTGCATAGTATTCCATTGTATAAATGTACCAAAGTTTCTTTAACCAGTCATCTGTTCTCGGGCACTCGGGTCTTTTCCAGATTCTGGCTATTGTAAACAGTGCTGCGATGAACATATAAGTGCAGATGTCATTTTGACTATACCTTTTTGTTTCTCAAGAATATATTCCCAGAAGTGGTATTGCTGGATCAAATGGAAGCTCAATTTCTAATTTTTTGAGAAGTGTACATATTGTTCTCCAAAAGGGCTGGGCCAGTCAGCATTCCCACCAGCAGTGTAAAAGGGTCCCTTTCTCCCCACATCCTCTCCAACAGCGGTTGCTTTTGTTCTTTTGGATGTGTACCATTCTCTGTGGTGTGAGGTGGTATCTCATAGTTGTTTTGATCTGCATCTCCCTGATTATTAGTGATGCAGAGCATTTTTTCATGTGCCTTTTGTCCATTCGTATCTCTTCCTTAGAAAAGTTTCTGTTCATTTCATCACCCGATTTTCTGCTGGGGTTGGATGTTTTCTTCTTGTAGAGTTCAGCCAGTGCTTTATATACCCTTGATATCAACCCCTTATCAGATGGGTATTGGGTGAATATCCTTTCCCATTCTGTAGATTGCCTTTGTATTTTGGTCACTGTGTCTTTTGCGGTGCAGAAGCTTCTTAGTTTAATATAGTCCCATTTATTTATCTCTGTTTCCACTTGGTTGGTCAGTTGCGTGTCATCTTTGAAGATACCTGTAGCTTCAATATCATGGAGGGTTTTGCAAACCTTGCCTTTGATGTGCCTAATGGATTGTGGTCTGATGTTGAGATCTTTAATCCATTTTGATCTGACTTTTGTGCATGGTGTTAGGTCGAGGTCTAAACCCATTCTTTTGCATGTGGTTGTCCAGTTATGCCAGCACCATATGTTAAAGAGACTTTCCTTGTTCCACTTCACATTTCTTGCTCCCTTATCAAAGTTTAGATGATCATACATTTGAGGTTGTTTTGTAGGGATATTCAGGTCTGCCTTTGTTCCAATACCATGCTGTTTTAATTGTTACTTCTTTGTAGTAAAGTTTAAGGTTGGGGAGGGTGATGCCTCCCATCATCTTTTTCCCAAGAATTGTTTTAGCTATCCATGGGTGTTTGTTGTTCCATATAAATTTCAGGATTGCTTGATCTATTTCTTTGAAGAATTTCATGGGTATTTTTATAGGGATCGGGTTGAATCTGTATAATACTTTGGGGAGTATTGCCATTTTGACAATGTTGATTCTCCCTATCCATGAGCAGGGGATATGTTTCCATTTCCTCATGTCCTCTTTTATTTCATGGAGTAGTGTTTTATAGTTTTCTTTGTAGAGGTCCTTTACTTCTTAAAAGGATAACTTTGATGTTGTTTATTTCTCTACACACACAAAAATCTACCAGTCCAAATAATTATATTTGTGCCCAGAGAAGGTGAATTTCCTATTCTTAAGGAGTTTATGATCTAAAGGAGGGGAGTATACCAAATAATCGTAGATGTTCAAAAATGGTAAATGGCACAAAGGAGAAGGGAAAGATGTATCTGGGAATGTCAGAGAAAGTGATGAAAGAATCTAGAGCTTGAAAACAAATTAAAGAATTAAAGAAAAGTGTCCTAGTGGATGAAAGGAGCGCATCACGGTGAGCCAAAGGCTGGTTCAGGAAAGGAAATGATTCGGTGTCTCCTGTGGCTCCTGTGAAGACAGACAGGGTTCAGACCATGAAAAACACTGGATGTTGGAGATTCGACCCAGGTGGCCATGCCTTTGCACAGCCACTTTGCTGCTGAACGACCAGGATCCAGAGCCAGCTATATTACTTCTGGTCCCAGCAAGTGCTTGCAACCATGTCTCCAGACTGTGAACTAAGCTTTTGCCCACGCTGGCTAAGGGGGGAAATATCCTTCTTCCTTGGTTTTCCTTCCCTCTGGGAAGGAGCGGCATGGCGTCTGCCATATTATAGAACGTTTAAACAGGTATGAACTTGGTATACTGGGTTTTTTTTTTTTTTTTTTGGTGTTGGAATGGGCACTGGTGAAAGGACGGGTGTTTGAGCATTGTATAACTGAGACATATGTCTGAGAACTTTGTAACTTTCCACATGGTGATTCAATAAAATAAATTTAAATAAATAAATAAAAAACCACTGGATGTTACTTTAGTCTTTGGGGTTGTAGTCCATAGTCAGTGAAGATTTGGAGACAGGCAGCAAATATTTTTTCATGCTCTGTTTAGAACTGGGAATTCAGCAGCATGAAGAAATGAAGTCAATTTCTGATTCTTATGGAGCTTAGTGGGGTAGATGATGAGAGAGTAGTTCGTTTGGGTTGCAGTCAGATACAAGGAACATGGCACAGAATTGTAAGTAAGAGAGACTTTGCTCATCTCATAATAGAATTCTTCAAACAGTCCATCCCAAGGGCAGATGAGCCTTCCAAGTACTGTCCTTCTTCTGATCCTCAGATCCTGGCTTTTGTCCTCAGGTCACTACTGTTTAGCCATAAGAACTGGGAGTAGGAATTGGCAGGAGCGTAGGAGTGGTGATAATGGAACTCTTCTTAATTTCTCTTTTTGTTAGGAGAAAAATCTCTCTCTTCTCTCTCTCTCTCTCTCTCTCTCTCTATTCTTTTTGTGGTGATTGAGTCACACCTGGAAGTGTTCAGAGCTTCCTTCTGACTCTGTGCTAAGTAAGCACTCACTCCTGGCAGCGCTCACCTTATGTGGTGCTGGATATCGAACTGAAGTTACCTACAAGTAAGGCAAGTACCTTAGCCCTTGTACTATATCTCTGGCACACAAGGAGCAAAATATTTTAGAAACCAGCCGGCTGACTTCCCCTTACAACATGGTGTTCATAAGGAGGACAACAGGAAAACAAGTATTTACCATATTCTGATGCTATCATGGCAAGGGAGCTTTCTACCAAGGAATAAGGGGATGAAAATGACTATAAGTAGCTAACCAAGAGAGTATTTCATGGCTATACTTAACAAAAATTAATGACAGGTCATGGCTAGACTGAATAAGTGGGGCATTTGCCTTTCTCAGTCTCAGTTTCCTCATCTGAAGAATGGCTTCAGTATCTTATTCTACTTTAATATTCTCCTGCTTTGATTTCAGGAGTCTATTAAAATAATCTTGGAAAGAGAACTAGAAAACCAGTACTCTCCTTTCAGATATTTAAGTGGACAAGAAGGCATAAATATATGATATATTTTTAAAAATACAATCAATGAGCCAGGGCACCTAATTGGATGTCAGAGCGGAAGATGGTACCAATTTGACACCACTACTTTAGAATAGGAAATTGCCATGACTTCATACTTTAAGGGTGCCGGCGGATTGGCTCTGTGAAATATCCCCGCCTCTGCCCTTAATGTACCCAAGGAATTTTGATTAAGGACTAACTATCCTTAATGTCTCTGTCAACTGAAATAATGGCTCACGTTGGGAATGGCAGGGAGGGGAAGCAATATTGTACCTAATAGATGGCCAGCCTGTAGGCTCACTCATGGCTGCTCAGATGACCCGAGAGCTTGGACAGTTCTCATATGTTAGTCTCCCAATGTGTTTGTTTGTCTTATTCTCTGCCCTTGGGCTGGAGCGATAGCACAGCGGGTAGGGCGTTTGCCTTGCTCGCAGCCAACCCGGCAAGCTTTCTAGCATATCTAGCCTGCACGGCAGAGCCTGGCAAGCTACTCGTGGTGTATTCGATATGCCAAAAATAGTAACAAGTCTCACAATGAAAACGTTACTGGTGCCCGCTCGAGCAAATCGATGAGCAATGGGATGATAGTGACAGTGACAGTGATTCTCTGCCCTCAATCACCAGGTCCTGGAATAGCTGCAAGAGAAGAGGAAAAAACCTATCAACTGATTAATTCTAGGTCCTAAGTATTGGTCTTTGAAATATGAATTGTTTAGTTCAATATTCTAATAAGACTGAAAGCCTTCTTCAATCATTCTATACCTATTGATCAGCATCTGTCTTGCATACCAGGCCAAGGACTGGCGGTTCTAACCAAAGTGTAGACCAGTAGTTTCAGCCTTTCTACATCTGTAGGCTGGCACCGGTCTATGGACTGGTTGTTGAAGTGCATTGATTTAGAGGCTGTTGCACTTTTATCTATAAGGGAAGAGAATATTCTATAAAAGCATGGTAGATCTCCTTGTAGTCAAAGACTTGGTGCAACTCTGTTCCAAGTTTATTGTGGTAACTATGTTTTTAGTAATAAAATGTTACAAGTCCTTCCTTGGTGAGTCTGGTTTAGGAATATTTTGTGAGTGTGTGTAATGGACTGAGGGTTTTGTCCCCCTTCAAATTCATCTGTTGAAATCCTGCCCCTGAAAGGGGTGAGACGTTTCAGGGAGTTGGAGTTGACCAGTGAGAGGGACTGCAATCCTCTCATAAAGGAGGCATCCTTATCAAAGAGGCCCCAGAGAACGCTCTCACCCCTTTTGTGAAGAGGACACAGCAAGAAGAATCAGGAAACCAAGTCTCACCATACATCAAATCTATCAGTGCCTTGCTCTTGAACTTTGTAGTTTTCAGAACTATGACAAACGATTAAGAAGGTCCCCGGCTCTATTGCACTGTCCATGTGATCCAGATGGACACTGTGTGCATACACCACTACAGTATGAAAGGATGTACTTTACAAGGTGTTCCCCTCCCCCACCCCGCCCTGTCCTCCTTCCATCAGTTTCCTTCTTGGCATGTAAATCACGCATATTCCCTAAACTCTGACTAATGTAAGGGTTATTAGAGACTGACAGCCCTGTCCCCGGAAGGAAAGGAAGCACAGGTCCTATCTTCTGTGACCATTCTCCCTGATGGCTAAGATACTGGCTATCTAATCATCCTGTTTCTCACTGCTATTGCACAATACCTCACTGTTGGTGTCGTATTCCCATTGGGAGAGGGATTTTCCACCTTAGCCCAGTGTTCAGCACATTTTTCTTGCTTGACATATTTCAATGTCATTTTGATTTGCCTTTGGGCCACATCAGAATTACCTCGACCTTGTGCTCAGGGATAACTTCTGGTGTGATTCCAGGGTTACATGGGTTGTGAGAGATCAAACCTGAGTCAACCTCATGCAAAGCAAGTGATCTAGCCACTGTGCTATCTGTCCGTCCCAGTTTTAGTGTTGTTTTATGGCACTGGGTTTTCAGAGACAGTATCCATTTAAAAGCAAAAGAGAAAAGGAAATCTACAAGGATTCTATGAATAAATATTTTATTGACAAAATATATACACCAATCCATCTTCAGGTGGAATTTTTGCTTTCTACACAATTCTACGAGTATTTAAGGAAAACTATATAGAAAATATGTGGCTTTTCTTCCCTGTGCTATACAATAACACCATGGACAAGTTTTTTCTTGTTTGGTCTTACTTGGTTCCCTGGAATGCATAATTTGTGTTGACAAAAAGGCTACTTTACCCCAAATGGTAGTGAAATAATAAATTTTGCACTCTTTTGAAAGATATATGTGTGTGCATATATTTACAAATATAATGTGCTTATATGGGACAAACACACTTTTTCCCCTCTGACTCTCTCTGCCTCTCGCTCCCTTTCCCTATCCATCTCTTTCTCTCTCTGAAAGAAAAATAAATGAAGTTGCAGGTCTCTATATTTTATATTGCAGTTAGTTTTCTTAAAAAAAGTTTTTTTTCCCATTTTGGACCTAAAGGGACTTAAACTTAGTATTTCTTCATGTCCAGCTAATAACTGCTAATTCATAACAATTGCCGTTAGTCACAAATTGCTTGTTGTATGCTAGTGGCTGTCAAGGAGCTTTACACCGGTTCGCATATTTAATTTATCCAATAGGCCTTGAAGAATACTTCTTATTCTTATTTTACATATGAGAAAGTTTTACACTGGTTATCAGTCATTTGCCCAATGTAGCATTGTAGTGGATTCAAATTTGAATTCTTGCTCTTTAATTTGTGTTCTTAACCACTAGGCACCACTACTTTGTTCCAATTTGATCATGAATAGTACTTAAAACTCATTTCTTGGAACTGCCTTATCTCTAAAGTAGGTATTATTTTTCATATTTCATATTTTTTCTTTCCAACCACTTCTTTTTCAATTTTAGACCTTTCAATTCTGCATGACCACACAAAGAAGAGACCATAGTTCAAGACTAGTAGGATGAGTTCCTTTCATGAAAGGTGCTTGAGAGTCCCCGCCGGGGCCGGTGCTCGGCTCCGGCCGGGTTTCGGCACAGGTGCCCATGCCTCTGCACAGCCGGTGGATGTGGAACAAGAGGGAACCAGAGACAGCTTTAGGATTTGGGGTTCCAGTAAGTGCTTGCACCCATGTATGGAGACTGTGAACTAAGCTTTTGCTACATGCTGTTCCAGGAAGGGAAATGATTCATTTTCCAACTTAAATCTCCGCAGACTTTATTACTATAATACAGAAATTGTAGACATTTTATCTCTTCATTCTCATCAGTGGAAAACTTATTATCAAATATTTCCTTGTTAATAGAGCTGTATTCTTGGGGGATAAATTCCAACAAAAATAGTGAGTCTGCTTTGAAACTCTAACAACAATAGTGAGTTGAGTATTGAAATCTGGAATGTAATCAAGGTAAAGAGAAAAGGAAGTGAAATTATCACTCGCTCACGGGGGCGGGGGGTGTTGGGGGGTGAGGTTTGGGATGTATACTGGTTTTTTTTTTGTTTTTGTTTTGTTTTTGTTTTTATTGGTGGTGGAATATGGGCACTGGTGAAGGGATGGGTGTTTGAGCATTTTATAACTGAGATATAAGCCTGAGAACTTTGTAACTTTCCACTTGGTGATTCAATAAAATAAATTAAAAAAAAAAGAAAGGTGCTTGATATGCATCTCCTAAAAAAAAGAAAATGCAGCTTTTAATATTAAAGGAAATTTCCTTTTCTATACTAAAATCCCTAAATAAAACTAGGCATTTTAAAGCCAATGTAAAGTATTCAAAGGATATTTATAGGGCCGGAGAAACAGTCCAGTGGGTAGGGCATTTTCCTTGCATGTAGCAGACCTGGGTTTGATCCTCTGAAACCCATATGGTTCTCTGATCCACTTGAGGAGTAAGCCCTTACACTGCTGGGTGTGGCTCCAAAACAAAACAACACAGCATAACACAACACAAAACAAAGAGGAAGAAAAGGAAGAGAGGTGACAACTGATATTTATTATTTTCCTTGGCCTAAGTCTTTCCTTCCTTTTGGTAAAAGAATGCATTGTTTCTTTTCTAATTGAGGTTTAGATAACTTGTGTGTTAATAGTGTTAATGTTTATTGTATTAAAATAAAAAATATCTGGTTATTCACCACCACCACAGTGCCCAAGACCCTCCATCACTTTCCTTATTTCACTGTGGCCCACCTCTTCCTTCCCCAAACTCTTCCATTACGTTTTGGTATCTGAGTTTTGTAATCCAAGACCAACTGTCCGTCATCATTCATGACTATCTGATGCCCTGTTTTGTTTCATAGATGGGTCAGATCATGAGGTATTTGTCCTTGTCTTTCTGACTTCACTTGAAGTGATGCCCTCTAGTTCCATCTATGTTGCCGCAAACTGTATGATTTAATTTTTTTTTCTTTTTGGGTCACAACCAGCGATGCTCAGGGGTTACTTCTGGCTCTGCACTCAGGAATTACTCCTAGCAGTGCTTGGGGACCATATGGGATGCCGTGGATCGAACCCAGGTCAACCAGGTGCAAGACAAACCCCCTACCTGCTGTATTATTGCTCCAGCACCTCATGATTTGATTTTTTTTTTTTTGCCTTTTGGGTCACACTCAGTGATGCACAGGGGTTACTCCTGGCTCATGCACTCAGGAATTAACTCCTGGCAGTGCTCAGGGGACCATATGGGATGCTGAGACTCGAACCTGAGTCAGCCTTGTACAAGGCAAACACCCTACCCGATGTTTTATAGCTCCAGATCCATGATTTAATTTTTTACGAGCTGCATACCATTCTATGCACATTCTACAATGTGCATGTATATGTATATCATAACTTCTTTATCTAGTCATCTGCCATTGGGCATTTGGGTGGTGAGAACAATATAATTTCTTTCTTTTTTTTACTTTTTTATTGAATCACTGTGTGATAGACCCTAAAAAAGATGCTCATGATTAGATTTCAGTCATACCGTGTTTCAACACCCATCCTCCACCAGTGTACATTTCCCAGCACCAGTGTCCCCAGTTTCTCTCCCATCACCCTCCCTGCCTGCCCCTCCATCCAAGCCTGCCTCTATGGCAGGCACTTTTCTTCTGTTTCCCTTCCTCCCCCTCTCCCCTCCCTCCCTCCATCCCTCCCTCTCTCTCTCTCTTTCTCTCTCTCTCTCTCTCTCTCTCTCCCCCCACTTTTCTGGGCATTATGGTTTGCAATATAGGTAGTGAGAGGCTACCCTGAATCATGTATATCCCTTTACCTACTTTCAGCACTCAGTTCTTGTTCAGAGTGGACAATATCATTTCTAAAGGGGAAATGGAAGTGGGACTGCTCCCCTTTCTATTTGCTCGACCATAGCGCACTCACGGAGCACCTGATCCCAGCCTCACTGACTCATAAGAGTTCCCTCTTCCTCTGGTCACAATAATTAGTTTAGGACTAATGATCCAGGAGAGATGACAACTAATTTGTTTGGAGCCTAGTTGGGCTCCAAACCCAATTGTCTGCCTTGCTTTGTAATCCTGGAGCTGGGCCCTGTAATTATTTTTAATTGACCTGCTAGTAGACTATTAACACCAGTAGAGGCAATAAACTGACCTGGCAATAGGCAATAAGGCAACAGCTAGGAGGGAGTTCTGGTGAATTATGATGATTTAGTCAAGGGAAATCTAACCATGCCCTCCGGCCATAGGTCCCCATCAGCAGTCACCCAGACCCTCTGGCATCAGTTGCAGCCTATCCACACCCTCCTGTGAGATCAAGCTGTCTCTAGGTTTGGCCCTGGCTGGTGCAATGTGGCCTGTTTCCTTGCCGCCAGAAGGCTCTGGTTCCTGGCTATCCATGCCCACTTCCCAGAGGTCTGCATCTCATCCCTAGTAAGGAGGACCTAGTTTTGGTCCTTTGTCCTTTTAGGCATCGTGGTTTGCAATACTGTGATAGTATCATTTAGCAGCTTATTGACCTGAAGGGACTTCTACTCCCAGGGTCAGCTGATGCTGGAATGGCAGCACCTCACAAGAGCCTATCTTGAGGATTGAGACCAAAAATCCAGAACTCATTCTACCACCTTCCTTATCAGCCTCCATGCTTGGAGTGAGCCATCTGTCTGAATTATTCCAGGGTCAAGTGCTAGACCACAAGGGGCCACCCCAAACATTGGAATTCACTGAAATTACTCACATTCACCAATCCTAGACCTGGTTTGTCCCACCTTGTCCATTCTCCCCACACTAATGCAAAAAAAGCTCTTACCTGTGACTTCCCAGGGCTTCCCTGTCCAGCCCCTATGGTGATGCATGGCATCTCTCTTTGTGGAATAGGTGAATACTGTTGAGTGGCAACTGTCTCCTGATCTGTTGGTCTTCCTGAGGTTTTCATTTTCTATTGCTACCCTGTATTTTAAAATAGACACCATGAACATAGGATTGCAAATGTCTTTTCTAAAAAGAATTTTTTTCATGATAGCCAAAATCTGGAAATAACCAAAGAACAGATGATTGGATAAAGAAACACAAGGGAATATAACTTGACAATAAGAAAAGACGAAATCATGCAGTTTTCTATTACATGACTGGAACTGAAGGCTGGAGTGAAGAAAGCCAGAAGGAAGAAGGAGAGGGTCAGTTCATTGCACCAGTTGGCACAACTTCTCATGTGCTGGGAAGGCTAGGGGGTCATTGAGAAATGTCTTAGAGGCTAGATGTGTTCTCTATTATATGCGTTGTTGTGGACTAAACATATATACTAGAGTCTCCTCCCTTTGCATTTAATATGTCCAGTTCTCATCTCATTTGCGATGATATGAGGAGATGGAGCCTTTAGAACGTGATTAAGTTATAAGTGAAGAGCCCTTGTGAATGGGATTAGTGCTCTAAGAGAGCTAATTCCTTTTATTTCCAACAAATCAACATTGAGGAGTCCATCTTCAACAACCCAGAAAAGATTTCTCACCACCACCTTAACCTTGTTGGCAGCCTGATCTCAAGCTTTCAGAGTCCAGAACTGTGAGAAAATAAATGTTTGTTGACAAGCCACTCAGTTTAGTGTATTTTATTGTAGCAGCCCAACTGACAAAGACATATGTTTTTGAAACCTTCTCCATTTGCGTAAGAGTATCATGACCTTTACTGAAAACAGACACTTGGATTTGTCTTCAGTATTGATTTACTAAGAGGTGTAGATTTAGAATATCATTACTGCATAAGAGGAGGAGTTGGCAGGTTTGAGGAATTTAGTATTATTTTCTTGAGAATGACACATTGTAAGTTGATCTGAATGTATTTTATTTCCCAGAATTTTTACTGGCTGTGTTTATTCTGCAAATACCTCCTCTCTACCTTGGCAATTTCTCAAGAGTTATTGATGAATTATTAAACTATGATGCAAATACAAATGCCAGAATTAACCATAAAATGGTATATTCATCAGAGTCTAGTCAAGGGGGAAGAATACACAATGTTTATCATGACAAAGAAGATTTAATGTTAAAAATTGTTGACTAGGTATAATGAACTTTTAACTTGAAAGGCAAAAAACTGTGGATAGAACAACATGCTCTTACCCCCAGGACTGGGGAAACAAAAGAAAGAGTTTGAAATGATTACAATTTTAGCCATTAATGGAGAGATCCTGTGAATAAAAATCCAGGTCTCTGAGGGTGCTATTTGGATATGGTCTTGGAAAACCTACCCGGGATCCTGTTAATAAAGTATGGTAAAGCACACAGACTTACACATAATTGTCATGAAGTTTATACTCACAGATTTCTAGGAGGCAGTATAGTTCCATGTAGGACCATCTAGGTGAGTACCAAGGCAGGCAGTTTTCCATTTGACCCTACATGAAAGAGATGGAAGGACTCTTCCTTCCAAGAACGTAGGAGTAGTGATCTTGTTAGGAAAGGTAAGAAAGGCACAGCAAACAGCTTTGGGTTGCATAGTTTGAATAACTTTTGCAAGTTGTGGACTGGAGTGTTAGTAGCCCTAGTTATTTGGGACTAGTTCTGCACAGGGAGCTGAGGGATGATCTTGGATTGCCTTTTCATCCCTCTGAATCTGCTGTTTTAAGAAATCAGAGAAAGGGGCTGGAGTGATAGCACAGCGGGTAGGGCGTTTGCCTTGCACGCGGCCGACCCGGGTTCAAATCCCAGCATCCCATACGGTCCCCTGAGCACCACCAGGGGTGATTCCTGAGTGCATGAGCCAGGAGTGACCCCTGTGCATTGCTAGGTGGGACCCAAAATGCAAAAAAAAAAAGAAATCAGAAAATTAAAGCTTATTTTTTTTTCAGTTCTATGATGTATGTCTAAGAGAGATAACCTTGCAACAGTAATTTATACATTCAGTCTCTTCAGAATTCTCTCTTTATATATGTGAAAATGAGAAATTATAGGCAAGAACTTAATTACACACAAAAGCTCAAATATTTCAGTGTGAAATATGCCCCAAGGGGTCTGACAATAAGTGATTGCTCTGGGAAATCAGCCAAACTGAATTCTAGGTTGGATTTATTTAAGCAAACAGATATAGAATCACATAAAATAACCTAAAATCTATTTCTGGGACTCAGAAAAATAACTGAATGGACTGAGTGCATGCTTTACATGCTGAAGGCCAGGGTTCCATCCCTGGCAATACACGGTTCCCTGAGCATCACTGGGAGTGATACCAGAGCAAAGAATCAGAAGTAGCCCTTCAGCATCGCTGGGCATGGCCCTCAAACCAAAGCAATACTGATGTTAACAGTGAGATAGGTGGGCCACATCTGATAGTGCTTAGGGATTACTCCTGGTTCTGGGCTCAGGGATCATCCTGGACGTGCTTAGGGATCCATTTATGTTGTTGGGAATTGAACCTGGGTCCACCATGTGCAAAGCATTGTACTATCTCTCTGGCCCAATAACAGTAATTGGAAAAATAAAACCTACCCCTGGGTATCATCAAACATACCAGCTACGTTGGTTGGAGTGCCACTGTTATTGCAGACCAGTTGCTTGAAATTGAGCCTCTTGACCTTCTTCCCTAGTGGGTCTGTGAGCACAGAAAACACCTGCCATAAGCTTACACTCAAAGGCCCACAAGGAGCTAGAGAGATAGTATAGGGGTTAAGGTACCGACCTTGCATGCAGCTGACCGAAGTTTGATCCCCAGCATAGGATATGGCCCCCAAGCAATAGCAGGAATGATCCATGAGCACAGAGTCAGTACCAAGTCCTGAGCACTGTTAGGTGTGACCCCCAAACAAACAAGTAAAAAATAGGTTCCTTAGGATTTATGTGAATGTTAACACTCCATGATTTCATACTCAGATTCATTACAATTATAAATGCTTAATGAGTATTTATTATATATGTAGTCATGTGTGGGGAAGCACACAACCTAGTTAAGATTGTCATGAAAGGTTATACACCAGACACAATAATCTACAAGACTGTGATAGGGAGTGATATCTTAAAAGTTAATAAATAGTATGTAATTTCTAAGACTGATGTTAATAAACACATTATTTTGGGAAAAGGCACTTTGTCAGTGTTGGAGAATAGACTTATGATAGGGCCTTAAAATATTTTTATAGATTCCCATTAGTATATATTAAATATATAATTAATGGAGTGTTATTGGAAGTAGCGCTAGATAGATTTTATTCTAATGTCTGAAGCATGGTAAATTATACATCATGGCTCAGTCCAACTGCTCTTTCTAATGATATTGTGTTTCTAATGGAAAACATATTTAAATTGATATTAAATGGTGCCTTGGGTTTAACTGAAATGGAAAAGCTTTATGTTGTCATAAATATGACCATGGTTAGGATCATAGACTTAGGACAAAATACTCCCTACAAGAAATGAAGGATAGTATCTTATTCATCAATACCAATGATGCATTTAGATATCTAGGAAACAACATTGAGTACAGGATTCAAAAATTATGTCCAATTAAAATTATGAAAATGGAGGAAAAATTTAGGAAAAGTGTGGTACTTAACAAAAATGTGTTTGGGCCAGAGAGGGAGAGTACTCAGGATTGGAGCTCATGCACTCCAGGTGGAGGCCGGAGGAGGGGTGACTTAGAGGTCATTCCTAAGCACCACTAGGAGGGACCTCTGAACACAGAAATAGATCACTAGCACTGCTGGGTATGTCCACAACACACCAATGAAAATAAAAACAAAAAAAGTATGTTTGCAGTCAGGCGCTAAAGATTTCTGGAAGCTCATAAGTTTGGTCACTGGTACCACATAGCACTCCTACCCTCCGGCTTTGTGGTTGCAACACTTGAGGCCCCCAAATAATGCCAACGTGGTTCTGGTACCAAAGGGCATGAGCAGCATCACATTGCTAGGCCCTTGCATTGAATGGTCCAATCTGATGGTCCAATCTGTTGGTCCGGGACTACCAAGGGTGAGCCCCAAGCTCCCTGAGCACTGCTTGAGAGCCCCTCATTTATAAAAAAAAAACCACACACACACAATTTGGATTAGGAAAAAAGGTAACTCAACAAAATGAAAAAAAAAATTGTCATATTAGGCACTTAAGAACATGAAGAAAAAAGTAATTTAAGAAGCTTAAGATAGAACGCCAAGAAGTTTATTTTAGGCTATTTGGGAAGAAATGATGATGTTTAACCAACTCTGCTGGGTTACAGTTACATAAGATTAGGTTTGAGTAAGGTCTAGAACTAGGTTTGTGAAGGTGTTAGGTGTTAATGTTTTTCTGGGGTCATAGATTAAAGTGGAAGTTAAGAACATTATGTTTGTTAAATTCAAGCTAAATTGTAGGTTTTAGCATTGGCTAATTTCAGCCCAAGTACAGGTAAGGGTTGTTATACATACAATTAGAGCTAGGGTTAGTGTTAGAGATTTTGTAGGGGTTAACCATTACTTTGTCATGTTCTTAACAACTAAACATGCAATTTAAATGTATATGGCAATAGCTAAATTTAGCCTAAACGGTAGCTTTTGGCATTGACGAAAATGAAGCTGAGTAAAGGTTAGGGGTAGTGTTGGGATTAGAATTAGGGTTAGGATTTGTTTAAGGGTTATCTATTAAGTTTTGCTGTGCTTTATTTTTTAAATATGCACAATCCTCACATTGGTCAGGGTTACATAAGATTAGGGTTAGCCAAGTGGTGCTGGGAAAACTCAAAAGCCCCATGAAAAAAAATGAACTCAGACCTCTTCCGAATGCCATGCACAAAAGTCAAATTAAAATGTAACAAAGACTTCAGTATCAGATCTGAATCCATAAAGTACGTGAAGGAAAATGTACTCAAAACCCTCCATGACATTGAAGCTAAAGGCATCATCAAAAATGAAACACCACTGACCAAGCAAATGGAAGCAAAGATCAACAAATGGGACCACATTAAACTAAGAAGCTTCTTCCCCTCAAAACAAACAGTGACCAAGACACAAAGATAGCCCACGGAATGGTAAAAATTATTTCACCCAATACTCATCTGATAAGGGGTTAATATCAAAGATATATAAGGCACTGGTAGAGCTTTACAAGAAAAAAAATTCAACCTCATCAAAATATAAGGAGAAGAGATGAACAGAAATTTCCTCAAAGAAGAAATTGAAATGGCAAAAGGCACGTGCTTTTGGCTATTTTAATTTTTTATTGGCCATTTTGGAAAATTTTTTTTTGCCCACTACTCAAAGACATTTAAAACACTAGTAGAAATTTACAAGAAAAAATAAAATGGGAAGAAGAGGTGAATAGAAACTTCCTCAAAGAAGAAATACAAATTGCCAAAAAGCACATGAAAAATGCTCTACATCACTAATCATTAGAGAGATGCAAATTAAAACAACAATGTGATATCACCTGACACCACAGAGATTGGCACATACCAAAGAGAGCAAAAACAACTAGTGTTGGCATGGATGCATGGAAAAAGAGGCGCTTATTCACTGCTGGTGGGAATATCAACTGATCCTTACTCTCTGGAAAACAATATGGTCATTCCTAAAAACTCTAGGAATTGAGCTTCTATTTGAGTTGGTAATTCCACTTCTTGGAATATACTGATGCAGGTAAGATAGAAGCTTCCAGTGGTGGGTCTCTATATTCCGAGGTTCTACAGTATTTTCGTTTTTTGAAAATGTTGAATAACAAAGATGCTCAGGCTCAGATTTGGAAAGTAAAAAAAATTATTGCAAATTAGAAGAGCAAAAAAAAAAAGGCCTTCCCAAGTGGGGAGGAACTTAGTATAGGACTAAGTTAACTGTGGCTCTTTTTGTGGGATTTTTATAGGAAAACTAGGGTCTTTGTGTTACAGGGAATGCAGGGAATCTACAAGGTAGTCAGGCTGGCATGAGCTTTTCTGTCCATCTGCCTTAGGTATTGTCCTTTATCTTAGTCTCACTGTGAGCCTGAAGTCTGGGGCAAAATTTTATGATGAACAATTGTTAACTCCCTGCTTATCAGTAAAGCCTGATTTACTGAATTACTGATTTACTGAGAAGTAAATTTTCGGGGAGTCCAAAGTGTAGGCTGATCCAGCTAAAAGCAGGCCTGCTCAGAGCAGTTGGCAAAGGTAAACTGAGTCTTCCTCTTTTAATACCCCAAGAGCTCAAAAACAAAATGGAGAAAGACGTTTGCACACTTATGTTCCTTGCAACAATATCCACAAGAGCTAAAATCTGGAAACAATCCATGTGTCCAGGAATAGATAACTTAGATAAAGAAACTTAGGTACATGTACACAATATGTATATATGGCACAATCTGCCACACACAAAAAAAAGATTAAATCAAGTAATTTTCTGCTTTATGGATGAATTTGGAGAGTATCATTCTGAGTGGAGTAAGTCAGAGAGAGAGACTGACACAAAATTGTCTCTCTCAGATGCAGGATATAAAGAAACATAAAACAAATGCCCAAAGACAATGGAAAGAAAGAACTTGAGAACTCGTCTTCCACAGGAAACATGGCACTTGTGGCGAGAGGTGAGGCTGTGGAATAAGACAGGAAACAGGAGGGGGCAACAACGATTGTGGAAGAAGAAGTGGTGCTGAAAGGTGGAAAAGTGTTATGCTCAAAAACCTGCACTGTAGCACTGTCGTCCCGTTGTTCATCAACTTTCTCAAGCGGGTAGCAGTAATTCTCATTGTCTCGTTGTGAGACTTGTTGTTACTGTTTTTGGCATATTGAATATGCCATGAGTAGCTTGCCAGGCTCTGTTGTGCAGGTGGGATACTCAGGTACCTTGCTATGCTCTCCGAGAGGGTCAGAGGAATCAAACCCTAGTGGGCCGGGTGCAAGGCAAACACCCTACCTGCTGTGCTATCGCTCCAGCCCAAAAGCCTATCAGTAACAATACAGTAAATGACAGTGTTGAGGCTTATTTAAAAAGCATCTCTTGGGGCTGGAGAGATGGCACAGCGGGTAGGGCGTTTGCCTTGCACGCGGCCGACCCGGGTTCAAATCCCAGTATCCCATATGGTCCCCTGAGCACGGCCAAGGGTAATTCCTGAGTGCAGAGCCAGGAGTAACCCCTGTGCATCGCCAGGTGTGACCCAAAAAAAAAAAAAAAAGCATCTCTTGGGGCTGGAGCAATAGCACAGCGGGTAGGGAGTTTGCCTTGCATGCGGCCGACCTGAGTTCGATTCCTAGCATTCCATATGGTCCCCTGAGCGCTGCCAGGGGTGATTCCCGAGTGCATAAGCCAGGAGTAACCCCTGTGCATTGCTGGGTGTGACCCAAAAGGAAAAAATAAAATAAAATAAATAAAAAGCACCTCTTGTAGAGGCAGACTGGTAAGTGAGTGGCAAATTGGTGGGGGAGGTTTTCGTGGGGGGAAGTGGACACTGGTAAAAGGATTGGTATTGAAACACTGTATGCCTGAAACCCAATCCTGAATACCTAATTTCACAGTGACGTCTGTGGAACTTTAATTTGAACAGTCAAATATGCATTCAAATGATGTGCATACAAATCTGCCTTTTCTATCATTGGCTTCAATTTGTGCTTTTACTTTCTCTTGCTGCTTATAAATAAATGTTAAACTGAAATAAGACTAAACAGCATTTCAAATATTTTTGCTTAAAATGAGGCTCTGACTCTGAACCTGGGCAATTTGGTCAATGAAAATTTGATTTGTTGGTTAATGACAATCTCAGAAAAATTAAGAGTATAAGTACATTAAAAAAAGAATTGTGGTTAGAGCTAGCATTAGGGTTCAGTATATGTAGGGCTTGCATGTTAGATTTTTTCATGTTCGAACTTAAAAATGAAAGTATGAATAGGGTGAATGCTTCATTTAGACTATTTGGTTATTTTTAGCACTGCAACCAGTTATACAATGTTCGAACACCCATCCCTTCACCAGTGCACATATTCCACCACCAAGAATTACAGTATACCTCCCCCCAATCAGATTTCATTTCTAATTATGAAAACAAAATATTTAGCCCCTAATCTCTTTCCTTAATCCTAATCCTAATACTAACCTAAACTCTATTCTAACCATGAACTTCATAAATGTCTAAAACTAGAAATTAGTCTAAACGGAATAATCACCCTATAATATACTTTAAATTTTCATCTCAAACAGAGCCAAAACTAACATCTAACTCTTCCATAAATAAAACCCTAACCCTAACCCTAAACTTAATTCTAATCCTACACCTAACTTGTTACTCCCAATACTTGATTTTTTTTGTTTGCTTTTTGGGTCACACCCGGCGATGCACAGGGGTTACTCCTGGCTCATGCACTCAAGAATTACTCCTGTCGGTGTTTGGGGAACCATATGGGACGCTGGGAATTGAACCCAGGTCTATTGTGTGCAAGGCAAACACCCTACCCGCTGTGCTATCGCTCCAATTCCCTAATACTTGAATTTTGACTATGAAAACAGAAAAACCTAATGTCTATACAAAGCCTAATCCTAACCCTAGCCCTAATACTAATCCTGACCCTTCTTTTTTTATTTTTTTTTATTTTTTATTTTTTTAAGAAATATTTTATTGAACCACCGTGAAAAAAAAAATACAAAGCTTTCAGGTTTAAGTCACAGTCAAATACTGATTAAACCACTATCCCTTCATCAGTGCACCCGTTCCACCACAAGAACCCCAATACACCCCCCTCCCACTCCACCCCCCATCTAAGTAGCTAATGATATTCCCATTATTCTCTCTATATATTGAGTACATTCCATATTTCCATACAGAACTCACTATTATTGATTGGAAATTTTCCCCAACAATCAGGACTGCTGAATAGGCATCATTTAATAATTTCTCTTCATTGCTAAGAGTGAAGACTTTGAGTCCGGCCGCGCGGTTTTGGGTTTCTAATATTTTAGCTCAGTTTTCAGTCAAAATGGATGGCTGCAAGAATCCACTCTGGTGCCAAAATGGTTTAGGAGACCTCAGGATCACAGTCTTTAGGTGCGGAGGGTCTGCTTCTTGTGCCGCGGCTCCGGGTCATCTCTGGGCGGAAGGTGCGCCGGGAACGCCCCCCCTCCCAGGACCACCTACAGGCTATGTCACTAAAGAAAGTCCTACCTCCTGGTTGAGGGGTCTTAGAGGGTGGCTCTTACCACGTGGCTGCTACCGCTGCCGCCATTTTCGCTCAGAAAAATGGGGTGGAGAGGGAAAAAAATCCCTCCCGGGGCTGCACGAGGTTGTAGCTCAGTTCACAGTCGAAATGCATGGCTGCAAGAATCCGCTCTGGTGCCAAAATGGGTTAGGAGACCTCAGGATCACAGTCAATAGGCGCGGAGGGTCTGCTTCTCGTGCTGCGGCTCCGGTTCATCCTCCTGACCCTTCTTTTACTAAACCTGACCCAGGTCATTTTAGCAAACTGCAAACAGCCTAAATTTAACAATTTCCATAGAGTTTATTTACATTTATTTTTAACTTTTATACCACCAACCTAGCAATTTACCACTAGAAAAACCTAACCCTTACCAACTCTAATCCTAATCTTAACCCCAAACCAGTACTGGTCCTGAATTTAGCCTCAGCCTAAATCTACAAATTAACCGATATTTAATGATTATCCTATAACTTACTTTCTTTACTGTAGGATAATATTGTTTTGTGCTTTCTCCTCTGCCACAAGGAGCTAGGTTTACTGGGTAATGCCCATCATAATGCTCCCAAAGCACTCCCAATTCCTCGGTACATTGTTTTTCTTTTTCTCTTATGTTCTTTTTCATAGTTTACTTCAGAGCAATGTCCTTTTTGTATAGACACAGGAAGGCAGTTAATGCTATGCTTTTGTAACTTGAGAGTTAATTGACTCTGAATAAGATTCATTCCTGGGCATCTATTTTCTCAACTTAAATCTCAATTGCCCTCAGTTACTAGCACCCCAAAAGCAGGGTCCCGACGAGGAGCTGGATGGATCCAGGGCAAGCTGTGAACTACCCTAGCATCAAAATGGGCCAGGCCAAAGCGCCATAATACTTAACTGTAAGTTAAGAGCATGGTCATAGACAATGATCAATGTCATGATCCAAAGAGTAACAACTGGATTAGGACCCTGCTAGGGTTAGGAAAGATTAATTTGGCCTGAGCACTGTGGTCTGGGATCTATAGTGAGATGTCCCCAGGAGAGCCACCCTACAAGCATAATGTATCTCTCACTGTGTCCATACAAAATGACTAATATTAAGAAGTAGAATTAAGATGAACGTTTAAATGGTTATTGGACTAAGCAAAGGAGAAACACACTCCTAGGTGGTATTTAGCCCTTGAGTGGATCGCTGGCTGCAGGAGATGGGAAGGAAGGGCTTTCATATGTTGATTATGTTACGTGGGTGTAGCTGCTACTCTGGATGCTTGGGGGTGATGTGCTAGACAGAGGCATCGAGATGGAGCATGGAGAAATTAGACTGGGGGACAGGAGGAGCTGGGAATGAGGGGCAGTGTGAGACTGGAATGGGGTGCTTAGTGAGACTGAAACAGGCGTGTGGGGAGAATGGAATAAATGACAACGATCACCAACCAGCCTAGCTCTCATTTTATCTGCCTTTCGTCTATCGCCGTCTGGCGTAGGAAAATGGCCTAACCACCAAAGGCATATGGAGAAAGAGCGCACCCTCCTTTTATTTTGTGATTATACATTTACTTTTTATTTTGGTTTTGGGCCAGACTGGTGAGACTCAGGGGTTACTCCTTGTTCGTGCTCAGGAATTACTCCTAGCAAGTCTTGGGGGATCATGTGGGCTATAGGGGGTATCAAACCTGGGTCAGCCATATGCAATACAAAAGCCCTACCCATTGTACTATCTCTTCAACCCCACCTAAAATTGATGAATTTTAAATAGCAAGAAAACAATACCTAAATAAGCAACTAATCTAAATTTAATCATCACCTTATAATTTACTTCAATTTTAACTTTCAGTACAGTCCAGCCTAAAACCTAATTCTTCCATCAATATAATCCTAACCCTAGCTCTCGCCTAATTTTAACATTTGTCCAATAGTTATCTTGCATTTTTAACTATAAAACAGAAAAATCTAACACCTAAGCCCTAAAAAACAAACTAATCTTAACTCTAGTCCTAACCCTAAACCAAATGCTAACCTTTAACTTGAACCAACCCTGATGGTAGCCCAGGCTACATGCTAGCAATGAGTAAAATTACATTTTAGCTTTGAAAAAAGCAAAATTTAACACATAACCTATACATAAACCTTAACTCTAAACCTAGCCCTAATTCTAAACTGAACCCTAACCTATACTAACCCTGACCCCTTAGCCTATTCCTAAAACTATCATTTAGCTATATAAACAATAGCTCTATACTTAACTTTCATTGTTTATAGTTTACCTCTGTCAGGCACTTTCTTAGATAGTCTGTGGCTATAACAGATAATCAGATATATTGTTCCTCCTGTCATATAGCTTATGGTGCAGGAACTACAGCTGACTGCAAGACAGTCAGCTCAACACTGAGTAAGAGAAGTGCTTCTCTGCAGAGACTGCTTGAAGTTCCTGTGAGGAATACTGAACTGACTGGGGAGGCTGGAAAGGCTTCTGCATGGAAGGGATGTCTAATCTGGGTGTGAAGGCTGACTGGGATATATGTGTTATGACACACTAAAGTTGTTAGAGACAATAATGTCAGGCCATAGATATAGGACTGGAGTTAAGGCACTTGCCTTGCATGTAGCCAACATCGGTTTGATTCGTGGTACCTCATCTGGTTTCCTGAATTATCCCTGAACACAAGGTCAGGAGTAAACCCTGGGAACACCAGATGAGGTCCTGAAATAAAACAAAACAAAACAAAACCCAGAATTTAAAAAAGTAAGTAAAACCAGATAGATAGCTTAACAGGCCAAAGGGCTTTCTCTGCATGTAGGAGACATAGGCCAGGGCCCAACTCCCACAGATGGTCTCCTGAGCATTGCCAGGAGTAAACACCAAACTTTAAACTGAGAGGAGGCCCTGAGCACTGCCAGGGGTGACCCATAAAACAAAAGAAAGAGAAGAAAAGATGGGGGGCTGGAGCGATAGTATAGCGGGTAAGACGTTTACCTTGCAAGGTAAAGGCCGACCCGGGTTCGATCCCCAGCATTCCACAGGGTCCCCCAAGCACCACCAGGCGTAATTCCTGAGTGCAGAGGCAGGAGTAACCCCTGAGCATCACCGGGTATGATCCAAAAAGAAAAAAAAAAAAGATGATGGACATGTGAAAGGAGATAAACAGCATATTACTGAAGAAAAACGCAGACCACTGCAGCACAAGAGAGTAAAATTATGCCTCTATATGCATATATATGTAATATGTATTCATATTAATACACATTTATGCATTCAAATCTTGACTTTGTCAAAATATAACAGTATCATAGTTAGAAGAATTGGAATACGTTTTCACTTTTAATTTCAATATATTATTTTTATAATCAGAGACTATACTCTGTTGTGGTTATTTTAAATGTTTTAAATAAAAGTAACTCATATTAAGTGTAGAAATTTGAAAATTATACAAATATTATAGGGAAGAAAATTTAAATAACTAAGAATTCTATACCCAAGAAGAAAGATGATCGGTTGCAACATTTTGTTTTTTTCACATTTTTTATGCTTATTAATGCATACTTTTTTGTAATAACTTATTTCATAGAGAAATTTGAAATTCTAATATATTAAAAATTAAAAATAACTTGGCCTTATTAAAATAACTTGATATATTATTCATATATGTTCCATCAAAGAGCAAAACATAATTACCCAAATTAATTTATTATGCTTAATAGTTACACTTCTATAGACATTTTGGGAATCAATTTACTTCCTCCCTTTTTATACATTCAATGCAGTTGAATTTTTATGTGAGAGTCATAGCAATAATAATTTCCTTCAGTTTCTGGCATTCATTGGAACTATAGTATAGGGTGAAACTGGATAAGAGTCCATTCAAGGGGGCTGGAGAAATAGTTCAATAGGCCAGAGTGCATACTTCATATGTAAGAATCCCAAAAACCCAGGTTCAGTCTCAAGCTCCTCTTCTAGTCCCCTGAGCACTGCCAGATGTGACATGGAACAAAAAACACATTCATTTTTGTGAGCATGTATGAATTATATTACTAGGCTCATTAGAACAGAGCCAGCCATTATGGGTGTGTTCATTAGCTTAGCACTGTGTATATCGTTCCTCACATATTGATAAGGTAGAGTGAAACAGAGGTCCTTAATTTGAGGACTATGTATTACATCCTCTCTACCGTGTTGTTTGGGTATTCTATGGACATACTGTCATTTATTACTTTTTTCTTTAAAAATTATTATTATTACTATTATTATTATTACTATTATTATTATTATTATAGTGCCATCTGTCAAATCCACAGACTTAGACATACAAAGTTATTTAACCATGAACTCACTGGCCAGCCAGTGTCATTGTCATGAAACTTTCCCCCTGTGTTTTCTTCTAGGAGTTTTACGACTTCAGGTCTTACATTGCACTTTATAATTGCCTTTGCATTGATCTTGTGATCTTGTATCTAGTGTGAGAGATTTTCTTCTATTCTTTCACATGTGAATGTCCAGTTTCCCAGCATCGTGTGCTAGACTTTCCATTCCCCATTATGTATCCTAGCATCTTTCTTGAAGAACAGCTTACTATAAGTGTGTAAATTTATTGAGGGGAGCGCTCTATTCTCTTCCACTAAGTGCTCTCTCTCTCTCACTCTCTCTTTCTCACTCTCTAACCACTTTGGGGTCCTGTGGTCAGGGATCAGGGATCACTCCTGGAGACGCTCATGGAATCATATGTAGTGCTGGGGATCAAATGCAAGGTGGTTGCATGCAAGGAAAGCACCCGATCTACTATACTATCTCGCAAACCCCATATATCTGTCTTTATAACAGTATCACACTACTTTAATTACCTTAGTTGTGTAACATATTTTGAAATCCAAAAGTGCAATGCCTCCGGCATCACTTATTATTTTTCTCGTTTGTTAGACTATTCAAGGTTCTATGTGATTCCATATGAATTTTCTGTTTCTATAAAAAACAAAATTGATGTCTTGAAAGGCATTACTTTAGGTATGTACATTACTTTGAGTAGTATGAATATTTTAGTAATAGTAAGTCTTAATTCATGACAATGAAATCTATTCCCATTTGTATCTAATTTCTTTCATCAATATCTTGTAGTTTTCATTGTATTGATCTTTTGCTTCCTTAGTTAAATCTATTGCAATTATTTTATTTGTTTTGATGTTATTTGCAAATGGGATGCATTCTACCATGACATTGATCTGACAATTATTTTATGGATAGGACACCAATAAGACAGGTAACAAAATCAAAGAAAAACAAAAGATATATGGGACTAAAATAAGCTAGAAACATTGTGCACACCAGAAGAAACAGTCAACAAAATTTAAGAGTCAACCTATCGAATTGGAGATGAGTTTTCTAAACGACTTACCTAAAAAGGAATTGATATTCGAAACAATGGCTAAAACTCAGTAACAAAAAATGTAAAGAACTCAATAGATATTTCTAAGAAGAGGTTTCATATACTTGCTGGACACTTGTATGATGTCTAAAATCATGATTCATTAGGGAAATACACATCAATACCATAATGTGGTATTATCTCACGCCTTTTGGAATGGTCATTAAAATTTAAAAAATAAAAATACAGCAAGTATTTGCAAGGGTGTAGAGAAATTAGAACCATCTAAACTGTTGATAGGAAGATATAATTCTTTAACTAGTGTGAAAAACAGTATGGATGTTTTAAAAATTAAAACAAGAAAAACTACCACATGATTCAACAACCCCACTTATGAGGTATATAAAATAGTCAAGCTTATAAAAGAAGAAGGTAAAACAGTATTTTCCAGGGACTATGGGAAAGGAAGGCATAGTTATTACTTTAATGGCCACAGTGTTTCAGTATGTGATGATAGAGAAGGTGTGGAGACAGTGATAATGTTAGCACAACAGTGTAATGTAATTAATGTCATTGAACTGTACATTTAAAATTATTAAAATGGCATCAAATATTTAGAAAAAGATATAGAATGACTAAAAGCCATCACCTAAGGACTTAAAACACCCTAAAATTCAAGTTTTAAATCTAGTAGGGGGAAATTTATAGAAAATGTTGACTGGCAGTTAAGAAAATGAGTCAGTCTTTTTAGTTTGTCAAACATCCCTACAAGTTGTAAATTAAGTCTTATATATATCAAATTATATAAAAATACAGGTGTGCGGGACCCAGGGCTGAGATCTCCAAGCCTGCTCGGATCGGCACAGGGCCTCTTCCACCCAGATCCCCCGTTTTTTAGTAGCTAGGAGGTCACACCCAGGGACTGCCCCTGGTGCCGTGTAATCCCATCAATGGCCAACATCCAAAGACTATAAAACCAAGCTCCCAGAAGCATCTGAAAGCCTAGTTCTTCCTCTCCGAGAACCTGGCAAGCTACTGAGAGTTTTCCTGTCTGCACGGGAGAGCCTGGCAAGCTCCTCGTGGCGTATTCATATGCCAAATACAGTAACAATGATGGTTCTCATTCTTCTGACCCTGAAAGAGCTTCTAATGCGACACTGTTGGGAAGGACGAGTAAAGAGAGGTTGCTAAAATCTCAAGGCTAGGATGAATGGAGACGTTACTGGGTCCGCTCGAGCAAATCAAGGATCAATGGGATGATAGTGATAGTGATATCAAATTTAGAAGAATCAAACTAATAATATAAAACTATGCTCTTTTAGCAGTTTGAATGAAAATTATTGAGTAATGAAAAGGAATTAAAAGGTACGTTTGAGGATAATTATTTTAAATTGCTTTCAACGACTGTTAATCAATAGAAAATAAGATAGCCTAAATGTACTTTGCTAACCATAACACCCAAAAGGAGAGAGAGTTAAAGGGAATGTACCTGTCACAGAGGCGGGGGCATGGGGGGATGGCAAGAGGGATACTGGGAACATTAATGGTGGAGAAAGGACACTGGTGAAAAGATGGGTACTTGGTAATTGTATGACTGAAACATAAACACGAAAGTTTGTAAGTCTGTAACTATATCTCATGGTGATTCATTTAAAAAAAAGCATTTTTCTATGCCAGAAAAATATGTATTGTCTATTTTTATTTCTATGACAGTGTTAAAATAAGCTCTACCAAAAGAAAATGTATTAGTATTTGCTAGGAATTGGATATTGGGGAAGAGAATAGCAAGAATGAGATTTCTGGGCCAGATGGTTATACCAGAGTATCTAATAGAGCTGTACCAGTTTCCATTCTCACCAGTAATGCTTGTGTTCACATGTCTTCACGTCCTCACAGACGTGTTTCTTCTTTATCCTCTCAGAGCAGCTATGCTAGTAGTAGACGCAAAATGATATCTCACTGGTTTTCACATTTTCCCAGGTGACTAAGGAAATAAAATATTGTGCTATGTATTTATTTACCATTCGTATGTTTTCTATGGAGAACTATCAAATTCTTTGTCCATTTTTAAATGTTTTGGTCTTTCTGCTATCAAGTAGTTGTAGGAGTTCTTCATATATTCTAGTATAATTGAACTCTAGTTAGTATATGATTGGTATATATTTTCTTACATTCTATAGGTAGTTTTTCCACTTTATTGCTAATATCTATTAATGTAAAATGTTTTTTATTCTGAAGTGCAATTTAGTTTTTATATTTCTGCTTGTATTTTTGTTGTCACATGTAAGAATTCATTACCAAATCCAAAGTTATGAAGGTCAACGCATTTTTTTGGTTTAATAGACTTCGAGCTTATATTTAATCATTGATTTATTTGAGGTAATCTTGATATATGGTATGAGGCAAGGGTTATGAATATATCTATGTTTTTAAAAATGCAAACATTTTAAAGATTTAGTAGCCCCATCTTAGTCCCTTTTTTAAAGATGGCAGTCAGATGCAATATTAATGTCTATTAAAACCCAATACTTTGGAAAAGAAAAAAAAATGTTTGAATGTCTCAGCACTAATGTCTTCCTATAAATGACTTCTTGACAACATCAGGTTTTGTTTCTCTGGTCCTTAGTTTATCCCAATGGGTCCTAAACTGATTAAGCCTACAGCTCTGTTTTCAGGGAAAAAAAAGACTTACTGACTTCCCGAGAATCTAGCTTTGTTAAATGAGCAAACAGAAAGTGCTTCTCTCAATTGCACTTGAGGAATATAGAAGATTTTAGTTGCCTGCATCTGCCTCATAAATATTGGCTAGACTTTGAAGAATACAAGATTTATTCTTGTATGGGTTATCAGAAACCTTGCAGGGATTTGAGCTAATAACAGGTAACTTTTTCCTTTAGATCTCTCCTAAGCTATTATTTTTAAATTTCTTTCTTTTTTTTAAAAGATTCAACTAAAGTTGAAAAGGTCATTTCTCAGTTTGCCAAATGAAGTACAGCTCTAACTTTGCCAGACCACAATCTATCAAGAGTAAGTCACAAAAATATTCCATTTGGGCCTTGGCAGTGTCCAAAGAAAGGTAATGGTAGATGTTGTGAATAGAATTTAACAACATTTCAAAGACCAAAGTCATGTTAAAAATTGTGTATGAACCAAACTAAATATGTAATAGTCTATGTATTGAACTCTATAATGTGATGATGAATTTTCAAACCAAGCTAAAGGATAGCAGAATTGAAAATAGGATGAAATAGCCAGAATCTAGAAACAACCTGAATGCCCAAGAACAGACAACTAAATAAAGAAACTATGGCACATCTACACAATGGAATAACATGCAGCTGTTAGGAAAAATGAAGTCATGAGATTTGCCTATAAATAGATGGACCTGGGGAGTATCATGCTGAGTGAAATGAGTCAGAAAGAGAGAGACAGATACAGAATGTCTGCATTCATTTGTGCTATATAAAGTATATAGAGTAGAAGCCTTAATATCCATGACCAGGAAAAGAGGGGTTAGGAGGACTGGCCAATGATTGGAACTAATCACAAGTGTGTGGGGGGCTGAGGGTAGGTAAGATAGAAAAGAGACCAGTATAATAATAGACAATAATAGCTGAGAATGATCACGCTGGACAAGATCTGAGGGTTAAAAGTAGGTAAAGGGATATTCTTTTTAAAAATTTTTTTTAAATATAATTTATTTATTTTTAATTAGTGAATCACCGTGAGGGTACAGTTACAGATTTATACATTTTTGTGCTCATGTTTCCCCCATACAAAGTTCGAGAACCCATCCCTTCACCAGTGCCCATTCTCCACCACCCGTAAACCCAACATCCTTCCCCCCCTCCCCAGTCCCGTCTCCCCCCACCCCACCCTGCCACTATGGCAGGGAATTCCCTTTTGTTCTCTCTCTCTGATTAGGTGTTGTGGTTTGCAATAAAGGTGTTGCGTGGCCATTGTGTTCAGTCTCTAGTCTACATTCGGCACGCATCACCCTTCCCAGAAGGGGATATTCTTAATAACCTTTCGGTATCAATATTGCAAACCACAATGCCCCAAAAGGGCGGGGGAGAGACAGAAAGAAGAACAGAGAAACAGAGACAGTGAGACAGAGTCGGAGACAGACAGACAGACAGACAGACAGACAGACAAAGAGAAGAAAAGCACCTGCCATAGAGGCATACAGGGGGGTGTGGGGTGTGGGGTGATCAGAGGGAAAATGGGGACACTGGTGCTGGGAAATGTGCACTGGTGAGGGATGGGTGTTGGAACACTGTATGACTGAAATTCAATCATGAACAGCTTTGTAAGGGTCTATGTCACAGTGATTCAATACAAGAGTTTAAAAAAACCCTGAAAAATAAATAAAATTAAAAATGTGCTTTACCTTTACCAGAGTAAAAAAAAAAAGGTAGCAGAAACTCAATTAAGAACTGTTGAGTTGAACTAAAAAAAATAGAATGGAAACCCAAACTTACTCCAAGCAAAATACCAAAATCTGTTAAAATATGACATAAAATGACTTGAAGATTAAAAGTTGACATTGCAGTTTGGAGTTGGCCAAAATCTTTCAAGCAAACTTTACATGTGCATCGTTTCCTATAATATAAGCCCCACCAACTTGACATAGAACCAAACAAGACAAATATTTTCCTTTTCTATTTCCTCCCAACAGGGTACATGTGTATATGTGGTTTGGATTCTGACAGATGTGTATTTACTAATTTTGCCTTGAAATTAATATATTTTTGGGAAAGGTAGGAGACAAAGCATCTCTTTTGCTGGCATCTGTACTGGCAGAGACCACCTGTTTTTCTGTTCAGATGCAGTGCTCCAGTTACTTTACTCCGGAGGACCAGTGTGGTTCTGGCCTTCAGGCATCTTCACCAGGTTGTCCCTTGAAGTTTGGCTTGGCTGTTTCTTGAAGTTTTACTAGGTTGTTCCTTAAAAGTAACCCTTCCAAAGATTCTGCAAGCTATTTATACCTGTATTGCTAAGCCTATTATTTCTCAGGCCTATCAGCGATTTCTACTATCTGCAGCCGAGACACTTGTTAAAAATGATCCATTGTGTGTATGATTCTTCCTTCCTTCCTTCCTTCCTTCCTTCCTTCCTTCCTTCCTTCCTTCCTTCCTTCCTTCCTTCCTTCCTTCCTTCCTTCCTTCCTTCCTTCCTTCCTCCTTCTTTCCTTCCTTCCTTCTTTCCTTTCTCCTCCTTCCTTCCTTCCCTCCCTCCCTCCCTCCCTCCTTTCTTTCTTTCTTTCTTTCTTTCTTTCTTCTTTCTTTCTTTCTTTCTTTCTTTCTTTCTTTCTTTCTTTCTTTCTTTCTTTCTTTCTTTCTTTCTTTCTTTCTTTCTTTCTTTCTTTCTTTCTTTCTTTCTTTCCTTCCTTCCTTCCTTCCTTCCTTCCTTCTTCTTTCTTTCTTTCTTTCTTTCTTTCTTTCTTTCTTTCTTTCTTTCTTTCTTTCTTTCTTTCTTTCTTTCTTTCTTTCTTTCTTTCTTTCTTTCTTTCTTCTTTCTTTCTTTCTTTCTTTCTTTCTTTTTTGTCACACCAGTGATGCTCAGGGGTTACTCCTGCTTCTGCACTCAGGAATTACTTTTGGCAATGATAGGGGAACCATATGGGATGCTGAGGATCGAACCTAGGTTGGCTGTGGACAAGGCAAACTCCCTACCCACTGTACTGTTGCCCTGGCCCCTGATTCTTTCTTGGGAAAAAAAGGTAGCATTAGCATGATATATCATTTTAAAAATAATGGTTATTAAAAATGTTAATAGTGTGACATTTATTACATAATAGCAGTTAATTCAATGAATACTATTATTACTATTTATCTAATTTATCTTTCATGGTTCAGCATCTCCATGATTGCACGAAAAATGCTGAGAGTGAGAAAGCCATAAACAGACACCTGTCTTCGGAAACTCTCGAGCTCATTTGCCAACATGGTTTGGCACAAGCCTCAGGCAACCACAAGCTAACGTCCGAGCTCGCAAAACTGTGCAGAGAAGCGATAAAGGAAGACCTCAAAGAGAGAAGAGCAGCAGTGTTGCTGGTGTGGCAGAAGCCGGGAAAAGTATTCACAATGCTTGCCTGTACTTTGCCAACTATAAGACCAAGATGACTGCCCTAGGACGTCCTGATGGATCTATCACATCTTCCAGAAGGGCAATGGAGAGGATTATTCACGACTTCTACTCGGATCTCTTTGACAGCCACGTCCATCTGCCCATATACCAAATTCCGCAGGATGGGTATATCGTTCCCAGTGTTCTCCCTTCTGAAATCCAACATGCCATTTCGTCGGTAAAGACATGTACAGCACCTGGTCTGGACAAGGTCAGACCCGAACACCTGAAGAATCTGCCGCCAGTACTCATCAATACACTGGTCAGTATCTTCACATGCTACCTGTCTGAATGCAAGGTTCTGTCCCAGTGGAAAACCAGCAGGACCATTCTGTTGTACAAGAAGGGAGACATCCACGACATTGGCAACTATCACTCAATCTGCCTGTTATCTGTCATCTACCAGTTGTTCACTCGAGTCATCCTAATAGAATAGGCAGAACACTAGACGAAGGACAACCATGCGAGCAAGCCAGGTTCCAAAAAGGATTCAGTATGATCGACCATATCCACATGGTGACCAAACTCATTGAAGTTTTGTGAGAGTTCAAAATGCTGCTCTGTCTAACATTCATCAATTTAAAGAAGGCCTTTGATTCTGTTGAGACTGAGGCAGTCATCGAAGCCCTAGCCAAACAGGGTGTTCAAACTCAATACATCAAGATCCTCCGTGAGCTGTATTATGGATTCACTACCAGGATTTCATCATTCTACAAGGAAGTGATCATTGACAAAAATAGAGGAGTTCGGCAGGGTGACACCATTTCACCGAAACTCTTCAGTGCCACCCTCAAGAACAGCATGCAACAACTGGAATGGGAAGGAATGGGAGTGAAGATAGATGGTTGGCAACTACACCACCTCCGCTTTGATGATGACATCATTCTCATAATGCCAAACATTAGCCAAGCGGCACAAATGCTGGCCGACTTTGACTGTGAGTGTGGAAAGGTTGGACTGCAGCAGAATCCAAGAAAAACAATGTTTATGAAAAATGAACTAGTCCCTGATGCTCCATTTGCTCTCAATGGAACAAACATCTCCAAATGCAGCAGCTATGTGTACCTGAGTCGAGATCTCAACATGAGGAATGACTTGGTGCCAGAACTGCACAGGAGGAAGAGAGCAGCGTGGAAAGCCTTCAAGAGCGTCAAAGAAGTGGTTAAGAGGACAAAGAACCTCCGGCTCCAGGCACATCTTTTCGACTCTACTGTTCTTCCTGCACTAACATACGCCTCAGAGACCTGGGCCCTGTGCAAACAGGATGAGAACACTATTCGGATATCCCAAAGAGGAATAAAATGTGCTATGCTTGGAGTATCACGTTCCACTCAAGTGAGAGAAGGAATCCGGAGTTCCCACCTCTGTCAATGGTCAAGAATCAGGGACGCTGTCTCATTTGCCAAGACATCAAAAATCAGATGGCCGGATGTGTAATGTGATTCAGAGACAACCACTGGACTAGAGCTGTTACCAACTGGATTCCACGGGACGTCAAAAGACCGTGTGGTTGCCCACCAACGAGATGGTCAGACTTCTTCATCCAAACCCTGAATGAACAATTTGAGGCTCTTCCTGTTCCTGGAGTGAGCAGATATCATTGGTCTACACTAGCAAATGATAGGGACAAATGGAGACGTTACTGACGCCCGCTTGAGCAAATCAAAGATCAACGGGATGACAAGTGATACAAGTGATCTTTCATGAAGCTATGATAATGAAGAATAAAAACATATTCTTGAACCAATGTGTCAATAAATAACAAATAATGAATGTTCATAGTTTCTTCTTAGAGTTTAATATATGATATACATACATAGTCATGTGTGTTAATTTAATTTAATTTCTGAATGTGAATATATTATATCTGTTTCTATTCTTAACAAAAATGATTTGTATTTGTCACATTGGAGCAGTTACAGCTACATATTAAATAATAAATTTCAATCAAACTAAATATTCACAAGTATTACAAATGCTCCAAAGTGCTCCAAAAGTATAAAATGAAATGTTTAAGCACTAGAAACTTATTTAGTATTGACATTCCTTCACATCACTCAAATTGTCTCGCAGAATCATTCTGGAGTTACAGTGTAATAGTGTAATACAGTGTAATAAAAAAGTAGAGTTTACGTGAATATTTTATGATTTACTGTATAGATGGTATTCTTAAATTTTAATGATGCACAAGAAATGGGTTGCTCTGGAATCCTTGTGTCAATGAGACAGAGAGACTAGTGATACAATTAACAAAATGGGCACCTGGCAGTCAAATGATGTACTTCAAATTCTGGTTGAGAATTACTGACCCCATTTACATTTTTACTATATAAAGCAGAGAAATCAGGATGTGAATGGCTCTTGCTCTTTCTGCACTGCTTTCAATTCATCTGAGTTTTGCATCCTCTACACTTTCTGCTCATAAATGAGTCCTTGGTGAGTTCTTATCCCAGAGGACTGTCCCTCCTTAATGTACTTACTCACTTCATTCTCAAGATGCTACATGGTCCTTTTGCCTATTCTACTTTTAGTTTTCGGAAATCAATCACTATGTTGAGGAGATTTCTGTGGTGTGGCCGTTACTTCAGGAACTGAACAAGGGGCTTTGGGCCACACCTTAGGCTGCTCAGGAGCTGTTTCTGGTTCTGTGCTAAGGAGTGACCCCTGGTGGTGCTTGAGGGACCATGTGTACTGTCTGGGCTTGAACCAGGGTTGCTAGAATGCAAGCAAGCAAGCACCTTAACCCTTATATTATCTCTCCAAATTACTGTTTCAGTAATTTTTAATAATTTTTCAAGTCTATGGAGTTTATGCAGTAGCTTCTGAAAGTTGGAGTTTGTTAACACAAATGACATAACGTCAGGAGCCATCTCAATTTAGCCCGTGATCTTCTTTACAAAGACAGTGAATCTTCTTTACAAAGGCATTGTTAAATTTTAGAACTACAATTATTATTTCTTTCTTTGGAACTAGAATTATTATCACCTATTAAATATTATTACCATCTATTCTTTTTTTGCCAGGTGGACACAACCAACAATGCTCAGGTCTGTGCTCAAGGCTCATTCCTGTGTTCTTTTTTTTAAAATTTTAAAATTTTTAATTTGTTTTTTAATTGAATTACAGTGAGATACACTGTTACAAAGTTGTTCAGGATGGGTTTCAGTCATATAATGTTCCAACACCAGTTCATTTACCAGTGGATATTTCCCATCACCAGTGTTCCCAGATTCCCCCCCTGCTGCTGCCCCTCTGCCACCTGCCTTTATTGGGGGTTGCTGCTACTGCTCCTCCTCCTCCTCCTCCTCCTCCTCCTCCTCCTCCTCCTTCTTCTTCTTCCTTCTTTCTTCTTCTTCACCCCTTTACCGATTTTTCTAAAACGATCATTTCCATCTATTATTGTCATATTAGGCCCCTTCTCTATCCTAACTGCCCATTGCGCCCTAGAAACTCTTGTGGAAAGCTTCCTTCCTGGTCCCTGTTTTTCCTGGCCTTGGATATTAGTCTCATAATATATATATATATATATGCATATATGTGTGTGTATACATATATATTCTGCAAATGAATGCAGTCATGTTGTCCCTCTCCTTCTGACTCATTTCACTCAGTGCGATATTCTCCATGTCCATCCATTTATAAGCAAATTTCATGACTTCATTTTTCTTTTTTTTGTTTTTTTGGGTTACACCCAGCATTGCACAGGGGTTACTCCTGACTCATGCACTCAGGAATTAACTCCTGCCGGTGCTCAGGGTACCTGGAAATCGAACCCCAGTCGGCCACGTACAAGGCAAACACTCTACCCACTGTGCTATCACTCCAGCCCCTGACTTAATTTTTCTTAATGGCTGCGTAGTATTCCATTTGGGAATCAAACCAAGGTTAGCCATATGCCAGACACAAACCTTAATTTCTGAGCTACCTCTCTTCCCCTTCCATATAGTAGTTTTTAAGTCTTTATAAAAATGCAAATCAATAATAAATTAATATATCCCAGAAAGCCAAATTTCTTGTGTCACATCAAATCTGCAATAGTTATTTTAAATAACACTTTTATTTAATGAAATAGCAAAGCTTCTCTAAGGAATCTGTTTTGTTTAGAGGCCTTCTATTCTGTGGTTGAGCAACACCATCTTTTGCAGTCTCATAAGTTACTGAGTGTTACATAACCAGTGCTAGTAATTACCCCTGGGTCTCTCTCCATGCACTGAATTTGAGAAGTGAATGGACTTAGTCAGCTGCCTTGTAACACTCACAGTTTCTTATTGTGGGAAAGTCTTTAGAGGCTAAGAATTGTCATTGAGTAATTTAAGATAATAGATAGTCACTGAGCACCTACTTTTGAGTCAAGCATCGATCTATGGCCTGATGCAACTATACAGCATGCGTTACACATGATCTTTGCCTTCAGAGTCCAAATAAGAAAAAGATAACATGTGCTTCCTTAAATAAATAACATGATTTTCAAATAAAGATGACAGAATTTTTTTACCATCAATGACTTCAACTTTTCTATTTTAAGAAGAAATAGAAATAGAAATGTTTGTTTGATTTTTAAAAATTCTTTCTCCCCATATTGAAGCTAAAGTTTGGTTCTAAGATAAGGACATATACCCCTTAAATGCTACTTGACTCTTGCTAGATGTTTGAAGATCATGTCAAACATTAACAAAAATACCATGTTGGAAGTTTTAAGTGTATTTGAAGAAGAAGACTTCATTAGAGTAAATATTATCTCACTTTATGGCTCTCACTATTGTATTTGTTTTAAAATTTTAACTTTTTTGCAAATGAAAAATTATGTGTAGCTTTAAAACGCTCAATATCTGTGCTGTAGTTTTCTCAAGTGTTAAATTTTTTGTAATAAAAGATGCTGAATAAAATTCATTTTGAGGCCAGAGAGATAGTATAGGAGGAAAGGTGTTTGACTTGCACGTGGCTGACTCTAGCTTGATCCCTGACACCTCGTACTGTCCCGGAGCATCGCCGGGGGTCATTTGTGAGCACAGAGCCAGGAATAGCCCCTGAGCACCTTCAGGTATCGCCCCACTTCCAGTCACCTCCAAATCATAATAAATTAATTTTAATCACTTCACATTGTGAAGCTAACACCGATACCTTAATAAACAGGTTGTCAACATACAGAACACATTATAAAATTCACAAGTAATTTTTGCATGGGTGAGCAACCAATTAAACTAATGAGTTCCAGACCATGTGGCATAGGAGGTAGGGCTATATTTAAAAATAAAAGTGTATCACAACAGCTGCAGATTCAAGAAGCTCCTCTTGATTCTTTAGAGAAACTCTAAAATATTTTATGCAAAAAGGGATAAGATTTAGGCCAAGTAAGCAGCTTGTGTGCAATAATAAAACTTGCTTCATTTGTATATTTAGTCGAGGACAGATTGCACTTAGAGATATCAAAACCAGAAGTTTCTAAATATAAAGGCTTGGGAAGGTGAGAGCAGTTGCTAGGGGTGACTTTAGAAATGCCAGCTGAGGTCAGATAACAATCTGAGGTTGGAAGCCTTGCTAAAGCATCTGGATTAATTATCCAGGCAGGAGAGCAACTCTGGGGTTTTTATGTAGGAGGGAGATGTATCACATTGCCATTAGACAGATGAGGAGTTGGGAGGTACATGAGTGGAGTATAACTAATCCAGGACTGTAGGAAATAAATTCAAGATATTTTATTGGTAACAAAATCAATATGAAAGGCAAAGATATTTCTTTTTAAAAAATTATTTTATTAGAGAATCACTGTGATGTGCAGTTACAAACTTATGAACTTTTGTGTTTGCATTTTACTCAGACAGTGATCTTTTACCCATCCCTCCACCAGGGCCCATTCACCTCCACCAATGACCCCAATATCCCTCTCACCATCCCCACCCCATCCCCCACCACCCCACCCTGCCTCTGCGGCAGGGCATTCCCTTTTGTTCTCTCTCCTTTTGGGTGTTGTAGTTTGCAATAGAGGTATTGAGTGGTCTTCACGTTTGGTCTATAGTCTAGTTTTAGTTCGCATCTTCCAACCCTGATGGGTCCTCCCATCATCTTCCACTTGGTGTTCCCTTCTCTATCTGAGCTGGAAAGGCAAAGACATATTTCTAACAAACTTTTTGGTTTGTTTTTTGTTTGAGGGCCATACTCAGTGATGCTCAGGCATTACTCCTAGCACTGCACTCAGGAGTCACTCCTGGCTGTGCTCAGGGGACCATATAGGATGCCAGGGATAGAACCCGGGTTGGCTGTGTGTGAAAGGCAAGCACCCTACTCATTGTACTATCGCCCAGGCCACTAACAATTTTCAATTAAAACTAAAACTTATTTTTTCACAGCTTTCCCATTGTTAGTTATATACAGTCATGGATGTGTTAGCATTTTGTTATTTTTACATGTTTTAAAAATTTTATTTTCAAAGAGTTGTTCACAGTAATTGATTAGATTCAATATTTCAACACCAATCCCACCATCATTACACCTTCCCACCACCATTATTTTGAATTTTCCCACCACCACACAAGCCTGCCCCAAAGGCAGATGCTAAATAATTTATTTTGTATTGTTATGATTTAGTATGTTATGATTTATGGTTTTAGTCAATTGTTATGAATAATTGACTAAAAACGGTCCAAAAAGGGTTCCTTAGAGAAAAGTGTGCGAAACATGTTGTATTTCATCTTGGAGTCATTAAGTCTATGTATTAGAGATCATTAACATGTTGTTACATATACATACATGTATACATATACACATATATTTTAATCAAGATTGGTTGTTTTCTAACCTACACCCCATCAAATGTGGTGTGCTACTCTTGGTATATCAGTGGCATAATTGTATGAGACATCACACAGCTGCAAAAGTGGCCATGTGCTCCTGGAATTCTGAAATTTTTCAGAGTGCTAGAATTGGAATTAAGATTTTTTTAAACTGGATGGTGATTTTGGGGTCCAGAGGCATCTCTGCAGCATGTTGCTCTCTTCCGTGATTCATTTGTGAATCTTGGTCGTGGCCAGTAATGTGCTTAAGTGGCGCCCAGAGGCAGTTCGTGGGTGTGACTGCCAGGGAAACAGGAAGTGCAGGGAGATTGGAGGAGGGGCCCATCCCCGACTCCAGAAGCCTGAAGATTTCAGCCACAAGTCTTGCATATCTGGGTTTTTCAGCGGATTCTATCTCATGTGTGTGGGGGGGTTCGGGGTGAGCTGTGAAGGTTGGCTGTGAGTGTGGGGGCAATTGGGTTCTGGAGGCTTGTGGCTGCCCGGGTTCATTTGGGGCAGGGGGGGGCACACCTTCCCCCCTCCGAGGTGCCCTCATGAGATCAGCCTGACTCGGGGTGGGGAGACATCTCTTCATTGTGTTGCTCTCTTTCGAGATTCATACCATAGCAGAGTGCGCTATCTCTGGCATTCCACCAGATGCGTGAAACATCATGACTCAAATGTGCAACTCAAAAGTAAGCAACACAACTAACTTTTGTGGACACCCCGGCATGTGCCTGTAAGATAACACCCCCTATAGTAACTCTGAAAATGTCATCATAATGGAAACTCTGAGACCTGTGGAATAATAAGCGTGCTGAAATGATACCATAATCAGCAAACACAGATAACACTGCATCCCAATTCCAGTTAATTCTGTATTTGTAAGAAATAAAAGCGCCTTGTTCTGAAGAAGGCAAACCTAGCGTGAAGATGTTGACTGAGACCTAAAATGTCCAGGGCTGGGGAAATGGTGTTAATGCAACCATGTACAAAACGATGAAACATTTTGGAGATTAAAACCAAAAAGGATGTAGCCACAAATCAATCCAGGTGGAATTTAAAAAATTTTTATTTATTTTTAATTGAATCACAGTGAGATACACAGTTACAAGGTTGTTCATGATTGGGTTTCAGTCATATAATGTTTCAACACCCATCCCTTCACCGGTGAACATTTCCCTCACCAATGTCCCTGGTTTCCCTCCTGCCTTTCCCCTGCCTCTATGCTCCATGGCAGGCATCTCTTTCTCTGTCTCTGTTTCTGTCTCTGTCTCTGTCTGTCTGTCAGTCTGTCTGTCTATCTGTCTGTCTGTGTCTTCTCTTTTGGGCCTTATGGTTTGCACTTTCAACACTCAGTTCCTGTCCAGGAGTGATCATTCCTATTAGAGACAGACTGGATCTCTTCTCTATCATTAACTGCCCTTTTGCCCTCAACACACTTGTGGCAAGTGTCCAACCATTAACCAGGCTGCCTGGCCCCTGTTTTTCCAGGCCTTGAACTATTAGTCTTATATTATTTTTTTTAATATCCCACAAATGAATACAGTCATTCTATATCTGTCTCTCTCCTTCTGACTCATTTCACTCAACATGATACTCTCATGTCCATCCAGTTATAAGCAAATTCCATGACTTCATTTCTTCTAACAGCTGCATAGTATTCCATGGTGCAGCTGTATCATAGTTTCCTTATCTAGTTGTCTGTACTTAAGCACTTGGGATATTTCCAGATTATGACTATTGTGAATAGTGCTGAAATGAACGTAAAAGTAGTGGGCAACTCTTCAACCAGTGCTCATCTACTGGAAAAAAATCGCTTGTCCCTCTTGCCTTCCCTTGGCTACTATTGTTATTGTGATGGTCATGGGTCAAATATCTTTAACTGTAGTGTGTGAGCATATTCAGGCACTAATATGGATATTAGCACAAATATTTGCACAAAAGTAGATGCATTTGTTTTATTTTTTTCAGGAAATCTGCCCCTTAATTAAAGCCAGTTGGTCCACTTCATTGCTTTGTAAAATAGACATGAAACTTCTGGTCATAAATAAACTAATAAATATTTGATGATATTCATGAAAACAACCAATATTTTAAAAACAACTTCTTTGGGGCAAGAATAGATAATACTCAAAGTCAAATATATTTACAGTAAGAATAAATGCTAATGAAAATTAAGTTACATTAGCATTACAACATTACTTAACTAATGTTGGATCTTAATCTTTAGCAATGGTTACAATTAGCTCACAAACTCACAAGAGTAGGGGAGGCTAATTTTTCCCCCCTTAGAAGTTTTTGTGGCCTGAAACTAACCTAAGACTAACCAACAGGAGGAAAACATGAAAATTTGTATGTTTTAATACCATGGGAGCCCTTAGAATGACATGAAAAACCTCCCCAAAGTGGCAATACCCAAATACCTCTTATATTAGGTTGAACAAAGAAACACAATTGTGGAAATGTACATGAAACACAGGGGGAAGGGGGGCAAGAGGAAGATCAGAACAATTTTCAGGTGCCGTTGTGCAGAATTCTCTCTTCTTTCACTCTTGGGAAAGAAGGTGCCTTTTCTCTTGGAACAGGGAGGTCATCTTTTATATGGAAATTTTTAATCTTCAATTTCAGTAATGAAAGGGGAGATTGAGCTGCCTTTCTTCTATCTGTTGGGTTTTGTTTTCTTTGTCTCTTGGGAGTGGGGTTACCCTAGTGGTGCTCAGGGCGTCATTGCTGGGGTCCCTCCCAGAGTATTCAGCCAACCAGCCCAGCAGTTAAGTGTCGGGCCTGAGGACCACGGCTGCTCTGGGCCTACAGTGCTGAGGACCACCCAAGTCTTCCCAGTGGTTTTCAGGGGTTTCCAGGGCTACACCTGCCAATGGCTGATGATGCTCTAAGGCCACGTGGTACTGGGGATCCCACACATGCTAGGTACATGCCCTACTCCCCTACGGTCTCCCTGGCTCCTGCATCTGCTATTTTTAAGCTCAGAAGAATCTCTATGCCAAAGTAGCATCATCTTGATGCTATATTTTATCTCCCTACACAGATCATAAGAATTTTTAAGGATTCAAAAAAATTCTTGTTATCTAGTTAAAGCCAGTAGATCAGGGCTCAGTAAATTAGAATTATTACTTTTGCTTTTACTATTAATAAAACCAAAGGGGGGCTGGAGTGATAGCACAGCGGGTAGGGCGTTTGCCTTGCACTCGGCCAACCCGGGTTTGAATCCCAGCATCCCATATGGTCCCCTGAGCACTGCCAAGGGTAATTCTTGAGTGCAGAGCCAGGAGTAACCCCTGTGCATTGCCGGGTGTGACCCCCCAAAAAATAAAAATAAAAAAATAAAACCAAAGGGAATGTATATTATTGATGACAGATGTCCTTCAAATGAATTTGAAAAAGAGAACAGAAAAGAAACTTAAGACTGTAGACTAAATTAGTGGTTACCGAATGAGAAGGGGCAGGGTGGGGCAGGTGAATATGGCAAAACAGGTTAATTGTACAGTGAAGGATGGAATTATATTTTTAGTATATCCATATCTTTGTTGTTACTATCAATGCTATGTGTTTAGGAAAAGGCTTAGTCAGATCTTTACTTGGTTTATAATCTGAATTGAAATGTCCACTAACAGGGATGGGCTATAGAAATGCTGCAATTATTTGAGAGTGGGTCACTCCCCAATGTGTTTGGGGGTTGCCAGAACTGTACCTGACAGTGCAGGACGATGGGGGAGGTGGCAGGGGTCAAACCCAGGGCCTTGCACATGCCAGATAAGCACTGTATAACTTGAGCTCCAGCCCTGGCTGGCCGCGGTGCTGATGTTCTTAACGATGAGGTAGGGGCTGGGATTTTCTTGTTTGGCAAACCCAGTGCTTCTTATTACACCAGCTCACATCGATTGGAAAACAAAAGTTTTTTAAGTTTTTGTTATTGGGGTGGGGTGGGGGCAATTAACAAGTGTGTAAGAGTTCTCAGGGCAGGTGCAAAGGTGTCCTCTAATTTCTTTTCATTTAAAAAAATCTCTCTGATAACTCTCAGGTGACACATAGTCCAAGATTTAATATGATGATCTGACAACTGCTGCTCTAAGTTTTGATTCATTTTGTTTTTTTATTAAATACGTATGACCATTGGTTTTCCAAAGCCATTTAGGACATACGTTTCTATTCTCTCTCTATATATACATATATATGTATATACACATATATATATCTTGAAGTACTAAAATGGGTACTAAAACAATTGCTCAGTTGACCCTTGTGAAGTCTGAGATGAATGCATTGGTTAGACCCTCTTGTGCCAAGAGCCCCATGCAGCAACTTAGCTGGCAGAAAATTCTCTTTTTTAGAGAATTAAGTGTTGGAAGAAATTTATTAATGAATATTAGCATGATCCTATCTACTTCCGACTCACATGTCCTGTCGGTAAGATATCTCTGAAGCATAGGAATTTGCATGAATCTGTCTGTTTCTGAATTTTTCAGTGGATATTTTTGTCAATACCAATCTAATAAGGCAGGTTAGATATTGGTGTAATTGCTAGAATAACTCATTCTGCGAGGTGCTCCTCAGATTCAGAGTATAATACCCTAAAACCTTATTAGGAAATGTCATGTGAAATTTCTTGAACATTTTAGTATTGATTAATTAATTGATTAATTAATTGATTGATTAATTAATTAATTGATTAATTAAATTAGTATACAATTTAATCAATTAGTATTGATTAAATTGACAATTTAACAGATGCATGCTGTGAAGTTCTTACTGAACCAGTGCTGTGGGGACTTGATGGATTCTAATGATTATGGCTATCAAAAGTACCACAGATTCAAATATCTTGTGAAAAAGCATTGATAGGCAGGATGTGATATTTTTAAATATTATATTTGATTGATTATTGATGGGTGAAAAAAATAAGGTGAGTTCCATTAACCCAGTGAACTTTACTTTTTCCTAAGCAGGATAATTGCATTCTAATGGAAATATAGGAACAGCAGATATTGTAAACACAACTTCTGAATAAGTGGAACTCTTTTCTTTAGCCTCGGAAAGCATCAAGCATGTTTCAGCATAAATTTAGAAGCAACATATATCAGAGTAGGGGGCAAACCTTCTGAGGAATGCTCAGAGGTCTGGGGGCCACTGATGTTTCAATATGAGGACCTGAGTATGCAGAGCTACGCAGCCCTGTGGTTCTAGGACCACCAGTGTCACCCCAGAGGAAATAGGGGTGTGGGGGGTTGCAGTGCCTGGTGTCTAACATACATGGTGCAAAGCATATACTCTTTGTCTCTGTGCAGCTCCTAAGCCCCATAACTTCTATTCCTTATCAAAGTTGAAAAAAACTGCCAATATGTTATACCGAGAAGATCTAAATAATGTTATTGGTGTTAATCTTACATATTGTGTAAGCAGGCTAGGTTCTTTTTAAAGCGAGGGTCGTCAGTTTCATCCAAAACTTAAATCAGAGCTTTACGGTACACATCATTGGGTCCTATTTCAGCAATTGCCGTGATGGTTCCTGTACATGAGGGCTATCTGCAACCTTTAGCAAAATTACATCCTCGACTTCTTTGCTAGTCTCTCCTCATAGACCTTCTGTATTTGGGCTATGACGGAATCTTCTGGTTCATAAGAGACTGTGTTTTGAGACCTGTTTCATGAATATTCATTCAGTTGGAGGCTCTGAGACAAGGAACGCGAAAGAAATTTATGTCATGGAGGGCCCAGGTTCTCTCAGACCTGTGACAAAGGTAGAGAGCCCTGAAATCTTTTATTGATCATGGTACCTCTAAAGGGCACAATACAGTGACGTCATCAAAAGCATCAAAAGAAGTTACAGAAAGAACATTGAGGCAGTAAAACATGTACTGTTTCCAAATGTAGGCCAGTGCATTTTGGCCTAAGGAAAAAAATACACAACCAAAACTGAAACCTTTCTTGGGCTAAGTGTTTGAGTTTGCATCCCAAAGACAAAGTGGGCCTGCACCTGGAATCAACAAACTGGGCAAGGATTTGAAATTTGCATCCCAAAGACTAGGCTGGGCTTCTGTGAGAAAAGGAAAAATTGATTCTTTCAATATACTGAAATCTGTGAAATTATCTACTGAAGGCAGTTTGAAGGGGAAAACTGTTCAGCTTCATCCAAACCAGTCAGGACACACGGGAAATCTCACCCATTCTCATGGGTCCCTACATGGGCTCACCCTGATGGCTCAGCCCAGCTCCAACAGAGACCTCTGGAGCATCCAGCCAGAAAGTGGAGTTTAACTTCTGTTTTGGGGTCCTCGTTCTGGAATCCGGAGAGACCTTAAGGGGACTCATTAATAGCTCTTAAATTGTAACCCATTAATAATTTCCACCTCTCAAACACAAAGGAGAGATAGAAGGAGCATGTTTTCCACAAAGTTAAATATTAAAAAAAATATATTGCCGGGGCTGAAGAGATAGTGCAGTGAATAAGGTGCTTGTCTGGCATGAAAATGACCCAGGTTCAATCCTTAGCACCTCATAGGGTTCCCCAAGTGCCACTAGGAGTGATCCCTGAGCACAGAGCCAAGAATTAGCCCTGAGCACTGCCAAGTGTGGTGCAGCAACCTGGATAAATAAATGAATAAATTTGTCTGTGTTTCCCAGGGAATGTGTTTGGGGAACAAGGCACTAATAAACAGATGTGCCCACCTGTAACCCAAGATTGTCTGGAACATGATTGAATGGGGGGGATGATTGAACTTCTATTGAATCAGATAAAAGTTGGTGGGTCCCCATGGGTGGCTTATGTGAGGTGGGGAGGAGAGAGACAGTCACTTTCTTCTGATCCATCTCTGCCACACTGGGACCGGCTGGAAAGGCCTGAACTGATAAAGTCTTCAATGAGCCCCTGCATGGCATAGAGCTTGAGTCCTGCCAGACCTCATGAGGTGGCCATCACGTCACACCTGCTGACCGCTTGGTCTTCTGGCCACAGGAGTTAATCCCCAACACCCAATTTCTTGGGGAACCACAGACTCAGGCTGGAGCAAGCATTGCCCTTTGCAGGAAAGGCAAGTCAGTCTTGGACCTTACCCAGAGTTTCTGGGTCCTTGACTTTTCCTGCAGAAAGAAATTTCAGGAGTAGATGAGCAATGAAGTTTAAAAAGATTTTATTTGGAGGGTTTTAGGAAGGGGAAGGAAGGAGAGAAAGTGTGTGTGTGTGTGTGTGTGTGTGTGTGTGTGTGTGAGAGAGAGAGAGAGAGAGAGAGAGAGAGAGAGAGAGAGAGAGAGAGACAGAGAGAGAGAGACAGAGAGACAGAGAGACAGAGAGAGAGAGAGAGAGAGAAAAATGTGTGCGACAGAGAATGCGGGCTTCTCCAAAGGCGGGGACACCTCAAGAGTGGAGATGCGGGTGACACCTGTGCTCAGCCATGTGGGCACAAGCAATACGCAGACTGGGGCAGAATATGAGTGCCCTTCCTTTGTTCAAGGTGGCTTTCATAGGATTTTTCTCAAGTTGTCCAACGTGGGGCTTCTAGCTAAGAGTTTGTTGCTAGGATTATGGCCAAGAAGGTTGAATTGGGAATGGTTGGTGGTCCTCTTTGGAATTCCGTTCCTTCTCTTTGTTCCTGCTGGACCTTCTCTGGAGCGGGGTCCAGCCTTCTCTAGGTCTACTGACAAAGGTGAATTTTATCAGATCCCAGTTCCTGGAGTCACTGACAGGTGGGTCCTGACAGCCTTAGGGCTAGGTGAGTTTACTACTCGCCAGGAATTCCACTGCAGCTGGGGCCCTTCCCTGTCTAATTGCCTACATCAAGATAGTATTTCACTGTTTCACTATTTCACTCCTCCATCTGACAACTTCAGCGGTTTCTTTTCAGTGTTATGTGCATTTATATGTATATATATGTATATATATACACATATATATTATTTTGGGGGGAAATCGGAGTAAATACAAATAATTAACTTCAAAAGCCTTATTTCTGGCACAAAGTCTTCAGCCCTACTTCAAGCCCAAGTAACTCCCTTGTGCAGGGACTTCAGAGTTCCTCTGCCTTTATAGCTCTTGGGTGGTCCCTGAACTCCTGACAGAAAATGTAAATGAGGAGGTGGCCACGAGGCCTACTGCCATTCCAGGGAGCTGAGTGGGGAGGAAGTAGGGGTCACCAGAACCAAGACCTAGTGGAAGGGAGATGAACTGAGACAGCTGTAAAGCTCCATAGAAACACAACTCTTTACTTACAAAACAAAATAAAAGAAACCAGATTTGTGTTAAGTAGTTTACTTGTTTTTTGACGTCCCGTGGAATCCAGTCGGTAACAGCTCTAGTCCAGCAGCCGTCTCTAGTCCACGGGACGTCAAAAGACCACGTGGCCGCCCACCTACGAGATGGTCAGACTTCTTTGTCAAAACCCTGAACGAACAGTTTGAGGCTCTTCATGTTTCTGGCAAGCAGATAACATTGGGCTACACTAGCACGCGACAGGGATGAATGGAGATGTTACTGGTGCCCGCTCGAGCAAATAGAAGATCAACAGGATGACAAGTGACAAGTGAAGTGATTTTACTTGCAGTATCTCATCTAATTCTCAGAATAACTCTTATTAACTTTTTTTTGGAAGTGAAATTTACATATTGAAATTTAAATGACCATACTTGAATATAAAACTTGAAAATGATATGAATACAGGAAAAATGACAAGCAGGCAAAAATATTTGAAACATATGTCATACATAAAGTATCAAATCTTAAAGACAAATTTTACTCAATAACGAAGATTTTTCTACAAAAGTTCATGTGATATGTTTTGAGGGAAATTATTTTTAAAATTTTCTAAAATCATTTAGAATGATAAAAAGGCAAAATCAAAAAGCATAAGCCTTTGCATACAAAAAGTATATTTTAAACTATGAGGAAAATAATGTTTGATTGCCATAGCAACCTAGAAATAAACTCTAGTAATGTTGAATTTAATGTAGGATGGAATGGTGTAAGTCAGTGAATCAGTGAGAAATATTCCATGTTCGAAAAAAGTGTATAATATCTTATTCCTCTTTCACATTTTAAGGAAAATTAAGAGACATTTTTGTGGGACATGAGAGATAATACAATGGGTAGGGCACCTGTCTTGCACACAACTAACATAGTTAGATCCCTGATACCTTATATGGTTCCCCCAGTAATGACAGAGTGATCCCTGAGCACAGAGGCAGGAGTCAGCCCTGAGCACAGCTGGGTGTGGCCAACAAAGAGATGTTTTTGTGAGGGTGAAAGATTAAAATGAGGTGGAACTGGTGCTCATAACTAGAGTTCCCAACATTCAAACTTCCTTTCCCACCTCACTATGGCTTCCCTTTTTGTCTGGTAGTTCCCAGGATACACCAAAATACCAGTATACCATGGAAAGCAGGGGCTTCCTAGAAGCAGGAGCTTGTACCGGTGCAGGTGCAGGAAGGCTGTGAAAATTCTGACTTCAGGAATTACAGTTTTTTAATCAGCCCTCTTAATTCTCTTGTGCCAATGTTCACTTTATTGTGGCAATCCTGTAAAAGGTCACAGGGACATTTGTGCAAACAGAGATGTGTGGCCTGACTGTGTGGCCAGTGAAATCACAGATGTGTGTTCTTAGAGCTCACTTTCTGGTCGTATATTGAGGTGGCCAGCTGTTACTTGTGCAACAGAGGTAGTACAGGAGGTAAAGCACTGGTCTGTCTTTGTGCCACTGCCTTGGCTAACACACCCTGGTTTGATCCTAACCCTTTGTCGGTCCCCTGAGCACAGAGTAAGGAGTAGCCCTGAGTACTGACTAGTATGTCCCCCACCACCCCCCTACTTAATAAAAATAAAGTGCTTATTTGTTGTTGTCTCCACTTTAGCTTTTCCCAGAGTAAAGGATGGTGTTGGGGACTAAGAAGCAAGCAGCTGGCACTCCCTGCCACCTGGCAGCTAAGCTCCTTTCCTGAGCAGTCAGGGGCACCCGAGTAGTGGCAGTTTCCTTCAAGACCTTAGTGAGTCTCCGCTGTCTGCACAGGCCCGATACTTCAGTACAGAGATTTATGCTAGTGCATGTGGCTCTGTGCTGAGTCCTGTGTTCTGCCCCACCTCTATAGAGTCTTAGCCTGTTTGTTTCGGGGAGAGGGACTACAGAGGGTTCTGTAGCAGAGAAACTGGAACAGTCTCACAGGCTGAATTTAAAATAGAGCATGTGGTTATTAAACACACCTGGTGGAAAGGAAGAGAGGAGGTGGAGGAGGAGGAAGAGAGGGAGGAGGAGGAGGGGAGGAGGGAGAAGGAGGAGGGAGGAGAAGGAAGAAGAAGAGGGGAAGTAGGAGGAGGAGGAAAAGGAGGAGGAGGAGGAGGAAGAAGAAGATGATGACGGCGATGATAGTGAAACTCGTGAGAAGCCTCAAGTGTTTGAAGACGAGAATAATAGTTTGGGTTGGTGGTTCTCTTCTTTTGGGCACACCTGGCGAATTTGGTTTTGTTTTAAAACCAATAGGGTTACAAAATAGGTTTTATTGACTTAGGTCAATGAAAGCAGAATTTCTAGGCTTGCAGCTTGAAGGACAGTAATATGTTAGTCTCCCCATGGGGCCAGGAGCTGGCACTGAAACACAGGCTCTGTCTGTGGTTAAGCAAGGCCCTTCATCTAGGCGCTGGATGGTTCAATGCTGGGGCCTACCAGTGTAAAGCTGGTGTTGAGGAGTAGCCGCGTGGTATCAGGTTTTGAATCCCAGTCCCCAGACTCAATGCCATTTTGTAGGCATCCCTAACCAATAAGCAATCTCCCCAGCCCCAAGAAGTTGAAGTTCTAAAGGTTAACACCTTCAGGGTGACCCAGAATTGGTACAATGTAGGGAGTAGGGACCCACCTAGAGAAAAGAACCTGGTATATCCCAGAAAAAGCAACTGATTCGGTGTGAAACAAGAATAATCTTGAAGAGGGTACAGCAGCATTATGCCAGAACTAGGTCACAGGGAGCTGGAGTTTTAGTTTCCAGAAGTAATTTGTGTAAAAGCGATCAGCTATGGCATGTGACAAGCCGTACCGTAGTTGGTGTTAGCAACGACTGGCAGTAATCAATGCCTGAGATCACATTTGCTCCCGGTGTGGGAGGGACACTCCGTGTCCACTCAAAGGTCCTTATGGGAGAGTTGTTCTCACAGCGCTGCACAGACCAGCTGTGGGAGTGAGGGGCAGAGACCATGGCACCTGGGTACTGCTTTCACCCTATTCCCATTCTGTCGGCTGAGTTCTGTGAGTGACTAATTCCCCAGTAGATTTTTTTTATTGTGATAATATATTTAATATGAAATTCACCATTTTAACCACGTTGAAATGTTCCTGGACATTGTGATATCACCAGCACTGCTATTTAGAGCTTTTTCATCTTCCCAGTTGAAAACTCGGTGTCCCTAAAAAGACAACTCCCCATTCCTCCTTGCCTTTGCCCAGGCCCTGATATCTTTTCTCCTGCTTTATTAGTTTGACTGTTCTTCCTGGAATAGCATTTCTATCTCATATTAAAAAATCTCGTTGTTTTTGTTCTTTGTGTCAGGCTTATTTTACTGGTAAGCTTCTCACCAGATTTTCATTAAGTCTTATCCTTAGACTTTAATCCCTGACCTTGTAACAGCCCAGGAATAGCTTTGATGTTGCAGAAGTCCTAATGTTTCAGCACAGCATGGTGCAAGATGACAAAGCCGTGTCTGCAATGTAGGCAAATCTTGCATCTCCTCCACGGAGCTCCCAGTCCTGAGTGACACACTATGATTGTCACTCTCTAATATAAAAAAAAAAAAAAACATAGTGGAGGCTGCTTTCTTATTTTTTCAAGAATTTTTTTCTCTTTGTTTTCTTTCCCACGAGATTGTGTTTGTTTGTTTTTAAGTTAGCACCTTAGACTACCTGAACCTGAGCTACAAGACAGACTGAGCTTTTGGATGCCTCTTTTCACCAAACTCGATTCTAAATAGAAATAATTTAAAATGAATTGCAATTTGTCTTTATACTAAAACAGGAATAACTTGATCTTTGTAGCCTTTATTATAATGAACTGTCCAAATATATGATTCACCTAGTTTCATAGCTCTCTGTCCTCCAAAATGTTTTATAAGTAGCCACTTAAAGGAATGGGAACCAATTGGCATAATATTCATAGGATAAATCATCACACCTCAATTCTGGATACAAGCCAAAATCTGCCTTTCCTCTCTTTATATACTTTAATTTCTTAAAGTTTTGTTTATTTGAAAAACATTTCTTGAGTTCCTATAGATTCCAGGCACTGTGTGAAAGCTCACTGCAAACACCATTGACATAGTATCTGTTATTGCAAAAATTAGTGGGCACAAGGGATCGATCCACGGCTTGGAAGCTGGTCTCACATGCTGGGGGAAAGGCAGCTGGGATAGAGAAGTGAATGATGCTTGAAGGGCTTGCTCGGGATGGGAGATGCATGCTGAAAGTAGACTATAGACCAAACATGATGGCCACTTACTACCTGTATTGCAAACCATAACACGCAAAAGGAGAGAGAGAGTAAAAAGTGGGGGTGGGGGGTGTAGAGGTGGTGGGAGAGGTGTTCTCCCACCAATATTCCCACCAATACTGGAAACATTGGTGGTGGAGAATGGGCACTGGTGGAGGGATGGATGCTCAATCATTGTATGACTGAAACATAATCATGAAAGTTTGTAAGTCTATAACTGTATCTCACTGATTCATTAAAAATAATTAAAAAATTAGTAGGAACAATATTGGCTATTTATTTATAAAGTTGATTTTTGATTCATGTAATTGATGCTAAATTCATTTTAATTCACAGGAGAATAGTGTACATATGAATTTTAATCTCTTGATTTAATAAATAAAAGTAGTATCTCTTTGCAGTAACAGAAATATTCAATCAATATAAATCTTTTCTGCATCAGGGTGACTGAGTCACTCAATGTAAGTCAGGTGAAGGATGTGAAAAGCAAAGACAAAGTTAAAGCAGTTCTGTAAGTGGTCTGAAGGTGTCTTTTGTACAGGCCAAGGGAATGCTGGTGTAACTCCAAGCCCTAGAGCAGAGAGTATCTGCACAGTGACCAAATTAGATCCCTCAGATTCTAGTCTCAATGGTACTTAGAGCTAATGCTTTAAGTCCCCATTTCCTATGTTTTTAGGCTGATTACTCTTCTGAGTGACACACTCTCTCATCATATATGCTCATGTCACCGAGAGTGAGTTACAGTCACATCATTTTCTTAATTCTGCTCTTCGGTACCTCTAAAACAATTTTGCTTCCCTGTGATCACATCCATAATGTGCTATGATTATTGGACAAATCCTTAGTTAAACTCCAAGAGTTTTCTTTTATCTTTAATCAATCTTTTCTCTTGGCCTCCACTTATCACTGAAGTTTTTTAAGTGCCATCTTTAGAAATAAAATATATTCTGGGACCAGAGAGATAGTATTTGCTTTGCAATCAGCCAACCCAGGTTCATTCCTTTGCACCCATATGGTCCCACAAGCCCCGCCAGGAGTGATCCCTGAGTGCTGAGTCAGGGGTCAGCCCTGAGCACCGCTGATGTGCTCCCCTCCCACCAAAAAAAAAAAAATAAATAAATAAAAAGAAAGAAAGAAAATTATTTTCCTCGATATCAAGAAAAACTCATACTCCAAAACATTTATGCACCTAATTCTGCATTATTAAAAAATTTAAAACAACTGCTAGTAGACCTGAAGAAAGATAGTGACAGAAACACAGTAGGATAGGTGCCTTTAACACTCCTCTATCACTACCGGATAGATCAACAAGGCAAAACCTCAACAAGGCAAAACCTCAACAAGGAAACACTGACCCGAAAGGAATAATTGGAAGAGAGATGGACCTAGCAGATATTTATAAGGGTTTCCATGCTACAAAAGTTGAGTTTTTTTCTCCATTCTTCTCCAGTGTTCATGGGACAGTTTTCAAGATAAACTGCATGCTGGGTCACAAAACAGCACTGTAGCACTGTCGTCGGGTTGCTCATCATTTGCTTGAGTGGGCACCAGTAACGTCTCCACTGTGAGACTTGTTGTTACTGTTTTTTGCATATCAAATACGCCACAGGTAGCTTGCCAGGCTCTGCCTTCCGAGTGCGTCTCTCTTTTCGAGAGAGACGGAGGAATCGAACCCGGGTTGGCTGTGTGCAAAGCAAACACTTTACCTGCTGTGCTATTGCTCCAGTCCATATCTTCATAAAATCAAGAAGATAGAAATCATATCAACTATCTTCTCAGACCATAATGGTTTGGAATTAGAAATTAATCATAATCTGAAACAAAAAAATAGAACTCATGGAAATGAAATACACACAAATAAGTAACTAAATAAAGATTTTCTGAGTGAAGAAAAGACATTATGGTTTTGCTCACAAGAACATTTCTCTCAAAGAATTCATGAGTAGTTCTTTCATTAGGTCCTTCCATTGCCTCATCTAATAATCCATTTATATTTTCTGTGCCTTTTGATTAAGACTGAGGGAAGTACTCTGAGGTGAATCCACACACACTTCCTGAGAAAGAAAATCTGGTTCTTAATCATGACCCAGATTCCAAGGTTTTATTTTGAAATATCAGTAACATAAATTTTTTCATTCAATTAACACTTTTTTGGGGATTCCATTTTGTTCTGTGATTGGATCAATTTCCTGGTCCTGGAGGACAAACTCCTGACTTTTCCTATAGGCCTATTGGATAAACCAAACTGCTCAGTTGTCCTTGTTTGACCTTTTAAGGAGACTTGCTGAAAGGTGTGAGGTAAACAGACACCTGATTTATCTGTCTAGAGTCTGTCTTAGCTCAGAAGTTTCTAGTGCCAAAATAATGCCTAATTAAGTGTCATCCTTTTATACCCTGGATAATTTTTATACTATATCTGTACTATATATAGTATATAGTATATATATACTATATACTATACGCTGTACAGAGTATACAATTTTTGTTCAGCACTTTAAAAAAATTAATCTTTGTGAGATACACAGTTACAAAGTTGTTCATGATTGGGTTTCATTCATACAATGTTCTAATACCCATCCCTTCACCAGTGCACATTTCCTATCACCAATGTCCCCAGTTTCCCTCCTGACACTTTCCCCACCTGGCAAACCCCCACACTTTTGATAGTGACCTCACACTTTTGGAACTCATCATACATTTGCTGCGCACCCCCCTCCCCCCTCCCGCCATCTGTTGGTAAATGCAAACACGAGAGTTTATCCCTTCACACTACCTTCATACTACCCCAGAAATCTAGAGTGTTGATACCACCTTTGTCATCACTTTCACTGTTGATTACTTCAGAGAACTTAATGTGCTGGCATTTTCACTTCCCGTTTTAGGACTTTTGGGTGTGATGTTTTTAAAAATGCTCTCCAGTATATAAATAATGGACCAGAGATGGTGTCATGCAAGCACACAGGGCCTTGAAGATTAAGATCCCCAGGGATTCAAAAGAGCAAATTATAGAGTACATTTTATGTCTTGGAAATGGAACAAATAATATAATGAATTTTTAAGTTAGCACTTTGTTAGTCCCCTGAGGCCCTGGCAGCATACTGGGGTTTCAGGGGGTAAAAAGCACCTGCAGAGACAAATGTCTCAGAATCAACATTTAAAGTAGTGGTGTGTTAATGCTTAAAAAGAAATTCTGCATGCATTTTTAATGACTTCCAGCTTTTTCAGCTGGATCTAACGAATGGTGCTCCAAGAGGGTGAGCCAGCTTGCCCTATTCCTGGCTTCAGCTTCCGTCACTTGTGTATGTGCTTGCCAGTGACGCCTACGGCACAGTCTTAAACTAAAGACTGAGTTTTGCTGCAAGTACCTGAACAGAAACATGTATCAAATGCCACTGGGCTGACATTGGTTTGTTTGCTTGTTTGCTTTTAAAAATTCTTGGTTCTCTTGGAAATTGCTGCCAATTTAATTTATTTATTTATTATTATTAAAAAAACTTTTTTTACTCAATCACTATAAAATTAAATATTTTTTAATGAGGCTTCTGGTTTAATTTAAAACCCCGTGCATTTTCAGTGATTCTGAGATTAGGGGAATGTCCTCTCAAGGGAAAGAAAACAAGCGTCGACATGATTAGTGTTTAATGAAATGCTCCAAGAGACCAGTCTTCATGGCATCATCCAGTGGAGATGTGTCATAAAAAAAATTAGAGCACAACTCTAAGATAAGTGGAAGATCCCCTGATTTTCTTTAGCCTTTTAGAATGGAGTTATTTGAGCTTAAAAAAGAGGAACCAAGCATTTTAGCAGTCTTCAGAACTAGGCTAAAGAAATTATGACCCAATTTCAAATGTAGTCATAGAGAATACCATTTTCTAAGAGTCTCAAAGCATGGAAATAGAAATAGTTCCCAACGGGGAAGGAATATGAACCTTTCATCGGAAATGGGTTGGCTAGCTCCTGATACCTTGGACAGTGCACATCAGGCCACAAATAGTCTGAGAGCCAAAGCAGCCCTATTTATTAACATTGTTGCCCAAATTACCTTGTATTTTAGCTAACATTATTCTCTCTCTGAAACATCCTTCCACAGTAGGCATTCCCAGAGGGTTCTGTGCCTGTTTGGAAACTGAATAACCATTCTGATTCTTTCACTTTTGCCTTCTGCTGCCTTGGGCGTGTCTCTCAGCAGTGCCAATTTTTCTTTTTTTTTTTTTAATTTTAATTTTTATTTTATCACCATGTGGAAAGTTACAAAGTTCTCAGGTTTATGTCTCAGTTATACAATATTCAAACACCATCCCTTCACCAGTGCCCATATTCCACCACCAAAATCCCCAGTATACCCCCGTCCCCGCCCCCCACCCCCAACTGTATAACTGATGAATTTCACTTCATTTTCTCTTTACCTTGATTATGTTCCATATTTCAACACAAAACTCACTATTGTTGTGGGAGTCTCCCCCCAAAAAAGACAGCCCTACTAAGGAAGCATTTGATAATTAGTTTTCCATTAAAAGATTGTATGTTTTCAGTTTTTAGAAAAGGTCGCGCGGCCGCGTTAGCGAGCAGTGCCAATTTTTCACCATGGTCTTTTGGTCTGTTGTGGCACTTTCTTTTCCATGCCCTTCAAGTTTCTGGTTAGGTCTCTCCATCAATTCAAAGTCAGAGTCTTGAACAGCCAAGGGGCAGACTCTTACCACCCACCTCCTGGGTTCTCCTCCACCAGACATCCCTGCTAGCCCCCCACCCCCCGGGAAAAATGACTTCTTCAGTCAAAATGCACCATCAACTCATTCTGATGGATTTATACGAAGATCCTTTATTTAAAATTATTTATTAGAGAATCACTGTGATGTACAGTTACAAACTTATGAACTCTTGTGTTTGCATTTTATTCATACAGTGATCGTTTACCCATCCCTTCACCAGTGCCCATTCACCTCCACCAATGATCCCAGTATCCCTCCCACCACCCCCACCCCATCCCCCACCACCCCACCCTGCCTCTGTGGCAGGGCATTCCCCTTTGTTCTCTCCTCTTCGGGTGTTGTAGTTTGCAATAGAGGCATTGAGTGACCATCATAGTCTACTTTCAGCTCACATCTTCCAACCCAAATGGATCCTCCCGACATTATATGAGGATCCTTCTATCACCAGTTGTGCAAACCACAGTCTAATTTGAACACAGGACACTATGCTGCAAATGCAGTCTTACTTGAAAAGCAGGAAATGTGAAGTATTACAAAAGGGTGCTGGTCTTAGCAATAGTAGGTTTTCAGACAAGCTTAAATGACAAACAAGATACATCCAAGGAACCTTATTCTCTCTGCTAAACCTATTTGATAAACAATAAATAGAATCATATATATGATGCATATATGTACATATGTATGCATATGCCCCATTTCCCTGTGCCATAACAGAATGCTATTAAAAGAAAATGACTACAGAAACTTTAAAAAGGAAGTAACACTATTTCCGCCTTTATCAGAGAGGAGAGGTTAGGAAGGTACCCTTCATTCATGATGGTTCTAGTACTGAAAAACCAGTTTTGATTTAGTAGAAAAATTAGGAGGTTTTGCTCACATATTAAGCTCTGTAGCTTGTGGCCTCTCTGATTAAGGTCTGTTTCACCATGAGAGAATAAGACACATGGCTTATTCTCAAATTAAAAGATCAGTTTCACCGTGAGAGAATGAGAATGAGATATTTCATGGCTTCAACATCTGATCATACATTCGTGTTACTGCGATTTATATGCTACATGCAAAAACACATGAATGCAGGTATATAGATATTCAGATGATCAAAATGTATTTCTCATAGACATTTGACCTGCACTGCCTACTTCACAGTTCCCTATAATTTTTGATATATGCTGAGTGATAAGGAAAAAGGAGAGCATCTTTTGATGTAATATTGGTTTCTTGCACTCGGTTCCTGAGAAAGCTTTATAGTCATAAAAATGTTTACCTGTGTATCTTACTACTCTTATGGGTCTGTGAAAATAAAGTCAAATTTGAGGGTACACCCAAAGATGGGGACTGGTTGCCAGAGACAGAGGTTGTATTAGTTTGACTCCGAATTTCTAGGAAGCATACCCTGGCTAAAAGTTGCATTTGATTGTCAATTATTGAATCAATCATGCCTTTGTGCTGAAGCCTCCATACAAACTCTAAAGGAGAGACTTAGAAGGTCTTGGAAGTTGGAAGATCAGAATGCTTCCACATGCTTCCATCATGTTAGAATTGCAAGCTCCATGAGGACAGACATTTCTTTTGATCTGCCTTGGGAATCTCTACATTGGGCTATTGACAAGATTCTTTGGTGTCCTCTGTAGTTAAATCATAATCTTCTGAATAAATATACTTTTTGAATTAAGTTGTGGCACAGAGAAACGAGGCATAAGTATATCTGACTCTATTTGTTGTGATCAGAAGAGACTTGCAAAGATCCATCAGGAGGGATTATGGATGTGAACCCAGAATTATAAGAGAAGATACCTAAATATTTGAGCAAATTCTGACATCACATCCACCGATATCCCACTGACCAATATTTTTTCTTGGCAAACCTACATCCAGGGTGAATGGACTTGTTAATGAGAGGAACTGCAAAGTGAGATGTAGCAGACAGACATGTGTGTATGGGCCCAGCCCAGGGTTAATCACTCCCTTTCCACTCCCTCTCCTGACATCTCACAGGGGTTACTTCCTCTCCCATGGGAGACTCTAGTTCCTATTTTCTTAAACTTTGAGTTGTAACTAAGTGTGGGCTTGCAGAACTTTGTTTTAAAACACATATATTATCATCAACATATGTTTGATTTTTAACGAGTGGAAGCGTTTAAGAAACCCTGCTTTCGCTCAGTTGTTCTTAACTTTCTCACACCTAAGGACCAGCATTTGCTCATAAACATGAAGTTAATAAACTTTTATGCCCTCATTGAAAATTACCGCCTATAGACCACCTTCTTTCTATTTCTTGAACATGACTTTCTCCCCCGCACTGAACCTATATTACATTATGACAGTAATTTATGCCATTAATTGACTGGCCACCTTAGCACTAAACTTTGCTTCCCAGAAGATTCCATTGACATCATCACTCTTTTATTTTTTATTTTCTTCCTTTTTTTCCCCCCACTGTATTTTTGAGAATCTATATCCTTAGAGTCTTCACAGACTTGAGAATAGATCTTGAAAGCCTTTCAGATTCACCATTGAATCAATAAAACACTTTTCTTTTCCCTTGATACGGTGAAACCTGCCAAAAGATGAAAACCAAATTAATTTGCTAAATAGGGATAATGGGCAGAGTTCTGTGAGGAAGAGACAAACTTGAAGGAACTTTAGAATTTGGGAGTTGAGATGATTCAGACTTCCTGAACTTCTGAATTTAAGACTTGCCGTACCCTAAGCATTTGTAAGCTTTTGTGTTTCTTGTTTTGTTTTGCTTCATGCCATGCCCAGTGGTGCTCAGGGGCTATTCCTCCCCCGTATAATGCTCTGTGCTCAGGGACCACTCCTGGCATTCTTAAATGTGATATCCGTGATGCTGGAGATCCAGCCTGGGTCAGCCATGTGCAAGCCATGGCTTAGGGGGAGCATGCAGGACCCTCCTCTCTGGAGGAGGAAGAGGAAGGGGATGAGGAGGCTGCAGCAGTGCTCACTGAACTCAGGCTCAGTGGAGGCGAACAATACCTCACCACGGTCATGGCTGACATCCCACCAACATAACTGAGATGCTGCATATTACAGGATATTATAAATGCGTCCCATTAGAAGGACAGAGGAAACGTCCTGGGCTTCCGTTTGAAAGATGCCTCATGAATCTTTTGTCTTTTCTGCCTAGTGTACGTAACTAGTGTACAAAGCTTGCACCACACTGTATTTCGTTTAACCTTTCCTTTCCTTCAAATGCACAAATGCTAATGTTAGAGGATGTGATAAAACTATTGCCTCAAACAGGCTGGAGGGCTGGCTAGTGGTGGGCGGGAAACGGGGGGCATTGATGGTGGGAAATGAACACTGGTAAAGAGTTGGGTGTCGGAACATTGTATGACTGAAACCCAGTCATGAACAACTTTACAACTGTTTATCACATGATGACTCAATAAAAAATTAAATAAGTTTTTTAAATGATTGCCTCAAAAATTTATTATTCCGTTCTTTGATTTTAAGATTTTTGTTGCGTTCTTGCATAGAGAATACAAGGACAATATCAGGAAATCAGCAGCTTTCTAAGGTATGTATTGTGGATAATACTTACAGTTTTATTATTTATTAATTTATTATTTTCTGGGCTTGGGGGCCACTGCTCAGGGCTTATGCCTGGCTCTGTACTCAGTAATCAGTTCTGGTAGTGCTCAGGGAATCATATGGGATGCCAGCGATCAAACCTGAGTTGCCCATGTGCAAGACAAGTGCTCTACCCATTGTGCTATCACTCTGGCCCCAATTCTTATGTTTTCAAGGAAAGTCATTGACATTCATTTAATATCTTGATTTGAAATTCTGAGTAATCTATAAATACTTACTGTGGTAGAAGGTATCAGGCTATATTTGAAAAGTACATGGGCCTGGAGGACAATGCAAACCTGGATCTGATCTCAGTGTAATGTATATTTGGCTTTCCCAAATATACCTGTAAGCATATTCCTTCTAACCTCAGCTTTTGCATGTATAAAATGCACATGTTAGGAAATTCCTCTATGCCATATATTAAATGAGTCTAAATTCCTATAAAATCTGTATTTTAATCAGGTAACTTAGAATAGTGCCTAAAATTAATATATATTCAATAAAATACTGTTGAACCAGTAATGATTAAATTAATGACTGTCATAGGTAAAAACTGAAATAGTTTTGTCAAATCTAGTGATTTGAGAGAACTAGGCACTAGCTGGGTGAGAAGAAAGACAACTTGAATGGCTCTTGTGCCCCAGAGCTCAAGGAAATGACTCAAACCTGCCCATTCTTAACCTACTTATCCTGCCTTGTCTGTTCCTTCCCACGGAAACCACAGTTCTATGTCCGCAGTGTCTGCCCTCCCTCCAATTCATGATCTCCATGGGATTTCCTCATCGTGGTCCCTTCCCCTTGGTAACCAGGGCTTTCACATTGTCTTTCCAACAGAAACTATTTCCTGATCTTTGACTCGTGGTACCTCAAATGAGGTATCGAAATATTCTGGTTTATAGCAGACACTGGCCCCACTTTCATATTGTTTGACTTGGGTGGAGGCTCAGAAAGGTGGGGACCGAGAGCTGTGGAGAAAGATTTTCAAGGTCCCAGAGCCTTGCTCCATTCTGCTCTGTGTGCCTGTTTTGTTCCTCTCTCCTCTGAAGACCATCTTCCTCGCTGGTCTCAGGCATGACTCAACTGAGTTGGCCTCCCGGTGGTGCCCTTGGGTGCTAAGACTTCACGTCTAGCAAACACTTCTTACCCCTTAGGTTTTCTCTGTCTCTTTTCCAAATTCCCATGAGAAAAAAAGGTAATGACTGTTCAGGTCAGTCCTACTCTGAGTCAGCTGTTCACTTGTCAGAAGCAGCCTATTGGGAGGGCAAACATGGCTGAAGGGCTCACAGAAGGGAAGTGGGAGTGACAGACCCCTGGCTAAGGGCCTGCATCTAAGGTATTTCACAACAGTCTTTCAAAACAGTCGTTACAGGGATTTCATCTTAAAAAATCATTAAAAAATTAAAATTCTATGTTATGATCATTTGAAGCCATGCTTACTTAGCCTGATAACTAATTTTCTAAAGAACAAAGATAAAATCAAGAGGTCTAGATTTACTAATCCCCATCTCCTAATAGAAATGATAAGTGGATGACTTCTTGGAATTGTAAAGTCAGTTCTGGGGAGGGGAAAAAAGAAGCCATACCTAGTGTACATTATGAGAAATGCAATAAAGTTCAGTGGAAAGTTAAAATGTAGAAAGATTTTTTTTTGGGGGGGGTTACAGCTGGCAATGCACAGGGGTTACTCATGGCTCTGCACTCAGGAATTACTCCTGGTGGTGCTCAGGGGACCATATGGGATGCTGGGAATGGAACCATAGGTCAAGGCAAACGGCCTACCTGTTGTATTATCTCTCCAGACCCCAAAACTTAGACTTTTAACAATAAAGGAAGAATTATTTCTGAGATGAAGTTAAGCCATGACTCAAGGCTTGCAAATATGTAAAAATAAACATCGAGTGTGCTGAGTCAAGTTTCAAACAACAGTACTCAGGGGGAAGGAGAGTAAAGTCATTTGACTGATACAAAAAAATCCACATTCGAACTTAGACTTTTTAAAGACTTTTTATTTCAGTTTTGGTAGACATTGTGCAAGTGATGAAGAACAGTGTAGCTTCCTTGCGGGCCGAACCTCCACAAGAATTCTGTGTTGAGTCCCCGACCGACAGTGTGATTGGACTTGATGATGGTGCTTCTGAGAAAGTAATTAAGGTCAAATGAGGTCATGAGGGTGGGGCTCAAAAAGAACAATCTTCTTGTAAGAAAAGACATAGGAGAACTTGTTTGTGCTCTCTCTTTGCTCCTGGTGGCGGAAAGGCTATGTAAGGACACAGAGAGTGGGTGGCTATCTGCAAGCCAGGACGAGGCCCCACCAGGAACTGAGTCAGCCAGTCTTGATTCTAGACTTCCAGCTTGGCAAATGTGAGAGAGTAAATTTCAGTTTTTGTAGCCACCCTATCTATGTTATTTTGCTTTTGTAGCCTGAACAGGCAAAGGTCGGCTTTTTTTTTGGCTATGAAGTTTGTTATTAAAATATCATAGTCATATCTTCAATACATTTTTGTGTGTGTGTGTGTCGCTGGTGATTGAACCCAGGGTCTCACACAGACAAAGCAAGTACTTCACTCCTGAGCTACATCCTTGGCCCTTCCATCATGAGTTTTGTCAATGTAAAACACAACCCAAAACAAACAAAAAAAACCCCCCAAAAACCCTGCACGGTTTCCCATACAACTCTGAGAAAGGAAGCTCATAGTTTTTTCTTACAGATGTGCAAATGTGGCTGAAGAGACAGTACAGAGGCTGTAGCTACCTCGGTGTTTTGAATCCTGGCACCAAATTTGGTTCCCTGGTCACAGAAGTCAGGTGTGGCCCCTGAGTGCTGCCGCATTTGGCAACCCCCATGCACAACACTGTGTCAATAGTGTCAACCTCTTTCCTCACCTCAGCACAGTGTATGGATGAGAGCACTCCAGTGCAAGACGAGAGATACAAAACTCGAGGTAAGGTACTTGGACTCAAATGGATTTTGTTCTGTTTAGTTTAGTTTTGTCTTGTTTTGTGGCCAAACCTGGCAGCGGTGCTCAGGGCTTGCATTTCAGAATTCGGGCTCTGCATTCAGTGATCTGCATTCAGGGATCACTCCTGGCAGGGCTCAGGAAGTCATACAGGATGCTGGAGATCGAGCCCAGGTTGGCCGCATGCAAGGCAAGCATCCTGTGAACTGTCCTATCGCTCCACCCCTACCCCCAAATGTATTTTTAAACTCACACATTCATTTATAGGTTTGGAAATGCTGTGCAAGTATCAGACTCAGAAAGCCCATTGCAGCTTATCCCAACTCCGCTAAGCCCTTTCACTTGCAGCCAGATCTGAGCCTCAAATTATTTTAAGGCACAAGAAAAGTGACACTTTCTGACAGTGCCACTCCCTGACTTTTGTACTATGGTTTAGCCAAGGAACAGTGAATATTTGTCAGCTATGCGTTGACGAAGGAGTCAGAGGCCCTGAGGTGTGGGCAAGTGATGTTTTTAGAGGCTGCAGTGTGCTTCATCTCCAGAGGCTTCCTCATTAAGACTCTCACAGAGGTGAATAAATTCCCAGACTGCCACAACTTGACAATACAGGTTGGCTGATGGGCCACTTCCGGCCTCAGGCATGTTTTGAGATTCTGCCAACATTTAGATGCATAAAGAGCTCACAGAAATCAAGCCTTTTGGCTTCTCGTTAAGAGAACACTGATTTATAAAATCAACTGAATCCAAATAATACTTTTTGGATCTTTGTCTATATAATAATAATCATTATTCAGATCCAGTCTTGACTATTTTTCACTCTCATCAATTTCAAAAATACTCCTGTGGGCAAGTCGTGAGGTTTCTGGGTCCCCAGTCTCCAGCACTCCGTAACGCCTTTTACTTCTTATTCCATGTTAATCGTCTTAGCTGTGGGTCCTTGGAGATAGGAGACATTTAAGACTGTTGTTCTAAATCAACCTTCTTTCTCAAAAACTGCTGGGCAGATGGGTCACAGCAGTAGGTGAAAACAACATTCCTTAGGTGACCTTTGTTATTCTTTACAGATAAAATCTGAAAGACGGGTTCTATTGGAATGATTTTTTTTTTAGTACTGGCTAATGTTTTTTTTTATTAGTGAATCACGAGTTACAGTTACAAACTTATGAACTTTCATGTTTGCATTTTGTTTCTATCCCTCCACCAGTGCCCAGTCCCCTCCACCAATGTTCCCAGTATCCCTCCCACCCTCCCACCCCATTCCCCCCACTCCTGGAATGATTTTTTTTCCCGCAAAGTAGATAAATAGAAGTGCTTGGGGAAGCAGACATCCAATTCTGGATTCTGTCCCTCGAAAAAAAACCGAGCATTGCAGCTTCAAATATGTTTGTCCTGTTTTTAGGAAGCACTTAGGTTTTTCTTTTTTACAACAGGCATCAGTTAAGCAAGCTCACTCTGAAAACTCAGTCCTAATGGGTCAATGGCCGGGGTAAGCTGGAGGTGGAAAAAAGGCAGGAGAGAGGGAGCAACTGAATGGATAGTAAAAGAAGAGAGCAAGACAGAAAGAGGGGGAAAAGTAAGAGGAGATGAGTCTTTGGTGTTTAATTATTTGTTATCTCTGAACTATTTTAAAACTCACTTTTCTTTGTTTCAGACTGTTATTGTTCATTAATCCACCAGGTGGTGCTCCAAAATTCCAAATAAGCTTCAGCTCTTGGAAGACTATCTTGCTTGGATTTCCTATTGGTGATTACCAAAGATGAAAAAATGGAAAGAAAAAACCCACAAACCTCTCTTTCCTTTATTTGAAAGTATTCATATCATATCAATGCATAAAATTGTTTTATTAAAAGAATGACATTTAGAGATTCAATTATATTGTTCGGTTTTATTAAAAGGAAAGCATCCTTTCAAAAGGCAAGAAAATCACAAAGAACATTTATAACACCAAACAAATATGCAGAGAAAAGCTTGTGAGTCTGATTATGTACATCGAGCTTGAACGCACTGATGATATCCTCTGCCATCAATCTTCTCATTTGACTCTCTGCATTGCGATCACTTTTATCCCCTGGGGACCACTCAGAAGCCCAGGTCTGGCCTGTTCATTCAACACCTCACTTCCTTTTGTTGCCTTCAACACTGTGTTCAAAAAGATCTGATCTTATTCCCCTCCAGATTGCTACAGGAAGTGAATTTCTTTTTAAGCCTCCAACTTATGATCATTTAGAGGGGAAGTATTTTAAAAAACAACTTAAAAGGAGGAAGTGAATAACACAGGAGAAATATTAGGGGCCATGATCTTTAATATGATTTGGTATTAATTAATCATAATTATGACTCATGGCACTGTGAATATAGTGGTGACACCTTTGGCGTCAGACTGTGCTGAGCTCACATTCTGACGATCCTACTTTACTGTGTGGTTATGGCAAAGTTTGAACGTATCTTTGAATGTAAGTTTTCTCTCCTCTAGAAGGGGAATAGTGGGGGCGGAGCGATAGCACAGCGGGTGCGGCATTTGCCTTGCACGAGGCTGACCTGAATTCGATCCCCGGCATCCCATATGGTCCTCCAAGCACCGCCAGCAGTAATTTCTGAGTGCAGAGCTAGGAGTAACCCTTGAGCATCACCGGGTGTGACCCAAAAAGCAAAAAAAAAAAAATAGAAGGGGAATAGTAATTCCTACCTGGTATGTTTGTTGTAGGGATCAAGCAAGAGCATGTGCTGAGAGCACTGAGGTTAGCAAGTAACTGACTTCTTCTTCTCTTCTTCTCAATTAACTGACTTCTCCTTCTCTTTCCTTAAGTATTCTTGGACTCCAACTCAAAATGTGCAGCCCCCTGACCCCCATCCCAGTAAAAAGGGACACGGGTCCTCTCGACTTTTCTACTGCATTGGTAATCTGGTAATTGCTAACGCTTTCCTAGCAATGACAGCTGCCTGGCTTTCCACCCTCTTACAGATTCCCTCCCCCCCACCCCCACAGCTGATGAAGTGTTTTCCTGTACCTCCCTGTGCCCACTTACCTGCTTGCCTTCTTGGAATGGTCACTGTTCCTCCCAGCTTGCCCTCTGCCTACATGCTCCCAGTGATTTTCCCATTCCCGCTGCTGGGTTGCTCTCTAACAATGTCTCAAAGGTGCTTCAGCAGAAATGTGGGCTAGCCACTCTATGCTCAGCCTTCAGATCCTGTGCAGAATGAAAGGTGGGTGTTTCCCAAAATACAAGAGCCAGGGGGATTGCCCCATAGCTGAAAGACTGCTTCATGAGTGCAGGGGAGAAGGCAGATGGAATAGAGAAGGGATCACTAAGAAAATGATGGCTGGAGGAACCGGTTGGGATGGGAGATGTGGGCCGAAAGTAGATAATGGACCAAACATGATGACCTCTCAGTGTCTGTGTTGCAAGCCATAATGCCCCAAAGTAGAGAGAGTATGGGGACTATTGTCTGCCATGGAGGCAGGGGGAGGGTGGGAAAGGGGGCGTATACCTGGGATATTGGTGGTGGGGAATGTGCACTGGTGGAGGGATGGGTATTTGATGTTTGTGTGATTGTAACCCAAACATGAAAGCTTGTAACTATCTCACGGTGATTCAATTAAAAAAAAAAAAAGGAATGAAAGGTGAGTGTTTTCAAAGTAGATTAGAAAGACTGTGCTCCAGTGGGAGTAGTGTTTGAGTTTCTCCAAGGGTGTATCCTACAGCACAGAGTACTATACCAAAACTAGGTCCCTTCCAGCTGTGGGAGTCCACCTCAAGAGCCCTTTTACTCTTGCCAACTTTTTTTGCAATCCTCAGATTCAGTTACATGACCTTGTGTAGGGTCATGAACCACAGTTTAAGAAGCTAGGCTTTACGCTTGACCTCATATCTCTTCATTCTCAGCAATGGAAAACAAATTATCAAATGCTTCCTTTTCAGCAGGTCCGACTTTGGGGGGGAGAAACTCCAAATAATGATAGTGAGTTTTTTGTTGAAATATTGAATGTAATCAAAGTAAAGTGAAAGTAAAGCGAAATGTATCAGTTACACAGGCGGGGTGAGGGGCTGGGGAGGTGGGGGGGGTGGAGGGGAGGTATACTGTGATTCTTGGTGGTGGAATATGTGCACCGGTGAAGGGATGGGTGTTTGAGCATTGTATAACTGAGACTTAAACCTGAAAGCTTTGGAACTTTCCACATGGTGATTCAAAAAAAGAAAAGTAGCTAGGCTTTAGAGGGACATTTTTATTTGCATATATTGGAAAACCAGTGGAATCAGTTTCTGAGTAAACTTTCCACCATGTTTCTGAAACTTTTCATGCAGCTAAAAGTTCTTTTTGGAAAGACCGTTTATTTGAATGACTTTTTATTCTCCAAACTTTTATAACCACAAATGCTGTTTTCTCTAATAAAGAGTGGTCTCTTACCTTACTCTTTATATCAGTTTGACACAAATCTCAAACAAGTAAACTTCAGTTGGTCATAATTTTACCCTTAAGAGGAAAAATAAATAAATAAATAAAATGCAAAATATTTCTGTTTGATATTCAAGAGTCAGTCTATGTTGCTCAATTATATAAACAAACTTTGGAGACGCTTGGAAATGGCTTGCCAAATCCAATTTCCTTTATAGTTTTGGCCACTCTAAAGTTATCCACAAGCTTAGAAAGATTTGGGCTTATGGCAAGGCCAGAATAAGAAACGCAAATGCAATTGCAGGTACATGAGTACGTGGAATGGGAAATAAGACACACACACACACACACACCCCATACCACTTCTCTTCCCTATGTTGTAGCACTGGCCCAGAGTCACACATAAGCTTAGTTGTGGTGCTTACACACTTGGTTGTAGTGCTTATAACCTGTTTGCCATGGACCTCACTCTTAGCTTTGGTTCACATGCACTTTCTGGTTGTAGTGCTCCCCAGAGATTGCTGTGGTGCTCACACATGCTTTGTGAGAGAGGGAGTGACACTCCTGGCTGACGCTCTGGCACATGTGGGGGTTGCACTCGTTGGTTATGGGACTTGCACACACCTGGTTGTTTGTGTGGCAGAACTCACACACTCCATGGCTGTTGCGTGAACGTTCGTGCAATCGGAGGCGCTGAGATAGGAACGCGGAAGAAATGCATTGATTGGAGGACTAAGGCTCGCTCTGGCTCTTAGCAAAGGCAGAGGGCCTCGTGGACCTCCTTTTATTGATCATGGTACCTCTAAAGGGCGCAATATAGTGACTCACCAAAGGCATCAAAAAATGTTACAGGGAGAACATTGAGAAAATGGAAACATTGTTTCCTTGTATGGGTAGGCCTATAGCCTCGGGAAAAGAATACAGAACTCAGAAGGGAAAAAGATACAAAACCGAAACTGAAACCTTCTACAGGCACCTGGATTTACATCCCAAAGACAAAGCTGGGCCTGCACCTGAAATCTACAATTTACAATATCAAAGGTCAGGCCTGGCTAACGCCATCTGCATGTCAAAGACCAGCCAGGCTTCTGTGAGAGAAGGAAAAACTGCTCTTTTCAGTATTCTGAAATTATTTTTCTGAAGGCAGCTTGAAAGGGGGAAAATGTTCAGCTTCATCCAAACCAGTCAGGACACACGAGAAATCTTGCCCATTTTCATGGGTCCCTATGTTCCTGTCCGTAGTACGGTACAGTATACATGGGCTCGCCCTGATAGCTCAGTCCAGCCCCAACACATGGCAGCATTGGGGATTCCAGATAACAGAGTCTATGGGACCGTTCTTGGGCTATATGGGAATCACCAAGGATCAAACTTGTGCCCTCACACTAAAAAAAAAAAACAGGTGTTTTTTGCTATGGAACAATCCCAGGGTCCTTCTTTATTAAACATGGTGCAAAACAGTGTTCACAGTGAGCCCTGGCTATGGGTATGCAATGCAGCTTGCTGTGGAAGAGCAGAAGGAGCTGATGAGTCATAAAATCATCTCTTAGGAGACATTGGTCAGGTCCATTCTAATATGAGGTGTCTGTACATCTTCTCTACTTTTCACTGATTTTGAATATTTTATAATTGCCCTGGTAAAGGTTGAAAACAAAGTCCATGGATTAAGGGGCTTGCAGTGCACACAGCTAATCCTGGTTAGATCCCCACAGGTCCCTTGAGCACCACCCAGAATGATTTTTGAACCCAGAGTCAAGTGTAAGCTCTGAGCACTACTGGGTGTGGCCTAAATCTCCTTTACAAAAAAAAAAAGCAAAAAAAATTTATCTAGTAGCCTTATAGGTTTAGATAGCATTCTGCAAATAAATGTAAATTATCTCTGGATAAAATTCTGTGTGATTCAGGACTTGGAAAGCGTTTTGATCTCTTTAGTTGCTATTGACATTTTAGAGCTCTCTGAAGTGATAATAAATACCCCGAACGATGAGAACATAGGCTTCAGGAAGGCAAGTACTTTGTGTCCTGTGGCACATTCCTGGGACTAGAATATGTCCTGATACAGTGCTCAGTAGCGTTTTGGTCAAGTTGGATTGTTAACTTGATGTTGGGAAAAGAACTTGGTCAATGGAGTCACAAATCGTGGGACTACTGAGTCCACTTCCAGGAGCTGCAACTCTCGTGTGGAAGGTGCTGTTCACCCAGATGGAGATTCATGCAGAAAAGGATGAGCACGTGCATCCCATTCTTTTCCTATTAGAACTTCTTATTTTTTCAGAGTTCATTTAATTCCAAAGGAAGTTATTTCAGAGATTATCCTATTTTCTATGAAAACTCACTGTCAAGGGTCAGAGATTGTAGGGAGATTAAGGAGCATGCCTTGCTTGTAGCCAACCGTAGGTTGATTGTTTTCTACCTGGTCCCCTAAGCACCTCGAAGTGTGATCATGAAGGTCTTTGAGCATCACAGGAGTAGTCAAGTGTCGCTGGCACCACAGGACCTGAGTAGAACCACATCCTTGGGTCCCATCAGTAAACCTTCAGCCTCATTGACTGAGTATACCCAAGAAGAGCCCTCCAGGTTTCCTGAGCTTGGGAGAAAACTCCCCCCTACTCCACCTACTCTATCAAAAATAGCCCACTGAAAGCTGAATTTCCGGGCCAAGGAACTAATTTCTCCGAATACTTCTAAGCTACCCTAGAACCATATTACAGCAGTTAAGGCTTTCCTTGGAAGTAGCAAACCTGGGTTCAATCCCCGGTATCTCGTATGGTACTTTGAGCACTACCAGGATTGATCCCTGAGCACAAAGCCAAGAGAAATCCCTGAACATTGCTGCGTGTGGTCCCCCAATATATGTTTATATATATACACATATACATATATATATATCTAAGCTTTAATAACTCCAAGTCAACTGACCATTTCCATATAAGATTTATGCCAACATACACATGGAAAACTCCCCTTTTCTAGATTCCAGCCACCCTTCACATTCTCTTTAGGCAGACAGAAAGTTTGGATTCAGTTTTTATTTGTTTTTATTTGTTCGGCTGCATTTTCCACCTGTCAAGTAGATTAGTATATGTGGTCCTCTTGGCTATCTAGGACTACTCAAAGGGATAAAAATTCAGAGCTTCATTCTGGACATTTCCTGGTTGGGATATTCAATGCCACTAACCAGTGATTTCCCAGTACTTTAGTATGGAGATTGGTTACCAGTTCTCACCATAATAGAGGAAATAAGGAAGAAGGGGCTGAATAATCAAGACATCCTCTTAGTCCCTTACTCTACCCAACTGGCTGTTATATAAAGCCTTATTTACTTAAGAGGCAGTCCGTTGCAGAGCAAGATGGGAGATGGATGACCCATATAAGTGGGGTTTCTGTGGGTATTCAGGGGCCATTCCTTCAGCTACTGCACCTTTGAACTTTTTCTGGCCTCTGTGGTTTCTTCTAAAGGGGAAATAAATTGATGTATCTTGATTGCTGGAGTTACCGTGGAAATTTGAATTGCTGTCAGTGCTGATACATGAGCAGTAAAAGAAGGCGCCATGGCCCTGAAACAGGTATTCAGCATGCTAGTCTTACATGTCATCTACAAAACCCACAGTTAGTGGTTCCGCTGTAGCATCCTGGCCACCTCAGATGGGCTGACAACAGCTCTAGGCTAGTCAGCTCTGCTACAGCATCACTACCATCCAGTTGTGGCATTCATTAAATACCTCATTTAGTTAATGAAGGACTGTAATATATGAGTGTTGCTGACCATGTAGATGCATTCTAATGCTGGGAAGCTATGTATGAGTAAGTAAGTGGGTTCTCAAAAAAATAATAAGCTTAAAATGATATTTCTGGTGTCCTCTGTGTATATAAAATGACTTACTATAAAGATTGAAGAGGGGATTATTATTATAATGGTTAAACTGGAAGATTAAATTTTATATAAATTAGACTACTTAAAATATCACTTGGAAATATAGACCTATGCATGACAGTATGGTAAAGGATATCTTGAAACACTGTTTTGAGGGGTCAAGAGATAGTGCAGAGGGTAATGCACTAACTTTGCACACAGTCCACCTAGGCTGTTCCCTGGCACCACATATGGTCACTTGAGCCCATAGGAGTGACCTCTGAGCACAGAGCCAGGAGTACCATCAGTTGTGGCCCAAACTACCCCCCAAATTGTATTTTAAAGTGAAAGAAATTGTCATGATTAGGCTGCATGCATTAGTGGCTTACCAGAGAATATAACAAAACAAAAACAAATGGGGATAATAGGGATAAAGAGCTGGAGACCTACTTTTTCTGCACCAGCAAGCACAACCTTGCAGGGAGGGCAGGGGAATGTTTATGACTTTCTCCCCAAAATTTTGCTTCTTGCCTGAAGCAATGGAACACTTGGGAGATGTCAGGATGGGGGGGGGGGGGTACCGGCACTGCTCTCTGCCCAGATGTGATCTGAGCGGCCGCACATGTGCGGCCCCTCCGTTGCTGAACGCCCATGATTCCAGAGACCATCAGAAATTTCCCTGGACTTAGCTACTAAAATACAGAAATCCAAAACTGCGAGACTGGGTGACCTCATATCTCTTCATTCTCAGCAAGAGAAAACAAATTATCAAATGCTGCCTTTTCAGCAGGTTCGATGTTGGGTGGAAAATTTCAAATAATAATAGTGAGTTTTATGTTGAAATATTGAATGTAATCAAAGTAAAGAGAAAGCAAAGTGAAAATTATCAGCTTCTCAGGCTGGGGTGGGGTGGGGCGGGAGGGATACTGGGGTTCTTGGTGGTGGAACATGGGCACTGGTGAAGGGATGGGTGTTTGAGCATTGTATCACTGAGACTGAAGCCTGAAATCTTTGTAACTTTTCACATGGTGATTCAATAAAAAATTTAAAACATTTAAAAAATTTTTAAGGAAAATTATGCTCAAAAAAAAATTCTGCTCCTTCTCTAGCATAAAGGGTTCCCTGAGGACCTTGTTGCTAGTAAGTTACACTTGTGGAAGGATGAGTGTTGGTACATTGTAAGATTGAAACCCAATCATGAACAGCTTTGTAATGCTCTATCTCGTGGTGATTCAAGAAAATAAAAAGAGCTGGAGTCCTTTCAGACACGCCCAGAGCTAAAAGTCACCAGATCGATGGAAAATTCCACTGTGATATGGGTTGTAGTACTGTTCACGGGAACCAATACAGGGGCTTGAAAGAGGCAAGAAACTCTGAGGTGGACCTGATTCCCTGTAGAGCACAGGACTATACACTAAGGAGTTCCTTCAGGGTGACCTGGCTGTAAAGCAAACCAGGAAAATAGGAAAAAGAAGGGTAGAATTGAGGCTGACTGAGGTTGAAAGTAGGGGTTGATACCGTTGTCTAGGAAATGTCCAAATCACCAGGTCTAAGAAGAAATAGAGAATGCTAAACTTGCATTTCTGTAAATATCAAAAAGTTGAAGGGATCATGTAAGTATCTTATCACTAGATGATTGTCAGGCCATCCCCTGATCTCCCAAATAAGAACCTCCAGACAGTTTTGGAATTATGTGCTTCTAATAAATGAGCCTGATGATCTTTTCTTTCTTTCTAATTTATCTTTTTTGGCAACCTAAGTTTGGAAAATAGTACTTTAGTTCAACCATTTGGGCATCAGAATTCAAGTTCCCTGATCCAAAATGCAGGACAAGGCTTGGGAAGAACTTTCTGGATTGAGATGTTGTGTCAATAGCACACCAGAAAGGGATCCTAAGGCATGATGAAGACTGGGGAAAGAGGACTATACCTTCCAGCTTCGAGATCCCAGGATCCGTGAGGTGAGCTGTGCAAGGCCCAAATCAAATGCCTGTGGGAAACTTGGAAAGACCCCAAGGAACACAATATCCATCCAACCCTTGACCACTAGTTGGGGAGTCTTCCAGCCCTCTAGAGCCAAATGAGAGATTTAAGTATGTGAGCCCTTCCTGGCTGACTGCCTATGACAGGCATATCCTGCTGGGTAAACAGAACTGGTGTCTCTCTCGAGAAGAATCTCACCCAACTAAATGGTAACTAGGGGGGCAAGTGGAAGGCCCTCAAAATGCTTCATTAGAGGGCCTGGAGAGATAGTACAGATAAGGCCTTGCATAAGCTGTCCTGGCGTCAATATTCAGCAACATATAGGGTCCCTGAGTCCTGCCAGGAGTCATCTCTGAGCACAAAGCCTGGAATAAGCCCTGATAATGTCAGGTGCAGGCTGAAAACAAAATAAAACAAAACAGCACCAAAAACAAGACAAAAAACATGTTACAAATCTGCTGGCCCCTTAACCTCAGACTTCTAAGTTTCCCGAACTATAATGAAATATGCTGTTTATAAACCAGATTTATTATTTATGACCAGTATATAATCTACTCTATGATATTCTGCTTTAAAATTAGGCAAATTAAGAAATCATTGGTGAAATTCCATGGAACCCAGGTAATGTGGAACTATGTGACCCTGGACTCTGGGCTCAATGGTACCCGGAGCAGAGACCCTCTGCCTATTTCCCCCAGTCTCCAGTGACCCAGGGGTTACACCCACAAGCCACCTCCTGCTGGCATCAGATAATCTCCTCATCGACCATCATCCAAGAACTCACGGTTGCTTCTCCTAGAAGGGAGCATAAAATGAGACCCCCATAATCATGCCACTGGACTCTGTGCCAGGCTGTTTTGATTCTGGGTGCCCCTGAGGGGGTCAGAGTTGAGAGCCCTTCCCGCCTCAAGGGACCCAGCCCCAGCAGCCGACCTTTACAGCCCAACCACCATCTCGATCCAGGCCACTTTCCACATGCTCTGGCTGAGCTTCACATATGAGTGAACATATTCCTGGACCGAAAGCAGGCGACACATCATTAGACATTCCCTACTCATTTTCCATAATTACCACACCATATGTGATGGGATTCAGACAGTAGGCAACAAATCATAAAGGGAAAGATAGATATATGTGTGTATGTGCCTATATACATATTTTTCAGATGTATATACCAGAGCTCACATCACCCAAACTTTAACAACATGTTAGTGATGTCTTACAGAATGTCTTAATGGCTCCTGCCAAAATAAAGCAATCTTCACACTGTTTTCTATATGAACAGTCTTTTGTAAGCATGTTCAGCAGTTCTTCATAACAGACAATACAAAATATCCTTTTCCATTTGTGTTTTGTGACAGGATTGGGGCTTGGGATGGAAACATCCTGAATTTGGTGGTTGGAAAATATGATGGTGGTGGGATTGGTGTTTAAATATCAAATGTAATCAAATATTGTAAAGTAACTTATAAAATAAAAATATTAAAATATATAAAAAAGAAATCATTGAATAATTGGGCCAGAACAATAGTACAGTATGTAGGGTGCTTGCCTTGCATGCAGCTGACCCAGGTTCAATCCCCTGCATATCATATGGTCTCCCAAGAATTGCCAGGAGTAATTCCTGAGCACAGAGTGAGGAGTAACCTCTGATCACTGCTTGGTATCAGAGGTTGGTATGGGCCAAAAGCAAAAGCAAAATCATTGAATAATAAATGAAAATTATAGCTGTTTCTCAATAATTCAAATAATCATCTGGCATATTCTTAATTCTGCCAAATTTGTCTTCTCTCAATAGAGCTCAACCTTTATTATTTTTATGGCCAAAATAAAATATCCACTTTCTGGTTCACTGTTCCTTATGTTGATTTATAAGTACATCTCTATGTTTTATATCTCCTCATTAGGGGTTATGTTGCTATATTTTGTATCCTGAGCTTCTCTTTTATCAGTATATTTTTAATGAAATTTACTAAGTGAATTAGAAGACTTGGATCTTTTCTTCTCCAGTACCCTTTTTGCCAGTTGTACTCCTACCTATGGGCTGAAGCGATAGCACAGCGGGTAGGCATTTGCCTTGCACCGGGGTTCGATTCCTCTGTCCTCTCGGAGAGCCGGGCAAGCTACTGAGAGTATCGCGCCCGCATGGCAGAGGCTGGCAAGCTACCCGTGGTGTATTTGATATGCCAAAAGCGGTAACAACAAGTCTCACAATGGAGACGTTACTGGCGTCCGCTCGAGCAAGTCGATGAACAACGGGATGACAGTGCTACGGTGCTATTCCTACCTACTTCCCAGAACCATGTCAAAATCGTCTCTTTCATGTAACCTAACTTTTGAGATTTCTCCATTAATGTGGGACCTTTCCATTTTTTAAAACCCCACAGCAACTTAGTTTGCTTGTCTTCATGGCACACTCTCACCTAGCACCATATACATTCTTCCTTTTAGCCTTCCTGTTATGAGACTTAGTTAAGTAGTACGTATATCCAATCCTTCTTGTTTCATGATGGACACTCAGAGAAGAAAATGTAACCAGGAAAATAGCAATAAAAATAAATTATAGGCTTATAAAATGAAGCCAAGTGTTACAAACATTATTTGATTTCTTCCTGTGTCATATGAGCTAGACAATTCTTGCATTCCTAGTGTTGAGATGGGGTAGATTTGTGGCTTATGGACCAGTCTAACCCCAGAAAACACAGAAATGAACCTCAAACCATAACTAGATGTTTAATCTTGATAATTTAGTCCCCTACCCGCCCATTTTATCTTTAATTCTCTCACTTCTTATTATTGTTTATCACTCAAAATTAGGTAACAATGTATTTGCCATTGTGCTAGTATTTTTTGAGAAATATCTTCCTAGATTCATAGATAAATGAATTTTTTTCTAGGCTTAAGGACTTTCATGTCAAGATTCTAAGACCCAATTATGCTTAGGAACTAGGGTATCCCTTAATTTTTCCAGGGAATTTCCATTCAAAGTTGTTTGTACTTATAAGATCCAGTAAAATGAAACCTTGGCAGTTTTTCATCAAGTTACAGCTGCCTCTGTAAAAGAAACCTCATTTATTTGGCTTCACTACATTGGCTAAATGGCAGCAAATAAGATTAAGGACATGATCATCATTTTTGCAAATGTTGTAAGAGCAACTGATGGCACCAACAGTCATTTAGAGCTCTAGGACGAACTGTGCATAGAATGTTATGATTATGCAAATACATGGGAACGTAGGCTATTACCGTGGCAATGTAAAATACTACAGATTTCCCCATATCACAGCACAATTGCTATATTTTTTGTCCAAAATAATTACAGAGGATAACAGGCTGGAGCGATAGCACAGTGGGTAGGGCGTTCGTCTTGCAGGTGGTCGACCCAAGTTCAATTCCTCCGCTCCTCTCGGGGAGCCCAGCAAGCTACCCAGAGTATCTCGCCCACATGGCAGAACCTGGCAAGCTCCCCGTGGTGTATTCGATATGCCAAAAACAGTAACAATAAGTCTGACAATGGAGATGTTACTGGTACCCGCTCGAGCAAATCGATGAGCAATGGGATGATAGTGATGACAGTGATACAGTGAATTATAGAGGAGAGGCCTTTCTGGGCCATTTTGGTTTTTGTCATTGTTTGGGGATTACATCTAGCAGTGCTCAGGGACTATTCCTAGTTCTGTGCTCAGGGATTGCTCCCAGTGATCCAGAGTAGGGGGGAGCTGAACCATGTGGTGCTAGTGACTGGACTTGGGCTTCCTGCATGCGGAGCATGTGCTCTGCCCATTGAGCTCTCCGGTTTTTGTGGCCCTTTTAAGTTAAAGCATTAGTATTAGGAATGTTTAAGAAAGTTCTAAGAATATTTACTCTAATTTTCATTTATATATTTATAAAGCAAAAATAAGGTAAAGTAATTGTTGTATAATTTTGATTCTAATTGGTCTTTTACATTAAATATTTATTATAAAACTTATCACTGTCACTGTCACTGTCATCTCGTTGCTCATCGACTTGTTCGAGCGGGCACCACTAACGTCTCTCATTGAAAGACTCATTGTTACTGGTTTTGGCATATCCAATATGCACGGGTAGCTTGCCAGGCTCTGCTGCGCGGGCTTGATACTCTCAGTAGCTTGCTGGGCTCTCCGAGAGGGGCGGAGGAATCGAACTCAGGTTGGCCACATGAAAGGTGAAAGCCCAACGGCTGTGCTATCGCTCCAGCCCACTTATCAGTAATTCCCCAAATAATAACTAGTAATTAGAATTTTCTCTCACAGAACTGACTTTAAAATACAGACCATTTTTTTTGCTTTATTTTCAAATTTCAAATTTTCAAATTTTCAAATTAAGGTCATGGGTGTAATTTCTACTTTAGTTTTACTTCCCAGGTAGCTCCAAGATTGGTGCATTTCCTCCGTCTTTGCTTTCTGTTACATAATAAAGTCTGTTTCTTTAACATAGAGGATTATTGGATGCGGCTCCCAAAGGAGTCAGGTATATGTTTTTCTTAAATCATAAGTTATGCTGCTCTGGGATTTTTCTGGGAGTAGAGTTGCATTTGGTTAAATGTGAGGAAGAGGAGAGTCAGGACAGAGGTACACAGGGATCAGTCTGTGCCCCAAGACATAGACAAGAATCCAGTTTGGGAGGTCATAGGGTAATGCTGAGAGCTGACACAAGTGACATTAAAAGGCAAAGCAAAAGAAGCCTTTTATCTAGGAGAGTCAATTACATTGCAAAAGATACTGTTCTTTCTTGGTGCAAGTATTTAGTAAATCCTAGGCTGGTTTCTTAAGGCTTTCTGACCACAACTTGTAGAAATCTATTTTCATAACTTTGCACACAGTCACACACAGCCCTGACTACACCCAAGCTTTAGGAAAATCCTTGCCCTCACCATGAATGAACCAACGGCTCGTATTTCTCATTCTCACTGACTCTGTTTCACTTCAAGGTGTTTGCAGGAGGGACTGGAGAGATAGCACAGTGGGTAGGGCATTTACTTTGCATGCAGCTGACCTGGGTACGATTCCCAGCATCCCATATGGTCCCCTGAGCACCACCAGGAATGATCCCTGAGTGCAGAGCCAGGAGTAACCCCTGTGCATTGCCAGGTGCAACCCAAAAAGCAAAAAAGAAAAAAGTATTGACAGAAGACTTAGAAAACTCATCTCATGTTATGCCTGTTGTAGGCAGATAGGTCTGAAGAAATAGCACAGCGGGTAGGGCGTTTGCCTTGCACGTGGCTGACCTGGATTAGATTCCTCCATCCCTCTCGGAGAGCCCGGCAAGTTACCGAGAGTATCCCGCCCGCATGGCAGAGCCTGGCAAACTACCCGTGGTGTATTCGATATGCCACGGAACAACAAGTCTCACAATGGAGATGTTATTGGTGCCTGCTCCAGCAAATTGATGAATGGGAAGACATTCAGTGCTTCAGGCAGATAGGTAGGGGGATTAGGATGAGATTCCCTAGCTCTGCAGTAGCTCTGAGGCATGAAGATCACATCCCTTTGATACGTACAAATCATGAGCTCTTTGGAATGGAGAAACTGAGGCACCATCCAGATGCAGAAAACCAAGGCCCATCCAGAGAAGGGTGAATCCCTCAGAAAAGTGAAGCCACAGAAGAATCTGAGAGTCTGAAGAGATCATCACCAGTGCAAGGGATGAGATAATGAGGTCATCAACAGTGCAGGATTTTCCTGTGGCAACACCCAGATTAACTCTTGTGTATGCAAAACTCCAGAAGGAAAAAACATTCTGAAGTATTTTATAAAAGCCACTGGGGTTTGTTCTTCAAGTCTGTGTTCTCCCTTGAACACTAGCTCGCTTGCTTGTCTCTACATTCCTTTGCTTGCTTCTTTCCACTTAGGAGAAGCTTGGATTCTCTCCTGACAACATGCTCCTCTCCTCTCACATATTTCTAAATAAGTTTTAATAAAAACTATCTTGCTTCACAATTTTTCTTCCTCCTGAAATTCTTTTCTGTGAGAGGCCCAGAACACCTGTGCTGACGTTGGGACTGACCTGACCTAGGCCAGGCATTTCCCCCAGCTCTGGCAGCTCTGGCTGAGGTAGGTCAAGAGGAGAGGTGGAAGCACTGTTTTGCTCGAGTCTCTTTGCCTTACTCTCCACTTTACCAGAGTCACCAGCAAAAGGTCCATGGATAAAAATTCATAGCTGCAGTTAGACTGTGTTGGAGATCAGGGAGATGGGATGAGGAAAGGACACACACACACACACACACACACACACACACACACACTCACCTGGGTAGAAATATTTTGATTTTCTAGAAGACTGGAAATTCCCTAGGAAGTTTGAATGAAAGATATGGAGACAAAATAGCACAGTAAACTTCTCCAACCAGGTGTGTGCACCCCACTGGTCTGTGCCACTCATCCCCCTGCCTGAACCCTAGCCCTACACCTGAAGGGAAGCTCCTCCTCCCAGCATCTCACCCAGGAGCCACCTTCCCCTGCCAGCTGCCACTCCCAGAGCACCAAACTAATTTTTTCAAACAGGTGTATAGATCCCTAGAATCACCCCCTGACCCCCACCCAGATCTATCCCTCACAGCATACCCTTAAAATCTCTAACTACAAAACTGTGGATGCTATGCCATCTGCATTAAGAAGGTATTTAGTCGGCACCCCACATTTGAGGTAGTAGTTAACCCAGGCCTCAGATTCCTTTACTTATCAATATCCCCAGTAACGCAAAGATAGCCCCACTGCAGGGGCTAAAACATACTACAACACACAGGAAAAAACTCCAAAACACAAAGGTCACAGTGATAAACAACACACAGAAACTCACTACGCTTAATGACTGAAGTTGCTAGCCCTGATGAATCAAACAGTAATAATAAACCATATAACCTCTGTGTTATATATAACCTTCTGTGATAAGGAATTTAGAATGGAGCTTTCAAGGATGTATAGGGAGCTCAAAGAAGCAATGGAATGCATTGCTGATAAAAATACAAGAGAATATGAGAGCGGAAGTGAGGAAAATGCAAACAAAAACACAAGCAGAAATGACAGACCTGAAAAACTTGATAGGTGAAATGAAAAACTTAGTGGAAGGCCTCAGCAACAGAGTAACAGCTGCTGAGGACAGAATCAGTGAGCAGCAAGATGAGGTGCAAAGAATCTCCAGACATTAGCAGAAAATGGAAAGGAACCTCAAAATAAACCAACAGATGTCAAGAGGAAATCAGGATAAAGTCAAGAGGAGCAACATAACAATCACTGGAGTCCCAGAGGGACAGGAAGAAAACCCTGACAAAAAATAAACTGTCAAACATATGATTGCTGAGACATTCCCAGAGCTGAATAGCAAATGCGAACAGATTCAAGAGGCTTGAAGGGTACCAGTTAGAATAAATTTAAATAAAAATACTCCAATACACATCCTTATCAGATTGACGAAAATCCATAGACAGAGATAAAAATCTGAAAGCAGCAAGATCAAAGAAAGCAATTGCTTACAAAGGAGCATCCTTAAGATTCACAGTAGACTTATCTGATGAAACCTTAAGGGTTTGAAGACAGTGGTGGAATAGAGTGAAAAAACTCAATGAAATAAATGCCTCAACAAGAATTTACCTATTTAGACTCTCATTTATATCAGAAGGAACAACACACAGCTTATAGACAAACAACTCAGGAACTTCGTAGACTCAAAACCATGGTTACAAGAACAAGAAAATGGGCTACATTAAGACAAGATAAGCCCCTCAAATATTCAACACTCAGACAGAAAGATGGGACATAACTCCTTAATAATATAATCTGCCTCAATGTCAATGGGCTAAATGCACCAATTAAAAGATACATAGTGATAGGATTCATCCTAAAATTGAACCCAACATTCTGCTGCTTGCAAGAAACATATCTGAATAGTCAGAGCAAACACAGACTCAAAGTGAAAGGAAGGAAAACAATTCTATAAGCAAACAACTCCCTCAAAAAAGCTGGAGTGACCATACTCGTATCAGATCACATAGACTTCAGATTGAAAAAGTTTACAAGAGATAGTAAAGCTCATTTCTTAATGATCAAAGGATCTGTACATCAGGAAGAACTCATACTCCTGCATATGTAAATGCACCTAACGAGGAACCATCAAAATACATAAAACAACTGCTCATAGACTTGAAGAAAGACATTGATAGTACATTAATAGTTGGAAATTTCAATACTGCTTTATCACCTCTCGATAGAGCAACCAGACTCAAACTCAGCAAGGACATACTTAATCTGAGGGAAGAAATGAAATATGAAAATATGACATTTCATCCCCCAAAAGCTGAATACACAGTCTTTTCAAGTGTACATGGGACGTTCTCCAAGATTGACCACATGTGGGACCACAAAACATACCTCCATAAAATTAAGAGGATAGAAATTGCATCTTTTCAGACCATGATGCACTGAAACTAGAAGGGAATCACACACAACAACAGAAATTCAAATCAAACATCTGGAAATTAAACAGCTCACTACTGAACAACCAGTGGCTTAGAGAGGAAATCAAAGAGGAAATTAAAAGATTCCTAGAAATGAATGAGAATGAAGACATGAGTTACCAGAACTTACAGGACACAGTAAAAGCAGTGGTAAGAGGAAAGTTTATAGCTCTACAAGCATTCCTCAAGAAGGAAAAGTGAGCCCACATAAGTAACTTAACCTCACAGCTTAAGAGCTTGGAGAATGATCAACAAAAGGAGTTCAAACCAGGCAGGAGGAAAGAAAAAAAAATAAAACTTAGAGCAGAAATTAACAACATGGAAACCCAAAAAGTAGTCTGAAAGATCAGTGAAACCAAGAGCTTATTCTTTGAGAAAATAAACAAGATCGATAAACCACTAGCAAGATTCACAATAAGAGAGAGAGAGAGAGAGAGAGAGAGACCCCTAATAAACAGAATCAAAAACGAAAAGTGGGACATCACAACAGAAACCACAGAAATTCAAAGGATAATCAGAGAATACTTTGAGAAGTTTTATGGCACAAAATAAGACAGCCTCAAAGAAACAAATCAATTCCTGGGCTCTAATAATCTCCCAAAACTGACCCAAGAAGACTTAGAATACCTGAAAAGATCTATCACTATCCAGGAAATTGAAATATTAATCAAAAGTCCCCCCAAAAACAAAAGCCCTGGCCCAGATGGATTCACTCATGAATTCTTCCAAACTTTTAAAGAGGTCCTACTTTCAATCCTGTTCAAGCTTTTCCAAAAATTTGAAGAAACAGAAACACTTCCAGTTTCTATGAGGCAAATATCACTCTCATACCAAAAGCAGACAGAGGCACCACAAAAAAAGAGAATTACAAGCTGATATTTCTGATGAATACAGATGCAAAGATCCTCAACTAAATACTAGCAAATAGAATCTAATGACTCGTCAAAAGATCATACACCATGGCCAAATAGGATTCATCCCGGGGATGCAAGGATGGTTTAACTTTCATAAGTCAATCAACATAATACACCATATCAGTAAAAGGAAAGATAAAAACCATATGATCATATCATAGATGCAGAGAAGGTATTTAACAAGATCCAGCAACCATTTATGATAAAAATTCTCAGCAAAATGCTAGTTAAAGGAACTTTCCTCAATGTAGCCAATGTATCACAAGCCCACAGCAATGTTATTCTCAATGTGAAAAAACTAGGAGCCTTCCATCTAAGATTAAGAACAAGACAAGTTTGCCCACCTCACCACTTCTATTCAATATAGTACTGGAAGTACTTGCCATAGCAGTTAAGCAAGAAAAAGATGTCAAGGGCATCCAGATAGGAAAGAAGAAGTCAGGCTATCACTATTTGCAGATGACATGATAGTATACTTAGAAAATCCTAAAGACGCCACAGAAAAGCTCCAAGAAATAATAGCTTTGTACAGTAAAGTGGCAGGTTACAAAATCAATACCCCAAAGTTCATGGCTTTCCTATGTATAAATAATGAAATAGAAGAAAGAAATATTTAAAAAGCAATCCCGCTGACAATAGTGCCTCAGAAAATCAAGTATCTTGGAATCAGTTTAACTAAAGAGGTGAAGGACCTATACAAAGAAAACTACAAAACACTACTTCAAGAAATAAAAAGGACACTAGAAAATGGAGACACATTCCCTGCTCATGGACAGGGAGGATTAATATTGTCATAATGGTAATACTGCCCAAAACATGATATAGATTCAATGCAGTCCCTATAAGAATACCCATGACATTTTTCAAAGAAATAGACAAAACACTTCTGAAATTCATATGGATCAATAAACCTCCATTAATACCTAAAGCAATGTTTGGGAAAAAGAAGATGGGTGTCATCACTTTCCCCAACTTCAAACTGTACAACAAAGCAGTAGTAATTAAAACAGCAAGGTATTGGAATAGAAACAGACCCACAGACCAATGGAGCAGAGTTCAATATTCTGATACAGAGTCTCAAGTTTATAATCACTTAATCTTTCATTTAAAAAAGCAAGAAATGTGAAGTGGAACAAGGAACTCCTCTCCAACAAGTGGTGCTGGGAAAAATGGACAGCTACCTGCAAAAATAGAACTCAGACCTCTGTCTAACTCCAAGCACAAAAGTCAGATCAAATGGATTAAAAACCTCAATATCAGACTTGAATCTATAAGGTACATGGAGGAAAATGTAGTCAGAATCCTGCATGAAATTGAAGCTAAAGTTACCTTCAAGGATGAAACACCACTGACCAAGCAAGTGAAAACTAATATAAACAAATGGAACTACATTAAACGGAGAAGCTTCTGCACCTCAAAAGAAACTGACCAAAATACAGAAAGAACCCATGGAATGGGAAAAATTATTTACTCAATATATATCAGATAGAGGTTTAATATCCAGGATATATGACTCTGGAAGAACTTTACAAGAAAAAAAACTCCAACCCTATCAAAAAATGGGGAGAAGAAATGAACAGAAACTTCCTCAAAAAAGAAGTTCAAATGGCCAAAAGGCACATGAAAAAATGCTCTACATTGCTAATCATCAGGGATATGCAAATTGAAACAACGATGAGATATCGTCTCACACCACAGAGACTGGTACACACCAAAAAGAACAAGAGCAACCAGTGCTAATGTGGATGCGGGGGGGGGGGGGAGGGACTCTCTTTCATTGTTGGTGGGAATGCCGACTGGTACAGGCTTTTGGAAAACAATATGGACATTCTTCCAAAAACTAGAAATTGAGCTTCCATATGACCCTCCAATATCACTTCTGGGAATATATCCCAGACATGCAAAAAAAACCCAAAAAACAAAAACACAGTAGAAATGACATCTGCACTTGTATGTTTATTGAAGTACTGTTCACAATATCCAGAATCTGGAAAAAACGTGAGTGTCCAGAACAGATGAGTGGCTAAAGAAACTTTGGTACATCTACACAATGGAATATTATGCAGCTGTTAGAAAAGTTAAAATCATGAAATTTGCATGTAAGTGGATCAACATGGAGAGTATCATGCTAAGTGAAATTAGTCAGAAAGATAGAGACAGGCATAGAATGACTGCACTCATTTGTGGAATATAAAGTAACATAATAAGAGACTAATGCCTAAGGACAGTAGAGATAAGGGCCAGAAGAATTGATCCATATTTTGGAAGCCTGCCTCACTGTGCTGGGGGAAAATGAAGTTGGGATGGAGAAGGGAGTGCTAAGTCCCTTAATGATGGATGGAGTGAGCACTCAGGTAGAAGATGAGTGCTTAAAGTAGACTAAGGACCAAACATGATGGCCTCTTAGCATCTGTATTACAAACTACAATGTCCCAAAGTAGAGAGAGCATAAGAAGGAAGGTGCCTGCCACAGAGGCAGGGGATGGGAGGGGGTGGGGGTGGCGGGAGAGATACTGGGAACATTGGTGATGGAAAATGCGCACTGATGAAGGGATGGGTGCTTGATCATTGTATGACTGATCTTTCATGAAACTTAGTCATGAAAGTTCGTACTGTGTCTTACATGATTCAATTTTTTTTTAAAAAGCACAGTCATGGTAGAATAAATGCAGAAAGCTGACTTAACAGGCAACTTCCCATTTATCAGAAAGAGCTCAGGAATTCACAGAAATATTAAAATTGAAGGATGGGGCAGTGAATAGAATCACTCATAGAAGTTGGCAAGGGGAAACAGACTCCTCTTTGACTATTTTATATTTTTATCGATGATTCTATAAAACAGAGAGAGACAGAGACAGGGAAAGTAAATATCTCACCCTAAAATTTTCCAAAAGAGGCAGAAATCTCTGTTCTGGGCATCTACCCACATCCCAAACTGGGATATATCCTCTCTGAACTGTGGTTCAGGTTCATTTGGGTGGTACCACAGTTTCTCCATATCCAAAGATCTCAGAATTTACATCTCGAAGGGCATGTTCTTTTTTTTCCCTAAAGGTCATGTTCTTTATGCCTTTGGGTTAATTCAGGGCTAGATAATTTCTTCTTGCTTTTATTATTTCCATAAACTAATTACCACCCCTCCTTTATCTATCTATCAGCAGCGTTAATGCTCTTGGTTATATTTAATCTATAAGTATAAATAAGTATAATTCAAAATCACACCCAACGTGGGGCTCAAACCCACAACCCTGAGATTAAGAGTCTCATGCTCTACTAACTGAGCTAGCCAGGAGGTTACAAGTTTTCTTGTTACGGTTACGGTTTCTGTTGTACAAGAGAGAGACATCCATGACATCGTCAACTATCGCCCAATCTGCCTGTTGTCCGTCATCTACAAGTTGTTCACTCGTCATCCTGAACAGAATAGGTGAAAGACAACCATGCGAGCAAGCTGGGTTCTGAAAAGGATTCAGCACAATTGACCATATCCACACAGTGACGAAGCTCATTGAAGTTTTGAAGAGTTCAAGATGCTGCTCTGTCTAACCTTCATAAATTTAAAGAAGGCCTTTAATTCTGTTGAGACTGAAGTGATCATTGAAGCCCTAGCCAAACAGGGTGTTCAAACTCAGTACATCAAGATCCTCCACGAGCTGCATTACGAATTCAGGATTTTACCATTCTACAAGGAAGTGATCATTGACGTAAAGAGAGGGATTCAGCAGGGCGACACCATTTCACTGAAACTCTTCAGTGCCACTCTAGAGAACATCATTCGACGACTGAAATGGGAGGAATGGGAGTGAAGATAGATGGTCAGTAACTACACCTCCGCTTCACTGATGACTTCGTTCTAATAACACCAAACATTAGCCAAGTGGCATAAATGCTGGCCGACTTCGACCTCGTGTGTGGAAAGGTCAGACTGCAGCTGAATATCAGCAAAACAATGTTCATGAAAATCAAACTAGTCCCTGATGTTCCATTTGCTCTCAACGGAATGAACATCTCTGAATGCAGCAGCTATGTATACCTGGGTTGAGAACTCAACATGAGGAACAACTGGGAGCCAGAACTGTGCAAGAGGAAGAGAGCAGTGTGAAACACCTTCAAGAGCATTGAAGAAGTGGTTAATAGGACAAAGAACTTCTGGCTCTGGGCACATCTTTTTGACTCCACCATTCTTCCTGCACTAACATATGCCTCAGAGACCTGGGCTCTATGAAAACAGGACGAGAGCGCTATCCGGGTCTTCCAAAGAGGAATAGAAAGAGCTATGCTAGGAGTATCATGTTTCACTCAAGTGACAGAAGGAATCCAGAGTTCCAACCTTCATTGATGATCAAGAATCAGGGACACTGTCTCACTTGCCAAGGCACCAAAAATCAGATGGGCTGGACACATCATGCGATTTAGAGACGACCGCTGGACTAGAGCTGTTACCGACTGGATTCCACGGGATGTCAAAAGACTGTGTGGCCGCCCATCTACGAGATGGTCAGACTTCTTCGTCAAAACCCTGAACAAACGGTTTGAGGCTCTTCGTGTTTCTGGAGTGAGCAGATACCATTGGGCTACACTAGCACATGACAGGGACAAATGGAGACATTACCGGCACCCACTCTAGCAAATAGAAGATCAACAGGATGACAAGTGATACAAGTGATACAATTCACAATCACTCTGCTGAAACTTGGATACCAACCTGAGTAAGTCCCAGTCTTGGAATAAAGGGTATAATTTCTATTGTATGTGGCTGCTTCTGCAGAGTATAAACTATTTGTAAACAGCACTTGTGTGTTTTGAAAATAAAATTCATTACCATAGACATGTGTAATACAAATGGCTTGACATTTGTAAACTATAATGCAAATAGCTTGCAGAATATTAGAACTCTGTCTTGAGACCCTCTTTCTTTGAGCTGCTTTTATGTTATGAAACTTGCAAATTGTCATAAAGAAATGTCAAAAACTATGGACAGTTGTTTTTGAGTCTCTGGACTGATAATGATCAGCTCTGTACCATTCTTTTCTTTTTTTAAATTTAATAACAGTGAGATGGAAACTTACAAAGCTGTTCATGATTAGGTTTCAATCATACAGTATTCCAACACCCATTCCTTCACCAGTGTACATTTTCTAGCACCAATGTCCACAGTTTCCCTCCCACCACCCCTCTCCCCCACCTTCAGTATGTCTTGCCTCTATGGCAGGCACTTTTCTTTTTTACCTACTCTATTTTACCTACCTTCCACCTACACACACATGTGGCAAGCTTCCAAACATTGACCAGTCCCCCTGGCCACTGTTTTCTCTGGCCTTGGATATTAGTCTCATGCTCTTTTCTTCTTCATCATCATCATCATCATCATCATCATCATCATCATCATCATCATCATCATCATCCCGTTGATTGCCGGTTTTCTTAGAGCAGTCTCAGTAATGTCTCCATTCGTCCTAGCCCTTAGATTTTAGAAGTCTCTTGTTACTCGTCCTTCTCAACAGTGACACATTGGAGGCTCTTTTAGAGTCAAGGAAATGAGACCCACCATTGTTACTGGTTTTGACCTATGAATACGTCATGGGGAGTTTGCCAGGCTCTCCTATGTGGGCAGGAAACTCTCAGTAGCTTGCCAGATTCTCCGAGAGGGAGAACGAGGCTATAAGATGTTGCATTTCGGGAGCTTGATTTTATAGTCTCTGAATATTGGCCATTGATGGGATTACACAGTGCCAGGGGCAGTTTCTGGGTATGACCGCCTAGTTACTGGAAAATGGGGGATCTGGGTGGAAGAGGCCCAGTCTTGATTCAAGCAGATTTAGAGACCTCAGCCCCATGTCCCACATACCTTTTTTTATATACCGCAAATGAATGCAGTCATTCTAATCTGTCTTCTTCTGAATCATTTAACTCAGCATGATACTCTCCATGCCCATCCTTCTACAGGCAAGTTCATTTTTCCTAATGGCTGCATAGTATTTTATTGCATAGATGTACCATAGTTTCTTTATGCAGCCCTCTGTTTTCATGTGCTATTTTTTAAATATCCACCAAAATTTGCTGTCTTCAAAGGTAATCAGTTACATTGTCCTCCTTGGATGAATAACCTAACAGTTATTTTTCAAGTTGACAACTTTTTGCTTCATTGTTTTTTTTTTGTCTTCCTAATAGCATTATCTACTTGCTTCCTTCTTCTGATTCATCACCTATTTATCAAGCACGGATTCTATAGGGTTCTCTTCTGTCTTATGCTCAAGGCATTTCCTACATCTTCAAAGTTATTTTGATCACTCTTCCAACACATATTCTAGATACACTAGAAATTTTCCCTAGCACTTAGACTCATAGCAAAGTAAGGAAACTCAAATTTAATTACACGTGATGTGCCTTATTTGATGGAACTAGAGAAAATTACAAGTGTTTAAAAATATATTATATTAATAAGGACTAAGTAATTTTTTAAACTAATTACTGTATCATTTATTAGCTGTCATTAAACCCACGTTAATTAAATAACATGTAAAGTTAAGTAGAAAGATAGATAATTTCCTAAAGGAGATGAAATTGTGATTTAAATATCTTTCTTAGTTGGTTGAATAGACAGGCATGTATAGAGCTGTATAATTCATCCAGGACTGAAACTATAGGATGATGAAACTATAGATGATGAAAAACACACAGATGGAGCATTATGGGAGCAGGAAATGGGATTTCTCTTTAGAGAATTGACGTAGAGATATAGATAAGGGGACCCTGAAGATGTTTTTTAAAAGTTTTTAATTTTTTTTATTGAATTACCATGAGATACACATTTTGTGATTGAGTTTCAGTCATACAATGTTCCAACACCCATCCCTTTATCAGAGCACATTTCTGATCACTAATCTTCCTCCTCCCCCACTCCCTGCCTGCCTCTGCCTCATGGCAGGCTCTTTTCTTCTCTCTCTCTCTGTCTCTCTGTCTCTGTCTCTTTCATTGTATCTCTCTCCTTTTGGGCATTATGTTTTGCAATACAGGTACTAGAATGTTATCATGTTTGTTCCTTTACCTACTTTCAGCTAGCAGTTCTAATCCAGAGTGGTCATTTCCAACTATCATTGTCATAGTAGTCCTTTCTCTATACTAACTGCCCTCTCCCCCCATCACTTGAGGTAAGCTTCCAACCATGGACCAGTCCTCCTGGCCCTTGTTTCTACTGCCCTTGGGCACTAGTCTCATACTATGGTTTTTCTTTTATATATTCCACGAATGAGTGTGGCCATTCTATGTCTGTCCCTCTCCCTCTGACTCATCTCACTCAGCATGATACTCTCCTTGTCCATAAGCGAATTTCATTAACTTCATTTTTCTTGGTGGTTGCATAGTATTTCATTGTGTAGATGTACCATAGTTTCTTTATTCTGTGGTCTTGGCAACATACTTTTGGGAAATAAATTTAAGCAGAGTTTTCCTAGCTTTGAAGTAGGCCAAAGGCATGAAAACCACATCTTTGATACATACAAACCGTGAGACTTTGGAGAAAAGAAACTGAGATACCATCCAGATGCAGAAATCCAAGGGTCCACCCAGAGAAGAGTGGACCCTTCTGAAAAGGAGAAGCTACAGAAAATCCATGAGATTATAAGGAGAACACCAACAGTGCAAGGCTTTCCTGTGACAACGCCCAGATCAACTTTTATGTATGCAAAACTCCAGAAATACACATTCAGAAGAACTGTATAAAAGCTCCTCCCAAAAGCCATTGGGACTTTCAAAGATTTCCCCTTGGACAGGTATCTTACCTGCTTGTCTCAATGTTTCTTTGCTTGCCTGTTTCCACTCCAGAGAAGCCTGTGTTCTCTCTTGAACATGTCCTTCTCTCTCCCCTCACGTCTTTCTAAGTAAGCTTCAATGGAACCTACCTTGCCTCACCATTTCACCTCCTCCTGGGATTCTTTCCTGTGAGTGAGCGATGCATGTACTAATATTGTGATCCAGCTTAGGCATTTCCCCAGCACAGGTGGCTGACGTGGGTCAAGCAGAGAGGTAGAAGCACTCTCTTCTGACTGAACACAGTGGCCACTCAACACCTTTATTGCAAACCACAACAGCTAATTAGAGAGAGAGAACATAAGGGAATGCCCTGCCATAGTGGCAGGGTGGGGTGGGGGGAGATAGGATTGGGGAGGGTGGGAGGGATGCTGGGTTTACTGGTGGTGGAGAATGGGCACTGGTGAAGGGATGGGTTCTCCAACTTTGTATGAGGGAAACATGAGCACAAAAATGTATAAATCTGTAACTGTACCCTCACGATAATTCACTAATTAAAAATAAATAAATTTTTTTAAAAAAGAAGCACTCTCTTCTGGAGTCTTCCTCCTTGCTCTCCACTTTAATGTGTCACTGGGAACAGAATGACTGTCTTCTGTTTTACTCTGTTGCAGTGGTTGCTATGATCTTTTCCTTGGTTAAAAATGCAGTATATGAACGTCAGCTAGTGTGTTTACTGGGTATCTCTTAGGTGCCAGGCATTGAGGTCTTAGAAGCTCAGGATTTATATAAACAAAAATATGTTCTCCTGAATTTGGTGTCATATGAACAGGAAGGCAGAGATCTGGGTGACAGTATATGACCAAGCTAATATTTAAAATATGTGATTGCTGAGTATTGCTAAAGATGTAAACATAGTAACATTCTCATCACTCATTACATTTCATCATAGGAAATATAGAGTCAGGACCAGAGATGTAACTCAGTGATTGAGCACTTTGCATTTTATGAAAGCCTGGGTTCAACACAAATTTTTTGAGTCATGTAATAAACTGGTTTTTTAGAAGCCTACCTTTTAGTATTTCCATGTGATGAAAGGGGGAAAAGTTACAAAACAAATACTATACGCTACTTTAAGTTTGCATCTTTTTATTTTTATTTTTTTAATTTACTATTTATTTATTTATTCATTTCTTTATTTGCATTTTGGGTCACACCCAGCAATGCACAGGGGTTAATCCTGGCTCTGCACTCAAGAATTACTCCTGGCGGTGCTCAGGGGACCATATGGGATGCTGGGAATCGAACCCGGGTCGGGCGCGTGCAAGGCAAATACCCTACCCGCTGTGCTATCGCTCCAGCCCCCAAGTTTGCATCTTTTTAAAAAGTGTTTTTTCTTTCCTAAGTTTCCTCCTCTTTCCCTTCCCTTTGTTGTTTTTGCATGACCAGAGCTTATAGTGCTTGCACACCTGGTTGTAGTGCATCAGAGATTGAGCAGTTTTTGTGCCACCTGGGCTCACAAATAGCAGTGCTCCTGCAATTGTACTCAACATGTAGTAGTGTGGAGCAAGGGATCAAATTCACAGCCTTATGTTTATGTTTGTGAAATTACTCAGTACCTCAGTGGCTACTCTACCTTTGAAACATACCCCTCCTGCCTCTCCTTTTTAATTTTTTTTTTTTGCGGCCACTTCCAACAATGCTTAGGGGAGAATCCAGATTCTGTGCTTTGGATGATCTCTGCATTGCTTGTGGGACCATGCAGTGCTAGGAATTGAACTCAGACCTCCTGCATGCAAAAGATGCAGTAAGGTCACAGAGCTGTCTCTCTGACTCTGAATTCTAGTAACGTTAAGTATCATGCTTTTTTAAAATTTCACTTCATGACTTATACAAACTCTAATGCCAACTGATGTCAACTGAATTTGAGTTAAAATGTAATTTTTACATTAAATAATTCTATTACACTCCAAATTTTTATATTAAAAAACATCTTTGGGCCAGAGAGATAATACACAGATTAAGGTACTTGCCTTGCATTCAACCTCAGTTCAATTCCTGACACATCATATGGTCCCCTTAGGCACCAGCAGGAATGATTCCTTAGCACAGACCCAGGAGTAAGACTTGAGCATGGCTGCATATGGCCTAAAAAATATAAATATATATAACAATATGTACATACATATTGATGTATACATTCCCACCATTGCCTCTGATCTGAAAAATATTTCTAGCATCCAGTGTTAAAATAAAAAAAAGAGACCCCCAAATGGAGACACTTGTCCTCACCTCCAAGATTTAATACTTAATTGCAGTTCCAGCCCCTCCAAGGAATGCTATTAGAACCAGTTGGTCTGGAATTTCCTAGTCATCCTTCGCAAGGGAACATGTCTGACAGTCTCCTCCAGTTCTTTCAGGGAAGGCAGCCTTGCTTGTAATAATCCACTCTCTAATCTCTGATCCTATCTATAGAAAGTCTTCCATTTTGTATAATCCTTTGGAGCTTCTTTCTACTTGCTAGATGGGATGCTGCCCAATTCATGAGTCATTTAATAAAGCCAATTACTTGTTCAAAATTACTCAAATGAATTTTGTTTTTTTAGCAGAAATTGTCTATTTTGACATTGTGGATCAAATATGAGCAAAATTGCCTTTTGGATAGCACTGTAGCACTGTCGTATCATTGTTTATTGATTTGCTCGAGTGGGCACCAGTAACGTCTCATTGTGAGACTTGTTGTTTCTGTTTCTGGCATATCAAATACCCCACAGGTAGCTTGCCAGGCTCTGCCGTGTGGGCGGGATACTCTCAGTAGCTTGCCAGGCTCTCCAAGAGGGACAGAGGAATCGAACCAGGGTTGGCTGCGTGCAAGGCAAACGCCCTACCCGCTGTGCTATCACTCCAGTCCCACCTCCTGTCTCAGGGGCTGGGGTGATAGCACAGCGAGTAGGGCATTTGCCTTACCTTTTGAATACGAAGAAAAAATACAATGGAAAACCACACAATCATTTTTTTAGAGAGAATTATCTGTGGTTTAAATGTAATGCATAAAATGCCAAGATTTTTAGAACAATGATAACTTTACAATCATACCTCTGAAGTATTAATCGTACTATGAATTATTGGAAAATATGCTTAACAATGTGATCAGGAGTGAAACTAGTCCAAAGAAATTAAGAGCAGCAAACTCTAGCCAAGGATGCTTGTCCTTGTCATACTCTCCCAGATACTTACTCTTCCCCTAAACTAAAAATTAAGACAAGTTCCTCAGTGTGTCTTTACTTTGCTTATGTCTGTCCATATGCAAGGTGCACCTCAGAAGTCCGTGAAGGGGCTGACTGTTTGTTCTGAAGCTGGTTTGTTCTGGTTTGTCCTGGAGCTTACCGGTCTGCATCCCACCCTCTCTCCATTCTTTTCCTATGAAAATTCTGCCAGTAACTGTGACGACCAGGGAGTTGTTTTGAGGTCATGAGTCCACAATCTTCCACTTGCCTGATAAAGCTCAACCTATCACCTGGTCTCTCGACTGATTTCCTTCATCCTCTTTCCTCCTACTCCCTCCCTTCCCGTTACCCCTCAGATTTCTCTAAATAAAACTTCTTTATTTACTGTCTCTTCGTGAAATTCCTTTTCTGAAGGAAGGCACAAAAAACCTGACAAACCTGTGCCGACATGAGGGCTGACTTTTCCTACAAAGAGCAATTTTTCACTGCAGCCCAAGTCTATTCAAGTGGTGGGGACCAGCTGGACCCCAGACATGGCTTGACAGCAGCTTTGTGGGAGCGCGAAGTCCCTTTCTTCCACACTGTCCAAGTGCTCATGGCAAACCTGACCAGTTCTAACCCTCCTAAGCTTTCCTTCTAGGGACTGAGGTTGATAGAGCTGGGAGATGGTAGCACTATCTCCTGAAGGCTTACCTCCCTTGTCTCCACTTAATTTATGTCACCTGAAATATTAACATGAAGCTTACTTCTCCCCAGCAGCAAGGAAATTACAGAATGATTGCTGTGAGTTTCCACTTAGGGGTGAGAGTAAAACTGTGGTTAGTTTAGGGGTTAAATCTTGGTAGGGATTGAAAGAGGAAACCTCAGTTTCCGCTTGCTAACTTCTGCAAGCACCTTCATTTTGCTGCTCCCATCCTACATTTCGAGCATTCCTGCAAATTCCTGGGCTCTTTCCGAGATAGAAGTTTGCAATTTCTCAAGACCATAAACTTTGTCCCAGACTTTGGTTTCATAGGAGACTAAGAGATAAGGGACAATATTTGGCCATAAGGTGAAATATGTAACCTAAAATGTGTTATGGAAAAAAAAAGACACACATCAGTCCCCACTCTTAGCAACACAATAGTTCTAAATTATCAAGACATTACTGGGAAACTAATGGGAATCCTCTGATACTTTGTTTAATAAGTAACACAAAGACCCAGTTTTCCCATAAAAGCCTACAAAACCATTCCTAATTTAGAGTCTCTAAATTAAGAGTCTCTTGCCCCCGGGCCTGGCTGTCTTCACTGGGGACTTTCAGGGGGGTGGGTTGAGTTTCTCTCCCCACCCCGGGCAGAGCCCCAGCAGTCGAAGAGCTCCCAAATCCAGCCACAGCCATGCTCAAGACCACTCTCCACATGCTTGGACGAGCCTCATGCATGAAGGAACCGGCAGAGGAACCCAAGTATGTGGGACCCGGGGCTGAGCTCTCCAAGCCTGCTCGGATTGGAACTGGGCCTCTTCCACCCAGATTCCCCATTTTTCAATAGCTAGGCAGTCACAACCAGAAACTGCCCCCAGTGCCATGTAATCCCATCAACGGCCAACATCCAGAGACTATATAAAACCAAGCTCTTGTAAGCGCTTGTGGCCATGAAGTGGCTGCGCAGCATCTTATAACCTAGTTCTCCCTCTTGGAGAACATGGCAAGCTACTGAGAGTTTCTTGCCTGCATGGGAGAGCCTGACAAGCTCCCTGTGGCATATTCATATGCCAAAAACAGTAACAGTGTTGGGTCTCATTCCCTTGACCATGAAGAGTCTCTGATGCAGAACTGCTGGGAAGGACGAGTAAAGAGAGGCTGCAAAAATCTCAGGGCTAGGACGAATGGAGACGTTATTGGGCCTGCTTGAGCACATGGATGATCAATGGGATGACAGTGATACAGTGATACAGTGACTAAGTTCCTCCTCAACTAAGAAGTTTCTTTCTCTTTTACTTTTCAATAAACTCTATTTCTAACTTTAAGTCTAGGCATTTTTATTACACAAAATATTGCCTAAAATATTTATTGATATTTTTATTCTTGACAATATTGAATAACCTGGGAGCTATAGAGGAACACAGAGACCTACATCACTGGACCTGCAGCAAGACTACCATGAAGGACTCCATTTAAGCCTCTTTCTTACTTTTAACAAGTGGATTGAATGTTTTAAGTTTCATGTTTTCATTGTGCGGGGGAGGCTGAGACAGAAATTTGGGATTCTGAAGAATGAAATTTTGAGTAGCTAACTTAGTTTAACTGACATTTTTTAATTGGTTTTAAAAAATCCGATTTACATATCCTAAATGTATAATAATGTTTACATGTGACTCACATTTAATTTAATTTGTAATTGAATGTGACATGTGACTCTATTAAATTAAATTATTCATGGAAAGCACCAAGACCAATCCTCTGGCTCAAAGAAAAATATTAAGTGCATTAGTGTTTCAACCCCTTACTTCTTAATTAACTTTAGCAACCATGTCTGTTGGGTTGGGCTATATCACTATACCCAAAATTAGCTAAACTGTCTAAGGAAAAAAAGCATATCTTTTATCTTAATTTAAGGTATGTGTTGATGGGACTGGAGCAATAGTACACTAGATAGGGCATTTGCCTTGCACACAGCCGACCCGGGTTCAATTCCCAGCATCACATATGGTCCCCCAAGCACCTCCAGGAGTAGGTGCAGAGGCAGGAGTAACCCCTGAGCATTGCTGGGGTTATATATATATGTCCTTGGTTTGAAAAGAGTAGTGTCATTTCATCCCCCAAGTGCAGAAATTTTGCTTTTATTTTGGAGTCACACCCAGTGGAACTTTTGGCTCATTCCTGACTCTGCATTCAAGAATCACTTCATGGGTCAAAATAGGATGCAAGGATCAGTCAACCTGGACCAGCCATGTAAGGCAAGTGCCTTACTTGTTGCACTCTTGCTCCAGACCTCCACCTCCAATTTTTTTATGATACAATTATGTTGTCCAACCTAGAGGAATTTATAGCTTTGCTGCCACATTTTGAGAATACAGTCAGATGCAAGTAAGTTCCCTATTATCTTACATAAGTGTAAGGGAGGTGGATTTTTTGAAGGGCAGTGATGTGATCTAGAATGGTCAAAATAGAGTGTGGATTGAAATTTAGTGATTGAAAAGACAATGAAGAGAGCATTTCCTGGGAGAGTGAATGTTTCCTCACCTTCATGCAAAATAAGGAGGTATTAATTTTGTTGGTATCTCCCAAATGGTGTTCTGGGGCCATTCTTGGTGGTCCTTGGCCAACATTGATTTAAATGAAAGGGCCCAAAGATGCAGAGTTGCTTGACCCTTCATTTCCAGGGACAACCCTGGCCACTTCCAGGGCTCAGGGCAGTGCTTGGAGGCCTGGCAGCAGTTGGCAGGGGTGGTGTGTGTGTGTGTGTGTGTGGTGTATATGTGGGGTTGTGATGTGGTGCCAGAGCTTGACGTTGGGATCTGGTGCTCATAGGGCATTCCTTCCTGATTGCTGAGATATTTTCCCTGCCCATAACAAGTAGTTCCTTAAAGATAGTTTGAAATTTCCTGTGCAGATTGATGCTATACAGAGGTTTTGGCTAGAAGACCATCCTTAAAGGAACTTTGCTTAGGTTGTGTTCAAAATATCCTTTTGAAATTTAAAGGTCACAAAATCAACAAAACAGTCTTGGAAAAAGAAAATAAGTTGGTTCAAGGTTTTGTTATTACCTCCAGGGACAGTTAAATTTTGGTTTGAGATTGTTTTTTATTTCTTTTGGTTTTTGGACCACACCTGGCTGTATTCAGGGCTTATTCCTGGCTCTGTGCTCAGGGATCACACCTGGTAGTGCTGGGAGCCATAATGTGTACCTGGGGTTGGATCTGGATCAGCTGTGTGTAAGCTAAGCGCCCTATCCCTGTACTATATCTATGGCTCTTATTCTTGCGAAAAAAAAAGGTACAATTAAAAAAATTGTAGAGGGCACAACCAACAGAGTTCTAGGTGAGAACGTGCATGTTGGAGATTGAAGTCAGGCTTTCTGCAGGCACAGCCTCTCATGTTTACCTCCTCCCTTACTTGGGCTATGGACTGACCTATACTTTTTGTTTGAAAGTTCTCAGTAATTATTTAATAAAGGTTTTTTTCTTTGAAAAAGAAAAGTTTTTTTATGTTTTCTGAAGAATTAGATTTGTTTTTCTATGGTTCTGTTAATTAGATTTTGTAAACTTTGAATGGTTTGAGTTTACTTTTGTTTTCTAGGTCTTTCCACAGAGTATATGGTTTGAAAGAGGAATCCTACAGGAAAGCCATAATGTTTTATGTAATCCAATCTGAGAAGTGGTCTTCCACCAGTTCTACTGTTGGCTATTGCTCACCAGACCAACCTTAGTAGAGTGGAAGGACACCTTACACAGGTGTGAGTACACAAGGAAGGATCTTTGTTGTTCATCTTGGAAGCCTCTAGTGAGAAGTTAGCTGATTCTGTGGTCACATGATCTACTCTTCCTGCCTCATGTCATTCACCCCATCCTTTCCTCTCAGCTTACCAAGATCACACACCCTTAACCACAAATGATCTAAACCTAAACCTAACGTAGTTCTCATTTTAGAGAGAAGTAAAAATAAAAAATAAAAATCTTGGCTCATTGATTATTGGGGGTGTGGGAGGGATCCCTATATCAACATTTAATGTTTTAATAATTAAAAACATAATTTGCAATATTTGTATGAGGATTGTCCATATACCTTTACCCAGATTCCCAATTTTTAATGTTTGTCACATTTCCCTACAAGTTCAAAAGCCTAAATTCTGAATCTAATTAAAAAGATGTGTAATTCAAGCTACAATTTCACTTTTTACATTTTCATTTTTATATCTTATGTTTTTAATATTTTTAATGTCTTGGAGAAGTCCTCAAATCCTTTATTCCCTTCCCTTTGATTTCTTATCTGAAATGTGATTGTTAGGATTGTTTTAAGAATTCAATGAGATGTGTGTGCATACAAGAAATTTAGTGAAAGCATGGCAGATACTAAGTGCTCAATAACTATTTATTAGGGTCAGAGAGGTAGTATGATGTTAAGGCCTTTGCCTTGCACATAATTGACCACAGTTGGCTCCCTGGTACCACATATGGTCCTCAAACACTGCCAGAGTGACCCCTGAACAGAGAGCCAGCAGTAAGCCCTGAGCACAGTAGGTTGTGGATCTGAAAGCAAACCAAAACAAAGCAAAAAAACCCTATTAGTCATTTATTTATTGATTCCTTCAAAATATTTAAGGAGCAATGTGTTGCTATTGTATGATGTGTCTTTGATATCAAATACTCTTAACACTTCTGATGATAAATCAAAGGGAAGAGAGTAAAGGATTTTGGAACTTCTCCAAAGATATTAAAAGTATAAAAAATGGAAATGACAATATGAAAGAAAAGGAAATTGTGACTATGGGAAAAAGCAAAGAAAGCACTGGTAACAATAATTTAAATTGTGTAATAAAAGGCACCGATGAAATATAACTATATCTGAGTTTAAAAATAATTTTCAAGAGGAAAAGGGGGAGTTGTAGCTGAAACACACTGACTGAAGCAGAGTGATAGGTACATGAAGTTTCCTTACACTGTGCTGTCTTTTAATATGTGTTCACATTTTCCATGAAAAAGTTCTTTTAAAGGGTACAAAGATATACATACAAAATTAACCACTCTTGAATGCCTAGTAAATGTCACATTTCTTCAGAGTTATGTTGTTTAATTGGTTTGGAAAACAGTATAAAGAGACGATGAATCTTAAGATCTTGGCAGCCACAGAAATTAGCTTCCTGTACCTTCACCATAAACAACATTTACTGTGTCTGGGGAGATAGTACAAGGGTTAGAGCACATGCAAAGCTCTGGTCTGATATCTGAGGCCACATGACCCTCCCCACAAATTGCCCACTGGGACCTCCAAAACACTGTTGGGTATAACCCTGATGGCTCCTAAACACTATTGAAGTGGCCCTGGTGGTCCCTAAAATTGTAGGGACCAAGCAATACTGGACTCTTGGACCCTCACATTAAACACTGGCTAGCTCAGTTGGCCTAGAATTGCCAGAAATGGCGTCCAGGTCCCCTGAGTCCTGCTTGGAGAACCAAAAAATTATTATTTCCATAATGATTTAAAAGCTACTTTTCTGCATTATTTTTACTATTCAGCATTGACATAAATGTATCTAGATAGTTTCCATGGGCTATGACTAAACGATAAGTTATTTACATTGTGCTTATTCTACTGCATATTAATCGTAAATGTGATTTTTAGATGCACTAATCAACTCACACTTTCATTAAGGGAAGTCCAAGCCTTTTCAATGCAATGAGGTTAAATAAATTTAAACATAATAGTTTAAAATTATAAATGACAGTATTATAAGAACTGAGAGGTAAAAGTTTCTTCAGTTTATTTTACTGTTATTTTGGTATAAAGAAATATATACAAGAAGGATTATAAAATTTAAAAGTTTATAAATTAAGGCCCTGGAGATACCACAGGAAGTAAAAGGTTTACCTTGCATCCCCCCACTGACTCTGGTTCAGTCCCTGTGAACCACAGGATGGTCCCCGAGTTTAATCCCCATCAGGCACCAGGTCTGACCCTGAGCACTGAGCCAGAAATACATCCTGAGCACCTCCAGGTGTGGTCCAAATCCTCCTCCCCCCACGTTAAAAAAATACAACAAAGTTTTTCCCAGGTTTAAACCCTTGCAGAGGCAGGAGAAGACAAGAGTTTTGTTTTGGTCTTGATGATAGTGTGAACAGAGAAAGCAGTGTTACAGCAGCCCCCACCCCCGTAAGACCATCTCTTAATTCTTCCTCTCTTGTTCCTCTCTTGTTCTGTGTGCATGATAGCTGTGCCTCAACAAAGGTGAGGATTTATCAGTATTCGAAAGCAATAATATGCACTTAACGTAAGAAGATAACTGCCTTTTGGGATGGAAACCTGGTCCAGAATGCCAAACATTTTCTTTTCCCTCGTCTTTTCTGCCTTCTGATACTAATTGGATTTTTTCCCCAATTACTAACTCTTCTACTAGCAAACTGCCTGATACATCAGTATGGGGCATGAGTGATTCTGTGATGTGTGCTCAGCAAACACCTCCTGGGTGACTTTGTCTTCGGGAGGTAGAAGGGGGTTTGAAGGAGTTTGAAGCAGGAGAGGTTTGGCCATATGTGGTGCTGTTTAGGGTTTGCTTATGGCTCAGAGCTTAGGGATCACTACTGGCAATTTTTAGGGAAGCATATGGGATGCCAAGGATTGGACGGGGTGTGGCAGGCACCTTCCTTCTTGCCTTGGCCCCGTGCAAGGCAAAGCCTTAACCCCTGGGCTCTCTCTCCAACCCTGCTGGGAAACTTTATTTGGTTCAGTTTTCTCACCAAGGCAGGTTTATTTCCAACTGCTTTCCACTAAAAGATAAAATGACTATAGTTATTTTATTTTATTTTTTTAAATTATTATTTTTTTAACAACACGCAGTAAAAATTTATTCATATTAATAACTCCATTTGTCATGGGGGTTGTTGCTTAGATGTATGGGATGGCACATGCATGCTGGCTTTCTGAGGTTACACAGGTGCTGGCTCTCTGAGGTTACACAGGGCTGGCTCTCGGAGGTTGCAAGGTGCTGGCTCTCGGAGGTTACTCTGGTGCTGGCTCTCCGAGGTTGCACAGGTGCTGGCTCTCTGAGGTTACTCAGGTGCTGGCTCTCTGAGATTACACAGGGCTGGCTCTCTGAGAGAAAAGGTCGCGCGGCCGCACTAGCGGCCGCGCGGCTCGGATCTGTCCCAGTCCCGAATCCTGGAGCCCTGTTAGTTGCTGCTCAGTGTCGCCGGGGTTCCATCCGGAGAAGGTGTGCAGGCGGCACCTCCTCCCTCCGGCCCCCCGGTGTTGCTGGCCCCGATTTGGGTCCAGAGCATTGTCCGGGCCACGTTGCTCACCAGAATGCCTGCCGCTTCTCTGTGGATTGTGGCATCAAGATCGACTATAGTTATTTTTGAGCACTGAAAACTAGATTGAAAGTAAGTCTGATTAGCAAGGTAGTGTTGCTTGGAATCTCTCATATTCAAAGTATAATTACAATTTGGAAAATTTAAGAGAAAGCATGCTTGCTCCCACAATTTCTAAATATAATTGAGAGCACAACAGCAAGTTGCAGTTGCCATGTTTTGTATTTGTTGGTCACCAGCACAAAATTTATGTTCCCCAAATGTATTTAAATCTACGTTTAATTTCCTTTTCAGACACAGTCACTAAATTTAAAGAATAATTGGCTTGGGGGGGGATGATATCTCATTTACAAATTACTAATACACATTTACTAGAGAGATAATTATATATTTTTCCAAAATAAAATCTTCCAAAGTTTTCCAAGACAGATGCACTTATTCTATGGCCCATCCCCGATCCCCCAAAAAGTTTTTTTTTTCAATGAAAGCATTTATATCCCTCGCTCTCCAAAGTAAGCTTTAAGAAAAAAGACCCTGGAACCACAAAAACAAAAACAAAAGAAAGAAAACAACATCTAGACTTTTGAAGAGCTCACTTAGTTATAGGAAGTACCATATATTTAAACTTCTCAAACTCAAAAATAAAACAACCTTTGTTGTTTTTATTTTGTTTTGTTTTGTTTTTGCTTTTTGGGTCACACCCAGCGATGTACAAGAGTTACTCCTTACTTTGCACTCAAGAATTACTCCTGGCAGTGCCCAGGGGACCATATGGGATGCGGGGAATCAAACCCAGGTCAGCTGCATGCAAGGCAAATGCCCTACCTGCTGTACTATCGCTCCAGCCCTCAAACAGCCTTTGTTTTAGACCGAACTGTTTCCATGGCAACACTGCAGGATTTCTTTGCTGCCATAAGACATATTAGTAGACTATGGAATTTCCCAATCTTTCCGTCTTGAGCTTGGTCTGCAGTATATATCAAACACTTCATAGGTTTTCTTAGTCTCTTGAACATTCCAAGACTATTTCAGTGTTGTGAGCCTGAAGCCAAGTAGAAGAGGATGTCAAGGCTGAGTATCCTACATGTTACATCCCTGTCCCCCTTCCCTCCCGTGGTCACCAAACTAGTCCCTATGATTCTTTCCCACAGGCCCCAAAGTCAAATCCCAACTTTGTTTCAGTTTCTTCATTCCCTTCTGTCATTCTCCCACTTTCTGTGTTTGGAAAGTACTTGGGGCCTCGGCATCATCACCCCTTTTCCTAGTACGTCTGTAAACAGCCCCATCTTCGACATTTTCAGGTGAAATGCTAATAAATCAGCAAGTTTCTTGTTCTGATTTTTCTCGTTACTCTTTGTGGCTTTTTTCAAAAACACACAGATAAAATAACTATAAGTTTCAGCTCTGAAACTGCCACCATCTTGCACTGCCATCATAGAAAGGTTGTGAATTAACGTGGGGTCTCCATATTTTACAAAGGAGAAAACATTACTGACTCCTGATGTTTCCTCCTATGTTGTGGGAACCCCATCCCTGAATCAGTTTTGGTTGGGCTCTGTTCCTCTCTTCAACTTTCTCAGAGAATTTGGGATTTCCTCTAATAGGTGAGTTCATGAAAATGGCCCTCCTGAGAGGTATATGCTTACCATTTTCCCCTTGCTTCAGGGGACACAGATCACAGAGCAGACATCATCTGTTCTGGTCTTGTACTCCAAGACTTAATAGATTTTAAGAATTGTGCAACCTCCAATAGTAGTTGGAGACTTGAACACCACCTTATCACCTCTGGGTAGATCAAGAAGATTAAAACTCAGCAAGGAAATACTGGCTCTGAAGGAAGAAATTGAATAGAGAGGACTAGTAGATCTATAGAGGACTTTAGGGTTCAGCCCTTTTGAGACGCTTCTCAAAAAATTAGAAATTGAGCTCCCATTTGACCCAGCAATACCACTTCTGGGAATATATCCTGGAGAGGCAAAAAAGTATAGTAGAAAGGACATCTACACTCGTATGTTTATTGCAGTACTGTTTACAATAGCCAGAATCTGGGAAAAAACAAGTACCCGAGAACAGATGACTGGTTAAAGAAACTTTGGTACACCTCCACAATGGAATACTATGAAGCTGTTAGAAAAGATGAAGTCATGAAATTTGCATATAAGTGGATCAACATGGAAAGTATCATGTTAAGTGAAATGAGTCAGAAAGAGAGGGACAGACATAGAAAGATTGCACTCATCTGTGGAATATAAAGTAACAGAATGGGAGACTAACACCCAAGAATAGTAGAGAAAAGGACCAGGAGGTTAGCTCCATGGTTTGGAAGCTGGCCTCACATGCTGGGGGAGAGGGCAGCTCAGATAGAGAAGGGAACACAGGGTAAAGGGTGTTCTGAGGACCCGCTCAGGATGGGAGATATGTGCTGGACATAGACTATAGACCAAACGTGATAGCCACTCAATACCTCTATTGCAAACCACAACACTCAAAAGGAGAGAGAGAACAAAAGGGAATACAGGGCCACAGAGGTGGAGTGGGGGTGAGGGGAGGATAAGGTAGGGATGGTGGGAGGGATACTGAAAGTATTGGTGGTGGAAAATGGGCACCTATGGAGAGATGGGTACTCAATCATTGTGTGACTGGAATGCAAGCACGAAAGTTTATAACTGTAATTGTCCCTCACTGTGATCCACTAATAATAAAAAATTAAAATTAAAAAACAAAAGAATTGTGTCACCTCACTGGTATCCCAGTGGGGCTGTGTATCTGGGAGGGTCACTGGCCTCCAGATTTAAGCCAGTCTCTTCACTGTCTGCTGTACCAGTAATAAGGTTCTAGCCCACGCTTCTTTATGTCATTATCTCAGTTGGCTCTGCATGCTGTACTATTGGGCTCTTCCCAGTAATGATAGCACAACCAATATTTGCTTTCTTAAATTCCTTGTTCCTGGGAATATGACATTATATGTATCCAATTATATGTCCTAAGGTTCATCTGGTGAGTGTTTGTTGGCCCTATAGCCCATTCTACAAAAAGAGTGTGATGAAATGTTGCCATACACATCATCATCATCATCATCATCATCATCATCATCCCATTGATCATCAAATTTCTCGAGCAGTCTCAGTACATCTCCATTCATCCTAGCCCTGAGATTTTAGAAGTTTCTCTTTACTTGTCCTTTCCAATGGTGCTGCATTGGAGGTTATTTCAGTGTCAGGGGGAATGAGATCCATCATTGTTATTGGTTTTGGCATATGAATACGCCATGGGGAATTTGCAAGGCTTTCCCATGTGGGCAGGAAACTCTCGGTAGCTTGCCAGGCTCTCCCAGAGGGAGAACTAGAACATAAGATGTCTCAAGGCCTCAAAGTGGCCTCACACTTTCGGGAGCTTGGTTTTATAGTCTCTGGATGTTGGCCGTTGGTGGGATTACACGGCTTGGGGGGCAGGCTCTGGGTGTGACCGCTTAGCTACTGGAAAGTGGGGGATCTGGGCAGAAGAGGCCCAGTCCTGATCCAGATAGGCTTGGAGGTCTCAGCCCTGGGTCCCACACACCTGGGTTCCTCTGCCGGTTCCTTCATGCGTGAGGCTCATCCGAATATGTGGAGAGGGGCCTTGAGCATGACTGTGGCTGGGCTCCAGAAGTTTTTGGCCACGGGAGCTCTGTTCAGGGCAAGGAGGGAAACTGAAGCCCACCCCCTCAGAGGGGCCCTGGTGAAGACAGCAGAGAGTGTCTTGCCCCTCCTCGAGCCTGGCTGGCCATACACATATTGCAATTATGTGGAGTTTGTATTATTAAAATGTTGTATTCTTAAGGGTCTGGAGAGAGTACAGTGGATTGGAGGCTTGCCTTGCATGCAGTCAATTTGGGTTTAATCCCTGGCACCCCATATGATCCACTGAGCCCCAACTGGAGTGTTCCCTGAGCACGAAGACAGGAGCAAACTCTGAGCACCACAGGGTGTGGCCCCCAAACCAAAGAAAATAACTCCAAGAGTGTGAAGAATGGGTTTTCTTTTTCTGAAAAAGGAATGATAGCTCAAGTAAATTTTGAAGCTTCTGTTAACTAAAACCTATATGGACCTTCACAAACATCTGCTACAATCCTGTTGTTTGGTCAAATAACAACAAAGGAGAGAAAACTAACAACCATACATTTTTAAACCAGGAAAAGAACTAAGTTTGATCTCCAGTATACCCTGAACACACACACACACACACACACACACACACACACACACACACACACACATGCACGCACGCACAAGAAAAGAAAACAAACCAAAATTTCCCACTTTTTAGAAAGCTACTAAGATAGATTTATACCTCAGTTCTACTACTTTTTAGTAGTTTTGTGACTTATTGTCAGAGGTTTTATTTCCCCCATTCCAATATAATGAAAACTAAAAAAAAACCAACAAACTTTTTGCTTTCTTTCACTGTCTTAGTAGAAATCTCCCTCTCTTTCCTCTGTGCTGGAAATTCCCTAAGAGCATAATTTGAATTGGTAGGGGGATTTATAGCTTGATTCCTCTCACACAGAGTGTTGGAAAGTGACTGTAATGTCCTCATGTTACCCGAAGTTAATCAAAAGCACAGAAAAATACTTCTAACTCACTTTTAAGCAGAAATGGCCATTAATAATGTGTTTCCACACACTATTACCTTATTTCCATTAAAGGTGACAATATAAACAATAGTAGATGCTAATTTGAAATTTCAGTTTTGTGTTCTTCCATAGCAAGTCATCAAAAAGTTATAAAATAAATAATGAGACCCAGATTGAGACTATTTGGTAATTCCTGTATGGAAGACCATTAATAATAAAAGTGGTTATAATATATCTCAGATAGTTTCTATCCTTTAGAGACATTGCTTATGCTTCTAATCTTCTCTAAAGTAGGTCATTCATGAGAAATAGAATTTTCTTTAATGCATCAATTACTATTAAAAACCAATAAGCAACTTTTAAATCTATAGAGAGCCTGCACTTGGATTCTTGTGCTAAAATAATCATATTTTGTCTCCGTCAAAAAACCTCTCCCAGATGCAATAGAGCATCACCTTTTTCTTCAAAACCATAGAGTGTAATATATGAAGAAAAACCTAAAACTGATAAGAATGTTACTCTTATCAGCTTCAAAAAGTTGAAGAAATTAATTAATTAAAACTTAGGCTAACTATTTAGGGATAATTATATCTGACCTGCCTACCAAAAAGAATTGGGAGCTAGATAAATATTCAAATGTTTATTTTTGGTTAAAACAGTACAACTGCAGTTAATTTTTCAATTGTTTCAAAAATAAACTCTGCTACTGCTCATAGCTACATGAGCAATATAGAGATACTTTCAAATTAGTGTCTATTATTGTTATAATTGCTGGCAATAATTGTAGTATATGTCACTAAAATAATGAGTCCAATGGAAAATATTGTTTTAATCTGGACAAAGATTACTTTCAATTTCCTAGAGTAATAAGAATTATGTAAAAACTCTCTGAAATAAACAAAAATGACTGAAAACTTCCAAACTGTGGTGATTCAAAGGTGTTTGTAATTCAATGGTCAGGAACAAGTTAATTAATGACCAAGAAGAACTTGATAGACTGACACATGTTTTGCATGCAAGGAGGCCCAGGTCCTTGGCATATTATAGTCCTCTGAGCAGCACTGGGAATGACCCCTGAGCACAGAGCTGAGAGTGATTCCTGAATAGCTACTTGGTGTGGCAGGAAGGAAGGAAGGAAGGAAGGAAGGAAGGAAGGAAGGAAGGAAGGAAGGAAGGAAGGAAGGAAGGAAGGAAGGAAGGAAAGGGGAGGGGAGTAAGGGAAGGGGAAGGGAGAGGAAGGGGAAGAGAGGGGAGGGAAGGGGAGGGAAGTGGAGGGAAGAGGAGGAGAGGGGAGAGGAAGGGGAGGGGAGGGAAGGGGATAGGGAAGGGAAAGGGAGGGTAGAAGGGTTAGGAAAAGGAAGGGGGAAAGGGGAGTAGGAAAGGGAAGGGAGGAAGGGTAGGGAAGGGGGGAAGAGAAAAATGAGAGGGGGGAGAGGGTGAGAGGCAAGGGACAACACAATACTTTAACCCCCATACTACCTCTCCAGCCCAACGCTGTGTAAGCTTTAGATTTACAGCTTCACACCTCAACACCTTTACAACTCCCTCACCTCATCCAACAGACCCCTCATTCTTTGAAAACCACAGAAAAGATGTTGGGACAGAGCATAGTTAAGGGTCTCCCTGTGTAGACCAGAAGTCAGCGGGAGTCATTTTAGTGTGTTTCTTCAAAACGTCTCCAGAAAAAAAAATTCTTGCAATGTGATTTATAATATTAATTTGTTTAGTAAATGCATCTTCCTCCCTTCTATTTTTAATAGATGAGGCCAAATTAAATTGTCTCCAGTCACTGCCTTCATCACAAATTCTGAATTAGTCTAAATTAATGTGTTAACCAAACTATGTGCAAGTAAAATAAAATTTACAGCCTGGCATTGGGGAAGGCTGTTGACAAGGAGTAAGTAATAAATGAGTTTAAGTCTAAGAATGGGAAAGAGGGATGAACTCCTGAGACCCCTCTGATCCTGCCCCTCATGGCACCATAATCTCTCTCAACTTTAGGCCACCAGGTTCGGTTGTCCTGTGCATCACATCCATCTCTTCATGCCACAGGTTGAATCAGTTGAGAATAAGCATGAAAACCTGTGGTCAGTAGCCTCACTCTCCCCCCACGCAGTGTCTGACACAGCAATCAAGTGAATTAAAGGCCAATCCTCCCATGGCACCCAGCCACTTGAGACTCTAGATGGCTTCTCATCACTCTTATGAAGCCTGTACCTCTCAGCACAGCAAACCCAGCCCCTTAGAACCACACTAAGTCTCCCTCTTGGAACTTTACTTTGTCCATCTCCCCCACAGATCACTCATGTTCTTTATTTGGTCATCCTGTACTTTTCCTTACCTCTCTGCCTTCTTTTCTGGCTTTCCTTCTGCATGGAATTTCACTTTTACTTTTCTTTCCTAATCAGCCCTTTCTATGGCAGAAATAATCATTTCCTCTGTTCCTTTGCACTTTATACAAAACAAAGCATTACAATTTATCCTAATATCCAAATTTACCACTGTAGATATTTTGGTTGGCTTCTCTGTCTTTCAACCTTGGCAATGGCAGAGGTTAGACTTCTTCTGGAATGGATCCAATGCAAAACATTTCAACAGCAAACATTGAAAATTGATGAGATGAGACATAGATGTATGTATTGATACATGGTATTTGAAGTGTTTAAGCACAGCTGCATATAGGTGTTGGGCAAGCTGTTGGTTCTCAAACCCAAACAAGAAGCTAGAGCTTTGATTGATTGAAAAGACAGCCATTCCCATAGCTGGAAGCCTGCTTCATGAGTGGAGGGGAGAAAATAGATGGAAGAGAGAAGGGATCACTAAGAAAATGATGGCTGGAGGAATCAGTCAGGATGGGAGATGCATGCCGAAAGTAGATAATGGACCAACCATGAAGACCTCTCAGTGTCTGTGTTGCAAGTCATAATGCCCAAAAGTAGAGAGAGAGTATCGGGAATATTGCCTGCCGTGGAGGCAGGGGGAAGGTGGGAAAGGGGGGTATACCCGGGATATTGGTGGTGGGGAATGTGCACTGGTGGAGGGATGGGTGTTTGATCATTGTGTGATTGTAACCCAAACATGAAAACTTGTAACTATATCACAGTGATTCAATAAAATTATATAAAAAAGACAGCCATTTATAGCTTATAGGAATAGCTTAATTTGTCCAGAAACCAATATAAATTAAGGGTTGGTAGTACAGAACTGTGGGCAGGCTGCATGGCTTGTACATAAGCAGCCGACTTAAGTTTCATTCCTGTCACCACATATAGTCCCCCAAGTACCAAAAAAATAAAATAAAATTCCTGAATGCAGAGCAGGTGGAAGTCCCAAGCACAGCTAGGTCTGATCCTATGTAAATAAATAAATACATACATAATTAAATAATTATTGATTAAGGTGCTATGATTCACAATGTTGTTAATGAACAATGCTAAGAAATTAGTCCTGGCTTTGTGGTCAGGAATCACTCCTGTTGCTACTGGGACCATATAGGGTACCAGGGATCAAATCAGGATCAGTAAGGCAAGTGCCCTACCCACTGTACCATTTCTCTAGCCCCAGTAATATTTTAATGGCCTTAAGTAATATTTTTAATGGCCTTAAGAATGTGGGAAAATCCACATTCAATGGGGAAAAGTATGTCAGAATTAACTGAATTCTAGTCAGAGAGATGGGGTGGGGGGAGACCAGAAAAAAAGATGTTGACATAGACACTGCATGGCATAACAGGAGGAGTGATTATAGGGTCAGGAACTCAAGAAAAGCAAGATGAGGTGTGAGAAGAAGCTGTTGGTTTAGCCCTTACAAAGCCAACAATGATGGCTTGAGAATAGACTTTAATAGAGTCAGTCTGACTTCCAATCTGATGGAAGTAAGATTGTGGACTGGGAGTAATTGAGCAAGAATGAAGAAGAGAAATGCAGGCTATTCTTTCAAGAATTCCTGGAAAAGAATTTAACTAAACCTGCTGAAAAAAATATCTGAGCAATCTGACTATGCTTGTAGATGGCAGGATGACTGGGAGATGGTTTGCCACTGTCAGCTGGCAGACACTATCATCTGTAGCATCCAACTAGAGCTTATGTGGGCCATTCAACTGGAAGGTCTCTGACCGGGAGCCTAGTTGTTGCCCTGGCCAGTGAAATAAATTCTGTTTTGTGACCTATAAAATAGCTCTGAGAGAAATCTCCCATGTTAAAAAAATTAAGCATTCTGAACAGTACCTTTTTTTTTTTGGAAAGGACATATAATTAGGATAAATTGAGAGCATGTTTATTTGTATGCATAAATTCTGATACACTGGCAGAAATAGATATTGTTCTTTCCATTTCACACAGACACATAGAGGGGCATCAGGCTCTGTTTCTCTTCCCTTCAAAGCCAGGACTCCTGTTATAGCCCTCTTCGCCTATACGTGTCTGTTTTTTTTTTTTATAAAGTTGTTCACAATAATTTATCATATTCAATATTTCAACACCAATCCCACCACTATCACACCTTCCCACCACCAATATTTTGAATTTTCCCACCCACCACCAAAGCCTGCTCCAATAGCAGGCCCTTAGTAATTTATTTTGTACTGCTTATTATGAATAATACGCTAAAAATGATTTTAAAAAAGTTTCTTTAGAAGAAAGTGTGCGAAGATTGTTGTATCTCAGCCTGGAGCTATTAAATCCTTGAATAAGGGATTTACTAACATGTTGTTACAGGCTGGGCCTTGTGTGCTAAAATATATATCTATGTATATATATATATTTAAACTGAGATCAGTTGCCTTCTACTTTACACCCATCTAATACAGTGTGCTACTCCTGGTATATCAGTGGTGTAGAGTATGAGATGTCTACAAATTCTAAAATTTTAAATAAATTGATTCTATCTGGAATGAAATTTTTAACTGGATGGTGATTTTTGGGTCCAGGGGTATCTCTGCAGCTTGTTGCTCTCTTCCAAGATTTATTTGTGAGTCTCTGGATCATGGCCATTAGTGAGCTTATATGGTACCAGAAGTAGTTTGTAGGCATGACAGCCAGGCTCCCAGAAGAATAGGGGGGGGGGGTTGGGGCGGGGGTAGGGGGAGATCACCCATACCCAACTACATGAGAGCCTGGAGATTTCTCTCACAAAACCTGAATACCTGGGACTGGAGTGACAGCACAGTGGGTAGGCATTTGCCTTGCACATGGCCGACCCGGGTTTGATCCCCAGCATATCATATGGTCCCCCAAGCACCACCAGGAATAATTCCTGAGTGCAAACCCAGGAATAAGCCCTGTGCATTGTCGGGTATGACCCAAAAAGAGAAATAAATTAAAAAACAGTCCTGCTCTGGCCCCATGGGGCTGGGACCTCCAGGGACATACCTAGTAATGCTCATGGAGGTGATGAAGTGTCTGACCTCTCACATGTTCGGCATAGGCTCTAACACTGGAGGTAACTCCTTGTTGTTGTTGTTGTTGTAAACAATTCAAAGCAATTGTTTGGGGCGTGTCACGTCCAGGTGGGCAATGGGTAGGGAAACTGGGCAAGGAAGAGTGGATTTTATTGGGGTATGGCAAAGGTACATGTGCAGAGTATTCAAATAGAATAGTCAAATAGCACAGAGGGTAGGGCATTTGCCTTGCAAACGGCTGACCCAGGTTGTATTCCCAGCATCCCATATGGTGCCCTGAGCACTAACAGGAGTAATTCCTTAGTGCAGACCCAGGAGGAGGACCTGTACATTGCCGGGTGTGAACCAAAAAGAAAAAAAAGTTGCAATAGAATATTGGTCTATAGGAAAATATGGAATATGGTGTGTTTCTACCGATCTGTCATTATTGGGGAATTTGGAGTTGTCATTCTCCAGGACGTCCAGGATCTGTGAATCTGGGAAGCAGGGCTGATGAGTTTACATGGCAGCAACTGTGTGATGTGGGTATGGCAGAGGAAGGAAAGAAGGAAGGAGTTGGGGAAGGGTGGGAGGGAGGAAGGAAAAAAGGAAGGAAAGAAGGAAGGAAGGAAGGAAGGAAGGAAGGAAGGAAGGAAGGAAGGAAGGAAGGAAGGAAGGAGGAAAAATGGGAGTGAGGGAGGGACTTCCCTAAGCTTTTTCTTAGGCTAGCCCCTTGGTGTACATTTCGTCTAGGACTATATATTCTCTAGGTAGGCTATGGCTAGGCTCAGCAGGTAAACTGGTTACATGGCTAAGTATGAGCCCCACAATTGTAGGATACCATTGGGTTGTTCTTTCTCCCTGGTTCTGGGAGCTTAGGTTTATTGGGTTACACCATTCACAGTGCTCCTGAAGCAGTGCTATTCCTCTGTGTTTAGGTTTAACCTCTCTGTGCTCTGCTTCCCTAATTGGTTAATCACCGTTCCCCAAAAACAGCAAGCAGTGCCTTTTGATTTGCCCAGTCAAATTCCTCAGAAATCTCTGATTTTTTATTTGTAAGTGAACTCTTGCTTTTATCGCTCCCTTATATCCTTTTGCATAGTTTCTTTCATAGCAATGTCCTGTTTTTGTATAGACACAGGAAAACTGATACTGCTGTGCTTCTGTAACTTAGGAGTTAATTGACTCGAATCACTTTCACTCCTGGGCATCCTTTTGCTTGACTTAAGCCTCAGTTGAAATTAGTTACTAGCATTCCAAAAGCAGGCTCCACAAAATAACGATTTGGGCCAATAATGAAAAGTTATGAAAAAGAATGATTATTCAACTATCAGGATAGGCAATAAAATCATCATGACCAAATAATAGTTGAAGCAAAACCAAACGAAAACACAGGATCATTTTAAACAATCGAAGTTAAAGGCAGTACGAGCACTGCACTTTCAAACATGAAAATACAGTCCTCTTCAGACTAAGAAATGGTTAAAAAATTCTATTTGAAAAATTGAGCAAACCTCTGAATAAAACACGACATACTTTGCTCTATTGCTTATCACGTTATAAACATAAGCAGCAGAGAAAAAAGCAAACATGCACGGAGGAAGGCTAGCAAAGGTCTGTGCGATGGCTGGGGATGGGACTTCAATAGTGTATACCTTACCTGCAAGATCCAAGGCCTGAGTTGAAAACCTAGCACTGCCTCACCACACCACGGCCACAAATCCTATGTGTGTAGTTCAAGTCCAGTAGGTCCCCAAAATATTGCAGCGCAGGGAGAGTGGCCAGGTCCTTACCATAGCCCGCCCCACCCCATGCCAATTAGGATCACTCATTTGAGCCAGAAGCTAGATCTGGGCAGGCACTTTTCATATCTGTCCCAAGGTACATGCTTTGCAGACGCTGCTCTACGGATAGAGCTTGGATACGGGTATTGTATTCCTGACACTGCATCTATTTCTGGACAGAGTCTGTGCAAAACTTTGACACTGGAAAGAAAACATCTTGAGATGGCCCAAAACAAAAAAAACCAAAGTAACTACCATTGTGTACTAATAAAGTTGTTATCCACTGATTTCAGATTACCTGCCTCTTTCTTCGGCTCCCTTGGCCCTCTTCACATGCAGGTTGTTGTCTAAGGAATCCAAGAGCAACTGACGTTGTAGTCCAGCTACAAACCAATGACCAAGTGGACAGGGGAAAGCAGGAGAGGAACTATGGGAGCACCCCCACATGTGCAGAACAAACCCTGGCTTTAGGTGTTAAGTTGGTCAAGTAAGAAATAACAGTCAGTGGTTTTTGTGTTATGTGTTGGACACTAGAGGCTAAACTTGCATAATTAATTGACTCATCATGAGGTTTTGGATTTCTGTCGTTTAGTATTTTAGTAAATCTTATGTCCATGTAAATTTCTGCCAGAAATGGATGGCATCATTGCAAGCTCGTACCTCTCTTGAGGGGTCCTTACAATATGGCGGTTGCCACACCTTACCCGCCACACCCCCCACCCCCCACCCCCGGAAAGGAAAAGCCGAGAAAGAAAAACCTTTCCCCTCCTGGTGCAGCATGGGGCTGTGGATGAGTTCACAGTCTAGAGACATTTCTGCAAGCAGCTGCAGGTACCAGCAATAGTTTTTCTGGCCTCCGGGATCACGGTCATCAAGCAACGGAGAAGCGGCAATCGTGTGGCCACTAGGGTCACATCTCGGCAGAGCACGGTACCGCTTATGCCCGTCCCGAGATCTCGCACGCATCCAGTTGCTGCAGAAACGTAACTTTTAAGCAAACTTAAATTCTCAAAAATGACAGAGAAGATATAAAAGTGTTCTTGTTACTCCAGATGTAAGACCGGGATGTCAAATCCATTCTCTTTGAATGAAGCTAGAATAGGATAATGCTGACTTCTAAGTGTCAGCTTTGAATAATCAATTCAAAGCCATAAGCACCAGGGATATGGCTGTGGTATACCACACACTTCATGTGTTTGACATCTGGTTTGATTCCTGGCACCATCACATACAAGCGTACACCAAAACCCAAAACAACATGAACAAATATTTTTCAAAACTAGGTTTCCTGTGCATAGGGGCCAAACTAGCATCGAGTGAGGCTAGAGTGGTAGGAGACACGAGAGAAGCATAGATGGAAGAGTCACCCCAACTCTTCCTCCTTATCATCATCTTCCTCCTCAGCTGACACATTCCTTCGATCCGCTACAGGAATCGGGAGTCAGCCGTGCAGCCAGACGGCATGACTCCTTTCACGGCCTAAGCACTGGAACACAAATTTTGCGGTTGACTTGGGTGCAACATATGACCGTGGGAATGTCAGTTTCTCCACTACAACTAAGTTGAAGGGAAAAGACCCATGAGCAGAGACAGACGAAGCATTCACTTCATTAAGTTTTATACAAGTACCTCGGAGACATACATGTGCTTCAAGCACTTGGGGACAAAGATTGAGAAATCGTGCGTAGGGGTGAATAAAGCCTAAAGAAGCAGTAGAAGTTGGCATCCTGCCAATTCCAACGCCGAGCTCACTGCAGACCTGGATTCAGTCCATTTAGAGACATTAGTCGATGAACTGTAGTACTGTAGCACTGTTGCGCTGTTGACTTCAAGTCCCGCTCACGCCTGAGGTACAATGACTTGTCGAAGATTCCTCACGGAGATGCATATTCACTGAGTGGCACTGTAGCACTGTAGCACTAGCATCCCTTTGTCATGGGTTTGCACTAAGCGGGCACCAGGAACGTCTCCATTGCGAGACTTGTTACTCTTTCTAGCATATCGAATACACCACGGGTAGCTTGCCAGGTTCTTGCGTGCTGGTGGAATACTCTCGGTAGCTGGCTGGGCTCTCCGAGAAGGGTGAGGGAATCAAACACGGGTCCACCGCATGCAAGGTGAAGGCCCTACCCACTGTGCCATCTCACCAGCCCTGGATAGCACAGCGGGAAGGCATTTGCCTTGCATGAGGCCAACCCAGCTTCGATTCCTACGTCCCTTTCGAAGAGCCCGGAAAAGAAGGAGAGCATCTCGCCCGTATGGCAGAATGTGGCAAGCTACCCGTGGTGCATTCGATATACCAAAAACAGTAACAAGTCTCACAATGGAGACATCACTGGTGCCCGCGTGACAAAATCGATGAACAATGGGACGATAGTGCTACAGTGCTACTGTGCTACTCAGCGAATATGCATCTCCATGACGAACCTTCTAAGTCATTGTACCTATGGTTTGAATTTGGTTGGTTTTCCACCGCACCTTGAAATCCTATGTACTCATTTGCATGCTCTAACACAAAGGAGAGTCCTTGTTGTTTCACTTCAAGGATGAAATCAGGTCTGTCCGTGGATACAGTTCGAGAGGACTGGCTGGGAATTGTATTTTGTGCCTCCGCTGATAGCTAAGACTCAGAGGTAACGTCCTGTATCCATGGGCAAATAATTCTGCTAACTCGTTCTCAGCGTCCGATGGAGCAGCTGGGAATTTGGAATGGCGTGTTTGGGCTCCACTTTGGGAACCTGACGATTGGTAATGCCAGCTGGTAGTAGCAGTATGGGGCTGGCGCGTCCTGCTGGGTGGGAGCAGGCGCCCGGTAGTGGCACCAGATCTCGTGGTGCTGGAAGGGACAGGCTGCGTGGGACCGGGGTCAGCCGGGCCCTTCTTCATGACAAGCTGGTTTTTTGTGCTTCTCTTCGATGGGATGTTGTTGCTCGGCACCTGGGTGTTGTTGGTTGCCTGCCAGTTTGTGGTGCCTAAACAGGGGAGCTTGGGAGGCGGGGGAAACTCACCCCGACCCCATTGCCGGGGCAGTTGCAGAGGAGCCGGCGGTGGAGGTTGCTGCGCCGGAGGTTGCTTCCTCTTGCTGGCCCGCCTGCATGCAGATTGTGGAGGAGCGCTCCCCGATGGACCTCCTGGAGGCTTCTGTCCTGAGACCTCGGGGCCTACCGGCGGACCGGGAGGGCTGGCCCGGGGCTCTGCTGGGCCCTCCGTGATGACAAGCTGGTTTGTGCTAACACAAAGGAGAGTCCTTGTTGTTTCACTTCAAGGATGAAATCAGGTCTGTCCGTGGATACAGTTCGAGAGGACTGGCTGGGAATTGTATTTTGTGCCTCCGCTGATAGCTAAGACTCAGAGGTAACGTCCTGTATCCATGGGCAAATAATTCTGATAACTCGTTCTCAGCGTCCGATGGAGCAGTTGGGAATTTGGAATGGCGTGTTTGGGCTCCACTTTGGGAACCTGACGATTGGTAATGCCCGCTGGTAGTAGCAGTATGGGGCTGGCGCGTCCTGCTGGGTGGGAGCAGGCGCCCGGTAGTGGCACCAGATCTCGTGGTGCTGGAAGGGACAGGCTGCGTGGGACCGGGGTCAGCCGGGCCCTTCTTCATGACAAGCTGGTTTTTTGTGCTTCTCTTCGATGGGATGTTGTTGCTCGGCACCTGGGTGTTGTTGGTTGCCTGCCAGTTTGTGGTGCCTAAACAGGGGAGCTTGGGAGGCGGGGGAAACTCACCCCGACCCCATTGCCGGGGCAGTTGCAGAGGAGCCGGCGGTGGAGGTTGCTGCGCCGGAGGTTGCTTCCTCTTGCTGGCCCGCCTGCCTGCAGATTGTGGAGGAGCGCTCCCCGATGGACCTCCTGGAGGCTTCTGTCCTGAGACCTCGGGGCCTACCGGCGGACCGGGAGGGCTGGCCCGGGGCTCTGCTGGGCCCTCCGTGATGACAAGCTGGTTTGTGCTAACACAAAGGAGAGTCCTTGTTGTTTCACTTCAAGGATGAAATCAGGTCTGTCCATGGATACAGTTCGAGAGGACTGGCTGGGAATTGTATTTTGTGCCTCCGCTGATAGCTAAGACTTAGAGGTAACGTCCTGTATCCATGGGCAATTATTTGCCCATGGATACACGGGCAAATAATTCTGCTAACTCGTTCTCAGCGTCCGATGGAGCAGTTGGGAATTTGGAATGGCGTGTTTGGGCTCCACTTTGGGAACCTGACGATTGGTAATGCCCGCTGGTAGTAGCAGTATGGGGCTGGCGCGTCCTGCTGGGTGGGAGCAGGCGCCCGGTAGTGGCACCAGATCTCGTGGTGCTGGAAGGGACAGGCTGCGTGGGACCGGGGTCAGCCGGGCCCTTCTTCATGACAAGCTGGTTTTTTGTGCTTCTCTTCGATGGGATGTTGTTGCTCGGCACCTGGGTGTTGTTGGTTGCCTGCCAGTTTGTGGTGCCTAAACAGGGGAGCTTGGGAGGCGGGGGAAACTCACCCCGACCCCATTGCCGGGGCAGTTGCAGAGGAGCCGGTGGTGGAGGTTGCTTCCTCTTGCTGGCCCGCCTGCCTGCAGATTGTGGAGGAGCGCTCCCCGATGGACCTCCTGGAGGCTTCTGTCCTGAGACCTCGGGGCCTACCGGCGGACCGGGAGGCCTGGCCCGGGGCTCTGCTGGGCCCGCCGTCATGACAAGCTGGTTTGTGCTCCTCTTAGATGGGATGTTGTTGCTCGGCACCTGGGTGTTGTTGGTTGCCTGCCAGTTTGTGGTGCCTAAACAGGGGAGCTTGGGAGGCGGGGGAAACTCACCCCGACCCCATTGCCGGGGCAGTTGCAGAGGAGCCGGCGGTGGAGGTTGCTGCGCCGGAGGTTGCTTCCTCTTGCTGGCCCGCCTGCCTGCAGATTGTGGAGGAGCGCTCCCCGATGGACCTCCTGGAGGCTTCTGTCCTGAGACCTTGGGGCCTACCGGCGGACCGGGAGGGCTGGCCCGGGGCTCTGCTGGGCCCTCCGTGATGACAAGCTGGTTTGTGCTCCCCTTGGATGGGATGTTGTTGCTTGGCACCTGGGTGTTGTTGGTTGCCTGCCAGTTTGTGGTGCCTAAACAGGGGAGCTTGGGAGGCGGGGGAAACTCACCCCGACCCCATTGCAGGGGCAGTTGCAGAGGAGCCGGCGGTGGAGGTTGCTGCGCTGGAGGTTGCTTCCTCTTGCTGGCCCGCCTGCCTGCAGATTGTGGAGGAGCGCTCCCCGATGGACCTCCTGGAGGCTTCTGTCCTGCGACCTCGGTGCCTACCGGCGGACCGGGAGGGCTGGCCCGGGGCTCTGCAGGCTGCTCCTCTGCTGTGGACTTCCCTGGCAGCGAGCAGCAGGGCACAGCCCCCAGGGCCGCGCTGGGAAGAGGCCCCCCAGGAGGCTGGCCCTGTCTGGCCGGGGGCGGGACAGAGGGCTGTGGAGATGAGGCCGAGGGTGTCTGTGGGCCTGCCTGCAAGGCCTGGAGGTGGAGAGGCGGGCCGCGGGAGGACCTGGGGCCGGCGCCACTGGCCTGCAGGCCGCTGGACAAAGGCGCCTTGCCGCTGAGGGGCCCGCCGTGCTCCCACGGCCCCGTCTGGACGCCGACTTCCCGGTGTCCTGCGGGCTGGGGGTGGTCTCGGCTCCTCTCTCCAGTGGCCTCCAGTGTGCGCCTGGAGGATTTGAGGGTCTGGAGGGAGCGCATCCGCAGGACACGGAAGTGGCGCCCCGCAGCCCGGATCCCGACGGGGCCCCGGTACGCAAAGGTCACTGACCTCGACGGGGAGAGCACCAGCTTCTCCCCACGGCCCCCACATGCCGCAGGAACCCGCACAGGGGCGCTCGTGGCCGGTGGCAGGGCACACGGCCTCCTGGGGGTGATTTTGAAGGTGGCTGGCGGAGGCCTCCTAGGCTTCTGCGGGTGGTGGGCAGGTGGCGGAGCCCCGGGGTGCCCCCGGCCAGGGCGAGCGGTGGGCTGTCTGGACACAGGGAGCGGTCGGGTCTGGCCCAGACCACCCCGTGGGGCACGGTGGCGACTCTTTAGCAGGAGGCCAACTCGTGCTAGTAGGTTGCCCATTGTTTTCTCTGATCGACGATCAAAGCTCACGGATTACCGTAATAGAAACGCCAAGTTTCTGGGTCTTGTCCGCTCCGGGCGGTCAATATATCCCCAGGCAGTGATTGTGACGTCGCCTGGGGCGTGACGGGAAAGACCGTCGTGGCTTCTACCAAACCAGCGCGGGGCTCAGGGACCACGTCCGAGGGCAGAGGGCGGCCGCTCCAGGGGTGCGGGAGCCTAGAAGTCGTGCCGCGGGGAGGGGGGTCGGACCTGATCGAATCCGTGCAGGAACGCTGGGGGCTGCTCAGGTCTGTCGGCCAGAGCACACGTCGCTGAGCGTGTGCTCTCAGCGCCCACGGTCTGTGCGGGCCAAGGCCTGGGCGCCTGGCGCTGCCCCCTCCCTCGGTCCCGAAGGCCCGCCTGCTGAAGGCGGGGCCCAGACCCCAGATGCTGTGCTGGGTTGCTCTGCCCCGCGTGGAGCCACGTGTCCAGCCTCCCAGGCTCACCCAGGCCTCTGAGTTTCCAAGTTTCCAAGGAATGGATAAATTGCCCAGAGCTAACGGGCCACTTGTTCTCCACTTCATTCTACAGATTTTATTTTATTTTGTTGTTTGGCGGGGACGGGTGTGTGTTGGGGGGGTTCTTTGCTTTTCCTTTAGAGCATTACAAAGCCCTTCGTGATTGAATTTCAGTCATACAGTATTCCAACACGCATCCCTCCACGCGCGTACATTCCCCCCCCCCCCCCCCCCCGCACCAATATCCCCAGGTTCTCTCCCAGCACCCCACCCCACAGCCCCTGGTCTCTTGCCTGCCCCTTGGGCAGGTGCTTTACAGATTTGATTTTCAAACAACTGAAAGCATGTCATTCCATCTTCAACGTGCCCCTAGGTCAACACCAGTGGTCTTTGGTCTAGCCAGGATAGGAACCTAGTCTGTGTTATCTGACCGGTCAGGGCTGTGGAGCAACTATCACATGCCCGTCCTTTGTGTCTCTTTATCTACTCTAGTGGAACAACACTGGAGAGATCGTACATGGGAAGGTGCTTGCCTTGTATGAGGACAGTGCAGGTTTAGTCCCCGCCATTTCTGCTGCGGTATCCTGATCCCTGCCAGGAGTGTTCCCTGAGCACAGAGCCAGGAGTAACACCGAGTACTGATGCATCTGGCCCCAAACCAACAAAGTCACTTCAGTAGTGGAAGATTGTCATAAGAAGCACAAAGTGGGCGTGGTGAAATCTTCACAGGATGCTATTGGGAATTCAATATGACTCTATATGTTCTTCTGCACCTCGTTCTCTGGCTTAGTTCACTGGGATCTTTCATATGGCTGCTACTGTCTATTAAGGCATATGGCAAGCGGACGTTCAGGATCCAAAAGTCATACTGAACAGTAAGAATCATTGTAGTGGTCGGAGAGAAAATCAGCAGGTACGGGCGTTTGCAATCCTGGGCAATCTGAGTTGATCCCTGGGTTCCGTAAGTCAGGACCCAAACCAGGAAAAAGCCCTTGGAGTTAACAATCTTTGTCATGTTGGACATTGGTAATATATGAAATTAATGTTAGACCTTTATTCATGAGATTTCTTGAATCAAATGGGTGAGGAGATGTTGACATCCACACACACTTTGAGGAATGGAAAATCATATTAGGTTTTGCTCATATCGAAAATGATTTTGAAAAGTAGGGAATACTCTCGGACATCGTAACCTCTCCATGATAAATGTATATTTACAACTATAGATTTAAATTCCAATTTCTTGCTATCCTTTGAGATCATTCACTAAGGAATAATGACTTCACTTTGCATATAAGTGGATCGGCATGGAAAGTTTCATGCTAAGTGAAATGAGTCAGAAAGAGAGAGACAGATCTAGAAAGATTGCACTCATCTGTGGAATATAGAATAACAGAATAGGAGACTAACACCCAAGAATAGTAGAAATAAGTACCAGGAGGTTGACTCCCACGCTTGGAAGCTGGCCCCACATTCTGGGAAAAGGGCAGCTCAGATAGAGGAGGGAACACCAAGCAAAATGGGGTTGGAGACCACGCAGGGGAAGGGTGAAGAGTGCTGAATGTAGACTAGAGACTGAACACAATGGCCACTCAACACCTTTATTGCAAACCACAACACCTAATTAGAGAGAGAGAACAAAAGGGAATACCCTGCCACAGTGGTGGGGGGTGGGGTGGGGTGGGAAGATGGGATTTGGGGGGGTGGGAGGGATGTTGGGTTTATTTGTGGTGGAGAATGGGCACTGGTGAAGGGATGGGTTTTCGAACTTTGTATGAGGGAAACATGAGCACGAAAATGTATAAATCTGTAACTGTACCCACACTGTGACTCACTCATAAATAAATTTTTTTAAAAAAGATCCCTCAAAACACACACTTTTGTGAAGAGAGAACCAGACTTCTAAGTATTGTGATGAGGGAAAATTTAGGTATTACTGGTGAACCCTAGTTAGAGCAGATTAGGAAACTGTTCCTGATGAGGTAATCCTTTAAAGAATTATATTCACAAGGAAGAAGAAAGCAAATACAAAGGTCCAAAGCAGGAAAGAACTTAGGTGTTCCAGTAGCAGATGTGACAGCTGAGGGTGCGATATTTTTATATGAAATAAGCTTGGAGAAATAGCTGGAGTCTGGTCATTCAGTCCCGTGTATAGTGAACTCAGTGCAGTTATTTTCTAAGTAAGGTTTATGTCTGAAAGACTAGATGCCATAGTTTAGTCGAGTTGAAAATTATTACGCTTTGGTCTATATCAGACATTCTCAAACACTTGGCCTGCTGTCTTTTTTTTTCAGAAGCAAAATAATTCAGTGCCCCCTGAATAATTTAAAATAACTAAGTGGAGATGTCTATATTCCCATTTGTACCCTAGGCTACTACTAACCTCCTAGATCCTTCCAGCAACCCAGGGCTGCAGTACCTTCACTTTGGCAAGTTTGGGTCTAGATACACATTTTCAAGTGGTTCATGTTGACAGTGTGCATGTGAGTTCTAATTCATCACTATGTGCCATTGATGATGTTTATGGCAGAATTGAGATCTGGTTAGCACTACCTGGAAAATTTGCCTCTTTCCAACACCCCCACTCCCCAACTCTTCTCTTTCTTCCCCATCCCAAGGGTTTCTGCTCTCTGCCCAAGATTGAGAACCTCTGTTCTATCTCTAGAAAGCCCAATTCAGTCCTTAGTGAGGAAGCCTTGGGCATAATTACCACACCATATTGGATGGAGTTCACACAGCAGACAACAAATCATAGAGAGTACATGATATATATATATATATATGCATTTACATATATATGTATATATATATACACATATATCTCTCGGAGACCCCAACAATTACTGAGAGTATCCCGCCCGCACGGCAGAGCCTGGCAAGCTACCCGTGGCGTATTCGATATGCCAAAAACAGTAAGGATAGGTCTCATTCTCATGACCCTGAAAGAGCCTCCAATCTCTGGGCAAGATGAGTAAGGTGAGGCTGCTAATCTCTCAGGGCTGGGAGGAATAGAGAGGCCTCTGGTGCCCTCCCTAGTACATTGACAAACAACAGGATGATAGTGATAAAGTGATTAGTCCGTCCCAGACACACATTCTTTCTATTCCTTAAATACTGTTTAAAACCTTTGTTGATCTCTTATTTGAACATTTCACCTCTTTCTACCAATCTTCTCCATCTTCTTTCCTAACTCAGCATTCTAATTATTTGATCCATTTCATTTTATTTATATGCTCATGAATACGTTTAATCCATGAATAGTATATGCTCATATGTATGTATGAGTATGTATATACATATCACTTTATCACTGCATCACTGTCATCCCACTGTTCATCGATTTACTGGAGAGGGCACCAGCAACATCTCTATTACACTCAGCCCTGAGATCTTAGCAGCCTCTCCTTACTCCTCTTTCCCAAAGATCGGGGGCTCTTTTAGGTTCAGGGGAATGAGACCTATCATGACTGTTTTTAGCATAGTGAATACGCCATGGGTAGCTTGCCAGGCTCTGCCTGTTATCTTTTTTTGTTAACCCAATTTATCTCAGCTAGAGAGAGGTGATTGTTACCTCATTCTTGTTGATTATGGGGTCAAACCCCATAGACTCAGGGGTTACTCCTGGCTCTGTGCTCAGTAATTTATCCTGGTGAGTTCAGAAGAACCACATGGGATGCAGAAGATTGAACCTGGGTGGGCCTCATATGCTACAATCAGCCTACTTGCTGTGCTATCTCTCTATTTCCTCACTGATACATTACCTGAGCATAATTTTAAACCATAATAAAGAGAAGGGCCTAAAATTTCTTAAAACATCAATACATTTTTGAGTGTTGAGTAAATGGGTGCATTACTTAATGAGTAGATGCCCAAATTGTAGTGCTTTAAAATTGAATACACACACACACACACATACATGTGTGTGTCTCTATCTATCTGTCTGTCTGTCTGTCTATCTCTCTGTCTATCTCTACCTACATATGTACATTTGTACCACCACCCATGCTCTTTACTCATGTTTTTTCTGATTGGAGTGGATGTGTCCAAGAATATGTTCACTCATGTATGAAGCTCAACCCAAGCTTGTGGAAAGGGGCCTATAGCTTAGCGACATGGGGTAGTGGGGGTCGGCTTCCAATCTGGGTCCCTTGGGGCAGGAAGGGTTCTCACCCGCCCCCCACTTGGTTTCCTTTGGTTCACCTGTGTTCAATCAGGCTGTGCAGACTGCCTGGCGTGTAGTCTGGCAGTATGGTTATGGGAACCTCATGTTAGACTCCCTTCCAGGAAAAGCAGCCTTGAGTTCTGGAGGGTGGCCGAAGACGAGGTTGTGTAGAGATGGCAGGAGCTGGCTTTGGGTGTGACCCCAGGGTGGCTGGAGATTGGATGAAGCAGGCAAAGGATCTCTGCTCCTGGGTCTCATTGAGCCCAGAGTTCAAGATCACAAAGTTCTGCATTACCTGGGTTCCGTGAAACTCTGCTCATACGTGAGCTCAGCCCGAGCATGTGGAAAGAAGCCTGGATCGTGGCGGTGCTTGCTTAGTGGAGGTCGGCTGCCAGACCTGGGTCTCTTGGGGCGGGGAGGGCTCTCACTCGCCCCCCTCTGGGGCAACCCTAGTGGAGACAGGCAGGAGCGGAGTCCTGGGCATGGTTATGGGAGCCTCACTTTATGCTCCCCTAGGGGAGAAACAGCGATGAGTTCTATATAAAAGTATACATAAGCATACATATCTGGTTCTATGAATTACATGTTTTTGATTGTGGTTTACTGTGCAGTGGCTGATAGGATTTCATACAAAACACTTTACCACCTTTCAGCACTACATACTTCCAATACTTCAATAATTTGGTTTTCTCTTCAGTAGAGCCATTTCCGTCTCCCTGTCCAGTCTCCCAGCCTCCTCAATAGTAAGTTTCCTACTGACTACTAGCTCTCATCTTCTTTCTTCCCAAGGTCTTTAAAAGGTATTGTTCTGAGTGAGGTTTTTCAGAGGGAGACAGAAGGATACAGAATGATTTCTCCTATGTGTGGAGTCTAAGGGAACATAATGGGGGAATAATGAATATCTAAAGACAATGAAACAGTTTACTGTGCATTTATTTTCTAACCTACTAAGTTACTCTTTATTGTTAATTGTTCCAGGGTTTTTCTGTAAAGCACCTGCCCAAGGGGCAGGCAAGAGACCAGGGGCTGTGGGGTGGGGTGCTGGGAGAGAACCTGGGGATATTGGTGCGGGGGGGGGGGGGGAAATGTACGCGGGTGGAGGGATGCGTGTTGGAATACTGTATGACTGAAATTCAATCACGAAGGGCTTTGTAATGCTCTAAAGGAAAAGCAAAGAACCCCCCCAACACACACCCGTCCCCGCCAAACAACAAAATAAAATAAAATCTGTAGAATGAAGTGGAGAACAAGTGGCCCGTTAGCTCTGGGCAATTTATCCATTCCTTGGAAACTTGGAAACTCAGAGGCCTGGGTGAGCCTGGGAGGCTGGACACGTGGCTCCACGCGGGGCAGAGCAACCCAGCACAGCATCTGGGGTCTGGGCCCCGCCTTCAGCAGGCGGGCCTTCGGGACCGAGGGAGGGGGCAGCGCCAGGCGCCCAGGCCTTGGCCCGCACAGACCGTGGGCGCTGAGAGCACACGCTCAGCGACGTGTGCTCTGGCCGACAGACCTGAGCAGCCCCCAGCGTTCCTGCACGGATTCGATCAGGTCCGACCCCCCTCCCCGCGGCACGACTTCTAGGCTCCCGCACCCCTGGAGCGGCCGCCCTCTGCCCTCGGACGTGGTCCCTGAGCCCCGCGCTGGTTTGGTAGAAGCCACGACGGTCTTTCCCGTCACGCCCCAGGCGACGTCACAATCACTGCCTGGGGATATATTGACCGCCCGGAGCGGACAAGACCCAGAAACTTGGCGTTTCTATTACGGTAATCCGTGAGCTTTGATCGTCGATCAGAGAAAACAATGGGCAACCTACTAGCACGAGTTGGCCTCCTGCTAAAGAGTCGCCACCGTGCCCCACGGGGTGGTCTGGGCCAGACCCGACCGCTCCCTGTGTCCAGACAGCCCACCGCTCGCCCTGGCCGGGGGCACCCCGGGGCTCCGCCACCTGCCCACCACCCGCAGAAGCCTAGGAGGCCTCCGCCAGCCACCTTCAAAATCACCCCCAGGAGGCCGTGTGCCCTGCCACCGGCCACGAGCGCCCCTGTGCGGGTTCCTGCGGCATGTGGGGGCCGTGGGGAGAAGCTGGTGCTCTCCCCGTCGAGGTCAGTGACCTTTGCGTACCGGGGCCCCGTCGGGATCCGGGCTGCGGGGCGCCACTTCCGTGTCCTGCGGATGCGCTCCCTCCAGACCCTCAAATCCTCCAGGCGCACACTGGAGGCCACTGGAGAGAGGAGCCGAGACCACCCCCAGCCCGCAGGACACCGGGAAGTCGGCGTCCAGACGGGGCCGTGGGAGCACGGCGGGCCCCTCAGCGGCAAGGCGCCTTTGTCCAGCGGCCTGCAGGCCAGTGGCGCCGGCCCCAGGTCCTCCCGCGGCCCGCCTCTCCACCTCCAGGCCTTGCAGGCAGGCCCACAGACACCCTCGGCCTCATCTCCACAGCCCTCTGTCCCGCCCCCGGCCAGACAGGGCCAGCCTCCTGGGGGGCCTCTTCCCAGCGCGGCCCTGGGGGCTGTGCCCTGCTGCTCGCTGCCAGGGAAGTCCACAGCAGAGGAGCAGCCTGCAGAGCCCCGGGCCAGCCCTCCCGGTCCGCCGGTAGGCACCGAGGTCGCAGGACAGAAGCCTCCAGGAGGTCCATCGGGGAGCGCTCCTCCACAATCTGCAGGCAGGCGGGCCAGCAAGAGGAAGCAACCTCCAGCGCAGCAACCTCCACCGCCGGCTCCTCTGCAACTGCCCCTGCAATGGGGTCGGGGTGAGTTTCCCCCGCCTCCCAAGCTCCCCTGTTTAGGCACCACAAACTGGCAGGCAACCAACAACACCCAGGTGCCAAGCAACAACATCCCATCCAAGGGGAGCACAAACCAGCTTGTCATCACGGAGGGCCCAGCAGAGCCCCGGGCCAGCCCTCCCGGTCCGCCGGTAGGCCCCAAGGTCTCAGGACAGAAGCCTCCAGGAGGTCCATCGGGGAGCGCTCCTCCACAATCTGCAGGCAGGCGGGCCAGCAAGAGGAAGCAACCTCCGGCGCAGCAACCTCCACCGCCGGCTCCTCTGCAACTGCCCCGGCAATGGGGTCGGGGTGAGTTTCCCCCGCCTCCCAAGCTCCCCTGTTTAGGCACCACAAACTGGCAGGCAACCAACAACACCCAGGTGCCGAGCAACAACATCCCATCTAAGAGGAGCACAAACCAGCTTGTCATGACGGCGGGCCCAGCAGAGCCCCGGGCCAGGCCTCCCGGTCCGCCGGTAGGCCCCGAGGTCTCAGGACAGAAGCCTCCAGGAGGTCCATCGGGGAGCGCTCCTCCACAATCTGCAGGCAGGCGGGCCAGCAAGAGGAAGCAACCTCCACCACCGGCTCCTCTGCAACTGCCCCGGCAATGGGGTCGGGGTGAGTTTCCCCCGCCTCCCAAGCTCCCCTGTTTAGGCACCACAAACTGGCAGGCAACCAACAACACCCAGGTGCCGAGCAACAACATCCCATCGAAGAGAAGCACAAAAAACCAGCTTGTCATGAAGAAGGGCCCGGCTGACCCCGGTCCCACGCAGCCTGTCCCTTCCAGCACCACGAGATCTGGTGCCACTACCGGGCGCCTGCTCCCACCCAGCAGGACGCGCCAGCCCCATACTGCTACTACCAGCGGGCATTACCAATCGTCAGGTTCCCAAAGTGGAGCCCAAACACGCCATTCCAAATTCCCAACTGCTCCATCGGACGCTGAGAACGAGTTAGCAGAATTATTTGCCCGTGTATCCATGGGCAAATAATTGCCCATGGATACAGGACGTTACCTCTAAGTCTTAGCTATCAGCGGAGGCACAAAATACAATTCCCAGCCAGTCCTCTCGAACTGTATCCATGGACAGACCTGATTTCATCCTTGAAGTGAAACAACAAGGACTCTCCTTTGTGTTAGCACAAACCAGCTTGTCATCACGGAGGGCCCAGCAGAGCCCCGGGCCAGCCCTCCCGGTCCGCCGGTAGGCCCCGAGGTCTCAGGACAGAAGCCTCCAGGAGGTCCATCGGGGAGCGCTCCTCCACAATCTGCAGGCAGGCGGGCCAGCAAGAGGAAGCAACCTCCGGCGCAGCAACCTCCACCGCCGGCTCCTCTGCAACTGCCCCGGCAATGGGGTCGGGGTGAGTTTCCCCCGCCTCCCAAGCTCCCCTGTTTAGGCACCACAAACTGGCAGGCAACCAACAACACCCAGGTGCCGAGCAACAACATCCCATCGAAGAGAAGCACAAAAAACCAGCTTGTCATGAAGAAGGGCCCGGCTGACCCCGGTCCCACGCAGCCTGTCCCTTCCAGCACCACGAGATCTGGTGCCACTACCGGGCGCCTGCTCCCACCCAGCAGGACGCGCCAGCCCCATACTGCTACTACCAGCGGGCATTACCAATCGTCAGGTTCCCAAAGTGGAGCCCAAACACGCCATTCCAAATTCCCAACTGCTCCATCGGACGCTGAGAACGAGTTATCAGAATTATTTGCCCATGGATACAGGACGTTACCTCTGAGTCTTAGCTATCAGCGGAGGCACAAAATACAATTCCCAGCCAGTCCTCTCGAACTGTATCCACGGACAGACCTGATTTCATCCTTGAAGTGAAACAACAAGGACTCTCCTTTGTGTTAGCACAAACCAGCTTGTCATCACGGAGGGCCCAGCAGAGCCCCGGGCCAGCCCTCCCGGTCCGCCGGTAGGCCCCGAGGTCTCAGGACAGAAGCCTCCAGGAGGTCCATCGGGGAGCGCTCCTCCACAATCTGCATGCAGGCGGGCCAGCAAGAGGAAGCAACCTCCGGCGCAGCAACCTCCACCGCCGGCTCCTCTGCAACTGCCCCGGCAATGGGGTCGGGGTGAGTTTCCCCCGCCTCCCAAGCTCCCCTGTTTAGGCACCACAAACTGGCAGGCAACCAACAACACCCAGGTGCCGAGCAACAACATCCCATCGAAGAGAAGCACAAAAAACCAGCTTGTCATGAAGAAGGGCCCGGCTGACCCCGGTCCCACGCAGCCTGTCCCTTCCAGCACCACGAGATCTGGTGCCACTACCGGGCGCCTGCTCCCACCCAGCAGGACGCGCCAGCCCCATACTGCTACTACCAGCTGGCATTACCAATCGTCAGGTTCCCAAAGTGGAGCCCAAACACGCCATTCCAAATTCCCAGCTGCTCCATCGGACGCTGAGAACGAGTTAGCAGAATTATTTGCCCATGGATACAGGACGTTACCTCTGAGTCTTAGCTATCAGCGGAGGCACAAAATACAATTCCCAGCCAGTCCTCTCGAACTGTATCCACGGACAGACCTGATTTCATCCTTGAAGTGAAACAACAAGGACTCTCCTTTGTGTTAGAGCATGCAAATGAGTACATAGGATTTCAAGGTGCGGTGGAAAACCAACCAAATTCAAACCATAGGTACAATGACTTAGAAGGTTCGTCATGGAGATGCATATTCGCTGAGTAGCACAGTAGCACTGTAGCACTATCGTCCCATTGTTCATCGATTTTGTCACGCGGGCACCAGTGATGTCTCCATTGTGAGACTTGTTACTGTTTTTGGTATATCGAATGCACCACGGGTAGCTTGCCACATTCTGCCATACGGGCGAGATGCTCTCCTTCTTTTCCGGGCTCTTCGAAAGGGACGTAGGAATCGAAGCTGGGTTGGCCTCATGCAAGGCAAATGCCTTCCCGCTGTGCTATCCAGGGCTGGTGAGATGGCACAGTGGGTAGGGCCTTCACCTTGCATGCGGTGGACCCGTGTTTGATTCCCTCACCCTTCTCGGAGAGCCCAGCCAGCTACCGAGAGTATTCCACCAGCACGCAAGAACCTGGCAAGCTACCCGTGGTGTATTCGATATGCTAGAAAGAGTAACAAGTCTCGCAATGGAGACGTTCCTGGTGCCCGCTTAGTGCAAACCCATGACAAAGGGATGCTAGTGCTACAGTGCTACAGTGCCACTCAGTGAATATGCATCTCCGTGAGGAATCTTCGACAAGTCATTGTACCTCAGGCGTGAGCGGGACTTGAAGTCAACAGCGCAACAGTGCTACAGTACTACAGTTCATCGACTAATGTCTCTAAATGGACTGAATCCAGGTCTGCAGTGAGCTCGGCGTTGGAATTGGCAGGATGCCAACTTCTACTGCTTCTTTAGGCTTTATTCACCCCTACGCACGATTTCTCAATCTTTGTCCCCAAGTGCTTGAAGCACATGTATGTCTCCGAGGTACTTGTATAAAACTTAATGAAGTGAATGCTTCGTCTGTCTCTGCTCATGGGTCTTTTCCCTTCAACTTAGTTGTAGTGGAGAAACTGACATTCCCACGGTCATATGTTGCACCCAAGTCAACCGCAAAATTTGTGTTCCAGTGCTTAGGCCGTGAAAGGAGTCATGCCGTCTGGCTGCACGGCTGACTCCCGATTCCTGTAGCGGATCGAAGGAATGTGTCAGCTGAGGAGGAAGATGATGATAAGGAGGAAGAGTTGGGGTGACTCTTCCATCTATGCTTCTCTCGTGTCTCCTACCACTCTAGCCTCACTCGATGCTAGTTTGGCCCCTATGCACAGGAAACCTAGTTTTGAAAAATATTTGTTCATGTTGTTTTGGGTTTTGGTGTACGCTTGTATGTGATGGTGCCAGGAATCAAACCAGATGTCAAACACATGAAGTGTGTGGTATACCACAGCCATATCCCTGGTGCTTATGGCTTTGAATTGATTATTCAAAGCTGACACTTAGAAGTCAGCATTATCCTATTCTAGCTTCATTCAAAGAGAATGGATTTGACATCCCGGTCTTACATCTGGAGTAACAAGAACACTTTTATATCTTCTCTGTCATTTTTGAGAATTTAAGTTTGCTTAAAAGTTACGTTTCTGCAGCAACTGGATGCGTGCGAGATCTCGGGACGGGCATAAGCGGTACCGTGCTCTGCCGAGATGTGACCCTAGTGGCCACACGATTGCCGCTTCTCCGTTGCTTGATGACCGTGATCCCGGAGGCCAGAAAAACTATTGCTGGTACCTGCAGCTGCTTGCAGAAATGTCTCTAGACTGTGAACTCATCCACAGCCCCATGCTGCACCAGGAGGGGAAAGGTTTTTCTTTCTCGGCTTTTCCTTTCCGGGGGTGGGGGGTGGGGGGTGTGGCGGGTAAGGTGTGGCAACCGCCATATTGTAAGGACCCCTCAAGAGAGGTACGAGCTTGCAATGATGCCATCCATTTCTGGCAGAAATTTACATGGACATAAGATTTACTAAAATACTAAACGACAGAAATCCAAAACCTCATGATGAGTCAATTAATTATGCAAGTTTAGCCTCTAGTGTCCAACACATAACACAAAAACCACTGACTGTTATTTCTTACTTGACCAACTTAACACCTAAAGCCAGGGTTTGTTCTGCACATGTGGGGGTGCTCCCATAGTTCCTCTCCTGCTTTCCCCTGTCCACTTGGTCATTGGTTTGTAGCTGGACTACAACGTCAGTTGCTCTTGGATTCCTTAGACAACAACCTGCATGTGAAGAGGGCCAAGGGAGCCGAAGAAAGAGGCAGGTAATCTGAAATCAGTGGATAACAACTTTATTAGTACACAATGGTAGTTACTTTGGTTTTTTTTGTTTTGGGCCATCTCAAGATGTTTTCTTTCCAGTGTCAAAGTTTTGCACAGACTCTGTCCAGAAATAGATGCAGTGTCAGGAATACAATACCCGTATCCAAGCTCTATCCGTAGAGCAGCGTCTGCAAAGCATGTACCTTGGGACAGATATGAAAAGTGCCTGCCCAGATCTAGCTTCTGGCTCAAATGAGTGATCCTAATTGGCATGGGGTGGGGCGGGCTATGGTAAGGACCTGGCCACTCTCCCTGCGCTGCAATATTTTGGGGACCTACTGGACTTGAACTACACACATAGGATTTGTGGCCGTGGTGTGGTGAGGCAGTGCTAGGTTTTCAACTCAGGCCTTGGATCTTGCAGGTAAGGTATACACTATTGAAGTCCCATCCCCAGCCATCGCACAGACCTTTGCTAGCCTTCCTCCGTGCATGTTTGCTTTTTTCTCTGCTGCTTATGTTTATAACGTGATAAGCAATAGAGCAAAGTATGTCGTGTTTTATTCAGAGGTTTGCTCAATTTTTCAAATAGAATTTTTTAACCATTTCTTAGTCTGAAGAGGACTGTATTTTCATGTTTGAAAGTGCAGTGCTCGTACTGCCTTTAACTTCGATTGTTTAAAATGATCCTGTGTTTTCGTTTGGTTTTGCTTCAACTATTATTTGGTCATGATGATTTTATTGCCTATCCTGATAGTTGAATAATCATTCTTTTTCATAACTTTTCATTATTGGCCCAAATCGTTATTTTGTGGAGCCTGCTTTTGGAATGCTAGTAACTAATTTCAACTGAGGCTTAAGTCAAGCAAAAGGATGCCCAGGAGTGAAAGTGATTCGAGTCAATTAACTCCTAAGTTACAGAAGCACAGCAGTATCAGTTTTCCTGTGTCTATACAAAAACAGGACATTGCTATGAAAGAAACTATGCAAAAGGATATAAGGGAGCGATAAAAGCAAGAGTTCACTTACAAATAAAAAATCAGAGATTTCTGAGGAATTTGACTGGGCAAATCAAAGGCACTGCTTGCTGTTTTGGGGGAACGGTGATTAACCAATTGGGGAAGCAGAGCACAGAGAGGTTAAACCTAAACACAGAGGAATAGCACTGCTTCAGGAGCACTGTGAATGGTGTAACCCAATAAACCTAAGCTCCCAGAACCAGGGAGAAAGAACAACCCAATGGTATCCTACAATTGTGGGGCTCATACTTAGCCATGTAACCAGTTTACCTGCTGAGCCTAGCCATAGCCTACCTAGAGAATATATAGTCCTAGACGAAATGTACACCAAGGGGTAGCCTAAGAAAAAGCTTAGGGAAGTCCCTCCCTCACTCCCTCCCTCCCACCCTACCTCCATCCCTTCCATTTTTCCTTCTTCCTTTCTTCCTTCCTTCCTTCGTTCCTACCTTCCTTCCTTCCTTCCTTCCTTCCTTCCTTCCTTCCTTCCTTCCTTCCTTCCTTCCTTCCTTCCTTCCTTCTTCCGTACTCCTTCCTTCCTTCCTTCCTTCCTTCCTTCCTTCCTTCCTTCCTTCCTTCCTTCCTTCCTTCCTTCCTTCCTTCCTTCTTCCTTCCTTCCTACCTTCCTTCCTTCCTTCCGTACTTCCTCCTTCCTTCCTTCCTTCCTCCCTCCCTCCCACCCTTCCCCAACTCCTTCCTTCTTTCCTTCCTCTGCCACACCCACATCACACAGTTGCTGCCATATAAACTCATCAGCCCTGCTTCTCAGATTCACAGATCCTGGACGTCCTGGCGAACGACAACTCCAAATTCCCCAATAATGACAGACCAGTAGAAACACACAATATTAGATGAGAAAGTAACATATAAGTCAACTAAACGCACCAAACAGAATAACATAGCAATAAACAGCTAAGCGAGCAACAAACGGCTTAGTTTACCCTTAGACAAAGACTTAATGACCTCATGGTGAGATTAAACAATTTTCACAAATTTTCTTTTATTAATGTATTTTTCGGTAAGATGATCAGCCAGCAATTGAGTTGAAAAAAGTGATATAAAATAATTTTGTGCGGGTAAGGGTGCAGTCTTGGGCGTGTGGGAAACTAGGGACAACGTTGGCGGGAAGGTCACACTGCAGTGAGATTGGTGTAAACATTTAAAAAATTAACCAAAAATACTTGTCTGGGTCCCAGAGAGAACATTGAGTGGCAGAGCTCTCACCTTGCATATAGCAAACCTAGGTTCAATTCAGGCACTCTACTTAGTGCCCTGAACATTGCAGGGAGTGACGTTGGAGCGCAGACACAGGAATAAGCCCATGACAGAGCTTCTCCAAAACAAAATTCATATCTGGATAAAGATATTCTTTTTCTCCCTTGAGATTTTTACTTCATCACTATCTCAAACACAAGACGCAAGAATCAGTGGCATGCTTAGAATTTACAAATGATAATCAAGAGGCACTTTTGTAGGGCATAAACTTTGATAAACTCAAGTTTTAGCCAATATCAGCTCAATCATCCTAGTAGTGGCATATAGGTATCTACTACTTTTGATATTTCCTAAATGCATAGGTATATATTGTACATACATGTATCTTTTGGAATTGGAGGCCAGGATTTAAATCGATTGCTCAATTTTACACAATGTGAAGGTGTCAAATATCCAGTATTCAAAATGAAATTGTGTTATGACTTTTAATAAGCCATAGCCATAGCATAATAAGTCATAGTTTTAGGAATCATTCACAAAAACCTGAACTAAAGGCAGGAAGAAGTATAAGGAGCCATGCTGGAAACTGGGAGTTAGAAGCAAGGAGAAGAACCTACACTAATTAAGTGGGGTCACACCTGAATCCATCCCAAAATAGCTGTATTCCTAAAAGCGCTGACTTGTCAAATGAGTAATTTCTTTTACAAGGAAAAAAATAACAGCTGAAAAAAGTAGTCTTTATCCTGAGTCACAGCAAAGCACGGCCAGGAATAAAGCTGGAATGCTTTCTGGGAAGGGCTTAGGCACTTTTGCCACCAGAATGAATTTAAGAAATCATGGTATAATTCGGTACCTTGAACATCACCACAAAGTTTCAACAGAACATTGATTCTTGTACAGTTTTGGATATCAGAAGTCAGAAACCAGTTTCACTGAACTCAAATAAGATGTGGGAGGCCCAGTTCCCTCTGGACGCTCTAAGGGATAATCCATTTCACTGGCGTTGAGTCATGCCAGTCCAATCTCTGTATTCTTCTCTTTCTGGTAAACTATCCCTCTGTCTCATAAGAATATTTGTAATTTAATTGAAAGGTATTCCCATACAATTCTGAGTAAATATTTTTCATCTCAAGATTACTAATCTTTCTGAAATCACATTCCCTATTGAAATGGAAAGGATATGCATGGAAGGATGTGGATTTTGGGGGACAAGATATTCAGCCTGCCTCAAAGCAGAATTTGTTTTTCAGATGCAGGTAATAATGTTTAGGGAAACAGCTTGTCCTAGGTCTCTTTATTTATTCATTAATTAATTTATTGCTTTGGGGGCCACACCTGACTATGCTCAGGGATTATCCTGGCTATGCATTCAGGAATTATACCTGGCAGTATACACAGGGGACCATATGGGATACTGGGGATCAAACCCAAGTTAGACACATGCAAGGCAAGTGCTCTCTTCACTGTAGTATTTCTCTGGCCCCTCCTAAGTCTTAAACTAATTCAGAATGTTTAATGTTCACGAAAATCTATTAAGTGAAAAATAGAAGTCAATAATGAATAAAGTGAAAGAAGATGCAAGGAAATAAAATCACATTCCTGGTTCATGGATCTGATGAAACAATATGATTAAGATAACCAAACTGATTTATACAGGGCAAGAGTGATAATCCAATGGCATGGTACTTGCCTTGCATGTGATTGACTCAGGATTGATCCTCGGCACCACATATGGTTTCCTGATAATCCCCAGGAGTGATCTGAGCACAGATGCAGAAGTAAGTCCTAAGCACTACAGGATATGCGGCTCAAGAAGTGGAAAAATAAATAAACTGTAATTGTAATAGAAGTATAGAAAGGTAGAGAGATAGTGCTCCGATATTAGAAAAGATGAAGTACTGCAATTTTTCTTCAATGGAATAGAATTGGATGGAGTCATGTTCAGTGAATTATACCAGAAAAAAATCCGAAGACCTGATTACTTTACTGATATGCAGAGTATAAATAAACGAAGCAACCAGATGAAATCCAACAGGCCAAAGCATCAGATATGTTCAACAGGGCAGAGTCTCTTGTCCCTGTGCCTGGCGGTCTTGACTGGGGCCCCTCAGAGAGGGTGGGTTGAGCTTCCCTCTCCAGCCTGAGCAGAAGCACTGCAGCTGAAGACCTCTGAAAGCCAGCCACAGCCCCAAAACTTAGTCCATTTCAAGACTGGGCACCACAAGGGCCCCTGTGTTCCCAGGTGCAGCCCTGGGGAGGCCCCAAGCACCACGGCTTGGGGCCTTGAAACACATTTCCCCCAGCTCTCCTCTCCCTGCCACTGCACCTCTAGAATGACCCAGGTAACTCCCAGCACCACAGGTCCAAGCCATGTTCCCTTGCTGTGTTCCTTGCATGAACCACCAGCCCAGCGAGGCAAGCATCACTGACAACGACGTCAGGCCTGAGCTCTGCTTGGGAGGCACTCCTGTCCCAAAGCTCCTCTTCCCTTTCGAAAGGGAGACCTGAAAGAAGAGGGAGATGGTAGAAATTTGCCCTAATATTATAAAGGTCCCATACAACAAACCCACAGCCACAATCATCCCCAGGGAAAACTAAGTCTTTCCTCTAAGGTCAGGCACAAGACAAGATGCCCACTTTGAGCCTGACTATGAAATAGAGTGTTGAAAGTCCTTACCACAAGCAGTCAAGAAAGAAATCAAAGCAATGCAAATTAGTAAAGAAGTCCGTGCCTTCGCCTGGCACCTTTCATCCGCTACACCTTGGGTTCCTGACCACTCCCCACTCTGCAGGTAAATAGGAAATCCCTTGGAGACCCTGCCCAGCACGGAGAAGACCCCTTCTGCCCCCTGCCCACCGGGATTTGGGGCTCGCCTTGACGCCCCCACCCCTGCCTGGCATGTTTTTGGCCACATTCAGCCCTTAGGGACCTGACCACTCCCCACTCTGCTGATTGGGGCGTGGCCTCAAAGTGGGCGTGGCCTCTTTCCGGAGCATCAGCTGCTTATGCTGCACTTATGCTGTGGTTTATTTACCACTCCATGCATTGTCCTTTGGCCACAATTGATAGAACCCACTCCTCTGAAGAATTCCCTGGTCATCTTAGTCACTAGATGTTAATAGTCAAGTAACCTAGCCTATCCTAATTTCATGAAAACCGTCAGTCAACACAGCAACGTGCACATAAAAGTCCTTTGGAAAAAGAGTATAGACCCACAACTTCAATCGAGGCCCCTCCCAAGCTAAGGAGAGCACCGGATAGTAAAGCCCATAACAACATGAAGAAACAGCGAAAATCCCCACCACCAGGAGAGATCCAAGAAAATATCTCACTAACCTCTGCAGCGACTTCCCAGAAATACACCCCCTCTCGGATAAAAAATTTAGAGAAGAAAATGTGAGGATGGTTTACGAACTCAAAGCAACTATGGAACGAACTTCCAATAAATTAAGGGAGGATATGGATGCAGCATTGCCACAGTCCACCAAGATAATCCAAGGAAGAAATGAGAGCAGAAATCTCAAAGCTACGAACAGAAGTCACACAACGAAAAGAATCAGTAGATGAAATAAAAAACTCGGTAGGAGCCCTCAATAGTAGAATGACTACAGCCGAAGACAGAATCAGTGAGCTTGAAGATGAGCTGCACAAAGCATCTAGGGAACAACAAATAATGGCAAAAGACCTCAAAATGGCTCTAGAGCGAATTAAAGTCCTAGGGGATGACCTCAGGAGAAACAACATAAGAATCATGGGAGAGCCGGAACCACAGGAACCAATCCCAATGAAAAAAAAAAACCCACAATTAAAGACATCATTGCTAAAAAATTGCCAGAGCTAGAGAATGCGGACATCCAGATCCAAGGAGTCCGAAGGGTGCCAGCTAAAAGGGACCCAAAGAGAAAATCCCCAAGGCATATCATAGTCAGAATGATGGATGCCGAGGATAGAGACACAATACCGCAAGCAGCAAGATCAAAGAAGGAGATCATATACAAAGGAGCACCCCTTAGATTCACAGAAGACCTATCAGAAGAAACCCTCCAAGCCCGAAGACAATGGTGGGACATAGTGAAAAAACTTCATGAAATGAATGCCTCACCAAGTATACTCTACCCAGCTAAACTCTCAGTTAAACTTGAAGGAACCACACTATTTCACGGAGAAGCAAAAGCTCAGGAACTTCATAGACTCAAGACCAAATTTAAAAGAAGGACTCCAAGGGCTACTATAAGACAAGGAAAAAACCTACAAGAACAACAAACCCTACAGAAAAATGGCACAAAAGCCCATGACAATAGAGGCACAGAGTGGCAAAATGGATTCAGAAACTAAACCCAACTTTCTGCTGCCTACAAGACGCACATCTGAATAGTCAGAACAAACACAGACTCAAAATCAAAGGATGGAAAACAATCCTGCAAACAAACAGCTCCCTCAAAAAAAAAAAAAAAGCGGGGGTGGCCATACTAGTATCCGATAGCATAGATTTCTGGCTGAAAATGATCAGAAGGGACAGCGAAGGTCATTTTCTATTCATCAAGGGATATGTACAACAGGAAGAAATCACACTCTTAAACGTATACGCATCTAATGAACGACCAGCTAAATACTTAAAAGAACTCCTAACAGAATTTAAGGAGGACATAACTAGCACCGCAATAACTAGTTGGAGACTTCAACACTGCCTTGTCACCTCTGGATAGATCGACAAGAACAACACTAGGCAAGGAAACGATGGCTCTGAAGGAAGAAATGGAGGAGACAGGGCTAATAGACCTAGACAGGTCCATACACCCCCAAAAGAAAGAATGCACATTCTCTTCCAGCGCACACGGAACATTTTCCAAAATTGACCACATGCTGGGCCACAAATTATACCTTAACAGAATCGGGAAGATAGAAATTGTATCAACTATCTTTTCAGACCACGATGCACTGAAGATGGAAGTTAATCACGCACAGATGCGGAGAACCAAATCAAACACTTGGAAATTCAACAACTCACTATTGAACAATGACTGGGTCACGAAGGAAATCAAGGAAGAAATCAAGAGATACCTCGAAACAAATGAGAATGAAGACTCAAGCTACCAGAACCTATGGGACACTGATCAAGCTTAACAAACTTTATAGCTCTGCAAGCCTTCCTCAGAAAGGAAGAAAGGGCCTAGATAGATAGCTTGACTTCGCAGCTCAAGATCTTAGGAGAGGACCAGCCAAAGGAGCCCAAACCAGATCGAAGGAAAGAAATCATTAAACTTAGAGTAGAAATTAACGATATGGAAACCCAAAAAACTAATCTGAAAGATCAATGCGACAAAGAGCTGGTTCTTCGAGAAAACAAATAAGATTGATAAACCCCTAGCAAGACTCACAAAGAAAGAGAGAAAACCCTAATAAACCGAATCAGAAATGAAAAGGGGGAATATTACAACAGAAACCAAGGAGATTCAAAGGATCATCAGAGACTATTTTGAAAGTCTGTATGCCACGAAACAAGAGAACCTAAAAGAAATGGACAAATTCCTTGACTCCTACAGTCTCCCAAGACTGAACCAAGAAGACGTGAAAGACCTGAATAGGCCCATAAATAGCAAGGAAATCGAAACTGTAATCAAAAGTCTCCCCAAAAACAAAAGCCCAGGTCCAGACAGATTCACTGGCGAATTCTTCCAAACATTTCAAGAAGACTTGTTGCCAGTTCTCCTCAAGCTTTCCCAGGAAATTGAAAAGACAGGAACCCTTCCAAACAGTGTCTACGAGGCACATATCTCCCTAACACCAAAAGCAAACAAAGACACCACTAACAAAGAAAACTATAGGCCAATATCCTTGATGAACACGGATGCGAAGATCCTCAACAAAAATTCTGGCAAATAGAATCCAACAACTCATCCAGAAGATCATACACCATGACCAAGTGGGATTCATCTCGGGGATGCAAGGATGGTTTAATATCCAGAAATCAATCAACATAATCCACCATATCAACAAAAGTAAAGATAAAAACCATACGATCATATCAATAGATGCAGAGAAAGCATTTGGTAAGATCCAACACCCATTCATGATAAAAACTCTCACCAAAATGGGTTTTGGAGGAACTTTTCTCAAGATAGACAGAGCCATCCATCTACCACGAACCTATGGCAAGCATTATCATCAATGGAGAAAAACTAAGGGCCTTTCCTCTAAGATCGGGGACAAGACAAGGATGCCCACTGTCACCCCTTCTCTTTAATAGAGTACTGGAAGTATTAGCAATAGCCATCAGGCAAGAAAAAGATATTAAGGGGATTCAGATCGGAAAGGAAGAAATCAAGCTCTCACTATTCGCAGACGATATGATACTAGACCTAGAGAAGCCTAAAAGCTCTAGTAAGAAACTCTTAGAAACAATTGACCTGTACAGGACAGTCGCAGGCGATAAAATCAATAACCCAAAAATCCATGGCCTTCCTAGATGCCAACAATGAGACAGAGGAAAAGGACATGAAAAGAGCAATCCCGTTCACAATCGTGCCCCAGAAAATCAAATACCTTGGAATCAGCTTAAGTAAAGAAGTAAAGGACCTCTACAAAGAAAATTATAAAACGCTACTCCATGAAATAAAAGAGGACATGAGGAAATGGAAACATATCCCCTGCTCATGGATAGGGAGAATCAACATTGTCAAAATGGCAACACTCCCCAAAGCATTATACAGATTTAACGCGATCCCTATAAGGATACCCATGGCATTCTTCAAAGAAACGGATCAAGCAATCCTGAAATTTATATGGAACAATAAACGCCCACGGATAGCTAAAACAATTCTTGGGAAATAGATGATGGGAGGCATCACCCTCCCCAACTTTAAACTCTCCTACAAAGCGGTAACCATTAAAACAGCATGGGACTGGAACAAAGGCAGAGCTGAAGACCAAAGGAACAGGGTGGAATATCCCTACACACAACCTCAAATGTACGATCACCCAATCTTTGATAAGGGAGCAAGAGATGTGAAATGGAGCAAGGAAAGCCTCTTTAACAAATGGTGCTGGCAGAACTGGACAACCACGTGCAAAAGAATGGGCTTACAGGGCTGGAGTGATAGCACAGCGGGTAGGGAGTTTGCCTTGCACGCGGCCGACCCGGGTTCGAATCCCAGCATCCCATATGGTCCCCTCAGCACCGCCAGGGGTGATTCCTGAGTGCAGGAGCTAGGAGTGACCCCTGTGCATCGCCGGGTGTGACCCAAAAAGCAAAAAAAAAAAAAAAATGAAGAAGAATGGGCTTAGACCTCGAACTGACACCATGCACAAAAGTCAGACCAAAACGGATTAAAGACCTCAACATCAGACCACAAACCATAAAGTACATTGAAGACAAGGTCGGCAAAACCCTCCACGAGACTGAAGATAAAGGTATCTTCAAAGATGACACGGAACTAAGCAGTCTAGTAGAAACAGAGATCAACAAATGGGACTACATTAAACTAAAAAGCTTCTGCACCGCAAAAGATACAGTGACCAAAACACAAAGACTATCTACAGAATGGGAAAGGATATTTATTTACACAATACCCATCAGATAAGGGGTTGATATCAATGGTATATAAAGCACTGGTTGAACTCTACAAGAAGAAAACATCCAACCCCATCAAAAAAATGGGGCGAAGAAATGAACAGAAACTTTCCCAAGGAAGAGATACGAATGGCCAAAAGGCACATGAAAAAGTGCTCTGCATCTCTAATCATCAGAGAGATGGAGATCAAAACAACCATGAGATACCACCTCACACCACAGATTCTAGCACACATCCAAAAGAACAAAAGCAACCACTGTTGGAGAGGATGTGGGGAGAAAGGGACCCTTCTACACTGCTGGTGGGAATGCCGACTTGTTCAGCCCTTTTGGGAAACAATATGGACGATTCTCAAAAAACTAGAGGTTGAGCTCCCATTTGACCCAGCAATACCACTGCTGGGAATATATCCCAGAGGAGCAAGAAAGTATAGTCGAAAAGACATCTGCACTTATATGTTCATTGCAGCACTGTTTACAATAGCCAGAATCTGGAAAAAACCCGAGTGCCCTAGAACAAGTGACTGGTTGAAGAAACTCTGGTATGTCTATACAATGGAATACTATGCAGCTGTTAGAAAAAAATGAGGTCATAGAGTTTGCATATAAGTGGATCAGCAAGGAAAGTATCATACTAAGTGAAGTGAGTCAGAAAGAGAGAGACAGACATAGAAAGATTGCACTCATCTGTGGAATATAGAATAATAGACTAGGAGTCTAACACCCAAGAATAGTACAAATAAGTACTAGGAGGTTGACTCCATGGCTTGGAGGCTGGTCTCTCATTCTGGGCAACTCAGAGAAGGGAACACCAAGTAAAATGTGGTCGAAGGTCGTGCGGGCGGGGTGGGGGGGGGGGGCGACACGTGCCAAATGTACACTAGAGACTGAACACAATGGCCGCTCAACACCTTTCTTGCAGACCACAACACCGAGAGAGAGAGAACGAAAGGGAATACCCTGCCATAGTGGCAGTTTGGGGTGGGGGGAGACGGGACTGGGGAGGGTGGGAGGGACACTGGGTTTGCTGGTGGTGGAGAATGGGCACTGGTGAAGGGATGGGTTCTCGAACTTTGTATGGGGGAAACGTGAGCACAAAGATGTAAAAATCTGTAACTGTACAATCATGGTGATTCACTAATTAAAAAAATGCGAAAAAAATTAGTAAAGATGTCGGACTAATGCTACCTGTGTATGACATAATATTATCCGAAGAAAACCCTAAAAACTCCTTTAAAAAAACCCTGGAACAATAAACAATAAAGAGTTACGTAGCAGGTTAGAAAATAAATGCACAGTAAACTGTTTCATTGTCTTTAGAGATTCATTATTCCCCCATTATGTTCCCTTAGACTCCACACATAGGAGAAATCATTCTGTATCCTTCTGTCTCCCTCTGAAAAACCTCACTCAGAACGATACCTTTTAAAGACCTCGGGAAGAAAGAAAATGAGAGCTAGTAGTCAGTAGGAAACTTACTATTGAGGAGGCTGGGAGACTGGACAGGGAGACGGAAATGGCTCTACTGAAGAGAAAACCAAATTATTGAAGTATTGGAAGTATGTAGTGCTGAAAGGTGGTAAAGTGTTTTGTATGAAATCCTATCAGCCACTGCACAGTAAACCACAATCAAAAACATGTAATTCATAGAACCAGATATGTATGCTTATGTATACTTTTATATAGAACTCATCGCTGTTTCTCCCCTAGGGGAGCATAAAGTGAGGCTCCCATAACCATGCCCAGGACTCCGCTCCTGCCTGTCTCCACTAGGGTTGCCCCAGAGGGGGGCGAGTGAGAGCCCTCCCCGCCCCAAGAGACCCAGGTCTGGCAGCCGACCTCCACTAAGCAAGCACCGCCACGATCCAGGCTTCTTTCCACATGCTCGGGCTGAGCTCACGTATGAGCAGAGTTTCACGGAACCCAGGTAATGCAGAACTTTGTGATCTTGAACTCTGGGCTCAATGAGACCCAGGAGCAGAGATCCTTTGCCTGCTTCATCCAATCTCCAGCCACCCTGGGGTCACACCCAAAGCCAGCTCCTGCCATCTCTACACAACCTCGTCTTCGGCCACCCTCCAGAACTCAAGGCTGCTTTTCCTGGAAGGGAGTCTAACATGAGGTTCCCATAACCATACTGCCAGACTACACGCCAGGCAGTCTGCACAGCCTGATTGAACACAGGTGAACCAAAGGAAACCAAGTGGGGGGCGGGTGAGAACCCTTCCTGCCCCAAGGGACCCAGATTGGAAGCCGACCCCCACTACCCCATGTCGCTAAGCTATAGGCCCCTTTCCACAAGCTTGGGTTGAGCTTCATACATGAGTGAACATATTCTTGGACACATCCACTCCAATCAGAAAAAACATGAGTAAAGAGCATGGGTGGTGGTACAAATGTACATATGTAGGTAGAGATAGACAGAGAGATAGACAGACAGACAGACAGATAGATAGAGACACACACGTGTATGTGTGTGTGTGTGTGTATTCAATTTTAAAGCACTACAATTTGGGCATCTACTCATTAAGTAATGCACCCATTTACTCAACACTCAAAAATGTATTGATGTTTTAAGAAATTTTAGGCCCTTCTCTTTATTATGGTTTAAAATTATGCTCAGGTAATGTATCAGTGAGGAAATAGAGAGATAGCACAGCAAGTAGGCTGATTGTAGCATATGAGGCCCACCCAGGTTCAATCTTCTGCATCCCATGTGGTTCTTCTGAACTCACCAGGATAAATTACTGAGCACAGAGCCAGGAGTAACCCCTGAGTCTATGGGGTTTGACCCCATAATCAACAAGAATGAGGTAACAATCACCTCTCTCTAGCTGAGATAAATTGGGTTAACAAAAAAAGATAACAGGCAGAGCCTGGCAAGCTACCCATGGCGTATTCACTATGCTAAAAACAGTCATGATAGGTCTCATTCCCCTGAACCTAAAAGAGCCCCCGATCTTTGGGAAAGAGGAGTAAGGAGAGGCTGCTAAGATCTCAGGGCTGAGTGTAATAGAGATGTTGCTGGTGCCCTCTCCAGTAAATCGATGAACAGTGGGATGACAGTGATGCAGTGATAAAGTGATATGTATATACATACTCATACATACATATGAGCATATACTATTCATGGATTAAACGTATTCATGAGCATATAAATAAAATGAAATGGATCAAATAATTAGAATGCTGAGTTAGGAAAGAAGATGGAGAAGATTGGTAGAAAGAGGTGAAATGTTCAAATAAGAGATCAACAAAGGTTTTAAACAGTATTTAAGGAATAGAAAGAATGTGTGTCTGGGACGGACTAATCACTTTATCACTATCATCCTGTTGTTTGTCAATGTACTAGGGAGGGCACCAGAGGCCTCTCTATTCCTCCCAGCCCTGAGAGATTAGCAGCCTCACCTTACTCATCTTGCCCAGAGATTGGAGGCTCTTTCAGGGTCATGAGAATGAGACCTATCCTTACTGTTTTTGGCATATCGAATACGCCACGGGTAGCTTGCCAGGCTCTGCCGTGCGGGCGGGATACTCTCAGTAATTGTTGGGGTCTCCGAGAGATATATGTGTATATATATATACATATATATGTAAATGCATATATATATATATATCATGTACTCTCTATGATTTGTTGTCTGCTGTGTGAACTCCATCCAATATGGTGTGGTAATTATGCCCAAGGCTTCCTCACTAAGGACTGAATTGGGCTTTCTAGAGATAGAACAGAGGTTCTCAATCTTGGGCAGAGAGCAGAAACCCTTGGGATGGGGAAGAAAGAGAAGAGTTGGGGAGTGGGGGTGTTGGAAAGAGGCAAATTTTCCAGGTAGTGCTAACCAGATCTCAATTCTGCCATAAACATCATCAATGGCACATAGTGATGAATTAGAACTCACATGCACACTGTCAACATGAACCACTTGAAAATGTGTATCTAGACCCAAACTTGCCAAAGTGAAGGTACTGCAGCCCTGGGTTGCTGGAAGGATCTAGGAGGTTAGTAGTAGCCTAGGGTACAAATGGGAATATAGACATCTCCACTTAGTTATTTTAAATTATTCAGGGGGCACTGAATTATTTTGCTTCTGAAAAAAAAAGACAGCAGGCCAAGTGTTTGAGAATGTCTGATATAGACCAAAGCGTAATAATTTTCAACTCGACTAAACTATGGCATCTAGTCTTTCAGACATAAACCTTACTTAGAAAATAACTGCACTGAGTTCACTATACACGGGACTGAATGACCAGACTCCAGCTATTTCTCCAAGCTTATTTCATATAAAAATATCGCACCCTCAGCTGTCACATCTGCTACTGGAACACCTAAGTTCTTTCCTGCTTTGGACCTTTGTATTTGCTTTCTTCTTCCTTGTGAATATAATTCTTTAAAGGATTACCTCATCAGGAACAGTTTCCTAATCTGCTCTAACTAGGGTTCACCAGTAATACCTAAATTTTCCCTCATCACAATACTTAGAAGTCTGGTTCTCTCTTCACAAAAGTGTGTGTTTTGAGGGATCTTTTTTAAAAAAATTTATTTATGAGTGAGTCACAGTGTGGGTACAGTTACAGATTTATACATTTTCGTGCTCATGTTTCCCTCATACAAAGTTCGAAAACCCATCCCTTCACCAGTGCCCATTCTCCACCACAAATAAACCCAACATCCCTCCCACCCCCCCAAATCCCATCTTCCCACCCCACCCCACCCCCCACCACTGTGGCAGGGTATTCCCTTTTGTTCTCTCTCTCTAATTAGGTGTTGTGGTTTGCAATAAAGGTGTTGAGTGGCCATTGTGTTCAGTCTCTAGTCTACATTCAGCACTCTTCACCCTTCCCCTGCGTGGTCTCCAACCCCATTTTGCTTGGTGTTCCCTCCTCTATCTGAGCTGCCCTTTTCCCAGAATGTGGGGCCAGCTTCCAAGCGTGGGAGTCAACCTCCTGGTACTTATTTCTACTATTCTTGGGTGTTAGTCTCCTATTCTGTTATTCTATATTCCACAGATGAGTGCAATCTTTCTAGATCTGTCTCTCTCTTTCTGACTCATTTCACTTAGCATGAAACTTTCCATGCCGATCCACTTATATGCAAAGTGAAGTCATTATTCCTTAGTGAATGATCTCAAAGGATAGCAAGAAATTGGAATTTAAATCTATAGTTGTAAATATACATTTATCATGGAGAGGTTACGATGTCCGAGAGTATTCCCTACTTTTCAAAATCATTTTCGATATGAGCAAAACCTAATATGATTTTCCATTCCTCAAAGTGTGTGTGGATGTCAACATCTCCTCACCCATTTGATTCAAGAAATCTCATGAATAAAGGTCTAACATTAATTTCATATATGACCAATGTCCAACATGACAAAGATTGTTAACTCCAAGGGCTTTTTCCTGGTTTGGGTCCTGACTTACGGAACCCAGGGATCAACTCAGATTGCCCAGGATTGCAAACGCCCGTACCTGCTGATTTTCTCTCCGACCACTACAATGATTCTTACTGTTCAGTATGACTTTTGGATCCTGAACGTCCGCTTGCCATATGCCTTAATAGACAGTAGCAGCCATATGAAAGATCCCAGTGAACTAAGCCAGAGAACGAGGTGCAGAAGAACATATAGAGTCATATTGAATTCCCAATAGCATCCTGTGAAGATTTCACCACGCCCACTTTGTGCTTCTTATGACAATCTTCCACTACTGAAGTGACTTTGTTGGTTTGGGGCCAGATGCATCAGTACTCGGTGTTACTCCTGGCTCTGTGCTCAGGGAACACTCCTGGCAGGGATCAGGATACCGCAGCAGAAATGGCGGGGACTAAACCTGCACTGTCCTCATACAAGGCAAGCACCTTCCCATGTACGATCTCTCCAGTGTTGTTCCACTAGAGTAGATAAAGAGACACAAAGGACGGGCATGTGATAGTTGCTCCACAGCCCTGACCGGTCAGATAACACAGACTAGGTTCCTATCCTGGCTAGACCAAAGACCACTGGTGTTGACCTAGGGGCACGTTGAAGATGGAATGACATGCTTTCAGTTGTTTGAAAATCAAATCTGTAAAGCACCTGCCCAAGGGGCAGGCAAGAGACCAGGGGCTGTGGGGTGGGGTGCTGGGAGAGAACCTGGGGATATTGGTGCGGGGGGGGGGGGGGGAATGTACGCGCGTGGAGGGATGCGTGTTGGAATACTGTATGACTGAAATTCAATCACGAAGGGCTTTGTAATGCTCTAAAGGAAAAGCAAAGAACCCCCCCAACACACACCCGTCCCCGCCAAACAACAAAATAAAATAAAATCTGTAGAATGAAGTGGAGAACAAGTGGCCCGTTAGCTCTGGGCAATTTATCCATTCCTTGGAAACTTGGAAACTCAGAGGCCTGGGTGAGCCTGGGAGGCTGGACACGTGGCTCCACGCGGGGCAGAGCAACCCAGCACAGCATCTGGGGTCTGGGCCCCGCCTTCAGCAGGCGGGCCTTCGGGACCGAGGGAGGGGGCAGCGCCAGGCGCCCAGGCCTTGGCCCGCACAGACCGTGGGCGCTGAGAGCACACGCTCAGCGACGTGTGCTCTGGCCGACAGACCTGAGCAGCCCCCAGCGTTCCTGCACGGATTCGATCAGGTCCGACCCCCCTCCCCGCGGCACGACTTCTAGGCTCCCGCACCCCTGGAGCGGCCGCCCTCTGCCCTCGGACGTGGTCCCTGAGCCCCGCGCTGGTTTGGTAGAAGCCACGACGGTCTTTCCCGTCACGCCCCAGGCGACGTCACAATCACTGCCTGGGGATATATTGACCGCCCGGAGCGGACAAGACCCAGAAACTTGGCGTTTCTATTACGGTAATCCGTGAGCTTTGATCGTCGATCAGAGAAAACAATGGGCAACCTACTAGCACGAGTTGGCCTCCTGCTAAAGAGTCGCCACCGTGCCCCACGGGGTGGTCTGGGCCAGACCCGACCGCTCCCTGTGTCCAGACAGCCCACCGCTCGCCCTGGCCGGGGGCACCCCGGGGCTCCGCCACCTGCCCACCACCCGCAGAAGCCTAGGAGGCCTCCGCCAGCCACCTTCAAAATCACCCCCAGGAGGCCGTGTGCCCTGCCACCGGCCACGAGCGCCCCTGTGCGGGTTCCTGCGGCATGTGGGGGCCGTGGGGAGAAGCTGGTGCTCTCCCCGTCGAGGTCAGTGACCTTTGCGTACCGGGGCCCCGTCGGGATCCGGGCTGCGGGGCGCCACTTCCGTGTCCTGCGGATGCGCTCCCTCCAGACCCTCAAATCCTCCAGGCGCACACTGGAGGCCACTGGAGAGAGGAGCCGAGACCACCCCCAGCCCGCAGGACACCGGGAAGTCGGCGTCCAGACGGGGCCGTGGGAGCACGGCGGGCCCCTCAGCGGCAAGGCGCCTTTGTCCAGCGGCCTGCAGGCCAGTGGCGCCGGCCCCAGGTCCTCCCGCGGCCCGCCTCTCCACCTCCAGGCCTTGCAGGCAGGCCCACAGACACCCTCGGCCTCATCTCCACAGCCCTCTGTCCCGCCCCCGGCCAGACAGGGCCAGCCTCCTGGGGGGCCTCTTCCCAGCGCGGCCCTGGGGGCTGTGCCCTGCTGCTCGCTGCCAGGGAAGTCCACAGCAGAGGAGCAGCCTGCAGAGCCCCGGGCCAGCCCTCCCGGTCCGCCGGTAGGCACCGAGGTCGCAGGACAGAAGCCTCCAGGAGGTCCATCGGGGAGCGCTCCTCCACAATCTGCAGGCAGGCGGGCCAGCAAGAGGAAGCAACCTCCAGCGCAGCAACCTCCACCGCCGGCTCCTCTGCAACTGCCCCTGCAATGGGGTCGGGGTGAGTTTCCCCCGCCTCCCAAGCTCCCCTGTTTAGGCACCACAAACTGGCAGGCAACCAACAACACCCAGGTGCCAAGCAACAACATCCCATCCAAGGGGAGCACAAACCAGCTTGTCATCACGGAGGGCCCAGCAGAGCCCCGGGCCAGCCCTCCCGGTCCGCCGGTAGGCCCCAAGGTCTCAGGACAGAAGCCTCCAGGAGGTCCATCGGGGAGCGCTCCTCCACAATCTGCAGGCAGGCGGGCCAGCAAGAGGAAGCAACCTCCGGCGCAGCAACCTCCACCGCCGGCTCCTCTGCAACTGCCCCGGCAATGGGGTCGGGGTGAGTTTCCCCCGCCTCCCAAGCTCCCCTGTTTAGGCACCACAAACTGGCAGGCAACCAACAACACCCAGGTGCCGAGCAACAACATCCCATCTAAGAGGAGCACAAACCAGCTTGTCATGACGGCGGGCCCAGCAGAGCCCCGGGCCAGGCCTCCCGGTCCGCCGGTAGGCCCCGAGGTCTCAGGACAGAAGCCTCCAGGAGGTCCATCGGGGAGCGCTCCTCCACAATCTGCAGGCAGGCGGGCCAGCAAGAGGAAGCAACCTCCACCACCGGCTCCTCTGCAACTGCCCCGGCAATGGGGTCGGGGTGAGTTTCCCCCGCCTCCCAAGCTCCCCTGTTTAGGCACCACAAACTGGCAGGCAACCAACAACACCCAGGTGCCGAGCAACAACATCCCATCGAAGAGAAGCACAAAAAACCAGCTTGTCATGAAGAAGGGCCCGGCTGACCCCGGTCCCACGCAGCCTGTCCCTTCCAGCACCACGAGATCTGGTGCCACTACCGGGCGCCTGCTCCCACCCAGCAGGACGCGCCAGCCCCATACTGCTACTACCAGCGGGCATTACCAATCGTCAGGTTCCCAAAGTGGAGCCCAAACACGCCATTCCAAATTCCCAACTGCTCCATCGGACGCTGAGAACGAGTTAGCAGAATTATTTGCCCGTGTATCCATGGGCAAATAATTGCCCATGGATACAGGACGTTACCTCTAAGTCTTAGCTATCAGCGGAGGCACAAAATACAATTCCCAGCCAGTCCTCTCGAACTGTATCCATGGACAGACCTGATTTCATCCTTGAAGTGAAACAACAAGGACTCTCCTTTGTGTTAGCACAAACCAGCTTGTCATCACGGAGGGCCCAGCAGAGCCCCGGGCCAGCCCTCCCGGTCCGCCGGTAGGCCCCGAGGTCTCAGGACAGAAGCCTCCAGGAGGTCCATCGGGGAGCGCTCCTCCACAATCTGCAGGCAGGCGGGCCAGCAAGAGGAAGCAACCTCCGGCGCAGCAACCTCCACCGCCGGCTCCTCTGCAACTGCCCCGGCAATGGGGTCGGGGTGAGTTTCCCCCGCCTCCCAAGCTCCCCTGTTTAGGCACCACAAACTGGCAGGCAACCAACAACACCCAGGTGCCGAGCAACAACATCCCATCGAAGAGAAGCACAAAAAACCAGCTTGTCATGAAGAAGGGCCCGGCTGACCCCGGTCCCACGCAGCCTGTCCCTTCCAGCACCACGAGATCTGGTGCCACTACCGGGCGCCTGCTCCCACCCAGCAGGACGCGCCAGCCCCATACTGCTACTACCAGCGGGCATTACCAATCGTCAGGTTCCCAAAGTGGAGCCCAAACACGCCATTCCAAATTCCCAACTGCTCCATCGGACGCTGAGAACGAGTTATCAGAATTATTTGCCCATGGATACAGGACGTTACCTCTGAGTCTTAGCTATCAGCGGAGGCACAAAATACAATTCCCAGCCAGTCCTCTCGAACTGTATCCACGGACAGACCTGATTTCATCCTTGAAGTGAAACAACAAGGACTCTCCTTTGTGTTAGCACAAACCAGCTTGTCATCACGGAGGGCCCAGCAGAGCCCCGGGCCAGCCCTCCCGGTCCGCCGGTAGGCCCCGAGGTCTCAGGACAGAAGCCTCCAGGAGGTCCATCGGGGAGCGCTCCTCCACAATCTGCATGCAGGCGGGCCAGCAAGAGGAAGCAACCTCCGGCGCAGCAACCTCCACCGCCGGCTCCTCTGCAACTGCCCCGGCAATGGGGTCGGGGTGAGTTTCCCCCGCCTCCCAAGCTCCCCTGTTTAGGCACCACAAACTGGCAGGCAACCAACAACACCCAGGTGCCGAGCAACAACATCCCATCGAAGAGAAGCACAAAAAACCAGCTTGTCATGAAGAAGGGCCCGGCTGACCCCGGTCCCACGCAGCCTGTCCCTTCCAGCACCACGAGATCTGGTGCCACTACCGGGCGCCTGCTCCCACCCAGCAGGACGCGCCAGCCCCATACTGCTACTACCAGCTGGCATTACCAATCGTCAGGTTCCCAAAGTGGAGCCCAAACACGCCATTCCAAATTCCCAGCTGCTCCATCGGACGCTGAGAACGAGTTAGCAGAATTATTTGCCCATGGATACAGGACGTTACCTCTGAGTCTTAGCTATCAGCGGAGGCACAAAATACAATTCCCAGCCAGTCCTCTCGAACTGTATCCACGGACAGACCTGATTTCATCCTTGAAGTGAAACAACAAGGACTCTCCTTTGTGTTAGAGCATGCAAATGAGTACATAGGATTTCAAGGTGCGGTGGAAAACCAACCAAATTCAAACCATAGGTACAATGACTTAGAAGGTTCGTCATGGAGATGCATATTCGCTGAGTAGCACAGTAGCACTGTAGCACTATCGTCCCATTGTTCATCGATTTTGTCACGCGGGCACCAGTGATGTCTCCATTGTGAGACTTGTTACTGTTTTTGGTATATCGAATGCACCACGGGTAGCTTGCCACATTCTGCCATACGGGCGAGATGCTCTCCTTCTTTTCCGGGCTCTTCGAAAGGGACGTAGGAATCGAAGCTGGGTTGGCCTCATGCAAGGCAAATGCCTTCCCGCTGTGCTATCCAGGGCTGGTGAGATGGCACAGTGGGTAGGGCCTTCACCTTGCATGCGGTGGACCCGTGTTTGATTCCCTCACCCTTCTCGGAGAGCCCAGCCAGCTACCGAGAGTATTCCACCAGCACGCAAGAACCTGGCAAGCTACCCGTGGTGTATTCGATATGCTAGAAAGAGTAACAAGTCTCGCAATGGAGACGTTCCTGGTGCCCGCTTAGTGCAAACCCATGACAAAGGGATGCTAGTGCTACAGTGCTACAGTGCCACTCAGTGAATATGCATCTCCGTGAGGAATCTTCGACAAGTCATTGTACCTCAGGCGTGAGCGGGACTTGAAGTCAACAGCGCAACAGTGCTACAGTACTACAGTTCATCGACTAATGTCTCTAAATGGACTGAATCCAGGTCTGCAGTGAGCTCGGCGTTGGAATTGGCAGGATGCCAACTTCTACTGCTTCTTTAGGCTTTATTCACCCCTACGCACGATTTCTCAATCTTTGTCCCCAAGTGCTTGAAGCACATGTATGTCTCCGAGGTACTTGTATAAAACTTAATGAAGTGAATGCTTCGTCTGTCTCTGCTCATGGGTCTTTTCCCTTCAACTTAGTTGTAGTGGAGAAACTGACATTCCCACGGTCATATGTTGCACCCAAGTCAACCGCAAAATTTGTGTTCCAGTGCTTAGGCCGTGAAAGGAGTCATGCCGTCTGGCTGCACGGCTGACTCCCGATTCCTGTAGCGGATCGAAGGAATGTGTCAGCTGAGGAGGAAGATGATGATAAGGAGGAAGAGTTGGGGTGACTCTTCCATCTATGCTTCTCTCGTGTCTCCTACCACTCTAGCCTCACTCGATGCTAGTTTGGCCCCTATGCACAGGAAACCTAGTTTTGAAAAATATTTGTTCATGTTGTTTTGGGTTTTGGTGTACGCTTGTATGTGATGGTGCCAGGAATCAAACCAGATGTCAAACACATGAAGTGTGTGGTATACCACAGCCATATCCCTGGTGCTTATGGCTTTGAATTGATTATTCAAAGCTGACACTTAGAAGTCAGCATTATCCTATTCTAGCTTCATTCAAAGAGAATGGATTTGACATCCCGGTCTTACATCTGGAGTAACAAGAACACTTTTATATCTTCTCTGTCATTTTTGAGAATTTAAGTTTGCTTAAAAGTTACGTTTCTGCAGCAACTGGATGCGTGCGAGATCTCGGGACGGGCATAAGCGGTACCGTGCTCTGCCGAGATGTGACCCTAGTGGCCACACGATTGCCGCTTCTCCGTTGCTTGATGACCGTGATCCCGGAGGCCAGAAAAACTATTGCTGGTACCTGCAGCTGCTTGCAGAAATGTCTCTAGACTGTGAACTCATCCACAGCCCCATGCTGCACCAGGAGGGGAAAGGTTTTTCTTTCTCGGCTTTTCCTTTCCGGGGGTGGGGGGTGGGGGGTGTGGCGGGTAAGGTGTGGCAACCGCCATATTGTAAGGACCCCTCAAGAGAGGTACGAGCTTGCAATGATGCCATCCATTTCTGGCAGAAATTTACATGGACATAAGATTTACTAAAATACTAAACGACAGAAATCCAAAACCTCATGATGAGTCAATTAATTATGCAAGTTTAGCCTCTAGTGTCCAACACATAACACAAAAACCACTGACTGTTATTTCTTACTTGACCAACTTAACACCTAAAGCCAGGGTTTGTTCTGCACATGTGGGGGTGCTCCCATAGTTCCTCTCCTGCTTTCCCCTGTCCACTTGGTCATTGGTTTGTAGCTGGACTACAACGTCAGTTGCTCTTGGATTCCTTAGACAACAACCTGCATGTGAAGAGGGCCAAGGGAGCCGAAGAAAGAGGCAGGTAATCTGAAATCAGTGGATAACAACTTTATTAGTACACAATGGTAGTTACTTTGGTTTTTTTTGTTTTGGGCCATCTCAAGATGTTTTCTTTCCAGTGTCAAAGTTTTGCACAGACTCTGTCCAGAAATAGATGCAGTGTCAGGAATACAATACCCGTATCCAAGCTCTATCCGTAGAGCAGCGTCTGCAAAGCATGTACCTTGGGACAGATATGAAAAGTGCCTGCCCAGATCTAGCTTCTGGCTCAAATGAGTGATCCTAATTGGCATGGGGTGGGGCGGGCTATGGTAAGGACCTGGCCACTCTCCCTGCGCTGCAATATTTTGGGGACCTACTGGACTTGAACTACACACATAGGATTTGTGGCCGTGGTGTGGTGAGGCAGTGCTAGGTTTTCAACTCAGGCCTTGGATCTTGCAGGTAAGGTATACACTATTGAAGTCCCATCCCCAGCCATCGCACAGACCTTTGCTAGCCTTCCTCCGTGCATGTTTGCTTTTTTCTCTGCTGCTTATGTTTATAACGTGATAAGCAATAGAGCAAAGTATGTCGTGTTTTATTCAGAGGTTTGCTCAATTTTTCAAATAGAATTTTTTAACCATTTCTTAGTCTGAAGAGGACTGTATTTTCATGTTTGAAAGTGCAGTGCTCGTACTGCCTTTAACTTCGATTGTTTAAAATGATCCTGTGTTTTCGTTTGGTTTTGCTTCAACTATTATTTGGTCATGATGATTTTATTGCCTATCCTGATAGTTGAATAATCATTCTTTTTCATAACTTTTCATTATTGGCCCAAATCGTTATTTTGTGGAGCCTGCTTTTGGAATGCTAGTAACTAATTTCAACTGAGGCTTAAGTCAAGCAAAAGGATGCCCAGGAGTGAAAGTGATTCGAGTCAATTAACTCCTAAGTTACAGAAGCACAGCAGTATCAGTTTTCCTGTGTCTATACAAAAACAGGACATTGCTATGAAAGAAACTATGCAAAAGGATATAAGGGAGCGATAAAAGCAAGAGTTCACTTACAAATAAAAAATCAGAGATTTCTGAGGAATTTGACTGGGCAAATCAAAGGCACTGCTTGCTGTTTTGGGGGAACGGTGATTAACCAATTGGGGAAGCAGAGCACAGAGAGGTTAAACCTAAACACAGAGGAATAGCACTGCTTCAGGAGCACTGTGAATGGTGTAACCCAATAAACCTAAGCTCCCAGAACCAGGGAGAAAGAACAACCCAATGGTATCCTACAATTGTGGGGCTCATACTTAGCCATGTAACCAGTTTACCTGCTGAGCCTAGCCATAGCCTACCTAGAGAATATATAGTCCTAGACGAAATGTACACCAAGGGGTAGCCTAAGAAAAAGCTTAGGGAAGTCCCTCCCTCACTCCCTCCCTCCCACCCTACCTCCATCCCTTCCATTTTTCCTTCTTCCTTTCTTCCTTCCTTCCTTCGTTCCTACCTTCCTTCCTTCCTTCCTTCCTTCCTTCCTTCCTTCCTTCCTTCCTTCCTTCCTTCCTTCCGTACTCCTTCCTTCCTTCCTTCCTTCCTTCCTTCCTTCCTTCCTTCCTTCCTTCCTTCCTTCTTCCTTCCTTCCTACCTTCCTTCCTTCCTTCCGTACTTCCTCCTTCCTTCCTTCCTTCCTCCCTCCCTCCCACCCTTCCCCAACTCCTTCCTTCTTTCCTTCCTCTGCCACACCCACATCACACAGTTGCTGCCATATAAACTCATCAGCCCTGCTTCTCAGATTCACAGATCCTGGACGTCCTGGCGAACGACAACTCCAAATTCCCCAATAATGACAGACCAGTAGAAACACACAATATTAGATGAGAAAGTAACATATAAGTCAACTAAACGCACCAAACAGAATAACATAGCAATAAACAGCTAAGCGAGCAACAAACGGCTTAGTTTACCCTTAGACAAAGACTTAATGACCTCATGGTGAGATTAAACAATTTTCACAAATTTTCTTTTATTAATGTATTTTTCGGTAAGATGATCAGCCAGCAATTGAGTTGAAAAAAGTGATATAAAATAATTTTGTGCGGGTAAGGGTGCAGTCTTGGGCGTGTGGGAAACTAGGGACAACGTTGGCGGGAAGGTCACACTGCAGTGAGATTGGTGTAAACATTTAAAAAATTAACCAAAAATACTTGTCTGGGTCCCAGAGAGAACATTGAGTGGCAGAGCTCTCACCTTGCATATAGCAAACCTAGGTTCAATTCAGGCACTCTACTTAGTGCCCTGAACATTGCAGGGAGTGACGTTGGAGCGCAGACACAGGAATAAGCCCATGACAGAGCTTCTCCAAAACAAAATTCATATCTGGATAAAGATATTCTTTTTCTCCCTTGAGATTTTTACTTCATCACTATCTCAAACACAAGACGCAAGAATCAGTGGCATGCTTAGAATTTACAAATGATAATCAAGAGGCACTTTTGTAGGGCATAAACTTTGATAAACTCAAGTTTTAGCCAATATCAGCTCAATCATCCTAGTAGTGGCATATAGGTATCTACTACTTTTGATATTTCCTAAATGCATAGGTATATATTGTACATACATGTATCTTTTGGAATTGGAGGCCAGGATTTAAATCGATTGCTCAATTTTACACAATGTGAAGGTGTCAAATATCCAGTATTCAAAATGAAATTGTGTTATGACTTTTAATAAGCCATAGCCATAGCATAATAAGTCATAGTTTTAGGAATCATTCACAAAAACCTGAACTAAAGGCAGGAAGAAGTATAAGGAGCCATGCTGGAAACTGGGAGTTAGAAGCAAGGAGAAGAACCTACACTAATTAAGTGGGGTCACACCTGAATCCATCCCAAAATAGCTGTATTCCTAAAAGCGCTGACTTGTCAAATGAGTAATTTCTTTTACAAGGAAAAAAATAACAGCTGAAAAAAGTAGTCTTTATCCTGAGTCACAGCAAAGCACGGCCAGGAATAAAGCTGGAATGCTTTCTGGGAAGGGCTTAGGCACTTTTGCCACCAGAATGAATTTAAGAAATCATGGTATAATTCGGTACCTTGAACATCACCACAAAGTTTCAACAGAACATTGATTCTTGTACAGTTTTGGATATCAGAAGTCAGAAACCAGTTTCACTGAACTCAAATAAGATGTGGGAGGCCCAGTTCCCTCTGGACGCTCTAAGGGATAATCCATTTCACTGGCGTTGAGTCATGCCAGTCCAATCTCTGTATTCTTCTCTTTCTGGTAAACTATCCCTCTGTCTCATAAGAATATTTGTAATTTAATTGAAAGGTATTCCCATACAATTCTGAGTAAATATTTTTCATCTCAAGATTACTAATCTTTCTGAAATCACATTCCCTATTGAAATGGAAAGGATATGCATGGAAGGATGTGGATTTTGGGGGACAAGATATTCAGCCTGCCTCAAAGCAGAATTTGTTTTTCAGATGCAGGTAATAATGTTTAGGGAAACAGCTTGTCCTAGGTCTCTTTATTTATTCATTAATTAATTTATTGCTTTGGGGGCCACACCTGACTATGCTCAGGGATTATCCTGGCTATGCATTCAGGAATTATACCTGGCAGTATACACAGGGGACCATATGGGATACTGGGGATCAAACCCAAGTTAGACACATGCAAGGCAAGTGCTCTCTTCACTGTAGTATTTCTCTGGCCCCTCCTAAGTCTTAAACTAATTCAGAATGTTTAATGTTCACGAAAATCTATTAAGTGAAAAATAGAAGTCAATAATGAATAAAGTGAAAGAAGATGCAAGGAAATAAAATCACATTCCTGGTTCATGGATCTGATGAAACAATATGATTAAGATAACCAAACTGATTTATACAGGGCAAGAGTGATAATCCAATGGCATGGTACTTGCCTTGCATGTGATTGACTCAGGATTGATCCTCGGCACCACATATGGTTTCCTGATAATCCCCAGGAGTGATCTGAGCACAGATGCAGAAGTAAGTCCTAAGCACTACAGGATATGCGGCTCAAGAAGTGGAAAAATAAATAAACTGTAATTGTAATAGAAGTATAGAAAGGTAGAGAGATAGTGCTCCGATATTAGAAAAGATGAAGTACTGCAATTTTTCTTCAATGGAATAGAATTGGATGGAGTCATGTTCAGTGAATTATACCAGAAAAAAATCCGAAGACCTGATTACTTTACTGATATGCAGAGTATAAATAAACGAAGCAACCAGATGAAATCCAACAGGCCAAAGCATCAGATATGTTCAACAGGGCAGAGTCTCTTGTCCCTGTGCCTGGCGGTCTTGACTGGGGCCCCTCAGAGAGGGTGGGTTGAGCTTCCCTCTCCAGCCTGAGCAGAAGCACTGCAGCTGAAGACCTCTGAAAGCCAGCCACAGCCCCAAAACTTAGTCCATTTCAAGACTGGGCACCACAAGGGCCCCTGTGTTCCCAGGTGCAGCCCTGGGGAGGCCCCAAGCACCACGGCTTGGGGCCTTGAAACACATTTCCCCCAGCTCTCCTCTCCCTGCCACTGCACCTCTAGAATGACCCAGGTAACTCCCAGCACCACAGGTCCAAGCCATGTTCCCTTGCTGTGTTCCTTGCATGAACCACCAGCCCAGCGAGGCAAGCATCACTGACAACGACGTCAGGCCTGAGCTCTGCTTGGGAGGCACTCCTGCCCCAAAGCTCCTCTTCCCTTTCGAAAGGGAGACCTGAAAGAAGAGGGAGATGGTAGAAATTTGCCCTAATATTATAAAGGTCCCATACAACAAACCCACAGCCACAATCATCCCCAGGGAAAACTAAGTCTTTCCTCTAAGGTCAGGCACAAGACAAGATGCCCACTTTGAGCCTGACTATGAAATAGAGTGTTGGAAGTCCTTACCACAAGCAGTCAAGAAAGAAATTAAAGCAATGCAAATTAGTAAAGAAGTCCCTGCCCGAGGTTTGGGACTCACCCTGACGCCCCCAGCCCCGCCTTGCACCTTTAGACCACTGCACCCTATGGACCTGACCACTCCCCACTCTGCTGGTTAGGGGCGTGCTCTCACCTTAGGGGGCGTGGCCTCAAGGTGGGCGTGGCCTCCTTCAGGAGTTTCGGCTGCTTATGCTGCAATTGTTTTTTGCCCATCCATGTATTGTCCTTTGGCTACAATTGATAGAACCCACTCCTCTGAAGAATTCCCTGGTCATCTTAGTCACTAGATGTTAATAGTCAAGTAACCTAGCCTATCCTAATTTCACAAAAACTGTCAGTGAACACAGCAACTTGCACATAAAAGTCCTTTGAAAAATGAGTATAGCCCCACATCTTCAATCGAGGCCCCTCCCAAGCTAAGGAGAGCACCGGATAGTAAAGCCCATAACAACATGAAGAAACAGCGAAAATCCCCACCACCAGGAGAGATCCAAGAAAATATCTCACTACCCTCAGCAGCGACTTCCCAGAAATACACCCCCTCTCGGATAAAAAATTTAGAGAAGAAAATGTGAGGATGGTTTACGAACTCAAAGCAACTATGGAACGAACTTCCAATAAATTAAGGGAGGATATGGATGCAGCATTGCCACAGTCCACCAAGATAATCCAAGGAAGAAATGAGAGCAGAAATCTCAAAGCTACGAACAGAAGTCACACAACGAAAAGAATCAGTAGATGAAATAAAAAACTCGGTAGGAGCCCTCAATAGTAGAATGACTACAGCCGAAGACAGAATCAGTGAGCTTGAAGATGAGCTGCACAAAGCATCTAGGGAACAACAAATAATGGCAAAAGACCTCAAAATGGCTCTAGAGCGAATTAGAGTCCTAGGGGCTGACCTCAGGAGAAACAACATAAGAATCATGGGAGAGCCGGAACCACACGGAACCAATCCCAATGAAAAAAATAAAACCACAATTAAAGACATCATTGCTAAAAAATTGCCAGAGCTAGAGAATGCGGACATCCAGATCCAAGGAGTCCGAAGGGTGCCAGCTAAAAGGGACCCAAAGAGAAAATCCCCAAGGCATATCATAGTCAGAATGATGGATGCCGAGGATAGAGACACAATACCGCAAGCAGCAAGATCAAAGAAGGAGATCATATACAAAGGAGCACCCCTTAGATTCACAGAAGACCTATCAGAAGAAACCCTCCAAGCCCGAAGACAATGGTGGGACATAGTGAAAAAACTTCATGAAATGAATGCCTCACCAAGTATACTCTACCCAGCTAAACTCTCAGTTAAACTTGAAGGAACCACACTATTTCACGGAGAAGCAACAGCTCAGGAACTTCATACACTCAAGAACAAATTTAAAAGAAGGACTCAAAGGGCTACTATAAGACAAGGAAAAAACCTACAAGAACAACAAACCCTACAGAAAAATGGCACAAAATCCCATGACAATAATTTCTCTTAATGTTAACGGTCTAAAAGCACAAATCAAGAGGCACAGAGTGGCAAAATGGATTCAGAAACTAAACCCAACTTTCTGCTGCCTATAGGACACACATCTGAATAGTCAGAACAAACACAGACTCAAAATCAAAGGATGGAAAACAATCCTGCAAGCAAACAGCTCCCTCAAAAAAAAAAGTGGGGGTGGCCATACTAGTATCCGATAGCATAGATTTCTGGCTGAAAAAGATCAGAAGGGACAGCGAAGGTCATTTTCTATTCATCAAGGGATATGTACAACAGGAAGAAATCACACTCTTAAACGTATACGCATCTAATGAACGACCAGCTAAATACTTAAAAGAACTCCTAACAGAATTTAAGGAGGACATAACTAGCACCGCAATAGTAGTTGGAGACTTCAACACTGCCTTGTCACCTCTGGATAGATCGACAAGAACAATACTCAGCAAGGAAATGATGGCTCTGAAAAAAAAATGGAGGAGACAGGGCTAATAGACCTATACAGGGCTATACACCTCCAAAAGAAAGAATACACATTCTTTTCCAGCGCACACGGAACGTTTTCCAAAATAGACTATGTGCTGGGCCACAAATTATACCTTAACAGAATCGGGAAGATAGAAATTGTATCAACTATCTTTTCAGACCACGATGCACTGAAGATGGAAGTTAATCACGCACAGACGAGAGAACCAAATCAAACACTTGGAAATTCAACAACTCACTATTGAACAATGACTGGGTCACGAAGGAAATCAAGGAAGAAATCAAGAGATACCTCGAAACAAATGAGAATGAAGACATAAGCTACCAGAATCTATGGGACTGCAATTTTTCTTCAAATGGAATAGAATTGGATGGAGTCATGTTCAATGAGTTATACCAGAAAAAAATACGAAGACGAGTGCTCTCCTCACTGTAGTATTTCTCTGACCCGTCCTAGGACTTAAACTAATTCAGAACGTTTAATGTTCATGAAATTCAACTTTAGGATACTGTGAATCATTGTTAGCCCTCATCCCTCTCTTCTTCCCTCCCTCCTTCCCTCCCCCATCCTTTCCTCCCTCCCTCCCTTCCTCCCTCCCCTCTCTCTTCCCTCCCTCCCTACTTCTTTTTTTCCCAGAGCACATATATGCCAATTCCCAGGAGTTACATACAAGGCTCTGTCCTCAGAGTTCACTTAACTCCTGGTAGTTCTAAGATCTTATGGGGTTGGGAATAAAATCAGGCCTTCGCATACATAGCATGTGCTCCTGACTAATGAGTGCTCTCTCTCTCTCTCTCTCTCTTTCTCTCTCTCCCCCTCCTTCCCTCCCTCCCCCATAACCTGCATTCTTAACCACTACAGGCTCTTGGTTAAGAGACTCTCAGCCACCTAGACCACATTGCATAAAATACGGCATACTCTTTCATCACTCTGTTCAATTATTGCATTTATGAAATTTTCCCAATCAAAATATTTCAGAAAACTGTTAAAAAGTCTTATTTAGTTTTTACTATTTTGTTTTAGCTTCATAATAGAGGACTTTCTTATAGGATATGACACCAAGTACTGTTATCACCACCTCATCTATTTAAACAATCTACTACCACCAAAAACAGTGGATGAAAACATGTCAGGAAACTATCTAGAGTCATTCTGGAAGGCTAGAATCACATATCGGGTGCCCAGCTCTAGATTCATCATATCCAGACCTGATTAATCAGTGACATATTTAGAGGAAGAGTGAGTCTAAGTTCCATCAACTGAGACCTGATACCCCAAATTCCACATCACAGAGTCTTGTATTATTCTGCTATCCTCATTCTATGTGAGAAAGATTTTGCTCAGTATTTCAAATTCCTTTCCCGCTTTTGAAAGAATGAGTGGCTTTACTCCTCTGGCTATGACCTATAGTATGTTAGGAAGGAAAGTGGCAAGCTCATCTGTAAAACCTACCCCCGACATTTATGGAACATTCATCAGGTTCAGACGCAGTCACTACATTTTTCTGAGGATCAGTAATGATTTGCTGAAAATATCATTCTTGCTTTCCATAAGCCTGCTGACAGGGCATGATCTCTGATTTCCTTCCCTTCCATCTGTGGGCAAGAATTTGTACAAATATTTGAGACAGCAGCTTTTTAATATATCATCTCATCTCTTAACATTTCCCAGATGAGTCTATAAAAATTAACTTAGGTGTGTTATCAAAGGCATTCTTTTTGTCCCTATTCCACATCTTTTGAATATTTATGTCCTTTATGCCCTTTGAGACTCTAATGTGGAGCTGGAGCAATAGCACAGCCAGGAGGGCACTTACCTGGCACACAGACGACCCGGTTCAATTCCCAGCATCCCATATGGTCCCCTGAGAACACTAGAAGTAATTTCTGAGTGTATGAGCCAAGAATAACCCCTGTGCATCACCAGGTGTGACCCCCCCCAAAAAAGACTGTAATGTGTTTTTAATGGCTAGTACTCATTTTTATATTATTAGGGCTACAAAAATGACAGTTGGTACGTTCATTAACTACTCATTTCTTTCCCTCCAGATGGTTTATAGTGATCTGCTAAAGATTGCATGTTGTGGTGTTTTGCAAAACTCAAGGCAGACATAATTGTAGGGAAAATTCTGTTCATTTTTCTCCTTGTGATATTGAATAGAAAGGAGATTCAACTGATGTAAGTTGTTTTGTTTGATTTGATTTGGCCATACCTATGTGTTGAAGCTATTGTTATTCTTCTAGATCACTCCTGGCAAGAGCTCTGGGGACCATAGTGGTGCTGGGGATTGAAATGGGTCAGTCACGTGCAAGGCAAGATTCTTAACAATCCCTGTACTATTTCCCTGAACCCCAGGGTTTTCAACATATATTTGAAAAAGAACTAGATCAGATTTGCTAATTTAATGTTTTCTGATGGAGGTACTTTGCATTTCATAAAATAAGATTCATTCGATGTGAGGAACTTCCTTTAGCTTTTTATCTGCTGTCTCACGATTTCTCCTCTGCATATTGCTGTACAGGAAAATTCTGACAAAGTCATCAGTCAAATGACGTATTTTCTACTTCATCATTTACTCTTTACACTTTTGGATTACTCTTGCCCATGTGGAATTATATTTTTTATTTGATTTTTTTGGCTCACACCTGGGAATGCAGGGGTTTCCTCCTGGCTTTGCACTCAGGAATAATTTCTGGCGGTGCTCAGGAGACCTTTTGGGATGCTGATAATCGTATCTCGGTCGACTGTGTGCAAGGTAAACTCCCTGCCTGCTGTGCTATTGCTCCGGCCTCTTAATTTGATGTTTTTCCTACATTTAATTATTTATTTTTTGGTTTTTGGGGTCAAGACCCCGTAGTGCACAGGACTGACTCCTGGCTCTGCGCTCAGGGATAGCCCCAGGCAGCAGGGATACCATAAGGAGAGCCGGGATTGTGCCCAGCTCAGCCCCACGCAAGGCTGCTCATCCAAGGTAAGTGCCTTACCTGCTCTGTGTGCTATTGCTCCTGCCTCAGAATTCTTGGATTTTTTGAAGCCCATCCGCTGTCTTTTTAACGTTTCACTGAGTTAATCATACTTAAGCATACCAAGACTATGCTTTCTTCTTCTAGTTTGTATTTTTCTAAATATTTTTCTTTCAGCGAATCTTACCAAATGTATTAGAGAAAGTCTTCACTTTATCTGTCAGCTCTGAGTGAATTTCAGTTACAGAGTACAGTTAAACAACTCCAGTCCCGTCGGGTGCACTCGCGTTCTGGAGGGGGTGGGTGCGGAAGGATCACTGGAAAGAGCTTGCTGCCTGCACCCCATCCCACCCACGCGTCCCCCGCCACCCCCTCGTCTCCCCAGGCTGATTGGACCCAAGTTCATGTTTCTTTAATGATTTTCTATTCTTCAGTCACCATAGGAAACAGCAATTCTCCACTAGCGATTCTGCATTTTGTGTCTAAGAGATCAAAATATTTGCAACTTCCTAGAAAGAGGATTATCAATGGGAGGATCTGCCAACAAACTGATTTTAGACATTATGCAATATTATATTTTGCCTTCTACATCGGGCAAATTTTTCTTCAGAAAGTGAACTTAGCATTTTAGACTTAATGATTTGGAAACACTAGACACTGAATTTGAAAACGTTTGTGAACTGGGTTTATTTTTCCATGTAATTTCCGTTTAATTTTCCAAGGTTCACAGTAAACTTGCAGAAATGGTGAGGTCTTGGAAACTAACATAAATGAGACTGTGAGACAAATTGTTGCCTAAAGTAAGCTGGAGAAATCTGAGGCTGGGTCTCGGAGTTGGTGCTGTATCAGAGGTAAAGAATATGAATCTTCTTGAGATACCAAAAATATCAACATTGGTGACAGCTGTATAAGAATGCCAAATGTGCCTTCTTTGAAATGAAAAAATAAAATAAAAAAGGGCATTTCAGAGAAATATTCACCGGGGCATCCAAGTTTATCATACAATTGTTTACCAAAAACAAAGAGTCTTAATTTTCGCTCCTGAATCAAGGTATTCAATAGAGGTTTTGTAAAATCAGCATGGAAGTTCCATGCTTCTTTTCTAGCTTAGTGGTTTGTAAAGAAATGGAGTAGATCTTGTGTGATTTTTTCCCCTAAACTGCATTCTTATGCCCACCTCAGACATGTCTCAAGGTCCAACATGAATCTCCCAATTATGCAGAACCAAAAATATTGTTTTGAAAAATAACAAGTGAGAATTCCTATATCTTTCTATTGTCCCATTGCTATTTAAAGTACCCAGTAAGTATTGCATGGGAACATGACTTATTCTCTCAGTTAAACTCTAAGATAAACTGGAATTATAAAAAAAATCCAGTTCTTTAAAACACCATTCAATTTTGGTAACCACTGCTTACAACATCAAAATAAACACATCAAATAGAAATGTTGCATTTAGCCCATCATCTAAAAATCACCATGTAAATAACAGATAAGTATCATTATTGGTACATAATCAAAGCTGTGGTGCTTCTTTACTGTTACTCTAGTCTCACACGGACAGTAAAATTTGCCATAGCACTGACTTTCCTGAGACATGTCACAAAAACAGTGCAACAAAGATGAAGAAGTCGCAGAGAAAAGGGAGAATAGTAAAAGTACAGTTCTTCTTTTCTAAAATTCCCTTCTACCCTTTCCCTTTTTGTCATTGTGACTTAGGGGGTGACACGGATAGCACATATGCTTAGCTAAGATAATGCACTATACCTCTCGTCCTTGGAGTGAAATTCTCACAGAACTTAAATGGGATTTAGGGAAAATGGTGACCATTGTAACGTTGAGTATGCAAACCTTAGAAAGACTATTTATGTATACAACAGAACTTGGTAAAGACAAAATCAATATCATGTTTCAAAGTCAACAAAGTCAACATAAAGAAAACTGATTGCAACAATGACAGGGATGTCACAAAGTAAGTGATAACAACAAGAGAACTTCATATTCAATGAATTTCAAATGTGTTTTATGTCTTTGAATGCATAGAGGATAAATTTGAAATCTAATGCAAGTATGACAACTTTACAAATCATATTAAAAATGATTGCGTCTTACTATGGTTGATGTAGAGAGCCTGAAAGAGCCTCCAGTCTTTGGGAAAGATGAGTCAGGAGAGGTAGCTAAATTCTCTGAGCTGAGTGGAACAGAGATGTCACTGGTGTCGTGCTCGAGTAAATCGACGAACAATGGGATGACAATGATAACAGTAACACTATGTTATATGAAAAGAGGACACTGTGCAAACTATTACATTTTTCTCTTCAATTTTTATTTAATTTTCCCACTTTCCCTTCATTTTTTAAAATATAAATAATTGTATTGTGCTGCCAGATATTAAATCCACACATTAAAATTAATCACTGGACCCCATTCCTGGCACCTTCCTTACTCCTTCCACATAGAATTGACATTTTTAGAGCACTTCTAGGTTCTCAGAAAAACTGGTGATCAAATACAGAGAGTTCCCATTTCCCTTCTGCTCTCTCACAAACACATCCTCTTCACCATCAATTTCCACACCAGGGTGGTCCATTTGCAGCTGATGAACCTATATGAACATATTATCAGGCAAAATATACAATTCTATGGTTCACTCTTTTTGTGTTGTTTTGCTTGGGGGCCACTTCTGGCCATGCTCAGGGCTCACTCCAGGCTATACACTCAGGAATCACACCTGGTGCTATTCAGGGGACTCTACAGGATGCTGGGAATCAAACCCAGGTCTTCCACATGCATGGAGAGCGCCCTACCCACTATACTATCTCTTCAGCCCATACTTTTGTATAAGATTTTGCCAGTGTGTCTTTGAAAGAATTCTTCTATTTTATCTAGATTCTAAATTTTCTCAGCAGATAAATTTTCATAATATTCTTTTTTGTCCCTTAATTGCTGAGATATCTAGTGATATTCCCCTCTTTCATTTCTAATATTAGTAACTAATTCTATTTCTTCCTCCTTCCTTCCCTACTTTCCCTCTTTTTAGTGATCTTGTCTGAGTTTTAAAATTTTATAACCTATTTCAATATATCAGCTTTCAGTGTGTTGTTTCCCTTGCTGTTTTTTCCCTTATTTTCAATTGCATTGATAGTTGCTTGAACTTTTCCTAACATTTTTTTTTGGCTTACTTTGGATTCAATCTGATTTGTCTCTACTTTTCTAAGGTGGGATGTTCTGTTATTGATTTTAGATATTTCTCCTCTACCTTCATCACTCTTCTTCCTCTTGTTCTCTCTCATTTCCTTTGCTTCTTTTCACCTTTTCTTCTTCCTTCTCCTTGTTTACTTACAGCCTTCTTCTGTTTGCAGGAGACACACTAGGACTTTAACAATAAAAGAAGATCAAAATGAAATGCTGCAAAGCAATTGTACAGATAAAAGTCTTAAAAAGGGAGGGGCAATCACTGATGACTAGCGATGTGGAGCATTTTTTCATCACCCTTTGGTCATTTGTATTTTTTTTTTTTTGATGGAACTTCTGTTCATTATTTCTCCCCACGTTTTGATGGGGTTGGAGGTTTTTCTCTACTACAACTCTACTCGCGTCTGGTATATCCTGGATATTAATCCCTTATCAGATGGGTATTGGGTAAATATTCTTTACCATTCTGTGGGCACTTTCTGTATTTTGGACACTCTTTCCTTTGAAGTGCAGAAGTTCCTTCATTTGATGTAGTCCCATTTGTTTTTGTTTGCTTTCCCTTGCATGGTCCGTGGTGTTTCATTCTTAAAGATAATTTTAGCTTCAATGTCATGGAGGATTCTGCCTACGTTTTCCTCTATGTATCCTATGGATTGCTGTCTGATATTGAGGTCTTAATCCATTTTGATCTGACTTTTGTTCCTGGCACTAGGTGTGGGTTCATTTTCAGGTAGCTATCCAGTTTTCCCAGCACCCCTTTTTGAGGAGGTTTTTCTTGTTTTACTTCACATTGCTTGCTCCTTTCTCAAAGATATGTTCATTGCAGCACTGTTCAAAATAGCCAAAGTCTGGAAACAACCCAAAGTGCCCTAGAACAGATGACTGGTTGAAGAAACTTTGGTATATCTACATAATGGAATACTATGCAACTGTTAGGAGGGATGAAGTCATAAAATTTGCTTATAAATGGATAGACATGAAGAGTATCATGCTAAGTGAAATGAGTCAGAAAGAGAGCGACAGACATAGAAAGACTGCACACATTTGTGGAGTATAAAATAACATAACATGAGGTTGACAGCCAAGGTCAGTATATACAAGGGCAAGGAAGATTGCTCCATATCTGGAAGCCTGCTGAGTGGAGAGGAGAAAGAAATTGGAATTGAGATGGGATCACTAAGAATATGATGGCTGAAGGAATCAGTCGGGATGGGAGACATGTGCTGAAATTAGATAATGAATCAAACATGATAACCTCTCAGTTTCTGTATTGCAAACCATAATGCCCCAAAGTAGAGAGAGAATATGGGGAATATTGTCTGTCCTAGAGGCAGGGGGAGAGTGGGAAATGGGGTTATACTGGGGAGATGGTCGTGGGGAATGTGCACTGGTGGAGGGATGAGTGTTTAGTCATTTTGTGATTGTAACCGAAGCATGAAAGCTTCTAACTATCTCACGGTGATTCTCTAAAATTAAAAAAAAAGGAGGGGCAGTCTTATTCCTATCAACAAAGTACATTTCAATATAAAAACAGTAAAATCTTTTTTTAAAAAAAGATACTTAGGTGTGAACAGAACTTTTGAAATGCATCATTAGACCAGAGGAACTTGGTTCTTTGTTTTCATAAGAAGTCTAAACATCATTTTATTAAAAATATCCATTTTTCTCATCCTCAGCAATGGAAAACAAATTATCTAATGCTTCCTTTTCAGCAGGTCTGACTTTAGGGGAGAGACTCTCCAAACAATAATAGTGAGTTTTGTTGAAATATTGTATGCAATCAAAGTGAAAGTAAAGTGAAATTTATTAGTTACACAGGCGGGGGGGGGGTGGCTAAGGGTGGGAGGTTAGGGGCGTGGGGGGGTTAGGGGTTGGGGGGGCGGGGTGAAGCTATACTGGGATTCTTGGTGGTGGAATATGAGCACTGGTGAAGGGATGGGTATTCGAGCATTGTATAACTGAGATTTAAACCTGAAAACTTTGTAACTTTCCACATGGTGACTCAATAAAAAATTTAAAAAAAGAGATATAACACATATATAAAAGACATAAAATATTTATATATCAAATGTGCTTTAAATAAAAGATTACAAATATAAAAAATATCCATTTTTCTAGTGAACCTCTGAATAGAGTAGGATCCATCCTTTACATATAAAGGAAATTGTAGAGAGGAAAGAGAAACTAGTATTTGTTATTTCTACTCTTGCTGTGGAATAATTTCTGATGTATATTTTTGAAAATAAATCTCCTCCCTGACCAAAAAAAACAGCCAACCTTGTGAGTTATCCCTCTATTTATGAAAGAAAATGAAAATGAGAATAAATTTTAAATTGATGCTTATATTTAAAAAAAAGGCTGAACAAAAGAAAAATCTGTCTTTCCTTCCCAAAAGAAAGGGCAGGATAGAGATAATGCAGGTAATAGATGATGTGTATGTGTACATGTGTATCTGTGTGTGTGCATATTACATGTCTCATTTTGGATAATTTGTGAAAATCAATCAGCACATTATGTGAGTTTCTGTATCTGTATTTATGTGTATATCTTCTTTGGTTTTCAATAATATTTTCCAGTTTTATTCATGATATAGCATATATCAATGACTCATTTGGATTGTTCATTCATCAGTTGTGAACATTTGCATACATTTCTAATCAATCAAGATTTTTTGTGGCTATTTTTAAAACAGTGAAATGGTTGTAATACAGATGGGGCTGGAAACAAATATTCAAATATTGAAATGTGTTATTTGAGGAGTATTATGTGTGATTTTGTTTTCTTTTTGGGTCACACCTGGCATGGCATAGGGGTTACACCTGGCTCATGCACTCAGGAATCACTCTGGGGGTTCTCGGAGGACCATATGGGATGCTGGTAATCGAACCCAGTTCGGCCGCGTGCAAGGCAAACAGCCTAGCCTCTGTGCTATCACTCCAGCCCCTCAAGTATGATTTGATGGGGAAAATGCCTAAAACATGGAAACTTAAAATAGTCCTTGAAAATCATTCCTGGAATACAATACTATATTTCTGTGCTGCCTGCAATTCACATGTGAAATTTCAACATTATGAATCACAAGATTTCATAATTTTTAATAGCAGTTTCAAGATGGCAAGTGGTACCATATAAATTCTACCCCCAAGTTTTATCTATTAATTGTTTCTCTTTCACTCACAATCAATGAAAATAATATTTGGTTTTCTGTGAAGTAAGATTCAGTTTTCTCACTGTTCTACAGGCTCAGAAACAAATATGCAAATATTTTTAGAGATTATTATTATTTAATTTTTCTTTTATTATTTTTTTAAATTTCATTTTACTTTTAGAAAGTTGTTCACTATAATTTATTACATTCAATGATCCAACACCAATCCCACCACCATTACACCTTCCCTCAACCATTGTACAAAGATTTAAGTCCAGGGGCTGGAGCGATAGCACAGCGGGTAGGGCATTTGCCTTGCACGCGGCCGACCAGATTTGATTCCCAGAATCCCATATGGTCCCCTAGCACCGCCAGGAGTAATTTCTGAGTGCAGAGCCAGGAGTGATCCCTGTGCATCTCCGGGTGTTACCCAAAAAGAAAAGAAAAAAAAATATTTCAGTCCGACCCTGGACCTGGAGCAGTGCTTCTTGTAAAGTGTGCAATTGCCCTGCACTGTCCTGGGGTGATGAGAGTCACCAGTGATGAGAGTCGTTTAGTCCTATTTTGAAGAAATGATGTGTCTGGATCAAAATTGGAGAGTTGTTCCTTGTAATGGCAGCCATAGTGGTTGCAGCAGTTTGTTTCTGGGGAGCAGACAGAAGTGACCAATAAACTACAGAAAAAACTGAATTAGGCAGGGAGCACTGGAACAAGCAGGGAGCACTGGAACAGGAGCATCACAACTTCTGGCAGGAGTTCTTCAGCAGGAAATGCAGCCATTCTCTGACCAGGTTCATAGGCAGTCACAGAAGTGCAACATAGCTATTGTTTTAGAAAAAAAAATACTTTTTAAAGTTATCAGAGGCTCTGACCATCAGGGCTTGGTCTCCATGCCTGGGGGGAAAAGAGAGAAACAGCAGGGAATATCCAGTAAAAACGGATATCCTAGAGAGAAATGAAAAGTTGTTCCTGTTAAAATTCATTCCGTTCTTCTCTAGAACTGAGGCACCTATGAATTCCAGGGTCAAGGTATTATTGAAGAAGTGTTAATTCAAAATATAGAGTCCTGGTGTTGTCCAATCTTCAACCTGTAAAAGAGGAGCATAAGAAATATAGGTAACGTGAACTCCCTAGTATGTAATAAGAGCAAGAGGCCTTTGCTACAGGTCCCCTGACGCTGGCTCCTCTGATCTCCTTATACTTCTGGCTGCAATCATTTTGGCGATGGCTTGGGGCTGGAATTTGCAGGATTGTGAGAATCTGAAGGTCTTAGAGCCTAATCAGGTGGATGAATTCGATTCCTGATGAGACACAACGGAATCCAAAATTTCTCCATGGGGTTATCATCTGTTGAAACAAAAGCATAGCCTTATCCTTGAATGAGAAGTTTCCCCGTGCCCATTCTTTGTCAATTTTAGTCTAAGAGGCAGAATTAATAATTTCCTGAGCTTGTACATCTTCCTGAAAATACCTCTTGGCTGCTGTATAAGGCTCTCCTTGAGATATATAAAAAATTTTAAAGTAAACAATGTCAAGAACAAGGCATCACTGGAGGCACGCCTCCTCTTTTGCCTTTTAATTACTGTGTTTTGAGGGTTCCCTGGGCTCGCTCAACTATGCCTTGTCCCTGTGGGTTATAAGGAATTCCAATAATGTGCTTAATTTTAATTAATCACAGAAATCTCGAAAAGCTTTACTAGTAGATGCTGGGCCGTTATCTGTTTTAATAGCAGAAGGAATTGCCATACAGAAAAACATTGTAGTAGAAGAGAGCAGACTGCTTTGGTTATCTCAGAAGATATGGGAACAGCTTATAGGAAGCAAGAATAACTCTCTATAGCTACAAGGAGAAAAGGTTTCTTGGGAAAGCATGTGACCTGAGTAATATGCATTTGCCATAATTCATTGCTCTGTAGGCCTCGGGGGTTAGCTGCAGCCACATGATGGGTACACTGTAAAGGAGTACAGAAAAGCAAGCACAGACAATACGCCTGGCATCTCGCATGGGGATGCGATGGTGAAAATGAAGGCAGCGGACATTCCTGTGTAAAGCCTGGTGTTCTTCTGCAGCAGAGGTAAAAATTGGCGCCGCCCATAGATCAGCAGTTTCATTTCCCGAGTCATTGGTCCAGGAAGACCAGAGTGAGATGTGATAGGAGTCATCAAAACAGGTTCAGAGCACTTTTGTAAGAGAGCTGGTAGCTGCTGAAGCAACTGCTGAACTATAGCATTGGTGGCATTTAGAGAAGCCATCCCGATGCCAGGAAAAAGACCAACCACATAAGCTGAGTCTGAGACTCTAGTAGCAGGCCCTGGCACATGGGAGAGTAGATAAACCAAAGTGGCAAGTTCCACTTGCTGGGCAGAGGTATAGTTAGTGTTTCCGGTTGTAGTATGGAGGGTCCGGAGATCCTGCCCTGAGGCAGAGCCATCAATGTATATACCAGAGCATCAGTAGTGGGGGAGGAGCAAACGATGGAGGAAATGACAGATGGAGTTCTTTTGAAAAAAATCCCAAGTTTTTCCAGCTGGATAGTGGGAGGAAAGTTCTCCTGATAAATCAGCTGAGGCTCTTTGCAAAACCTCACTGACGGGCAAGGTGGAGGCAAGTTCCTTCACAGGGACAGGGAGAACAAAGAGATGAGGATCAAATCCCAGCATAGCTAGGGCTCTGTCTTCCTTTAATTTTAAGGTTAGCCAGTTTGCTATGCAAATGGAGCCATTCTATGGGGCCTAAAGCTGTGCCAGTACAGCAGTGGCAACTGGGGGGTATCAAAATGCAGGAGCCACCATTTTTCTCCCAGAGAAAACTGAGAAAGATGGGATTTCTGGAGTGGGTTTAGAAAAAATCCCAGTTCTTTCTGAGCCTCAGGGGTTAACTGCCTAGGACTGCTCAGAGTGGAGTCTCCTTCAAGGGTCAGGAATAAAAGATAGGGGTCTGAATTTGGAATGCCTAGAGAGGGATTGACCTTAGTGACACCATTTTGAGGATGTTTAATGAGCTCAAAGAAACAATAGCATAAGAACTCAGAAAAGCACAAGTAATTATGAGACCCCAAATGAGAAACTATAAACTAAAATGACAGATATGAAGAGTGTAGTAGGTGATGTAAAAAACCTCAGTAGAAGCTCTGAGTAAAACAATAGCAGCTGAGGAAAAGATCATTGTGTTTGAAGATGAGATGACAGAAGCTTCTAGATAACTACTGGTTGGATAAAAGAAAAAAGCCTGAAAAGTAATGAACATCATACCAGGGAACTATGGGATTAGTTCAAAAGCACTGATAAAGGAAATCATTGGAGCCCCTGAAGAACATGAAGGCGAATGTAGTAAAGAACCAATAGTTACAGAAGTCATAGACCAGAGCTTCTCAGAGTTGAGGAATACAGACAACCAAATACAAGAGGCCTGAAGGGTCCCAGCAAAATAGGCTCAACTAGAAAAACTCCAAGATACACTGTACTCAAAATGACTAAAGACAAACATAGAGACAGAATATGAAAAGCAGTAAAATCAGAAAACAATTTTTCTGATTTTGTATTTTCATGGACAAATTTTGTATTTACATAAAATGTACTTACATGTACAAAGGAAAACTGATAAGATTCACAGCATAGCTTCCGAGTGAGACTGTCGACGTCAGAAGAGAATAGAAGGACATAGTACAAAAACGCAGTGAAAGGAGAACCTCACCAAAAATACTCTATCTAGCAAGATTATCATTCAGATTTGAAGGAAGGATACAGAGCTTCCTGGACAGGCAACAACAGCTGAAGGAATTCAAAGTCTTGAAATAAGTCATGTAAGAAGCTTTAAGGGAGCTTCTTTCAAAGACAAGACAAACTCCTGAGCACTTGGCATTGAGTATGGCATTCACTCATGGCACTATAGATTGTCCTCTGCAAGATTAAGGTTTATTCCTGTCCTGCTAAGGGAATTTAAATATCCTCAATTACAAAGGCATGTATGACTGTTCCATATCTGATCAGACATCATAACATCCATAGAGATTTTTTATTATATTCCTTTACTTTTTAATGCATACACTTAGGCAGTATCTAAAATAGTTTCTAACATAAATACAATACACCCTTTCTTAGGAATGTCTATCTACATTCTCTCCATGAAAACTATAGCTCATAGTACTGCAAATTACAGTACCTCAAGAGAAAAAAAATTTTTTTAAGAAGCACCTGACAGTACAGTGGACAGGACTCTTCTCGGAAGAAGCTCGTCTTGTCTGCTAGCAACTCCATAACCTTTCATACCAAAGTGCTGTGTAGATCTAACCTGCCCAGCAAAACTTCAATCTGCTGCGTGTAATGTCTATGCAGTTAGTGAAGCTAACGAAACCCACACCACTTCCTTGCCCAAAGGAAAATGCAGAGAAGATCCATGAAGACCCTAATATGGCAGGACACCAGGATATTGGTGTGAAGACCAGGCAGGAGCAGGACAACAGGACCCTCAGTAGCAAGGCCCTTTTGACTATCGGCCTGGAGTCCAGTGACACTGACCCCAGTTCCTCATGTCCCCGACCCTCCACCACTAGGCCTTGCAGGCAGAAGAGAGACCCTCAGCCGCATCTCCCAAGCCCTGTATCCCACACCTGGCTCTCCGTGTTCACACTCCTGGAGAGCCTCATCCCAGCGTGTCCATGCTATCTGTGCCCTGCTGCTCGCTGCCAGGGAAGTCAATAGCACAAGAACAGCCTGAAGACCCCGGGCCCAGCTCTCCTGGTCCGCTGTTGCACATCAACATGGCAAACAAGAGCCCTCCAGGTGGTCCGGCGGGGAGCGCTTCTCCATCACAAACTGAAAGCAGGCAGCTCTGCAGAAGGAAACAGCTGCCTCCCTGCAACTGCCCGTGCAGAGGGGTCGCGGTGGGTTTCCCCCCATCCAAAGCTCCCCTGTGAAGCCCACACAAACTTTCAGACATTAAACAACACTGAGATTCCATCCGAGAAGATCCTGAAGAATAAATGGTCATGATTGGTGGTCCAGCTGACTGCAATTCCATGCAGCCTGGCCCTTCCTGTCCACAAGTTCCCATGTTACAGCGGGATCCCAGAGCCCATCTGTTTCTCAGCCTCGTCAGACCCCGAATACTGATAAGCACCCAGAATCCACCGTCCCTCGCCTGTTTCCTGGTCCTGCAGCGGGGAGGAGGCCAGCAAGCAACAGTCCCGCTGAACAGATGCCATCTCAGAGAGGAGGCCCTTTGCATTCAGTCCCTGTCACAGCAGCTCCTGTTTCTCACTCCCTGGATCCAGCTGCTCCCATCCCCACGTCCCTGCACCAGCCCTAGCACCTTTTTTATATACATATTTTTTAATTTTTTATTTTTTTAATGAATCACCTTGAGGTAGTTACAAACTTAAACTTTCGTGCTTACGTTTCAGTCATACAATGGTAGAGTACCCATCCCTCCACCAATGCCCATTCTCCACCACCAAAGTTCCCTTTTCCCTGTGTTTCTCCCATACTCACCTCCCTCTGCCTCTATGGCAGGTGTATTCCCTTCTACTATCTCTCTCCTTTAGGGTGTTGTCGTCTGTAATGCAAGTATTGAATAGCCATCCTGCTCAGCCTATAGTCAACTTTCACCACACATTTCCCATCCTGAGCAGCCCTCCAAACACCCTTTTCTTGGTGGTCCCTTCTCCATCTTAGCTGCCTCTTTCCCCAGCATGTAAGGCCAGCTTCCAAACCATGGAGCAAACCTCCTGGTACTTATCTCTGCTATTCTTGGGTGTTAGTCTCCCATTGTGTTACTTTATATTCCACAAATGAGTGAAATCTTTCTATATCTGTCCCTCTCTTTCTGATTCATTTCACTCAACATGATACTTTCCATATTGGTCTACTTATATGCAAATTCATGACTTCATCTTTTCTAACAGCTGAATAGTATTCCATTGTGTAGATGTGCCAAAGTTTCTTTAAACAGTCATATGTTCTCAGGTACTCAGGTTTTTTCCAGATTCTGGCTATTTGAAACAGTGTTGCAATGAACATACAAGTACAGATGTCATTTTGACTATACTTTTTTGCATCTCTGGGATATATTCCCAGAAGTGGTATTGCTGGGTCAAATGGGAGCTCAATTTCTTTTTTGAGAAACTATACTGTTTTCCAAAAGGGCTGATCTAGTCAACATTCCCACCAGCAGTGAAGGAGAGTCACTTTCTCCCCACATCCACACCAACACCGGTTGCTTTTGTTCTTTTGGATGTGTGCCAGTCTCTGTTGTGTGAGATGATTTAATTTTTTTTTCTAGTTTTCAATTTTTATTTACTGTTTCACAAAAGAAAAAATAATCACAGTATGAAGAATATCTTTTAAATGAACCCAGGTATAAGCAGTACATTTCAAGTAATCACCTCTCTGTCTCTTCATCATAGTATGTTTGCAGCGAGGCCCTATGTTATTTGTTAAGTGTGCTATGGAAAGCAGTTTGGTGATTTTTTTTTAGGTTTTTTTTTTAATTTTTTATTGTGGAAAGTTACAAAGTTACAAAGTTTTCAGGTTTAAATCTCAGTTATACAATGCTCGAATACCCATCCCTTCACCAGTGCTCATATTCCACCACCAAGAATCCCAGTATAGCTCCACCCCGCCCCCTCACACCCCAACCCCCCCCACGTCCCTAGCCCCCCCACCCTAAGCCCCCCCCCCCGCCTGTGTAACTAATAAATTTCACTTTACTTTCACTTTGATTGCATACAATATTTCAACAAAACTCACCATTATTGTTTGGAGAGTCTCTCCCCTAAAGTCAGACCTGCTGAAAAGGAAGCATTAGATAATTTGTTTTCCATTGCTGAGGATGAAGAAGTATGAGGTCGAGTGACCACACTTAGCGGCCTCTCAGTTTTGGGTTTCTGTAATTTAGTATTTTAGTAACTAAGTCCAGAGAGATATCTGCCAGAAGTTGCATCGTTGCCAACTTGTACTTCTCAGTTACATTATATTCCACATATGAGTGCAATCTTTCTATGTCTGTCTCTTTCTTTCTGACTCATTTCACTCAACATGATACTTTCCATGTTGATCCACTTGTATGCAAATTCCATGACTTCATGTTTCCTGACAGCTACATAGTATTCCATTGTGTAAATATACCAGAGTTTCTTTAGCCAATCGAGATGATTTAATTTTTAAAGAAAATTTACAGAAGCCATGAGAGGATTAAATTTGAATTTTAAAAAATCATGAAGCATTTAATGTAGTATTGCAATTCTTGTTTGTTAGTACACAACATTACCAACATACATTTGAATTCACCAGTTTCTATAACAGTTAGATAGACTTTGGCATAAAATGTAGAATCAGAATGAAACAAATTATTCTTCTTTACCTGTCTTGGTAGCAAAGATTGCAGGTATATCATATCTTTACTGTAATAAAACTCACAATGCTTTTCTTATTTATTTTAACTTTTCTTTGATTTCAATACACCACCCATATATCTTTCACTTCTCACCCTGCCATGCTTGTGGAGTTTTCACAGAAAACTTAGAATAGAATTTTGCTTTCTATTTATATCAAATATAAATATAAAAAATACAATATTAAAATATATATTTTATATATATACAAATTCTGCAAACTACAAACCCCAGGCAGTCCCCTCGAACTGTCCTGTACTCACCGGGGACGAGTTAAGAAGCTACACAGGAACTCTTTGCCAAGCAACCAACCTGTAGCCCAAACACAGTATCCAAAATCCACATCTGCTGTCACCGGTTCTAAAAAACAATTATCCATGGCCTTAGCCCATGACTTGATCTATATCCCTGAGATGTAAGTGGACACACAAACTATACACCCCAGTCAGTCCCCTCGTGTTGTCCAGTACTCATCTGGGACGAACGAGAGTTAAGAAGCTACACAGGAACTCTTTTCTAAGCACCCAATGTGAAGCCCAAACACGGCAGACAAAATCCCCATCTGCTGCCGCAGGTTCTGAGAAACAATTATCCATCGACTTCACCCATGACTGGATCTAAATGCCTGATTTGTCAGTGGACACACAAGCTACAAACCCCAGTCAGTCCCCTCGAGCTGTCCCAAACTCATCTGGGACGCCTGATCAGAAGCCACATAGCTCTTTGCGAAGCACCCAAAGTGCAGCCCCAACACAGCGTACAAAATCCCCATCTGCTGCCACCAGTAATGAGAAACAATTATCCATGGACTTCACCCATGACTTGACCTATATGCCTGTGAAGTCAGCGGACACACAATCTACAAACCGCAGGCAGTCCTCTCGAACTGTCCCGTACTCATCTGGGATGAGAGTTAAGAAGCTACACAGGAACTCTTTTCTAAGCACCCACAGTGTAGCACAAACACAGCGTACAAAATTCCCATCTGCTCCAGCAGATTCTGAGAACGAATTATCAGAATTATTTGCCCGTGTATCCATGGGGTTTTCCCATGACGTTACCTCTACATCTTAGATGTCAATGGACACACAAACTACAACTCTCAGTCAGTAGCCAGGAACAGACTTTATTTCATCCTTGAAGTGAAACAAGTACTCTCCTTTGTATTAGAGCATGCAAATGAGTGCATTGGATTTCAAGGTGCTGTTGAGTTCGAATCGGGTTCAAACCATAGGTGCAGTGACTTTTGGGGGGTTCGTCATGGAGATTCGTGTTCGCTGAGTGGCACTGTAGCACTGTGGCGCTATCATCTCGTTGTTCATCGATTTGCTCGAGCGGGCACCATTAATGTCTCCATTGTGAGACTTGTTGCTGTATTTGGTATGTTGAATACACCACAGGTAGCTTGCCAAGTTCAGCCATACGGTCGAGATGCTCTCCTTATTTTCCAGGCTCTTCAAAAGGGACATAGGAATCAAAGCCGGGTTGGCCTCATGCAGGGCAGATGCCTTCCCACTGTGCTATCCAGGGCTGGTGAGATGGCACAGTGGGTAGGGCATTCGCCTTGCATGCATTGGATCTGTGTTTGATTCCTCCACCCTTCTCGGAGAGCCCAACAAGCTACCGAGAGTATTCCACCAGCACGGAAGGGCGTGGCGGGCTACCCGTGGTGTGTTCGATGTGCTAGAGGGAGTGACGGGTCTCACGGTGGAGACGTTCCTGGTGCCTGCTTAGTGCAGACTGATGGACAACAGGATGCGCATGCTGCTGTGCTGCAGTGCCGCTCGGTGAGTGTGCATCTCCATGACGAATCTTCCGGGTGTCATTGTACCTATGGTGTGGGTTTGATTTGAATTCAACAGTGCAACAGTGCTGCAGTATTACAGCTTATTGACTAATGTCTCTAAATGGACTGAATCCAGCTCTGCAGTGAGCTCGGAATGGGAATTGGCAGGATGCCAACTTCTACTGCTTCTTTAGGCTTTATTCACCCCTACCCATTCTTTCTCAATTTTTTTCCCCAAGTGATTGATATGCATGTATGTCTCAGATGTAGTATAAAACTTCATTCTGGTTCAAAAAATAAAAATTTTAAAAAAAGAGTTCTTTTGAAACTTTCCAAAGTTCTGCCTCAGGGGCCTCCCCTGCACCCTTGGGATTTCAGAGGGACTCTATAGCAGATGCTCTAGAATTTCCTCTCAGCAGCTCTAAACTCTTCAGCAGTCTCTCTCTGCACCCGTTTGCCAGAGAGCTTCTCTGGACCCCTGAGCTCCATCCAGACACAGAAGGGCAGGGAGAAGGAAGCAATGAGGAATTGATAGCCTTGAGCACTCTCAGCCAAGATTGGATATGTTGTGTAGATACCCACCAACCTTTAGGGTGCAGGTTTGGAGATGTGTATGACATCACATCCCCAGCTTCATGGTAGCACAAATGATGGTTGTGATGTACACCTGAGGTCATGGACCAGGTTGTATCAGGTTGACCTCGTGGGACCTGGAGTCTGCATATCTAAGGTCTGCCATATAGGTTCTGCATGCCTGGTTGACTAACTTATACTAATATTCTGGCCATCAAGGCTCTAGTGAGCTTTGCTAGCTGGAAATACTTCACATGTGTTCTCACGCTGCTGTAAGGCAGAATGAGGTACATCCCATGCAATTTCACTAGAAGGCATCTACTTTAATTTTCCTTTAACTTTGGCCTTGCATGTTCCCAATTTGCTGAATCTGATCTGTAACCTTTCACTGTAATGAATAAACAATATAATTATAACCTCTTTATTGTTTTTTTCGTTCTTGAAACTTGCAAATTATTTTTTATTATTTTTTTAATTTTTTTTAATTTTTATATGAATCACTGTGGGGTACAGACTTACAAACTTTCATGCTTATGTTTCAGTCATACAATGATCAAGTACCCATCCCTCCACCAGTGCCCATTGTCTACCACCAATGATCCCAGTATCCCTCCCACCACCCCCACCCACCCTGCCTCTGTGGCAGGGCATTCTCTTTTGTTCGATAACTCTCCTTTTGGATGTTGTGGTTGAGACTTGTAAATTATTGAGTCTGAGTGTGGTCTTAAAAACACTTGACATTCAATATTTCAACAGACCTTGGCTGGTGTAGTGAGACTATTTTTGTAGTGATTACATTTTACTTTTTTTTTTATCACATACTACAATGAAAATGTTTTCACTGTGGAAAAAAAAATCCCAGAAACTTGTCAATGGGTAATGAACATATTGCTCCAAAGTTGAATGGCAAGAATAAAGTTAGAGGATGCTGAAAAGGGAGGTGGTCACAGTGGAAAGAGCGAGTCCTTTGAAATGACATCAGCCAACCTGTGCTTATACCTTGCTGAACCTCTACTTCCAAATGAGGGAAGTAACCTATACAGGTATCCTTTGGCTCTTGTAAGAAAGAGAACATACACTTTCTCTTTGACCTACTCAAACAGGCTTTATCTTATCTCTAAGTGGCCACACAGAGATTTCTGGTTGAAAATTAAATAGATTTGCTACAAGAAATCAAGAGATCATCTGTAGAATGGGCACCGGTGGAGGGATGGGTAATCAAGCATTGTATGACTGAAATACATGCACGAAAGTATGTAAATCTGTAACTGTACCTCACGGTGATTCACTAATAAAGACCTTTTTAAAAAAGAAAAAAAAAACACTTGACAAAACATGTAATAGACAAAGATAAACTTTGAGTCTTCCATGAATAAGTTTGCTGATCCAGCAAACAGAAGAGAGAAGGAGTGAATAAAGGACATTCTATCAAGTTAATCGACACTGTGAGATCTGTTGCTTGATGCTCTTGGGACATTCTGGGGAGCAATCAAATATCAGCACAGTCTTTTTTTTTTTCCTTTTGGGTGATACCCAGCAATGCTCAGGGGTTACCACACTCAAGAATCATTCCTAGTGGTGATCAGGGAACCATATGGGATGCTGGGGATCAAACCCAGGTCCGTCATGTGCAAGGCGAGCGCCCTCCCTGCTGTGCTATTGCTCCAGCCCTAGCACAGTCTTCTTAAGGTGAGGAGAGAACATCTGGTTTTTTTAATTTTTGAGCATTAAAATTGAACATGTTTTCCTAGCTTCCAGCCCGCCCCTGACCCCGGAAGTCACGCCCTCAACCTGCCCCTGGAGCCATCTTGCTGCACTCAGCAGTGAAGAGTCCTGGCCGGTGGGCACCACACTGGAGAATGCTCCGGACCCCAGACTGAGCTGATAACACTGGGGTGCCCCAGATGGAGAAGGTTCAGTCTCCTCGCCTTCTCCAGATGGAATCCTGGTGACACTGAGCTTCTACTAACATGGCTCTGGTATGTGGGGACCAGGACTATTTCTCCAAACTGTGCGGCCACGTAAGACCTTTCCTGATATACAAAAAAATTGTCAGGAACGGCTCCTTCGCCCCTGAACAGCCATGATCCCAGAGGCACACAAACCAATCTCAGAACGCAGCGGCTGTTAGCAGAAATGCTCCTGGACTGTGAACTAAGCTACGACCCCGTGCAGCCCTGGAGGGGAAGGGCTTCTGGCCCTTGGCCTTTTCCCTTTTGCGGCAGCATGGCGACTGCCACCTTTCAGAGCCAATTGGACAGAGAGGTAGGAGCTTGCAGTGATGGGGCACAAGGGAAATCTAGAGATGGGCAGGGGGCAGAGGGAGCAGAATGAACCCTGCTCCCTGCCCAAACGGGATCCTGAGCAGCTGCCCACAAACAGCTCCTCTGCTCCTGAACAGCCATGATCCCAGAGGCACAAAAACCAATCTCGGAAAGCAGTGGCTGCTGGCAGAAATACCTCCGGACTTAATTACTGAAATACCAGAATTCCAAAACCACACTGAAGCTGTCAAGGCCGTGCAACATTATATGCTCTTCATTATCAGCAATAGAAAACAAATGAACTAATGATGCTTTTTTGACAGGTCTGATTGTTGGGAGAAAATTCCAAATAATAATAGTGGATTTTCTGTGGAAGATTAAATGTAATCAAAGTAAAGAGAGAGTAAAGTGAAAATCACCTGCCACACAGGCAGGATGGGGAGTGGGATGGGGGGTATACTGGGGTTCTTGGTGGTGGAACATGTGTGCTGATGAAGAGATGGATGTTGGATCATTGTATGATTGAGACTTAAATCTGAAAGCTTTGTAACTGTTCTCACCGTGATTCAACAAAAAAAAGAAAAATATAAAGAAAAAAAAGATTGGACATGTTTGGGTATGGCACAAAAGAGAACCGAGAACAGAAAGTTGAAGGTAGTTGGCAGAGTCTAGCAAAGTTGTTATTAGAGCTATACAAAGCTGATTGCCATTGTAATGACTGAGAGAATAATGGGGCCGAGAGCTCGTGAGACAGCCCAAGGGAAGCTCATGATATATCCTCCTTGAATCACAAGATCTGCTTGTACTTATGCTGAGCCCAAATATGAGCTCTCAAAAGGGTGACTGACCACAGTTTCTACAACTGACTCAGTTCAGGAAGTTGAATGTGTTCTTAGTCATGTGGATAGTGTCAAAGTACAGTTGACGTTTTCTCTTTGCATCCTCATCCTAAAATTACAACAAAGGCTAGCAAGCTAGAATAAAGGAAGTTGCTACTACCAGAAGTTAGCATCCTGAACACATTAATAGGAAACATTTAACAACTTTTTGGATGTTTCTTAAAACTAATGCCTGTCAGGTTCTTTCTGTTTGGTCTCAGACATGGGAATTCTTGCTCGTAGTAGAAATCAAAATTCATTTTGTTAAATGCTGTTATTAAAGGGAATATATTATGTCCCCTAAGTGTTTCTTAAAAAAAATAAAAACTAAAACTGTGCTAAAAACTACTAATCTATAATGACTAATATTTCATTTACTTATTTATTTTCACTACTCTAATTTAGCTCACCTAGTTACAATAATGTTAACATTCTTTTCTTTTTTCTGCTTTTTGGTTCACACCCGGTGATTCTCAGGGGTTATTCTTGGCTTTGCACTCAGGAATTACTCCTGGCAGTGCTCGGGGGACCACATGGGATGCTGGGAATTGAACCTGGGTCGGCCGCGTGCAAGGCAAACTCTGCACCAGCTGTGCTATCACTCCAGCCCCAACATTCATTTTTTAAATATTAAAAACTTTTTATTTTACTTTTCTCATCTTATTTGAACATGATGGTTTGCAAAGTTGTTCATGATGATTTGTAATAGACATTCAATGTTCCAACACAAATCCCACCACTGTCACCTTCTCTCCACCTTGTCTACATTTTCCAATCACCTTTCAAGCCTGCCTTCCATAGCAGGTCCACAGTAATTTATTTTATATTGCTTGCTACTGCTTAAATGGCTAATGGAATGATCAAAAAATACTTCAGTAAAAAATTTTTTTTTGAAAATTGTTTTATCATACCTTGGGGACAAAAAGTCTTTGTCTGAGGGTTTTCTAAGCGATTGTTGCAAGTTAAGCCTTTTGTGTTAATGTTTTTATTGGTTGAGATTAGTTGGCTTCAACATTAGATTCCCATCCAATCTGGTGTGCTCCTACTGAGGTGTCAGGATTGTAGAGTTTGGAGGTGTTACTCGGTCACATCCACAGCCAGGCACTCCAGAAAATCCAGAATATTAAGCTGAGCGATCTGGGTGGAAGCATGGTGGTGGCTGTTGGGGTGACAGTGTAGCTGCCAGAGCTTTGGTAGGGCAGGAAGTTGACCCACTGCCCTGCCCTCCCAAGATCACCCTGGAGGTCTCAGCCGGGACTGGGTATCCAAGAAAGTTTTGCCACCAGTCAGTCAAAATTTATTTCGGAGTCTCTGGAACAAGGCCTGTAGATGAGCTTACACGGCGGCGGCAGTGGGACATGGGTCAACATTCATGTATAAAGTTACAGCACCTTCACCACCGCCAAAGTGCCTGAGACCATCTCCCACTGTTCTTATGTCACTTCTAATTCATCATTCCTCCCAGCAGCTGACATTCTAGGACTGGATGGACGGATGAATGGATGGTTGGATTTTTCACCCCCTTCTTTTCCCTCTGCGGATGTTGTGATGACTGGGTGTTATACTCACGCTAAGTGGCGGTGATCATACACTCAACCCTGCCGCTCCCCAAAGTTTACACTTGCTTCTTTCATTGCAGTGCTGTCACCTGGGCTTGCTCTCCAGGGCTCACACTTCAGTTGTGGTGCTGGCGCACATTTTCCCTGTAGTTCTAGTTCTCGACAGGGAGACAACACTTATTTAAGTTGTGAGGTTCACACACATATTTCCAGGGGTTGTACTCCCTGTCGTTGCGCTCATATACCTTTTCAGTTATGAGGTTCACACACATACTCCCAGGGGTGACAGACTCCCTGTTGTAGCACCCATAAACCTTTTAGTTGAGATGTTAGCACATCCCAGGTGGTGGTGCAGCTGGAGATTGCTTGAGGGTGCTGGGACCACAGAAAGCAGGAAGCCCCGCCTCCCTCTCATTGTTGCAATGACCTGGGAGTCACACACACTGGCATGTGGTACAAACACACTTTTTAATTGTGGGGTTCAGGTAGGTGTTACTTACTCCTGGCTCTGCACTCAGGAATTACTCCTGGTGTTGCTTGGGGGACCATCTGGAAAACCGGAGACTCAATTAAACTGCAGTTTTTGAATGAAGAAAATCCTAAAGTAGGTTTCCTAACTTATCTGTCAGTGAAACTTGACATGACTTCAATTAATTGGGGACAGAGATTGTTTGGAAATGGAAAGGTTTTCCTAGCCTTTATATATACCACTTAGTGTGGAATATTCAGCAATTTTCAGCATAAACAATTATTTATTTGTTAAAGGGTCTTACTCAGATCTAATGGGAGTTGTTTTACAATGCATTGACGAATAGGTGTTTAAAAAAATCTGAATATTCTTAATTATGAAATATATCTAAACTCGAGATTTTAGACAAGAATTATAATCCTGAAAAATAACAACAATGACAATAATAATACAGATGGCAAAAGTTAGTACTATAGTTTTTATACCAAATAACTTCATATAATTTTATTGTATGTGTCATCATGTGAATACTTCCTAGCTTTTTGTAGTAGTTTTGTCCTGATGATCTATTTAGAGGGCATAAAAATCATGACTCACCTCTTCCTGAAGTCTCTTAGCCAAATGTAGACCTGACATCAGACTCAGATTTAACATCTGTGATAGAAAATTAATTCAAATCATAAATAGAAAATGCTGGCTGGTATATGTATCTTTTTCTGATCTGTTCTTATGGATAAGTCTGTCTGGGGGTTTTATTATTAGGAGGTAGCACTATTTTAATTTTGTTATCTAATTACAATGGTACTGCTGTAATAAATGAAGAGTCTTAGGGACAAGCTTAATGAGAAAGAATTATGGCACACTAATAAAAACACAAAATATAGATCTCATATATAAATAATAAGGCTTTGTTGTTGTGGTTGTTGTTTGGGGCCACAACTTAGTTGTGCTCAGGGGTTCCTTCAGGCTCTGCACTCAGGAATCATTCTTGGAAGTTCTTGAAAGAACATATGAGATGCTGGGGATCAAACCCAGTTGGCTGCGTGCAAGGCAGAAGCCCTCCCTATTGTGCTATTGTTCCAGCTCCAGTAAATATGTCTTTGAACATAAATTACAGATCTCCTTTTGAAAAATATATTTTTCAAGGGTGGATATATAGCGGGTAGGGTGCTTGCTTTGCATGCAGCTGATCCAGGTTGGATCCCTGGTACCACATACGGTCTCCCCAGCCCACCAGGAGTGATCCCTGAGCACAGAGCCAGGGATGAGTCCTGAGCACTGCTGGCTGTGCTCCCCAGGCCAAAAAAGGTTTTTTTTTATTTCCTTCCCTTCCTTTTTTCCTCCTACCTTGTTGCAATGTGTGCAAAGGTCACACAATGGACTTCAGTGCTCACTCACTTTTTAGTTGTGGTGCTTGATGGAGGTCACACACTTGAGTTAAGATACTGGCACACACTTCACACACTTGGTTGTGTTGCTTCAGAGAAGGCATACTTTGTTCTGCATTACCAGGGGTTTTTCTTCATCTGTCAAACACAACCTCTTTTGGTCACTTATATGTTGACACATTGTTCTTCATATGCAACTAAATCTTTCATTGGCCCTGAACCATCAGTAATAAGTACCAAAATATAAAAATAAAATATGAAGTTTACCTTGGACTTTTATAAACTGGATTAAAAGGATTTTGAAGGTACCTTTTAAAAGGTGGAAATAGTACTGGTGTTATTTTTAATATCAAGTATGACAGACATATAATTTTTAGTGCCTTTGTGGTTTAAAAAATCTTCTACTTGGGGAGACACCAGGTTTGGGAATTTTCTAGAGTTATTTACATTTACCAGAATCACTGATAACTCAACTGAGCTTAAATTTAATTTACTCATCTAGAGTTGAACAGAAAAGAGTTGGAGTGTGCTATTTTTGGTATAGAAGATTTAAAAGTGAGTCAAATGATTTCAAGATTTTACAATTAATAACAAAAAAGTAACACTTCAATTCTATCTCGGATTTAGGGAAGTAAAGGACTCTCATGAAATCATATCCTCACAAAGTAGAAGTTACAGAATGAAATCATCAATCAAAGTAGGGAAGACAAGAGACATTATCCACTTACATCGTTATAAGTTTTAAATGAGGACTGTGTGTGCTTAGAAATGAAAGTCTGGCTGCCAGAGCTGCTCACAGGCAATGAGATCCTTCTCTGTCACAAAAGAATATTAATAATTTTAGGGATGATGTTTAGAATGATCTGTTTTCTCTGGACTGTCCTTTGATATAATAACAATTGCTTATCTTCTGCAACTGGGTGTAGATGGTATATATTTTTGTGTGCCCTTAATGTTTAAAAAAATGACAACTACTATTGAAGAAAATGCTAATGTTTGACAGTTTTGATATAGATAACTTTTAATAACAGTGAAAATAATTTATTGGTGGACTTTATCCAAAGAAAATGATTTCTTGTCATTTATTTATCTACCATTTGTGTTAGGTTTTCCCTCTTCACAAGATACTGAAATAATACTAGTGATTAAATAAAATTTGATTATAATGGACTTAAACTATCCATGATCCTGGGATAATCAAAATGCTCAAAGGAAAAATTGAATCGTGCATAAATTTTTCTATTTTTCTCTCCAACAGAATCTCCATTTTTCTTTGTGGTACAACATCATGAAAATTTCGTGAGAATGGTTTCTCAGAATTGTTCTAGTTAGTCATAAAAACAAAATGGTGCATTTCCTCAAAATTAAAATTTCGTTCTCTCTACAATAATTAAATCATGGACAATAAGGCTGTTGTTAACTCTATCAATGGCTTGTACTTTTAGAGAAAAAAAAAAGGAGTTTTGCTTATTTGTTTGTTTGCTTTGCTTGGGGCCACACCAGGAAGTGCGTAGGAACTTCTTCCAGCTCTGTTTGTGTGGGGAATTCATTCCCAGCAGTGCTCAGGGGACCAAGAGGTGCTGTGATCAATCTTGATTCATCAACATGCAACTTTATGAGCTATATCTCTTTGGCCCAAAAAAGAGTAATTTCAAGGAGAAGTTGTGTGTCAGACATTGATATTTGCTGCTTTTTAGCACTCAGAGGAAGATATTTGCTGAGTCATAGCTAAGGAATACAATTATAGATAATCCGAATGAAATAATATGACTGGTTCAACAGGTAAAAATTATAGTTGACTTTCAAACGTGCATACTGTTTTAATGTTTTATTTTGAATGTTTAAAACATAGGTTTGGATAAAAGTTCAGTGGGTAACAGACATTCATCCTCCAGCTATAACTCAGCCCCACCCCCTGCTCTCCTACCCACTGAATTATTAAGAATCAAATTCCAGGTTGTTTAGCTCATCCCTTATGAGAAACATTATGGAGATTCCTTTAAAATGACAATAGAGCTATCATATGACTTGGTGATCCCACTGCTTGGTATCCACTCACAATACATAAGAATGTCCATCTGAAAGGTCTATGCACTCTTATATTCATTGCAGCACTTAGTACAATTGCCAAGTTATGTAAACAACCCAGTTACCCAAAGCCAAAGAGTGGATTATGAAGATGGGCTGTACATAACGGAACATTTTTGCAGCACAAAGAATGATGAAATAAAGCAATTCACTGCAACTTGGAATAGAACTGGAGGGTCTTCTGTTAAGTAAGGTGAGTCAAAAAGCAAAAACCAATATTCGATGTTCTCACTAGTCTGTGGTCTATGAACTAAAATAACAAAGAAATGGTAGGTATCAAAGGTGGGCAAACACTGGCTCTAGATGACAGAAACAAAAACATTAAGAAAAGACAGAAATGGAGGCAGAAAGCAAGAAGAAGGGGTCTAGAAAGTAATAGAGGCAAGGGTCGGGGCCTTGAGTCCCTCTTTGATGGCGAGGCAAAGTATCTATATATAAACTACTAGTCCCAACACTACTATAAGAATGAGGCTAACGCTTCAACAATTAACAATTTAAAAATTTGTCAAGTTATCAGAATGCAGAGTAGGAAGGAATCTGGAATAAGCAGTGGAGGGAGGAGAATATGGGGTGGTGGAATTGGAGGTAAGAATATTTTATACCTGATATGTAACTCATGATATATAAATAAAACAAAAAACAAAAAAATCAAATTCCAGGTAACATGTTATTTTATTTCTTTAAAAAGGAAGTTAATAATCTCATTATTTCAAAAATACAAGAACCATAAAAAATGTGCTAAAATGGGTAGTTTTGTGGTACTGAAATATAGTAATGTGATGTTTCATTCATAATTTGTTCAAATGGAAATCACCCATATGCCAGAAAATGGATATCCATAAAGTGGGATATTCATTCAATGAAACACTACTGAACAAAAAATAGAAATGAGCTATTCATATATATACATATATATATATACACAAATAGGTAGACTGAAAATATCTTATTTTGGTTCATATCCATTAGAATAGCTATAATTTAAAGATAAGAAGTTCGGAAGATGGGGCTGGAGTGATAGCACAGCAGGTACGGCATTTGCCTTGCATGTGGCCGACCTGGGTTCGATTCCCAGCATCCCATATGGTCCCCTGAGTACTGCCAGGAGTAATTCTTGAGTGCAGAGCCAGGAATAATCCCTGTGCATGGCCAGGTGTGACCAAAAAAAAAAAAGAAGTTCGGAAGATGTGACTCTGGTAAAGCACATGCTCTGAATGTATGAGACACGGGTTCAATTGCACTGGGTTCAATATTGGCAACACATACACACAAAAATAACAAATGTTGATAAAGATACAAAAAAAGATAAAGATTTCATACAATGCTTGTGGGGATATAAAATGATGTGCTCACTTTGGAAAATAGACTATCTTTAAAAGTTTAACATAAATGTACTATGTAACCCATTAACTCATCCCTTCATAACAAACTGAAAATAAATATATAAATGGCTTGTATCAAGACTCCCATGTGTTTGTGCAAAGACACATGTTTGCATAAAGACTCACATGTCTTTGCTTATAGCATATTTTTCCTACTAACATGGAAAGTTAGGAATACCACAAATGTTCATCAAGAACTGAATGGATAAATAAAATGGTATATCCATGCAATTGAATATTTTCAATAGCTCCCTGATGCAACATAGATGACCAACAAAAATATCATATTAGCTGAAAAAGACTAGACACAAAAGATCACATTTGGCATGGTTCCATTTATAAAAGATAATCAAAAAATGGATTTGTAGTTTTCTGGGTAAGATGCAGGAATGAAGTTCATTAAAAATGGGAATGAAAATTTTTATTCGAGTGGTGATATGTTTTTATATGATATGATAGTAGTACATCTTGGAAAACTTACTAGAAGTCCTTTGACTGTGCATTTAGATTGGGTGGATTTAATAATGTGTAATGGCATGTAAAGGATGCAAGGTGTAAAACGATCCATTCGTGTGTAGGGATTCCCCCCCCCGCCCCTTTTCTTTTTCTTTTCTTCTGTCTTTTGGTGCATGGTTTCTTTATATCAACTCCAGGAGTAGGGAAAGTTGACTCAGTGTTAGAAAACAGAAGTTGGTAGTTCTGAGGTGAGAGTCAAGGGGTTGTTGAGTGGAAAGAAATATGAGTAAACTTTTATGATGATGAAATGTTCTACATCAACATTTATGTTTTGTTTTGGATTACTTGTCACCTAAATTATTAAGGGGTTACAAATTGTTATTATTCGTGTTACTGAACACTTAAGATCTATGCAATTTATTGTTAACCAATTATACATTCGTTAAAAACATAATAATAATTTTGATTCCTCAAATAGTTTTTTTAATGTGCCTCTTTGAATTTGTTCTAAAGAATTTGTTCTAAAGAAATTCCATGCATTATCCTTCATTGATATATATCTCAGATCTTCTTTCTTAAGGAAAATAGAAAATTGACTTTTATTCTTTTCCTCAGTACCTTATTGAGAGAAAATTCACATATGATTGAAAGCTTAAGTATTCGGCGAAAACTCAATAATCTTTAAAGTATATATAGCATATGTTTCTCTAATTAAAAAGCTAATTTACAAGCATTGTAAAAAGTATGTAAATGAAAAGATTAAAGCAATTACAATTGACACCAGAACTACAGTTCCATAGGCCAGATTGCAGGATTTGCATGCAGGAGAACCGGCTTCAGTTTCTAGCAAAGCGTAATCCCTCAAACACCACCAGAAGTGACCACAGAGCACAAAACTATGAGTAGGCCCTGAATATCACTGGATATGGCCCAAGTGCCCCCTCCACCTCTCACCAAATCAAGTACAATCACTATTTTTGGTGTGTTTTTTTATATCTTCATTTGCAGCTATCTCCTCATTAGTTAAGTGTGTGTGTGTGTGTGTGTGTGTGTGTGTGTGTAGAGAGAGAGAGAGCGAGCATCTTTATTATCATTGCATCAGTGCCCCCATTACCCACAGATGATACATTTTGAAACCCCAATCAGTGCCTGATACCACACATAGTCTAGAACTCTATGTATTCTGCTTTTTCTACACTGCTATATCCTTTATAAACAGGAAACAAGAGGTTCATATCTTTGGCTAATAAATAATAACTAAGACAATTATAACTATCCACTGTAATAGAAGTTATATTGCATGTGTTGTCTCAAATTAGTATCTAATTTTATCGTGCAATATTCTCAGATCATGATTGGCTATGAGTGGCTGAAATCTTGGAGAGCAGAACTGCAAATAACGGAGAACTGCTGGATCGATAGCATCGTCATTATCCCACGGGCATATATTACTGACAAAACGGTAGAGTGTCGCTATCACTACACTCACTAAGTGTAGAGTCTTAGCCACACAGCCATATTGAGTTCTGAAGCCCCAAGCACGTTGTTGGATGCCCTCCCTCCCATTGCCCGAGCCACGAGGAGGGAAGGATCTGGGTGTGCTGTTGTGTTACAGACATCACCTGCCTTCTGATAGATGGACTTTCCTCCTCCTCCTCCTCCTCCTCCTCCTCCTCCTCCTCCTCTTCCTCCTCCTCCTCCTCTTCTTTTTCCTTCTCCTCCTCCTTCTCCTCCTCCTCCTCCTTCTTTTCCTCCTCCATCTTTCGTTGTTGAATCACTGTGAGATATAGTTACAAAGCTTTCCATGTTTGATCATACAATGATGGATGATGGACGAATGTACCCTCCACCAGTGTCCATTTTCCACCACCAGTGTTTCTTTACGTTATTTGCAACCCTGCTTAAGTTTTCCTGAGGAATGAAAAGGTCTTTGGATACAAGGGACAAGAGTCTGTATTATTTTGGCTACAGAATTCCATTGACTGTCTTGTACTTTTCCAGCTGACAAAAAAGGTGCATGGTCTTTCCTTTGACATTTTCAAGTTGAGATGAAGAATGTTTTCTTGAAACTGATGTCATGTCCCGGCATATGTTTTGATCTGCACTGACTTACATAGAATTTTTTTTTTTAAAAGTTTTCGTGTAATACTTGAGCCATAGATTTTTTCTGTGATCTCATTAATTTCCATGTTAAATGCCAAGTTTTGTTAAGGAAGAAGAAACTATGTTAAATGATGGGAACTATGAGGTTTGGGTATTATTTTTACAAGCATTTTTTGTTGTTGTTCTGGTCTGGAAAAGGTCACCTTTCTAAGCATTGTTTCTTGGTGGGGGATAGGGACTGCTATTCCCTCTCCTGAGATGTAATGAGATGCAATTGATCTGTCGGCAAGAGTAGCTTTCAGAAGCAGGAAATGCAGTTGAGTCAAATCAAAGGAAATAAGATTATCCTAAAATGACGCTTGAATAAAAAAGTTATTTTCCTACTTTCTGAATCGCTTTGAAAATAATGCCAAAAGGATAAAAATACAATCAAAGGCAACTTAATATTCTTATAAGTTTAAGAGTCTTTGGGGGGATCTAGCTTGGTGGTGGAGCACATACTTTGGAAACAGGTTTAATCCCTAACATAAGCCTCCCCCTCTCCTCACACACACGCCCAAAACAAAGTGTGTGAGTTCTTCATTAAAAATAGTGCCAAAAAAAATGGGGCTGGAGTGATAGCATAGCGGGTAAGGCGTTTGCCTTGCACGCGGCCAACCCGGGTTCAAATCCCAGCATCCCATATGGTCCCCTGAGCACCGCCAGGAGTAATTCCTGAGTGCAGAGCCAGGAGTAACCCCTGTGCATCGCCAGGTATGACCCAAAAGCCAAAAAAAAAAAAAAATAGTGCCAGTATAAAATAAACTATTGTGGGCCTGCTCTGGGGACAGGTGAGGGATGGTTGGGAAAATTGGAGCCAAAGGTGAGGTGAATGATAGTGGTAGTGTAATTGGTGTTGGAATTGATAATCCTGTAACAAATCATTATAAATTACTTTGTAAAATCATGGTGTTTAAATAAAAAGGGTGTGCTGGGTATGACCCAAAAAACAAGAACAAACAAAAAAAATTGAGGTTGATTTCAGAATGGTTTCATGTTTTCAGCATTTATTTATTCAGGAAAGATTACAGGCTGAAGATTTCTATGACACCGATTTTTGGTTCTCATGAGTAAAATTCATAATTAATCATTAAAATATTTACAATCAGTAGTTTGTAAATGGCAGAATCTCGTGCTCCCACACCAGGCTGTCTTCACCAGGGGCCTCCTTAGAGGGGGGCGGGTTGAGTTTCCCTCCCCACCCCAAGCAAAGCCCTGGCAGCCAAAAACCTCCAGAACCCAGCCACAGCCATGCTCAAGGCCACTGTCCACATGCTCAGATGAGCCTCACCCATGAAGGAACCATCAGAGGAACACAGGTATGTGGGACCCATGGCTGAGATTTCCAAGCCTTCTCGGATCAGAACTGCGCCTCCTCCACCCAGATTCTCAGTTTTCCAGTAGCTTGGCAGCCACCCAAATAGCGTTCCAAAGAGGAATCGAAAGAGCTATGCTTGGAGTATCACATTTCACTCAAGTGAGAGAAGGAATCCGGAGTTTAACCTCCATTGACAATCAAGAATCAGGGACACTGTCTCGTTTGCCAAGGCGTCAAAAATCAGATGGGCCAGACACGTAAATCAGATGGGCCATGCGATTTAGAGACGACCGCTGGACTAGAGCTGTTACCGACTGGATTCCATGCAATGTCAAAAGACCACGTGGCACCCACCTACGGGATGGGAGATGGTCAGTCTTCTTTGTCAAAACCCTGAACAAACGGTTTGAGGCTCTTTGTGTGGAGCGAGCAGATGCCTTTGGGCTACACTAGCAAGCGACAGGGACAAGTGGAGACATTACTGGTGTCTGCTCGAGCAAATTGAAGATCAACAGGATGACAAGTGATGATAAGTAAAATAAAGCTTTTGTAAATATATATACATGAATTTCCAATTTTCCCCTTAGACTTTATATAAACACTGGTTTACAAAGTTGTTCATGATGCTTTGTTACAGGTATTTAATATTCCAGCACCAGTTCCACGACCGAATGGACCAGTTCCACCTTCCCTCCACATTGTTCTAATTTTCCTAATTACCCTTAAGCCTATCCCCATAGCAGGCCTTCAATAACAAGGTAATATTGATAACAAGTTAATATTGCTTGTTATCAATAATCTGTTAAAAATAATGATAAAAAATATTTCCTTAGAAGAAAGTTAGTGAAGATTGTTATACCTCACCTGGAAGCCACTAAGTCCTCGTAGAAGAGATCACTAAGATGTTGTTACAAGTTAAGCCTTAAGTGTAATAAAGCTTTTTTATAGATTTTTTAAAAATCATAAGCAAAATTTTTATAAATCATATTAATTCCCTTATTTCTATTTTTTCTGTAATTCAAAGGATTTAATAAAAATTCAAGATTCATGTGACAAATGACCAAGATTTTATTGAGTTCACCTTTTGCCTTCCCCCCTCCCATTTATCTCATCTTGTTTGTCTCATAGTGTTGCCCCATCAATTCCTCCCCCTCCCAGCACACACACACACACACACACACACACACACACACACACAAACACACACACATTTTCTAGTCTATGGTTACATGAAATATCCCACAGTGGTTTAGAAAACTTATTTCCATATAAGCTACATGGCTACCAACAAGTTTTTAATATTGACCTTTTTAGTTGACCAACATCTGTTTAATATATGACCTTTCCCCTCATCCTTAAGTATGCCTTTAAATTGTCTACCACCCTGGAGAGGTAAAGCATTCCATTTTCTAGTTTCCCTTGTTTTATTTGGACATGGAAGGGAAATAGAAATTTAAGTGTTTAGAGTCACTCCCGATTGCTAAAGTATATTCTCCAGTAATCCCTTTAAAGGGTATATGCGAAAATTAAAGTCTTTGAATTCTTCAATATCAAAAACAAACTTCGTTTTGCCTTCAAAGTTAAATGCCGGTTTTGAAGCGGGGGAGGGGGGGAGGTAATGGAATCTAGGCTTAAAGCCTTCTTCCTGCAGAACTCATATGATGTTGGCACATTTGTTTCTAGCATACAGAGTGCCCAACAATTAAGTTCCCTGATTTTTAAAGACCAGCATGTGGCAAGCACTTTGGGAAATGCCAAAAATTTGAGAGCATAGAATATGAAGTAATGTTTTTCAAGTAATAAAAGATTTAAAGCCTGGCATGAAGTTCTTATTGTAGCAAACGGAGACAGAAAAGAAACAAAACTGCAACAGGGAGCAATCTCATAAACTGTAGGCGCTCAGGAGCAAAGCTGTGTAAAGGAAACGGGCAGCACTGAAAGAAAGAAGCTCTGGATTGTGTAGGGAGGGGGGGTGGAAGACATCATCACACCAGATTTCCTACCTCCAGTGCTTTACCCCACTTAGAAGAATGGGCTCAGTGCTACAGAAGGGCTTTATTAGAATCCAGAGAAGTAATGATGTGAGGGGATACATTGGGGGTTGAAGTCATTTATCATATATACATATGTATATATAAATATAAGAATGTCAGCAGTTTCCCCCCTCCCACCTTCAAGTCTATCTCTATGGCAGGCACTTTCTCCCTCTCTCTCTCTCTCTCTCTCTCTCTCTCTCTCTCTCTCTCTCTCTCTCTCTCTCTCTCTCTTCCTCCCTCCCTCTATCTCTCTGTCTCTCTCTTTGTCTCTGTCTCTCCCCTCTTCCCTCCCTCCCTCCCTCTCCCTCCCTCCCTCCCTCCCTCCCTCTCTCCCTCCATGCCTCCCTCCCTCCCTCTGTCTCTCTGTCTCTGTCTCTCTCTCTATCTCTCTCTCCTTTTGGCCATTATGGTTTGCAATACAGGTACTGAAAAGTTATCATGTATGCCCCTGTGCCTACTTTCAGCACTCAGTTCTTGTCCAGAGTAATAATTTTCAACTGTCTTTGGTGACACTCAAAGTACAGAAGAATAGAAGGGGGAGAAAAAGAGATGTGAGAAACTGAGAGGCTGAGAATGTGGCATAAGGGGTAAAATCCACGTACTGCACGTCCAAGACCCTGGGTTCCACCTCTAGTGCTGTTTGCTCCCCTGACACCTCTACCCCCACTGCCAGGAGTGGCTCCTACAATAAAGATGACCCCAAATCAATTTGATTTTCCTTGATCATCTACATCCTCACAAATCAATTATTGACCGTGGAATAAATCGAGAACCTAAGCATCATGGTTAGATTGTCAGGGGTGATCTGCTTGAAAACCTATTCACTTAAGATGAATTTTATTTTTTCCACCTTTGCCAAGAAGTAAACACACCATTCTGCCTATTCTGCCCTTTTCCTTAAGCTATTTAAAAATTCTTAAAAGTGGGCTGAAACTTAGTAAGACTGAAAGCATTTTACATCCAAAATCCTACTTTATGAGTGAAAAAGAAAAATAACCCGTGGTCCACTTTCAAGAAAAAAGGATTTTATTACAGATGAACAATGAGAATAAATTACTCAACACTGTACAATTTAATTCTTATCAGAAATTTCTTAAAATATCAACTCATTGTTAATTTAAAGCAATGTACAACTTACAGTGTAGTCCACTTAAAAATCAGACCTAAAATTATTAAAGGCACTAGAGATAACATAAGTAGTGATTATTCCTTTCATGATACTAAAATGTCACTTATTTTGATATTTAGAAACTCACTCCAGGACTTTCTTGATATATTACATTTTTAAAAAAGACGAAATTATACTACTTTTGGGCTGGAGCAATAGCACAGCGGGTACGGCATTTGCCTTGCACTCGGTTGACCCGGGTTCGATTCCCAGCATCCCATATGGTCCCCCGAGCACCGCCAGGAGTAATTCCTGAGTGCATGAGCCAGGAATAACCCCTGTGCATCACTGGGTGTGACCCCCCCTCAAAAAAGACTAAATTATACTACTTTTCTCTTCATTTGTTTCAATTACCCTTGCCCAAATTCAATAATTTTTTTATTTGAATATATTTGCTCAAGATCAAACCAGGGGTCCATGCGCAGTGCACTCCAGCACTTTGGGTATTCTCCCTGACCCTTGTTTTATTATTTGAGGAGAGGACACGACTTAGAGTACTCAGGGGCTTTTCCTGGCTCTGTGCTCAAGAATGACTCCCAACAGTGCTTGGAAGAGCATGCACATGTGTGATGCTACGGATTCAAATCAAGGTCGGCAGGATGCAAGGCAAGTACCTTATCTCTCTGATCCCTTTTGTTTCATTTTAAATAGGGTGAAAAGCAGTCAGGCAGTAAGAACAGATCACAAAGTTTACTGTATAAAAATAATCTTTGAAGAGTTGCTCTATAATGGCCTTGTATCTCTTTTTTTAGCTATCATTTTATTTTAAGTTCCATTTTTCTAAAATCTCATCTATCTTTCTGCCAGCTTTGTCCCGGTGTAATTCATAGATGTGTCAAGAAAAATCTAATAAATCCTCATTTCACATGTATTAATATTTTAATTGCAATTAAAGAAACAACAGAAAGAATCTGCCTCCAACAAATGACAGTTTTTTTAAGGAAGTGTTTCCAATTAGAGACAGCATGCTGCTTTCCTCTAATGGTTCTGCCCTCCCTGCATTTTTCATGTGACAATCAAGCATTGTAGTGCAAGATGCAACTGCCTAAAGTTACTGACTTTGCTTTAAAAAAGAAATCCTCTCCTATTACTTTTATCAAAAGGAATTTATCTCTAAAGCATCTCCAACATAAACCTGTGCAGCTTTCAGATTGGAGCTCTGGAGAATTCCCTGACAATGCTTCTCATCTGGAGAGACTGAAGAGATGAAATAGAGCTCCTTTGGGGGTAAAAAAAACACATCAGTAAGAAAAAGACATGGTAATATTTTATTCACCACAAGTCCATATTCTAGTCACTATGAGCATAACATGAACCTGAAAACAACCTCAAGGGCAAGAAAACAGTTTTGGTTTTTGGGTCATATTTGGCTGTGCTCAGAAGCTACTCCTGGCATTGTGCTCAGGGGTCATTCCTAGTGGTGCTCGGGGAACTGTGTCAGGAATTGAACTGGAGTTGTCTGCATACAATTTAAGTGTTTTAACCCCTGTACTATCACTTTGAACCCTCAAGGGGAAGAACTATTAATGTCACTTAGTTGTCCCATAAATTGTTTAAAATAACTTTTCTCCAATAATTTGAAAAAATAGGAAGAGCTTTCTTCTCCTATAAAGTTCAAATTTTTCAATATTAGGGTGGAGAGATGGGGACTCAAACATTGTATGACTGAAATGTAATTATGCAAGTTTGTAAGTCTGTAACTGTATCTCCTAGTGATTCATTAAAATAAAAAGTTAATTTTAAAGAGTGTTCAATTTTTCCTACAAAATAAAGTCTTGACAAATCTAGATGTGTATGTTCTGTGATGTATTTGGTCTCAGGCCCTTCAGTTGTTGTATTTTTCATTAGTTTGTTTTTTAGAATTGTCTCAGAAGAGCAGTTTTTTCCTAGTGGGTGTGGCATGGGGAGGGGGGAGGGGTACTTTTACAATATGAAAAAGTGTATTCAAAAGTTCTTTCTAAATAAGAGATCTCCCAGAAGAACAGAGGCTGATACATGCATAGTTTAAAAATACAAATGAGAAGGGAAAATTAGAATGATTTAAATTGCTATAAAACTTATAAAGTACTGGCCAGAGTGATAGCCCAGCGGGTAGGGCATTTGCCTTGCACGAGGACAACCTGGGCTCAATCCTTGCCATCCCATATGTTCCCCTGAGCACCGCCAGGAGTTAATTCCTGAGTGTAGTCAAGAGCAACCCATGAGCACTGCCAAGTATGATCCAAAAAGCCAAAAAGAAAAAAATTAAAAACGTATAAACTATTGGTCAAAGAAAAGGCAAGTATTTGTAACTAGCAATTTAATCCAATTCTAAAGATGTTTGTGGAAGAAGGCAGAAGGTAGCCCTGTCCCTAAATGATAGATAGCCATCATCTGAACCAAATAAACATCCCTACCTCATTACAAGACCATTTTCCTATAATTGCTACAAATGAGTATCTGACCTTGAGCCTGAGCTCTGTAGCCACATTGTTGGCTTCTCTCCTGAGCCCTATTTAGAAACCAGGGATTGAATTAAGTCTTTGAAGTAGTTTGGATTGTGGCTTTTAACTGCCACAGTCTTGGTAGAATTGTACTGTTCAGTATTAGATACCAATAAGCCAAACGAAAGTCGATGCTTTAAATTTAAATTAGTGAGTTATTTCTAGATGGTTTATCTTGCAGGAGCTTAGTAAGCTGGTGCCTGAGAAGATGACAGAGAGCAGGTCATGGAGAAGTTAAAGCAGAACACATGACTCTTAGCATCATCTCCATCAGTCTTTGGGGCTGACACTGGTTTAATAAATGCTCCATTGGATGAATGAGTAATGACTGGGTATCCTATGGAACATTTATATGTAATAGGTGTCAGCATTTCACAAACTGGACACTTCCATTTTTCAGTTAGTTCATAGTTTTACCCAAATGACTACAAAGATCAATGTTCTCTATCTGGATTTTATGATAAAATTTTTTACCCTAAAACATTTAAGCTGGTGACTATTGTCCTTGCAGTGCAGGCAGGATACTCTCGACAGCTTGCCGGGCTCTCTGAGAAGGACGAAGGAATCAAACCCGAGTCAGCTGCGTGCAAGGCAAATGCCCTACCCGCTGTGCTATCACTCCAGTCCAAGAGTACTAAATATTCAGGAATCATTCAAGAGCATTTACTATTCAAAATAGACTTTACTTGTTATTATCTGCCTCTCCTTGAAAATATGTCAATTTAATGAAGACAGAGACTTTAACTGCCTTGGCCATGGTTGTGCCCCATGTTTCCAAGAAGGGTTCTTAGATGCAATCTATACTTGGGAGAATACATGGCTATCTTGCCTGGAAGACTTAGATCTTCCAGGTCTGGACCTTACTCTCAGTTCCTGAACCTGGGCATGTTTACCTATCAGTAGACATTGTTATTGCCAACTACAGTCTATCTATAGCCACTCCCATTCTATGGAGTCAAGCAACCATCCTCCTTTCAATACCTTCTATTACCAGCAGTAAAAGGTCAACTGAACACCAAGTTGGAAATAGACTCTGAGTATTGCTCAGTATGGGTCCCCCTACTCAAGAAAAAGAATGCAAAGAGATTGTTCAGTGCTTATCTTGACCTGCCTTGCAAATGGATCTCCAGTGCCACTTATCCACGAAGAGCAATCCTAGAGCTCTACTATTTGTGCCCAGCAGTTCTGCTATCTGACACCTCTGATGTCACAAACATATCTGATTGCACCAAAGCCAGCTGCAACACCTGATGAGCAGAACAATCGAAAAGATGTGTAAGGACTGTAGCTAGGAGTATGACGCTCAGCAAGAATTGTGTGAGTACTGCAGGGATCCCAGAGGAGCACTACAACCAGAATATGTGCAAGTAACACAAATAAATAGTATGACGCCACTGAGCATCACAATCTTTCCTTCTTAAACAGGCTATGGAAAGATGGTGCTTTATACCTGGTGGTATATGCTGATATACACATGAATTCACATAAATACCACTTTCTAGATACAGATTGTGTGTTTGTAACTGAATTGTTTATCTTCCATTGCAAAGATTTGGATTCTAGCATCTTTGGAATATATGAATAAAAGATCTTGAGGAGCAGCCTTCTTCCATTTAGTCATTTGTTGAATTCCCAAATTTTGCTTCTAGTTATATAAAGTCCTTATCTCTCCCCCACACCCCCATCTATCATAAATTATCATTCAAGTGACATACATAATGGTCTGATCATTAGTCTGCAAGACTTTCTTATGTATTTCTTTAAAAAAAAAATAACCGACAATATCCATAGTAGAAGCAAGGAAAAAAGACATATAAGGAGAAATACTTGTTACACATTTAACTAGCAAAAGTTCCAGAATATATAAAGCATTTCTACAATGGGTAAAATTTTTAAAAGCCTAACAACCCAATTGGAGGAAAGTGATCAAAAGAGATAAAGAGACATTTCATTGAAAACAACAATGGACAAACATCTGTGAAAGAGTCTCAACTTCATAACTACACGGAATAATGAATTAAATTCAGAATGAGATGGCACACTCATTAAAAGGGCAAATATTTTTTGCAAGATTGTGTAACAACGGTAACCTCATACACTTCAGGCGGAATATAAATTGATACAGCCTATTAGAAAAACAATTTACAGTTAAACTAGATTTTCCTTGTGACTGAATAACTCTACCTCAAGGAATAAACCCAGGAAAACTTGCTCACTTGTGCCCAGGGACGTGTACAAGAACATTCAGAGAGAATAGCTTGATTCATGCAGAAAACAACTCGTCATGAAGGAAGTGTTTCCTTTGTAAAACTGCTATGGGAGTTAAAAAAGCATTGGGGGACTGGACTGATGGCACAGCAGGTAGGGTGTTTGCCTTGCATGGTGCCGATCTGGGTTCGATCCCAGCATCCCTCAGCACACCAGGAGTAATTCCTGAGTGCATGAGCCAGGAGTAACCCCTGTGCATCGCCGGGTGTGACCCAAAAAGAAAACAATAAAAGCATTGGACCTATTTTCAAGTTTCTCTGTTCTATCTGACAACTCACTTCACATAATGAGTGAGGACTATGGATTTCAGTCTATAGAAGACACAAAACTTTTATTTCTTTTGGTTTTTGAGGTATGGGATCAGGATCAAACCCTGGTCTCAGACACGTAAAGCACGTGCTTTGCCGCTGGGCCATCTCCCCAGTCCTTTCAAGAGACACAGCCAGACCATGGGAGACCAGAGCCACCCACATGGGCCTCTTCCATTCCTATTCCATTATTGGGTTTTGCTTTGTTTTGTTAATTACCTTGAGAATTAAAAATGTGCTATCGTGCATTAAACCTGTTCTTGGGCAGCGTTAAACTGGACCAGACTCTAGTCCAGCTCAGCACAGAAAAAGCACTTAGAACCAGCAATTATAATTTTTTTTATTGTGTCCATCCAGCTTCTACTCTTGCCTCTATTTTGGGGGGATGGGGAAGGGGTGTGCCCCTAGTGGGTTTTGGAGTGATTTAAAAAGAAACAAAACCAGACTATGATCAGGGCTTAACGACTTACTCCAGACTCTCCTGAGGAGGCTTGGGGGGCCACACGTAGATGTGTTGGGGACCAAATCCGGGTCTGCAGCATGGAAGGCAAGTGCCGTACTGGCTGTACTATCTCTCTGGCCCCTCCTGCCTCTTCCGGATAATACCAGCCCAACCTACCTTGTTCAAAAGTTATTTGAGTGTGGATTTGTGATCCTTCACCAAATTGTCATTTCTTTTGCCCAAAAGTCTGCTCTTAGCAAATGGGTTCCTTCAGGGCATGCCTTGAGAGCAGGTTGTGATGAAAAAAACCTGATTTAGGGGAAGCATCTTCCACACGGCCGTATGACCAAGGGCTCCCTCGGTATTGTTCCCCTTGTACAGATTGTTTCATGCCACTAAGCCCCATCAAATGACACTCCTAATAATGTTACACCCCAGCAAGGACATGCGGATTGCGTAAAAGAGCATGGAAAGAGCCTGGAGCAAAGCTGCCGGTTCAGAGAGAGTTAACATGCTTCCTTCTTCCCTGGGTATAACTCCCCAAGGGCGTCTAATGAAACCAGCCCTCCCTCATTCTGTTCCAGGAAATTAAAATCCTACCTACCAGTGTCCTGGAAGAGATGGGTTTCTGAATGTTTTCAGGAGGTAAAGGGGAGTATGGAAAGGAAATGACAGAGGCCAGATAGCTCTGGAAACCCCTAATGCAACATCCAGGGAGTGAAAATGCCAGGGGTGCACAGGGAAGGCAAGACCTTGACGCCCGCGGGTCTTCCCTGAGACCTTCTCCATCCGTTGTCAACAGGTGACATGCCTGTTATCCTTCCTGACCAGTTATTCATCCAGAGACAACTACATTTCCCCCAAACGCCCTCAGAATTGGGGACTGGGGTGGCTGGTGGTGGTAGGGTTGTGGACCCACCGCACCCCCACCTGGGAAATGCCATTGATCTAAGTGGCACCAAGCACTGCGCCGTGCACCCCCCCATACCCGCTCTGTGCCCCCAGGTACCCCCCCACCGTCGCGCTCCTGCTTCCCAAGGAGGGCATGCCTGCGCGCGCTTTTGAAATTGCTCGGTCCCTCCCGGAGACCCTCGGACGGGAAGGGGAAACTGAGGCGTTCGTGGTCCGGAGTTGGGAGTTCGAGGCGCCGCGGGGGCGCGCGGCGGGTGCCGAGTGACGCGAGGCTGCAGGGGGCGGCGGATGCTGAGTGCGGGCCCCGCGCCGCCCCCGCCCGCCTGTGCGCCAGATTTAAAAGTTGCGGAGCGGGGCGCGGCGGGCACAGCGCAGGGTGCCGAGCCCCGACCGAGATGCCGCGCGCCCCCAGCCGCCGCGCCCGGACGCCCCCCGGAGCCGGGGCGTCCCCGCTGCCGCCGCTGCTGCTGCTGCTCGGATGCTGCGCGGGCGCCTGCCGAGGTAGGGTCCCCCCATCCCCGCAGCCCCGCCGCCTGCCTCGGCCTCGCTTTGCCCGGGGTTTGCTTTGGTTGTTTGCTTTGGGCCGGGGGGCTGGGGCACACCAGGAGGTGGCTGAGGGGTTACTCCTAGCTCTGTGCTCAAGGATCACTCCCGGGGGGGGCTGGAGCGATAGTACAGCTGGGAGGAGGACGTTTGCCTTGCACGCGGCAGACCCGGGTTCGATTCCCAATATCCCACATGGTCCCTTGGGCACCGCCGAGGTAATTCCTGAGTGCAGAGCCAGGAGTAACCCCTGAATATCGCTGGGTGTGACCCCAAAAGCTAATAATAATAATAATACAATAATAAAAATAAAAAAATTTTAAGGATCACTCCCGGTGGGGCTGGGGAGACCTTCTGGGGGTGCCGGGGATCGAACCCACGTGCAGAGCAAGCGCCTCACCAACCGTACTAGGGCTTTTTCCGTGCTTTGATGGGCCCGGGACATTCTCCGGCCAAGGGCCCAGGGCAGCAGGGGACGCAGCCGCCACGACCCCGGTGCCCACCCCATCCCGCGCGCTGCTGGAAAGAGGCGATTGCCGAGGACTCGAGTCAGCCAGGGCACGTATCGGGGCTCCGTAGCCCGTGGACGTTCGAAGGCTACGAAGGCTTCCGTCACGAACACTGGAGGGGTGGGTGGTGGGTTTGGCCGCTTGCTGGCTCGAGGTAAACTTGGAGGGAATATTCAACTTTCGGTGGGTGAGCTCAGCGCTGGGCAACTTCTCCTGAGCCGTGAAAAAAAACCTATTTTTAGCTGCTTACTTCGGGCAAGAGGGAGTGAAAGAGGGCTGCGGAGACCTCAAATGGGCTGGAGTGCAGGAGGCGCAGGTTTGATCCTGGGCACCACCTGGAGACTCAGCACCCAGCAGCACCCCGTGTGACCCTCCTCCCCCCCTAAAATTAAATGAATGAAGAGGGTCAACGGCACGCAAGTGGATGGAAAGCAAACTTTTGGTTGGCTATCGTGACTGTGGAACATATAGTTGTCTAATTAGAATGTATTCCTAAAATTTAGATAATGTTTAAACCAGTGTTACTATTTTTGTTGTTGTTGTTTGTTCACAAATTAATAATAGTGAGAGCCATAATAAGGGTAACTCTGTGCCTTATAGATTTTCTGGCAGCCAACCTGGAAAAGAAATTGTTTCTTATCACGGAGAGGTGAATGTGAAAATGCGAACCGACTTTCAGTCATTGCCAGAGCTAAAGGCAGGGACAGCAGATGAGATCTGATAACAGTGAACTGTTTCGGGACTCGCCATTGAGGCAATAAGAGAAAAGCAGAAGCAGTTCTCGGAGAGGAGGGCCAGAAGCTTGGGGGACAAGGCAGAGGGGATTACATTTGAGCATCAGTTCTTCCACCCTCTCTCCCTCAAGGTCACTTACCTATACAGGTACCACATGCTTCATCCCCTGAGCTTGGCGCCAGCACCTCCTCCTGGGCCAGCCACTGCTCTGCCAAGGTCTCTTAGCTTCCTTAGACCACTTCATCCTTGTTCAGAATGTTGGGATGTGAAACCATGCAGAGACCTTTCGCAGCAGCTAGCTTAACGACAGAGGTCGGAAAACAAGCTGTTCTTTCCGTAAGGAACATATTTATTTCAGTTACTGTCCTTTCCTTGTTTTGCCTTTTGAGATATCTGGAGAGAGAGAGAGAGAGAGAGAGTATGTGTGTATTGGGGAGTGGGGAAATCCCCTGTTTGAAAACAGGGAAATTTAGCTAAGATATCCAAGCAGTCAGAATCTAGTAGATCTAAACATTCTCTGAGACAGAGCCAAAGGGATTAGGCATGACTTCTGCAAAGTAGTGCTCCTTTTTCATTCCGAATGTATCGTTGAGAGCCAGGGAAAGGGCTGGAGCTTGTGTTCTGCACAGATTTTCCCTTGGCCTGGTCTCCCGAACTCCTTTGGATATGGCCCTACAGACACAAATAAATAAACAAATAATGAGCTATCAGCCTTTTTTTTTTTTAAGTAAAAAAACTTAAACTAAATGGAAGAGCTAGCTCAAAAATCTGGTGCACATGCTTTGTTTCTTTTGGGTTGTTTGTGGGGGGTTGTTTTTGTTGGGGGGCCACACCCCACATTATTCAGGGGTTACTGCTGACTCTACACTCAGGAACTATTCCTGGCAGTGCTCATGGGATGATCAGACTGAACCGACATCACCTGTTGCCAGGCCAACACCTTCCCACAATACCGTCTCCCCAACCTCTAGGGCACATGCTTTGTATGTGACAGTCCGGCTTGGCTCCTCACGACTACATAGCCCCTCTCAGAGCACCAATGGGGATGAGCCCCAAGCAATATGCCCAGTGTAGCCCCTGAGCACTACTGGCTGTTCCCCCTAAAACAAATAAAATAAAATTAATGTGATATTGATAGTTGGCCATTTAAAAAAAGCCTACCTAATTAAGGAAGCACATCATCATTGTTCAAATACTGGCTTTGTAAAGTAGATGTGCTTACCTATGTGTATAGACTTCAGTGACATTTTGCACCTATGGAAATGATCCATCTTTGGCCAGGGAGGGAGGTTTCTCAGGATGCTGGTAATTGAGCAGAAAGGGCAAGACTGTTTCTTAAGAAGACAAGTCACAGATCTTTTTTCTAAAAGAATGTATGTACTGGTTGACAGATCATCTCATGCATATTCTCATCTATTTTGAGACAAAGGGAGACCTCTGTGGGGTTTCACTCTGCCTGGACCCCAGAGGTGCCCATTTCGTGTCCTCTTTCTCCTTCAGACCTGCTCTTCTGACTAAGAAACTAATTGAATTTCTCTGAGACTGTGATGGGAAGGGGAGGTGTGGAGATCCACTGAGAGCTTCCCCAGGACCTGAATCCCTAAAGATGTTTCTGGAGAAAAGCACAAACAGCCTGTGCAAGACTGGCAGATAGTCTCCCAAGATTAATAATTCTGCAGGAAGCAAATGGCTATACCTAAAGCACAGCATGGTGAATGTCACTCAGCCAGGGGAAAATAATGTTAAAAAAGCAGCATCCTTGGCAAATAAACAGGCAATAGTGATGAGAAAATAAAGCTAGGGCCAGCCCAAGACACAGTGGATGGGAACATTATGCTCTTCCAGAATGTTATTAAAATAAAGGAGAATAAAATTAAGGGGCACCAATTTGACGGTCAGTAACAGTAGCTTTACTTGGACCATTACTCAGGCTCCTACTCCTTGAACACGTCTTCACTTTCAGGACTCATTAATAGTACTTCATTTCTAGATTTTACAGCAGTTAAGTACTACTAGAAATATGCAAATAGAATTGGTATCACTCTTAGAATAACCTAGTCTCTTTCATTCTCTCAAACCTCCCACCTCTACCCAAAGACAGATTGTTTCCATAGGTGTAAAACATCACTCCAAATATATAACACACAGATCAGCACATCTACTTTACAACTATTTTTTTAACAGTAATGGTGTGCTTCCTTAATTAGGTAGGCTTAAAAAACATAGCCAATTATCAGTTGGCCATTATAGCCAATTATGATGCACTGTATCACTGTATCACTGCCATCCTGTTGTTCATCGATTTACTGGAGTGGGCACCAATAACATCTCCATTCGTCCCAGCCCTGAAATTTTAGCATCCTCTCCTTACTCGTTTTTCCCAACGATTGGAGGCTCTTTTCAGGGTCAGGGGAATGAGACCTGTTATTGTTACTGTATTTGGCATATTGAATATACCACGGGAGTTTTCCAGTGCACTACAGATGCAAAAACTAGGTTATTTGTATCAGTTACATGGAAAAGTATAAGATTGCAAATTTGACCCTACTAGTTAGTGTTATAGTATAAATGTTCATTAAATAAATTGATTAGTAACTGAAGTATTGATGATGTAGAAGACTTAGGCACTATCTCTCACAAAATTTGCAAAAGTTTCTAGTACTGACCTCTGATGATGAAAACCTTATTAACTAGTTAACAAATAAGCAAAGAGGTGGGGGTAGTTCCCCCTCTGTTTGGGTTCAGTGGCTAGATAACAGTAGGTTTCTGTAAATTACAGAAAAGTACTAAAACTTCTGTCTTCTTAATCTCTATACCTTTTTAATATAAGACTGTACTTACATGTTCTGCTTAAAAGCCATAAAGCACAAAAGATTATATACATTCTTGGGACTAAGTTTTATTTGTTTTGTTTTGTTCTGTTTGGGGGCCACACCCAGCAGCGCTCAGAGCTTACTCAGCTCTGTGCTCTGAGATCAATTTTAGCAGGGCTCAGAGGACCCTGTGGAGTTCCAGGGATTAAACCCAGCTCAGTCATATGCAAAGCAAGCTCCTTACCCACTGACTGGCTCAGGGTTTACCCCTGACTCTGTGTGCAGGGGCCACTCCATTCCTTTGCAGGGCTCAGGAGACCACATTCAATGCCAAGAATTGGGCCTGGGTCAGTCACAAGCAAGGCACGTGCCTTACCTTCTACACTATCGCTCCAGTTCCTGAATTAGAATGGCATTTTAAAAAGCCACCTGTTGGGGCTGGAGCGATAGCACAGCGGGTAGGGCGTTTGCCTTGCACACGGCCAACCCGGGTTTGATTCCCAGCATCCCCTATGGTCCCCTGAGCACTGCCAGGGGTAATTCCTGAGTGCAGAGCCAGGAGTAATCCCTGTGCATCACCAGGTGTGACCTAAAAAGCAAAAAAAAAAAAAACACCTGTCCTTGGCATTATGATCTGAGACACACAGTATTTTTTGGGGGGGGGGGGGTCACACCCAGCTATGCACAGCAGTTACTCCTGGCTCTGCACTCAGGAATTACCCCTGCCGGTGCTCAGGAGACCATATGGGATGCTGGGATTCGACCCGAGGTCGAGCCACGTGCAAGGCAAACGCCTTACCCATTGTGCTATAGTTCCAGCCCCCGAGACACACAGTTTTATCACATCTTGAAAATAGAGCTCAGAGCTAATAAAATGAATTAGAAAACTAAGCCAGTGGACAAATGATTATTTGGGGGGGCTATAAACTTGTTAACGTTTTAATTTTAACAATAATAGAAACCCTAAAATGTAATTATTTAAAAAAATATTTTGAGAACATCCCGGCAAGCTACCGAGAGTATCCTGCCTGCACGGCAGAGCCTAGCAAGCTACCCACAGTGTATTTGACATGCCAAAAACAGTAACAAGTCTCACAATGGAGACATTACTGGTGCCCGATCAAGCACATTGATGAGCAACCAACGGGATGACAGTGACAGTGACAGTGACTAAGAGATAACTTATATGTCATAATTTTTGTTTCCAGCATGTAATGCAGCAATTTTCTTTTCTTTTGGTGGAGTCTGTCTCCCCCAAAGGCACTCCGGATCCAGGGAGTCAGTGGTGCTGATGATGTCCAACTGCCTGGGCTGGCAGGATCAGTACTTGAGCCCCGTGCTGCTATGCTGCTGACATCCATGGTTCTGTGGTTGGGTTGGGGACGTGGGTGGTGGAGGCACATGGTGTTTGGAAGAAAATCCAGGGGTATCTCTTGCAGTGTGAGCCTCTGCTTCCTGTGCCTCTCCCTAAGCATACAGTGTAGCAGTTTTCAGTTATCACAATAGAATTTTCTACCAGTCCCCAAAGCTCTATTGTGTCTATTTACAGCCAATCCTGGTTCTTATCCCAAGCCCCAGGAAACCACTAAAACGCTTTCCTCCCCTCCACTCTTCTCCTCTTCCCTTCCTTTCCCTTCCCTCCCACCCCTTCCCTTTTTTTCTTTTTTTTGGGGAGAGGCAGTACTTTTGGGTCACACCCATCAGTGCTCTGGGCTTAACCCTGGTTCTGCATTCAAGGATCATTCTTGGTGGAACTCCAGAAACCTAAGTGGTGCTATGAATTGACCAGGATTAGCCAAGTGCAGGGCAAACACTTTAATCTCTATAATTATTTTTTGAAAGGTGAATGCTATTGGATATGCCAAAAACAGTAACAATAAGTCTCTCAGTGAGAAGACGTTACTAGTGCCCACTCGAACAAATCGATGAGCAACGGGATAACAGTGACAGTGACAATTATGTTTTGATCCCTAGATTCCATTTCTAGAGACTATAGATAAATGGCATCATATAATACCTGGGCTTTTGTATTTGATCTCTTTGAGTATATGTTGCAGATTTATCTATATTTTAATTTTATCTGATAGCACAGCGGGTAGGGCGTTTGCCTTGCAGGCACTGACCCAGGTTCGATTCCTGCATCCCTCTCGGAGAGCCCGGCAAGCTACCGAGAGTATCCTGCCCGCACGGCAAAGCCTGGCAAGCTACCCATGGCATATTCGATATGCCAAAAACAGTAACAAGAAATCTCATAATGAAGACATTGCAGGTGCCCGCCTGAGCAAATTGATGAACAACGGCACGACAGTGCTACGACAGTGCTACAATGCAATATTTTATTTGTTTGTTTGGTTAGTTGGTTGGTTTGGGGACCATACTCAGCAATGCTCAGGGTTATTCCTGCCTCTGCAGTCAGGAATTACTCCTGTTGGTGCTTGCAAGACCATATGGGATACCAAGAATCCAACCCAGGTTGGCAACATGTAAGGCAAGTGCCCTACCCACTGTGCTATCACTCTGGTCCTGATTGAGCTATATTTTAGCAAGAACATGTAATAGTAATTCATTTACTTTTATGGACCAGCTGTATTCTTTTGTGTTGTATGTGTCATGTTTTGTTGATTCATTCGCCAGATGATGGATCTTTGGATTATTTTTATTTTTTTTTTGTTTCGTTTGCGGATCGCAACCAGCATGCTCAGGGTTTACCCCTGTCTCTTTGCTCAGGGACTACTCCTGGCAGGGCTCAGGGAACCATGTGGAGTGCCAGGGATCAAACTCAGGTCGGCCATATATATGGCAAAAGCATCCCTTGATTTATCTTTATTTGAGGGATATATGGGTAATGATACTAAGAATATTCACATGTGTATTTTATGTAGGATAGTATAGAAGTAATTTCTTCTTAGGAATATTATCTTTATATCATTAGTAAGGATTATTTAATATTTCTATATTAAGCCAAATGCTGATATATCTAGTTGAAATAGGAGGTATAAATGACATCTGAAAATGACAAATATTTAAATCATCTGAAAATGACAAATATTATCATCTGAAAATGACAAATATTTAAATTTAGAAGAAAACTATGAGACTAATATGTGAATATAATTTTACTTTTAGGTGCCCCACTATTACCTCAAGGATTACAGCCTGAACAAGAACTCCAATTGTGGAATGAGGTAAAGAATTATCCTCAGTGAAATAAATGGGGACCTGCATTCCTTTTAAATTATCCTGGTAAAAAGAAATAATATATTTGTGCTTTAGAAAAACTATGACAATACAAATGATATCATCATGTTCAAAATATTTTTTTATTAAATGAAAGAAGAAAGAGATAAAAAGGAGCCTAACAGTACAGTGAATGGCAAGATGGCAAAAAAAGTCCTAAAAATTATAATTATTAATCAAATTGTTTTAATTTTAAAATAATTGTAACTAAAATTATAAAAATGCTAATGAAATATACAGCCTAATATAAATATTCTTAGACTGGGTTACTTTAAAGATTCTTTGATAGGTTGTTTATGAAAGTTACACTTAAAACAGAAAACTATGTCTAAGCCATAAAAAGATCAAATAAAACACTTAGAATATAATATGGAAAGCCAAATTAATATTCTTAATATCTCATAAAATGTTTAGAATTCAAATCGACACATTAGCAAGACCAAGTGGGATCTCAAAGCTGATCACAGCGCCACAAAAATAGTAAACTGGAGTCAGACTTAAATGGTCAAGCACATGGTGGTGATTGAACTTAGAACCAAGGATACCTGAAGTGATTACTAATTGCTCTGTAAATCACCAAACCTAAATTTAATTATCTATAACCATCATCAATAGACATTTAACAAAGCAACTTTACGATTTAACTCTTGATATAACTTAAGAAAAAAAATAAGTAAATAAACTGTGTTGGAAACTCTAATATACCCCTCTCACAACTGAGTTTGAGCAAATAACACATAAGAGGATGTATCCAAGAGCTATTTGAAATATTTTTTAAGGACTCACATTCAGTAGGAGGCACATTCTCTTTGACTATAATTGGAACATTTTAAAAATGAATAGACAGGGCCAAGAGAAACAGCACAGGGGGTGAGGTACCTGCGTTGCATGTGACAGACCCTAGTTAGATTGCTGGCACCACATGTATACGGTTCCCTAAGAGTTCCCAGGACTGGCACTGCTGAGAGAACAACTCTCTCCTCCACAAACAAGAAAGCAAATAAAGGATACAAAATGATAGAAGAATAGCACAGTGGCTCAGCGTGTTTGTCTCACAAGCAGTCGCCCAGTCACAAATTCAGTCTTTCTGGTGGCCAATACAATCTTCACAGTGATTGTTGGTTCCCATACCACACCGTACAACGTCTATACATCACAGAAGATGGGTGTGACCCCTGGTGAGCATTGCAATGAAAAAGATATATAAGAGCCATGAAAAGTTGACCACCAATGAACACTGCAGTGACCCCTGGTGAGCACTGTGTGCTAAAATACCTCAGTGAGCCTCATATGGCACCTCCAGCAAGCATCACAGCTAACAATGTACTAACAAGGTAATCCGTAGATATCTTGTGACTTTGGGACCAGAGCCATAGTACAGTGGGTAGGAAACTTGCTCTATATGAGGCCAAGTGGGTTTGATCCCCGGCACCACCTGTGGTCCCCTGAGTCCCCTATGATCTCTGAGTGTAAGTCTGAGTGAGTCCTGAGCACTGCCGGTGTGCACCCAGCCAAAAAAAAACTCTGAAAACAAGCAATGTAAAGATACCACAGCCAGACATGTGTCACTCCCAGTCATCACAACAACATCGAAGGGAAGGAGGAGAAAGGACATTTTAAAAAGCCATTGGAAATCAAAGTTCCTGTAAGAGAGAAAGATTAATTTTCAGTGTTTCCAATCATAATATAATTAAATGAGAAGTAATTAACAGGTATAATGTAAATATCCCACCTGCTTGAGAAACCAATAACATTTTCATAAATAACCCTGAAAAAAATAACTACAAGGGTCCAAAGAGATAGTATAGGGGTAGCACTGTAGCACTGTCATCCCGTTGTTCATCTATTTGCTCGAGCAGGCACCAGTAATGTCTCCATTGTGAGACTTGTTGTTACTGTTTTTGGCATCTCGAATATGCCATGGGTAGCTTGCCAGTCTCTGCCATGCGGGCGGGATACTCATGGTAACTTGCCGGGCTCTCCAAAAGGGACAGAGGAATCGAACCTGGGTCGGCTGCGTGCAAGGAAAATGCCCTACCCACTGTGCTATTGCTCCAGTCCAGTATAGGGGTGAAGGCAAAAATAATTCCTAAAGTGTGGCCAACCCTAGCTCAGTTCCCAGCACCCCATGGTCCCCCAAGCATTGCCAGGCGTGGTCCCAGAGCCCCCAGCACTGCCCAGCCCTGCAGGGTCCAAGCAGGCTCTTGCTTTCAACTGTCCCTCAGCTGGACTCTCCAGCACTGCTTGGGAACCCCCTTCCCCCCAAAAGGGTTAAACAGCTCTGCAAATAACACCAAAACCCACTAACTTGGATAATTGTGCAATTGAATTGATTGTGTGGCCGGTTAATTGTATCTTACTAAAACTGTACCCCCAAAAGTACCATGGTAATATTTGAAAACTTAAATGAAAAGAATACATTTTAGAAAAATACCTTATGCCAGAAAGGTGCAACAGTAATTCAATGCACTGTAACAATGATGCTTCTTCTTTATTTCGTTGGCCAAAGTCTCTAGTATTATGTTACACAGGAAGTATATCTATCTCTGTCAGTGTAACTTTGCCCCAGCATTTTGATGTATAACTTTTGATCTAGTCAAGGAAGTTCTTTTCTGACCTTAAAGTTTTATTATCCCTAAGTACAATGGGCAGTTAAGCTGATACTTTATCTGCATCAATGCTGAGGTATCAGGATGGTATTTCTGTTTCAGTCTAGTATTTTTCTTTCTTTCTTTCTTTTTGCTTTTTGGGTCACACCTGGCGATGCACAGGGGTTACTCCTGGCTCTGCACTCAACAATCACTCCTGGCGGTGCTCAGGGGACCACATGGGACTCGAACCTGGGTCGGCCGAGTGCAAGGCAAAGGCCCTACCCACTGTGCTATTGCTCCAGCCCCAGTCTAGTACTTTTCAAAGTGATGGGGACTGGATAAATCTAGGGCGCAGTAGTAGCCTCAAGAACAATTGTGGGGAGAGGGAGGCTGTTTGCTGTTTATTCGCTTAAGGAAGGTTGATTTCCAGGGGGTGTGCTACATGATTTTGTTGTTGTTTCAGAGCCACACTAAGTGGTGCTCAGGGCTTACTCCTGGCTGTGTGCTTAGGGATCACTCCTGGCAGTGTTCAGGGGAGCAAATGCAGAGGCAGGATTCAAATCCAGGTCATCCGAGTGCAAAGGAAGCATCCCATCAGCTGTACTATCTCTCAAGCCCAACATGATTTTATTTTTTTAATAATGGAAGGCAGTAGGCCAAATAAGCTTGGGCACCTCTGATCTAGAATCATGATGAATTGCATTAATAAATATCTTCCTCTTAGAAAAAAGGGGGAGAAACACTCAAATAAATGTTTTCCTCTAAAACTCTTGGAGCTGATATAAAGGTCAGAAAATTCTGGATATACCATTATAGAAGAAATAATAACACTTATTTTCACTAGAAGAAAATAGCATGAAAATGAGCTCGGAGTGCAGATAAGTGACCATCCCACCTCACCTGGGGTGAATTAAAACAAACATACAAAATGTGAAGAAAAAACCTTAAAAAAGAAAGTAGCATGAAAATGAGGTTTCAATTAGAGGGATGTCACAGGGATTAGGGGTATAATGATTGAAGGGGTATTGGCCCAGAAAAGATTAGGGCTGAGACTGTCTCAGTACAGTATGTGCTTCACATGATGAGGGCCTCGCTTCAATCCCCTGCACCCACCCATAACTGTTTTGTAATTCACACATGTCACATGAATACATTTGTGGGTACAATCCCTGGCAAATAAAATTATACATATAAAATACAGTCTTATAAGTCAGTGTTAGTTCAGTTTTTTAAAAAAAAAGAAATGAGAAAAGTAAATTAAAAATTAATCTGGAGACTTAAAAGATAGCACAGCAAGAAGGGTGTTTGCTTTGCATGCAGCCAACACTTGTTTAGCCCCAGACACTGAACATGGCCCCCAAACCCCAGTAAGAGTGGCCCCAGAGTGATTACAAGAGGGTAGACCAGCAGTACACCCTGAGCACCACAGGGTATGCCTCTCCAAAAATAAGTAAAATAAAATTGAAAGAAGCTATGGTTCACGATAGCAATAAAAACTCTTTGGAAGTAAAAATAACCAAAAATTAAAATAGTTTAAAAGAGAAAATGTTAATGTTAATAAAAGGTATATGAGGCTGGAGAGATAGGACAAAGATTAAAGCACTTACCTTCCACACATCTGGCCCCGGTTCAATCCTAGGTACCTCCTATGGTCCTATAAGCACCTTCAGGAGTAATGTCTGAGCACATACCCAGGAGTAGCTTCTGAAACTATTAGGTGTGGTTCAAACATCTTGCAAAAAGATATAGAAGATGATGTGAAAATATGGAGAGATATTCTCTGAACTTGAATGAAAAATTAATGTAATAAAGATATCTATTCTCTACTAATTAATATGAACAGCATAATATCAATGCAATTGTAATCAGAATTCCATTTAGTTTTTTAAAATATATTTAATAAATTTAATTTTAAAATGTGCATAGCAGTCAGAGCAACAGTCCAGAGGGAAAGGTGTTTACCCTTTATGCAGCCAACTCGGGTTCTCTCCCTGTCTAGCACAGCATAAGTTTCTTGAGCCACCAGGAGTGATCCCCGAGCACAGAGCCAGGAGTTAGCCCTGAATACAGCTAGGCGTTCCCCCCAAATAAAACCAAAAATGTACACAAAAAGGATGAAATTAACTAAGTAAAATTTAAATGCTGTTGTGAAGTACATCAAAGCTGGAATAATAAAAAGGGATGATGATGTTGTACCAGACAAAGGAACAACCGGAACAGATGAGAGCGGAGGGAGTTTAATGGGCACTGTTGCTGCCCTGACACAATCTGCTGGCATTTATTATTGTAGGGCACCCAAACCAAGTATCTCCTGTTCCAGTACTGTGCCGGCAAGCCCGAGCTCTGCTCACAGCAGACCGGAAACCCTGAAAGTAAACGCCACCACGGAGAACAGCCCTCACTCGGTGGGATAAAGAGCTGAGCTGCCTCTCCTCTCAGCTGATGTGTGCTCCATACTCACTCCCACTCTTCCTCACAGACAACAAACCCATTTTTCTAGCACTTCTCGATCCTCTTTCATTTCTTCACTCTTCTACCAATACTCCTTATATCATCCTTTCAAATAATGTGCTTAAATTTGTGTTCTTATTTCAGTATTTTTTTTTCTGGGAAACCAATCTGAGATGATAATGTACACAAGTATAAACTTAGCCTATCATCATCATCATCATCATCATCATCATCATCATCATCATCTTGGTCATCGATTTTCTCGAGAGGGCGCCAGTAACATATCCATTCGTCCTAGCCCTGAGATTTTATTTATTTATTTTATTTTTTTATTAGTGAATTACCGTGAGGGTACAGATACAGATTTTCATATTTTCATGCTTGTGTTTCAGTTATACATTGCTTGAGTACCCATCCCTCCACCAGTGCCCGTTCTCCACTGATGACCCCAGCATCCCTCCAATCCCCCAAATCCCGTTTCCCCCCACCACCTCTGGCAGGACATTCCCTTTTGTTCTCTCTCTCCTTTTGGGTGTTGTGGTTAGCAGTGGAGGTATTGGGTGGCCATCATGTTCAGTCTATAGTCTGCTTTGAGCACGCCTCTCCCATCCTTAGCGTAGCCCTGAGATTTTAGAAGCCTCTCTTTACTTGTCCTTCCCAACTATACCGCATTGGAGGCTCTTTCAGGGTCAGGGGAATGAGACCCATTATTGTTACTGGTTTTGGCATAAGAATACGCCATGGGGTACTTGCCAGGCTCTCTCATATGGGTAGGAAACTCTTGGTAGCTTGCCAGGTTCTCTGAGAAGGAGAATTAGGCTATAAGATGTAGCTTCCAGGAATGTGGTTTTAGAGTCTCTGGATGTTGGCTGTTGATGGGATTACAAGGTGCCGGGGGATGTTTCTGGGTGTGACCACCTAGCTACTGGAAAATGGAGGGGGGAGGGGGGTCTGTGCAGAAGAGGCTCAGTCTCGATCCAAGCAGGAGATCTCAGCCCCAGGTCCCACACACCTGGATTCCTCTTCCTGTTCCTTCATGTGTGAGGCTCATCTGAACATGTGGAGATGGACCTTGATCATGGCTGTAGCTGGGTTCTGGAGGTCTTCGGCTACCGGGGCTCTGCTCGGGGTGGGGAGGGAAACTCAACCCACCTCCTCCAAGGTATAAAGTTTTGTTTTGCCTGCAGCTGACCCTGATTTGATCCCCAGCACCACATGGTCCCCTAGTGCAGCCAGAAGTGATACCTGAGTACAGAGCCACAAGTATGTCCTGAGCACTGAAGGGTGATGCCCACCAAATAAAACAGACCCCAAAAGGAAATCTGGATACTGGGAAGAGTTAGGGAGAATGTAGACTATAGGAACCCTCAGGCACTGCTGGTGAGTGTCTACTGGTAGAGCCACCTGGAAAACAATCTACTTATTCCTCTGATCTAATCATTCCTTTCCATGTATGTGGCCCAGAGATCTTGAGATCTTTAAGTAGAGGATAGATACCAGTGAGCAATCCTAACTGTGCACTTCTGAGAAGTGTGCAGGCAATGGGTAGTAGCTGAAACTAATAGAGTGCTCTACAGAATTTAGAAGCTACATGTCACATGAACCCAGTTATACAGATGAATCTCAAAATTGTACTGTTAAGTGAAAAAAAATGAGCAGGAAAATACATCCACACAAAACAGCAAGGAAGCTTTTACAAGCACATAAAAAGATTCACATCAAAGAATTTGATGAATCAGAACAGCTGCCTCTGGGAGGCTGGCATGGAAGTGAGAAATGGAGATGAGAAATTAATCCAGTGATGATAGTGAACTACAGACTGGAAGCCCCTCATACCTGAGACACCGCGGCACAATTTGCAAAGTAGTTACTTTTTAGAAACTAGGTCCTTGAACAAGTTTTTATTCAATGTTGTTGATTTTCACTCTCACCAAAAACATCATTAAACATTTTGAATCTAATAATGTAATTTGATGAATCACAATATGTAAGGAAAAAGATAAAGCAGATGGTGGCTACCAGTTGGCAATCTTTAAAAGCATTTACATTTATAAAATTTTCTCATAAGAGTCTCTGTATTGGTTTATCACAGTACATGCTATATGAACCATCTGAGGAATAACTTAGATGGCTGGTATTAATGTATAATACAGAAATATTTTAACTAGAAGTCATTTTTTTTCTGGGGGACATATATGAAAAACTATTTGATAATGCTGGAAGAAAGTTCAAATACTGCTATAAAAGCACCATAGATTTTCTTCTTATATAAAAATAAACATTTAAAGAAGTTAAAATGCAAAGAACACGAGTTAAGTTTTCTAGGGGGAGTTTTAAAAATGAAAAGCCATTCAGACAATAAAAATACATACCTTTCATCCACATATAAAGACATGACAGTTTTTAAATAGATCCACCCATGAGTGGATATCTACAGAGTTCTCTAAAGCAATTACTGACATTTTTAAAACCATTAGGGCCATAAGCTAAGTTAAATAAACAGATGCCTACACAAATAGAAAGTGGTTTAGAAATGTTGCTGTGCCCTTTATAGGAAAGCAAAGAGAACAAAGACCAAAGAGCTTTGGAAATAGCTTCCAATTTGATGCAGCATGTGTGTGTGTGTGTGTGTGTGTGTGTTTTCTTATCCTGATATATGTTCAAACAATAGCAATGGCTAACTAGCCCTGAGTTTCAAGGATTCCCTATTCATGGACAAAGCCAACTCATACATTCAGAAAGCCTGGTCTGTGAGTGAGTAACTTTCCCTTTGAGTTGAGACATTAAGACATCCATAATGTCTTCAGGTACCTAAGCATGACAAAAATTTCAGGAGGAGCCACTTCCCCTACCCTTATCAAAGAAAACTAAATAATTTTCAGAACCAATACGATGGTGAAATATGCTCAGTTATTGAAGCGATCAACAAAAACTCTTGGGTAGAAGCAGGACCCTGGAGATATTATACAATGAACAGAACTTCACTGAAATCACCCCGGATAGACAAAACCCAAGACCATTTTTTATCTCTTCCCAGTCTTAAAAGCCACCAAGGAAATGAAAGCCCTAAAAAGCAACTCCAGATATCTAGTTTAGCGTTCAACTTGTCAGCATCGTTTTAAAAACAATTAACAAATATCTTATAGCTGAAATCTTTCCAGTTTTCTTTTGGTTTATTTATGTTTTCATTTTTGTTATAAAGCCACACCCAGACGTGCTCAGAAGGGCTAGTCCCAGCTTAGAGCTCTGGGGTCACTCCTGGAGGTGCTCAGGAAAACAGGTGGTGCCAGGGATCGAACCTGTGCCTCTAGCGTGCAGCATGCACTCAGTATGCATCCAGTATGCACTCAGCTTGTTGAACCATCTCTCCAGCCCCTCCAGTTTTCTTCTGAAGGTAAAGACCAAGAATTATGCCCCAATATAGTAGGACTCATGTCCAGTTGTGGCTCCTGAAGTGGAGAACTAGCTTATATTATCAAATTGAGGTGTTGCTGTATGCTCTTCACCACCAAGTGCTTATTATGCTATTTGTGTGGGTGAACTGATGGGATTATAAGTAACAGGGACCCATATGATAACAGAGTGCCACTGATGTCAAGACCTGTCTTCAGCGATTCACATTTCTCAAGAGTTGGTAATTGGAGAGGTAGTACAGTGTGGTAAGGTGCTGTTTGCCTGGCACATGAGCAACCTGGGTTCTATCCTAGTATCCCATATGGTCCTCTGAGCCCAGCCAGAATTCCTGAATGAAGAGCCAGGAGTAACCCTTGAGCATCATGGGGTATAGCACAAAAAAACTGAAAAGCAAAAAAAAGAAATTGGTAACACCTCCAATTCTTTCTCTGAATGTGTTTAGCATTGTTAGCTCTGATGATCTCTATGAAAGGTGAATGCAGACTTCTGTGCCTGGGAGCGTGGGGGGGGGGGATCCAATTTCCAATTTCAGGACTTCTTTGGAACGTTTGAGAGTTTTCTCCCCCAAATACAAGCTACTGAATTCTCCGGAACTTTGGTGAATGTTACATCGATAACTTGACTTTGTAAAATCTGCTCTTCATTTTCTGTAGTTTTCTGCCTAGTTATAATATGTAACTGCCGTTTTGTTTTGTTTTGTTTTGTTTTCCGCAGCTAGATGAAGTCTGTTCATCTTTCCTGTCCCTTAACTCCCAGCTGCAGGTAATTTCTAATGGGGATATTTTGTAATGACATTGATATGAGAAAAGTACCCCCTTTTCTCCCTTTGGGCCTGTTACTAGTTTTGGGACTTACTAAAACTTGTCAATGCAATCATCATGAAGTGATAAAGTGATTACACCACCGGCTGGTAGCAACCAGTGTCACTACCAGCCTGTGTTGTGAAGTCCTCAGGTTTTTCCCTTTAAATGCAGTAGATTTACAGACAACACACATATGATTTTAGAAATTGAAATTTCTAAACTTTTTGAAGTCAAATTCTGCATGAGATTAGAGAGCTCAAATGGCCCTGAGTTTCACCCCTAGGGTGTGGTGGTGGTCTCTGAAAACTGCACAGATTGAGTGGCCAGGCCCAACACACAGGCACACACAGACACACACACACACATAGACACACAGACACACACACCACTGCAAGTGTTCCAAATAAAAAAATGACAAAACATTACCATAGAGATAATCCAAGAGGTAAGATACTTGTCTTTTATACAGCCATTTGTCTTTGACCCTAGTTTGTCCTCCACATGTGGTCCCGAAGCACTGCCAGGAATCATTCCTGAGCACAGAACCAGGAATGGTCCCTGAGCACTCCTGAGCGTCACCCCAACCTTCATACCACCACGCCCTCCCTGCAAAAAAAGTCCAAAACAATACAAATGCTGTGTCTTTTGCTATATTTTGAAGGCTAATATCCTGTCTTCCAGCTGAGATTGAAAATAGTCTCGTGGAGTCAGACTTACAGATGCCAAAGTATCATTGTCACTGAAAAGTCTAACTTGTGAATCTGGCCTTAGATCTGATGCCAAGTGTGTTTGCCAGAACCATTCCCGGAATTAAGATAGGGTCACACGATGATGAGGGGCTTCCTGTCAGAGTGAGGTTTTGTGTCTCGGGGGAGAGACATACCGTAACAGCTGTCCAGATGGCTAAGATCTGGCTAACAGCTGGACACAGAAGCGCTGGGAGGAGCATGCCCAATTCCCTCCTCCCGTCATCCGCTGGTAACTCACCCCTGTTCTCCTAGAAAACGACAGGGGTGGAAGGAGTGCTGGTCTAGCATGGAACCAGGAGTAACGGGCGAGACCTCGAGTACCGTCCCCTCTGGATGCTGCTCTGTGGCCATCGCTCTGTCTGTGCAGGGCGACCAGCTAGTTGTCCTCCGTGTCTGGACTTTGTTAATCATAATCATCTCATGAGAAGAAGGCTCAGGAGGGGCCCCTGGCTTAACTTTTTCAGTGCAGTGACCTCTGTTTGCTGTGTCCCTCTGTCAGTTCTGAGCAGGGGCCCACGTCTTTTACATGGCCCCTCCAGTATGCCATCCCAGAGAGCACAGCCTGGTGTGGCTATTCTTCCTGCTTCCACCCATCACCTGCCTGCAGAGGGTAGTTTTCTGAAGCTCAAGGAATTAGCTAGTTGTCTTTGTTTCTGCTTTATTGGCCACACCTGCCTGTGTTCGGGCGCTGCTCCCCTCTCTGTGCTCTCGGGTCTCTCCCCACAAAGCAAAGGGAACTACACAGTACTGGGACTCAAACTTGAGTTTTCAAATAATTGACTCAGAACTTTGAGCTGCCTCCTGGCACCTAAAGGCATTAGATAGTAAAGCTAGACCAGCATCAGGAAAAATGACTTTGGGGGATAATATTTAAAATAGTTAAGGAGTGTTGATCACTCCTAGATAACTTTTCTTTCTATAACACTAAGGGGGATAAACTTGAAAGCATTCATGTAAACATTATAAAAATGAACCTGCTTTTTCTTTTTTTCCCCAGTGCCTGGGATCAAACCCAGGGCCTCATATATGCTAGGCAAGCTCTCTACCACTGAGCCGCATCCATGGCCCTGGATATGAAAAATAGAAACAAAGATTTTATTTATTTAGAGACTATGGCAATGTTAATTGGACTGGAGCGATAGCACAGTGGGTAGGGCATTTGCCTTGCATGTAGCCAACCCGGGTTTGATTCCTCCATCCCTCTCGGAGAGCCCGGCAAGCTACCGAGAGTATCCCGCCCGGACGGCAGAGCTTGGCAAGCTCCCCATGGCATATTCGATATGCCAAAAACAGTAACAACAAATCTCACAATGGAGACGTTACTGGTGCCTGCCCAAGCAAATCGATGAACAACAGGATGACAGTGCTACAGTGCAGTGCTAGAGACTATGAACATTTTAAGGAGAGGTTGGTAGATTTACTATTGGATTCTTTCACACAGACCAAATTAATTTTTTAAAATTGTTTTCACATTAACTATTATTTTATTATTTATGTGAGGATTTGAATAGTGCTTCCAAACATTTTGAGCCAGAGAGACAGACAAGGTAGACGTTTATCTTGCATTCAGAAAATTCCTTCCCTGGCACTGCATATGGTTTCCAGAGCACTGCTACAGCTGGTCCTTAAGCACAGAGCCAGGAGTAAGCCCTGAGCACCATGGGGTACTGTCTAGAGAACAAACAACAACAGGACTCCGGAAGAGATAGTCATCAGGGCACAGTCCCTGGCTCCCCGTGTGATCCCCCAAGCACCTCCAGGAGTGATCCCTGAGCACAGAGCCAATAAGCCCCGAGCACTATTGGGTGTGTCCCAGAAATAAACAAGAAAAAGAGCTCTGGAGTGATGCTGTCTCTCCTGATTGATTTATGGCCAAAGAAACTATAATTTAGAAAAATTAGGTAACCAGCCAAGATAACACAGCTAACGATGATAGAAATGGACATGGCTCCTTATCTGTGTGGTAGACTGCTTAACTTAGTAGCCCAGGTTTATAACCACTAATTATATTGCTTCCCCTCCCCTGTTGTTCCACTTCATTACTTCCCACATGAATTTGTTCACTTGTCAATTGTACTTCCGTGCAAAATTCTGTGCAAAGGAGGTTTCGCCCCTACTTGTCCATTTGGGCCACTCCCCACCACACCTAGCAGGCTGTCAACCATAAGCAGCTCTGCCCTATTTCTGTGCTCCTATGCTTGGAAAAACCTGATCCTGGGGTGTGCAGTCAGCAGCCTGCAAGGGCGGTGATGTGGATTAGGTGCACCCCACGTGACGTCTCCCCCCTCCCCAATTCCTACTTTTGCAAGCAATGACAGCAATTTCAAATTAACCAGTGATGAGTAATATTTGGTTCACGGTTTTCACCAGTGGTTTCAGACTTTGCTACAAACTGGGAAGAATAATCCCTTTTGGCACTCCTCTCGTTATGCTTAGTCATTTTTTATGGACTCTTAGCAAGGGCTGAGAACTGTAGATTGGGACCACAGGGAAAGCCTTAATCAATGCTTACAAACAAATGCTTATATTTGTATATACACCACCACCACCACCACCCTTTTTTTTTTTTTAACTGATTGAAGGAATGTTTTACTTTTTATGAAAAAGCGTTTATCATGAGAGAAATCAAGAGATTCCAGAAGAGTTACAGTGAGATGCAGGAAGGATTCCTCATAGTTGGACTATCTGTGTGCTCCTAACATTTCTCTGGTTTTATCTTCTATGCAAATGTTGTGAAAGCAGAACCATGGCCTATTTATTTTCTCATTCCCATTAGACTTCCAAAGCATTGGAGGAGTTTTGCTTCACAATTCTGGGAACTCCACCCAGGCCCCAGGTAAGGCTGAAATTGTGTTTGCTCAGTGATAACTTGCAATTCCTCCTGGAAGAAATTATACTCAATTCAGAAAGCATGTCAAGAGGAGTTGGAAGAGACAAGTGGATTTGGGATAGGAAACAAATGCTTCCATTTTTCTCTTGCTCACAAATGTAAAGTCATAGTAACAAAGTTTGCAAAAATTGAATTGGAAAATTCTATGTCTTCTCAAATATGAGATGTGTGTTCTAGTTCTCATGAGAGAAACTTGGGATCATTTTGGTTCTTTTTCCCCCCAGGCCTCATGTTACCCTTGGAGAACAGATGAATGTTGTTGCTCTGAGGTTACTGTATCACTGTTAGGAAATGTCTGCAGGGCTGGAGCCCTGGTACAGCAGGTAGAACCTTTGCCTTGCACGCCACTGACCCAAATGCAATTCCTAGCATCCCACACGGTCCCCAAGCACTGCCAGGAATAATTCCTGAGTGCAGAGCCAGCATTGACCCCTGAGCATCGCTGACTGTGACCCAAAAAGCAATAAATAAATAAATAAATAGATAGATAGATAGATAGATAGATAGATAGATAAATAAGAATGCCTGGAAAGAAAATGATGTGGACATTGTTGAGTTTGAAAATCATATTCATACAGTGATGTCTGCATTTCTTATTCTTTATTTCTTCTCAGACAGGTCTTTCTGTCTTGATGGGATGATAGTTGGACACTTGAAACACAGCAGAATGCACCACAGCTCATTTCATCTTCTGTGTCTTTTCTGTTGATGGCCTGACATTAAGAACGACATGATTAAAGACAAGAGCCTCTGATTAGATGATTTCTTTTCATTCGCCATTCTTGTTTGACATATGATCATCAGTACATGCTCAAGTCACTACTTTTTATATGCAGTTATTTGATGAAGCCTTGCTATTTTGATACCTTGGTGTTTTTTGGGGTCACACCTGGCAGTGCTCTTCCAGATTTGTGCTCTGGATTGCTTGCAGAGCTGCTCAAGGACTATGAAGTGCCACCGATCCCGCATGAAAAGCAGGCGCTCCAGCCTTTTGAGCCATCTCTCTGACCTGAAATTTTCATATCTGTTTGTTTTAGAGGGGCACACCCATCAGTGCTCAGGGGTTACTCTTGGCTCTGTGCTCAGGGGTCACTCATGGTGAGGTTCAGGGAGTCATATGGGGTACCAGGTTTGGAATTTGGTTTGCCACATACAAGGCAAGTGCCCTGCAGACTGTACTATCACTTTGGCCCCCTGGCATCTTGATATTTTTAAAACATGTTTTTCGAGTCTAAATAATCTGTTTACAACGGTGTATACTTTTTCACTGTTTTAAATAGCCCCGTTTCAAAATAAAGCCTTAATAATCTTTTTCTACGATAAGAAATGACTATAATAGTTATACATATGGTTTTACGTTGCAAAAGCAAATGAGTATATGTGACAATCCAAATAATAATACAACACTTTAAGATGAAACAGCTCCTGTACCTTTTTTAAGATGTTAGAGAAATAGAGAAGAACATAGAAAAATCCATAAAGAAAAGTAAAACTAGGTAACAGAGAGATAGTGCAGGGATTGAGACACTTGCCTCGCACGCAGCTAGACCTAGTTCCAGCTCCAGTACACAGCCAGGGACGGCAAAGAGAAAGCAAACATAACTCATAAGATGGTTACGACATTACAAGATTTTTGATTTGATTTCTTATAGACCTTCCTCTATGTATTCTATCATTTGATCTTATTATAATTTCCTGTTTTAGCACTGTTGAACATTTAGGAATTTTCTAATTTTTCACTCTTTTGAATAATGCTGTATGATAATCTCTGTTTACGCCTGTATTTACATATAGCGTGTACTCAATTTCCCAGTTAATTTTAGATTAATACAATCTTGAGCGATTTTAATGATAAATCTCATATGTGATATATTTAAGATGATTTTAGAATTATATCATCTTATATTGACATTTTAATTAGAAATTATACATAATGCAGCTTTATGATGCATTATAATATTTCTGAATCTTTTCAGCAAGAAACAGATGAAAAAGATAATACCAAAAGGGTAAGATGATTTCCATACATATGTAAATACTTTAATACAAAAGTAATTAAAGTAGCCACTGATTGTCTATAGTAAATATTACTACCTTTCTTTGTAACAGTTCTTATTTCATTATTCGAAGACACAGAAGCTGGGCAATTCAAATGTTGTGGTAAGTTGAGGGCTATTTCTTGTTAATAATCACTAATATTTGTTCATAAATATATATATTTAAAAAGACTGTTTTAGCAGCTTATCTAAATTTTGAGCTAGATCAAAATTTATGTTTTTGACTTTTGAAATTTATATATATGTCCAGAAATATAAATGAATGGTAGAGCACATGCCATACATAGGTTCAATCCTCAGTGCCAAAAATAAAAGTAAAATAAAAACTTACATGTGAATGAACAAATGGAACAAAATATTTTATTTATATCAAAATATAATTAATTATATTAAGTTCATTCCTTCAGTAGTTGTTTATGGAGTATCTACTGTGGGTCAAGCATTATTCTAGATACTAGAATACTAGAATACTAGTATTTTTCTATGTACTAGAAAAATAGAATTGAAATTAGTAGAATTGGAAAAGAGAATCTGTTCTCATGTAACATTCTGGTGGTGGGGAAATTTAGTAAAATCTTGTTTTAGATGATGATTAGTGCAAGAAAAAATATTCAAAGGCATTTTAAGAATTCTTTTTAAAAAGTATTGTCAATATGTAATATAAATATAATAGCTAGGGATATTCACCTTTGGTCGTAATATCTCCTTATTTGTAATTAAGCATTTAATCTGACAATTTAGTCTCTAAAATTAGCCAGATACCAATAACTTGAATTCAGTTCATTCTTGTTTAGTTTTTTTTTGTAATTTTTATTTTATATGTGGGCTGGAGCACAATAAGTAGGGCGTTTGCCTTACACGAGGCCGACCCGGGTTCGATTCCTTCATCCCTCTCGGAGAGCCCGGCAAGCAACCAAAAGTATCCCGCCTGCACGGCGGCAGAGCCTGGCAAGCTACCCGTGGCATATTCGATATGCTAGAACCAGTAACACGTCTCACAATGGAGACGTTACTGGTACCCACTCGAGCAAATCGATATACAATGGGATGACAGTGCTACAGTGCTATTTTATATGTGCAAACTTAAAAATACTAACTAAACTACGTTACTATAAAAGTCTAAAATGCTTAGTAATTATTTGATGATAATATTATAAATTTATGACTCAATGTTGCAAACCAGTGTAGGGAATGAGCAACAGCAGGTGTGTAATTATAGAAAGGCTAACTAGAATAGTTAACTCCAGTTTTAAATATTTAAAGACATTGAATATTCTTACACAGGAGCGTAAAACTAGATTGCGTTGGCTTTAAGCCAAAAACAAGTTGAATTGATTAATAGATGATCATTACACGGAGCTTCATTTGATAAGTGAACTTAATGTTTGTGAGAAGTTCGGGTTTAAAGCATGGCTTGAAAATGAAACCTGTGTCAAATGTGCTTTCATTTCTTCTCTTAGCAACTTTACATTTTGAGAAAAAGTATCTTAGTTGCAGTATTTCACTAGCAACAGCACCTTGTTATGTTTTGTGCCCCCGATACCTCCTTCCATAGTCATTTAAAGTACAATATATAACTTTAAAAGGAGATTACTAGATGCCACACAAACAATTTTATCTCAGAAAACTGATTTTTCATAGAGAGGTTTCACTTGCCCCACACTGTTCTAGGAAGTACAGAAGGGGGCAGCTTTTTGCCTCTCAAAGATAAGGGTCTCTTACTGGCTGGCAGCTGATAATACAGCCAGACTCTGGGGAAGTGATTCTTCCGCATAATGACAAAGACTCTAGCATGGAGCCATGAAATCATATGCCAGCACTTCACTGTGTCTCCACTGCTCTCTGAAGTGCTCACATAAGGAGGTCTTAGAGAACATCTTATTCATTTTTTTGGGGTCTGGAGCCAGTACAGTGGGAGAAATACAAAGGAATAGGAAACTGTCTTTCTGCCCAGTGCTGAGAAACCTTTGTATTCGTTCTTTGTCTGTCTCCCAGTCGTCTGTCCTGCATCCTTTGCTGCAGCTCATTCCTCAACTGCACGAGAGAAGAATGAAGAGAGTCAAAATGAGTGTACGTAACCAAATGCATGCCTGCTTTGTCTCTGTCTGTGGACACCCTCCTGCTTCATTCCCTGACACTATGGGCGAGGAGACACTCCTCTTTCTCAGCCCCACAGACAAACCCAGGTGGTCTGCCTGAGAGCAAGAGCGTGTAAGTTTTCTACACTCAGGAAGAAAAGAATTGTTCCCCTTGCCCATCCTACACGCTAATTCCAGCTGTGGGTGATGGGGAGAGCTGGGGTCACATTCCCTCCCGTGGACCTTGACCCTGTCAGGGAAAAAACCTACCTGGGAGTGAAGAGATAGTACAGGGCTGGAGTGGTTTCTTTTTACCTCGCATGTGACTGAACCTGGTTCTATTCTTGGCACCGCATGTTCCCCTGAGCCGTGGCTGGGAGCAAATTCATGCACAGAGCAGAGAGGAGCTCTCAACACTGTCAGGTGTGGTTCCAGTCCCACCCCACCCCAGTCAAGAACATGGTAGCATACTGAGTCCTTAGGATGCCTCCGTGAAAAGACAAAGGAAAATTTACCTCTCTGCATTTAGGTTGGCAAAAGTCTAAGAGGACAACTTTCTATCCAAGTATTGAAATGATGCTAAGAATAATAATCTTGAAGTCAATAAATAAGAAAGAGAGGTTTGGGGGCTGGAGTGATAGCACAGCGGGTAGGGCATTTGCCTTGCACGCAGCCGAGCCGGGTTCAAATCCCAGCATCCCATATGGTCCCCTAAGCACCGCCAGGGGTGATTCCTGAGTGCATGAGCCAGGAGTGACCCCTGTGAATTGCTGGGTGTGACCAAAAAAGCGAAAAAAAAAAAAAAGAAGAAGGAAAGAAAGAGAGGTTTTGGTTTTTTCTTTTATTTTTCCTCCCACAACTGACAAAACTATGGCCTAAATACAGCCTCTGTGTTTTTGATGAATATAACTGAGTTAATACATTGGTTTGGTTTGGGGCCACACCTGTCCATGTCCATGGGTCATTCCTGGGGATGCTGGGGAACCATTAGTGGTGGCTGAGATGAAATCAAGGTCAACCATATGCAAGGCAAGTGCCTTAATCCCTATATTATCTTTCCAGCCTGTTAACACATTAATTGGGGGGTCTTTATTGCTTTTTTTTTGGGGGGGGGGAGGAAGGGTGCGGTATACATCTGGAAATGGTCAGGGGCTAATCTCAGCTCAGAGTTCTGGGTGTATCCTGTGCCACAGATCAAACCAGAGCCACTGGATACAAGCTGAGTTTTCTCTCTGGCTCTTACTGTATTCTAAAATAAATTCTGATTTGTCTCCTTGATTGCCTGGGTGGAGGGTGGGAGGCGGTTCTCCCAGGTTGGGGCCTGGCCATCTGGGCAGGTAGTGCAATGCAGGGGCCCCGCGGATACGGTTTTCTTCAGCCTGTGGTGCTGAAATCACCTCTCAGCCCAGGCATTGCTTCAGTGCCTCTAGGGCCACCACCCGCAGGGCTCAGAGGCCTGCACAGATGGCCCAAGTCCACTGCATACCACAAGCGCCTTAATCCCCATACTATCACTCCAGTGCTAGAATCCTGATTCTTTCAATGATAAAAGATTCTAGGTATAGGTTTCTGTTGGAGCCCGATACTATTTTTTTTTTTTTGTTTTGCTTTTTGGGTCACACCCGGCAATGCAGAGGGGCTACTCCTGGCTCTGCACTCAGGAATTACTCCTGGCGGTGCTCAGGGGACCATATGGGATACTGGGAATCGAACCCGGGTTGGTCACGTGCAAGGCAAACAACCTACCCGTTGTACTATTGCTCCAGCCCCAGGAGCCTGATAGTATTGTAATGAATCTTAGTTTTACGTGTTTTAGACGATGCCATTTTTTTTTCTTGGCTTCTCTGTTAGTACTTTCAATGGGTATTGTTTTAATGGGTATTGTTGTTCTCAGTTTACAGGAGGGAAAAGAACTCAAAATAGTTTTCTAAGATCATACTAACCAGTGAGTGAGATTAGAAATTACAACACTTCTGATTTCTAGTGATTTCTAGTGTAGATGAAAATTTCTTCCCCCTACATTTTCCTACTTTGGGATCCTTGATCTCATTAGTTTTTCCCTCAAATTTATATGCCGTGTTAATTTCATTCTTCTTAAAGCACTATTAAAAGTTTTCAAATGTATATAGTTTAAGGAGATAATAAACTTTTATAGTCGCTGTTTCCTCCCTAAATTTTTCACATTCTTCCCTTTTTGGGGGGTGGGGCAGACACATCTAGCAGAGCTGGGGTTTACTTCCTGCTCTGTGCTCTGGGTTCACTCTCAACAGTGCTCAGAAGTCCATCCATGAATATTGAGCTCTCTCTGGCCCAAGTCTTAATATATGTTTGTTTTTGTTCTGTTTTGTTTTTGTTTATTGGACAGGGCTATCCTCAGCAGTGCTCAGGGTCTACTCATGGCTCTGTTCTCAGGGATAACTCTTATAAGTGCTCAGGGCACCATACGGTGCTGGGGATCAAATAAAAGTCTGCCAAGTGCAAGGCAAGCACCTAGACACTTGTGCTATCTCTCCAGCCCTCAGTTTTTCATACTTTTAAACTAATCTTCCATCATGAAAGATCATGAAAATTTTACAATCTGCAGTGTGAGAGAAAAATAAGTTGTAATCAAAATTTTTAGAAGTAATATGTGCTTTTTATGACTTAACTTTTACTTTATGAACATTTTGGTTTGACTTAGTAATAGTCTAAATTTTAATTTAAAGATTTAGTTGCTGGATAAGAGAGATAGTATAGGGGCTATGGAGTTTGCCTTGGATGTAGCTAATCCCAGTATATTCCCGGCTGTAAAAAACTAAGGCTCGCCGAGGGGCGAGTGCATTCTCGGGCTCTCCGGGTGGCTCTGTCTCACCACCCGCGTTCGGTGCTCTGGAACCGCAGTGTGTGGACTGGATCGGGACGGCCGGTGGTCAAGGACAGGCGAAGGAAGAACGAGGACCAAACTGGTTGCTGATTAGTTACCGTTTATTCAATCTTCAATCTTTCTCATCTCCCGCACTCCCAGCTCCGGCCTCTCTCTGGATCTACTGCTCAACTGCTGCCTCTCTCTCTCTCTCTCTCTCTCTCTCTCTCTCTCTCTCTTCCTTAGTCCAGGAACTTATTAACATCTTAATACTAGTTATTTTTGTATGGACATAGCAAGGGATACATTGAGGCTTGCAAGGCAGCTCTCCTGGCAACATCTAGCCACAGGCTCAGACCACAGCACTCAGGCCAGATTAATCATTCCTCACCCTAGCAGGGTCCGAATCTAGTTATCACTGTTTGGATCATGACAACATTTGTCCATGATCAAGCTCTTAACTTATAGTTAAGCATTAGGCACTTTGGCCAGGCCCATCTCGATGCCAGGGTAGCACACAACTCACCGCTTGCCCTGGGTCCTTCTTGTCCCACGTCGGGACCGTGCTTTGGGGGTGCTAGGAAGTAAGGGCAGCTGAGGCTTAGGTCAAGAGAACAGATGCCCTGGAGGAAAATATCATGTAGAGTCAAATGACTCCCAGGTTACAAAAGCATAACATTTGTTAAGTCTTCCTGTGTCCATACAAAAAGGACTTGCTATGAATAAACTATGCAAAGGACTCAAGGAGAAGAGAAAAACATTATTTACAAGTCAACAGAACACTAAGAAAGAAGGTAAAAATAAACAAAGAGGAATAGGAGCACTGTAACGGGAGTAACCCAATAAACCTAAACTACTGAGGCTATGTTATCCTACACCCGGCATCATATATGTATCTGCTCCCCTGAGCACTTCCAGGAGTAAGCACTGAACAGTGCCAGGTGTGATCTCCAAGCTCACCTCAAAAAAAAATCCACAAAATCAAGATTCAAATTTCTTAAAATCACTAACACTTACTACTTTTTTAAAAAAAATTTATTAGTGAATCACCATGGGGTACAGTTACAAACTTTTGAACTTTCATGTTTGTATTTAGTTTACATCCCTCCACCAGTGCCCATTCTCCTCCACCAATGATCCCAGTATCCCTCCCACTACCCCCATCCCAACCCCCACCACCCCATCCTGCCTCTGCGGCAGGGCATTCCCTTTTGTTCTCTCTCCTGTTGGATGTTGTAATTTGCAATAGAGGTATTGAGTGGCCATTATGTTTGGTCTATAGTCTACTTTTGGTACACAGCTTTCAACCCGAGTGGGTCCTCCCATCATTCTCAAACACTTATTACTTTTGTATATAAGTTCATTGTCACCATTTGCACAGCCTAGCTAAATCTTCAGCGTGAATGGGCCAGTTTGGGGTTCTAATGAGAGACACTGTATTTCCAGCTAACTGAAATCAAGAGCTCTGACATGGTAGGGTACACTATTGGATAAATAAAACACCTCAAAGTATATAGCTAGAAACCAAGTTTTCTAGCAACCAACGAAGGGAAAGAATGTAAGACATGCATAGAAAAAAATTACAGTTGACTACTTTGCTGGGCATGTCACCTGCTATGAAACATATTTGACCATAAATTGTTCAGCATTCTTTTTTTTTTTTTTTTTTTGGTTTTTGGGTCACACCTGGCGATGCACAGGGGTTACTCCTGGCTCTGCACTCAGGAATTACTCCTGGCGGTGCTCAGGGGACCATATGGGATGCTGGGATTTGAACCCGGGCCGGCCACGTGCAAGGCAAACGCCCTACCCGCTATGCTATCACTCCAGCCCCTGTTCAGCATTCTTAAAGAAAATTAGTTTTTGGTTCATTGGGGTTTGGAGTTTTATTTTTCTTCTTTTGAAAATGAGTTTTTGGATATTAATGCATCTACCTTTCTTAAATTTTGTTTGCTAGGCATAATTATTTTAGCTCTCTCATATTTTTAAATCTCTACCACCCAAATTCTTTTGTATTAATCTCTATCTCCAGTGATAATATTGAAAACACCTATATGTTTGGATATGAAAATTTAAAATCGGGGCACATTTTTGGTTGTTTTGGGGTTCTTGGAGTTCTGGAAGTACTGGGAACTACTACTAATAGTAGTCAGATGATCATATTATGTCAAGGAGTGAGGGAGATCATAAATATAATAATCATCTATAAGTATCTATCATTCTATTTCTACTTAAGAAAAACCATACGTATGAATTATGAGTTTTCCAAGATACAATTTTCTGATGGTATTCTATTGCTTGTTGAAAATTCTTTGAATACTTATATATTGGTGATTTATTGATATGAATTTCATACCTAGACCCTGATTCCATCTATGTTTAATTTTGTTGTCAAAAATAACTTAGAGTTTCATTATAATTTCAAGCAGAGTTTATACTTATTTTTACTGTTTTTTCATGTGTTATGACTATTTCTTCCAGGGTAAATTCCAGATTCCTTTTGGAAAGCCAATTCCAAGTTTCTTCAGGTTCAAGGTACATATATATAATATTTAAAAAAATAATATTATAAAAATTACTTCACTGTATTTACATAATTTACTTTTTTTTTTTTGCTTTTTGGGTCACACCTGCTGATGCTCAGGGGTTACTCCTGGCTCTGCACTCAGGGATCACTCCTGGCGGTGCTCAGGGGACCATATGGGATGCTGGGAATCGAACCCGGGTCGGCCACGTGCAAGGCAAATGCCCTACCCGCAGTGCTATCCCTTCAGCCCCTATTTACATAAATTTACTTTTTAAGTGTTGAGGTTTATTTATTGATATAGTCTGAAATTCTTTTTTTTTTTTTTAACCAGCTTTTGCGTTATACTGTGGATGGCAGCCAGAGAGAGTTCAAAGGGTTAGGCACATTCTTTGCATGTAGAAGACCAGTTTAAATTCCAAACACCACATAGTCCTCTGAGCACCTGATAACAGAGCCAGGAATAGCCCCTGAGCACTGTCAGATGAGCCCCAAATCAAACAACAACAAAAATATCATGTTGGCATCTCTGATCTCTTGTCTAATCCACTACTCAAGTTGGTAAATATTCCAAACGATAGCTACATATGTAATAGTTTAGTTTCATAATATGTACAGGAAATGAGTGTCTCTTTTGGGAAGACGAGTGTTTGGGCCACACCCAGCTGTTTTCAAGGTTTATTTCTGCCTCATGCTCAGGAATCACTTCTGGTGGTGCTCTGGGTACCATATGTAGTGCTGCTAGGTTGTGTGCAAGGCCAGTGCCTTACTTGCTGTACTATCTCTCTGGCCCTGGCCCTGGCAATGAGTGTATTAACAATGTATGATTCCTTAGGAGAATATGCATATAAATCCCTTCCCAAAAGTCATTCAGGGCTCTTTCTTCTCTGGAGAAGCCTGTGTCTTCACCCCTTTGCTTTTGTTTTGTGGCTACAGCTACGATGCTCAGGGCTTACTCCTGGCTCTGCACTCAAGAATTACTCCTGCAGTGCTCGGGAGACCATTTGGGATGTCAGGAATCAAACCCAGCTTATCCAGGTGCAAGGCAAATGCCCTATCCACTGTACTATTGCTCCGGCCCCATGAATTGCTCTCTTGAATATGAAGTTACCCCTTCTTTCTCTCACTTTATATTTCATAAATAAAACTAATTTTTTTAAAGAAAAAGGATGTATTACTCCTTAACTTGCAAGGAATTATTTACTAAATTTTTTATGCTGTGGACTGGAGTAGTTGTTGTTATGTTCACAAGTTTTTTAAAAATAAAAGAATCATTTATAGAAGAATATAGACTTTGTAACCACATTTTGTATAACCTATGTCCAGACTGAGTGTGAAATGTGAATTTCTTTCTAAGTAGCTCTCATTTCTAACATGTCTGTGTCCTTAAGATTCTTTATTCTTTATTGATTTCTTTTTACTGTGTGGCTTTATATTTCCAACCTTTTGCAATGCCACAAAGAAGTTCAGGGTTGGAGAAAGTCAGGTTGCAGACTAATGCAGTACAATAATAAATAAATGCACACAAAATACTGTTAAGTGCCCCTTCAGTTCAGCCTGTTCTTTCTAAAAGGTACTTAACCCAGTTAAACCGAGCCTAAGGTGTTTACCCAGCTAAGGTGAAGACTTTAAGGACTTAGCCAATATGATATTTAGTTATGGAATTTCAACTTTGATGTGAAGGCTAAGGTAAGATTTTGGTTTTTAATATATACTGTACATATCTTAGGACAATAGAATTAGCATATACCAATTCCAACAAATTGGAGAATCAGTTGAAGGAACGAACAAGACTACCAAAAGGAAAAAAAAATCCAAACAAACCTGACTTCAGTTGGTATGCGTTTATATCATAAGAAAATTCAGAGAATTTCATTTTACATTTAAAATGTTTTAAACTTTATATTTTATTTTAAAATGTAAATATTGGTACTGTCAAGGAAATAAGCAGGCTCAGATTGTCTATAATTTTTATGGGTACTGGTATCTTTAGCATCACTTTAACTTTCCAGAAATACAAATTATAAGCCCGCACCCCTTGCTTACAGAAGCACTCGAAGTGGGATGTTTGAAAATGTCTGTGTTGGAAAAGGCCTCAAGGTGATTGTGGAAAGTTAAACGCTCACCTCTGGCTCAGTGAGACAATTTTCTATGAAATGAGTGTTCCTCTTTAGTTACTCTGATCTGTTTATAATTTATTATTTTCCAGCCACGCAATGGGAGACGATCAGAAGCTTACATTTAAGCCGGTATGTGAAAAATGTAATGGAAACCAACCAGCCCTGCCACCAAATGCTTAAACTTTGATAACAGGATGGTAGTTACCCCAGAGAGAGAGAAAGGGAGGGGCGAAAAAAAGGGTTCAGTGAATGATGGTGGAGGGTAGCTAGACCACTGGTGGTAAGCATGCTGAGGTAGATAGGCCTGTTGATGAGTAGATAGATTTGTTGAGGTGTGAAGTTATGCTCGTAAAATTTCAGTAAAATAAAATGCTCCAGTAAAATAAAACAAAATGGTGTTTCACTATTCAACCCACTTTGAAAAATTTTGTTATTTTCAGATAGTTACAAATTAAATCTACTCAATTGCTTCTATTACTTAATTGTACATGTACACTAATACTCTACATAGCACTGTAGCACTGTCATCCCGTTGTTCATCGATTTGCTCGAGCGGGCAACAGTAATGTCTCCATTATGAGACTTGTTGTTACTGTTTTTGGCATATCAAATACGCCACGGGTAGCTTACCAGGCTCTGCTGTGCGGGTGGATACACTCGGTATCTTGCCAGGCTCTCCAAGACGGATGGAGGAATTGAACCTGGGTTGGCTGCGTGCAAGGAAAACACCCTACCCGCTGTGCTATAGCTCCAGTTCACTCTACATAAATATTATAATTATAGATTCCATAAAAACTTTTATCGAGTGAGAAAGGTCAGTATATTGAAGCCAGATTTTTCACTGCCCATATGTGCCTTCCTTGGACAGGTCCACGGAAGTGAATGTCACCAACTTTGTAGACATTGACCTTGTTGTCTGTGATTCTGAGCCATCGTATTCTTGTTTATCAGGGTCTACAAAAATGAACTAGAACTGGAAAGAAAGTAAAGAGGTTGAAACACTGCCTTGCACCCGGGCTATCCAGGTTCCATTTCCAATGACACTTATGATCCCCAGCACCACCAGGAGTGACTCCTGAGCTAAGAAGTAGCAGTAGCCCCTGACCACTGCTGGTATAATATCCAGCCTGCCATGAATATACTGTACCACTGTAAGAGAACTAAGAATACATGCAAAGATGTGACATTATCACTTCTTTTTTGAGACCCTGAACTTCCACCTCAATGGAGACATGGCAGACATTTTTCCCTATTGAGGCCGACCCGTGTTCGATTCCTCCACCCTCTCGGAGAGCCCAGCAAGCTACCAAGAGTATCACGCTCTCACGGCAGAGCTTGGCAAGCTACCCATGGCAAATTCGCTATGCCAAAAACAGTAACAACAAGTCTCACGATTGAGAGACGTTACTGGTACCCGCTCAAGCAAATCGATGCGCAATGGGATGACAGTGACAGTGACAGAGTATCTCTATTTGCATAATTAGTATGTTAATCCTAATATTTTACAAGACTATAGGTTTTGACACTAAACCCAAATTCATATTGATATACACCACAGAAGTAAAGTCTGTTTATTAATTTTATATCATCTTAAAACAGGTTCTATGCTGAGCATACTTTTGAAATATTTGAATTCTATCATTTCAAACACTAAGTGCACTTATTGTTGTGATGTTTTCAGGGACCACACCTGGCATGGGTCAGGGGTTGCATGTGGATTAATGTTTAGCTAAGTAATCCCTGGTTCTGTGCTCGTGGATCACTCCAGGTGGTGCTTGGGAACTACTTATAGTGCTCGGGATGGAACCTGGACTTTCTACACATAAAGCATGCTTTCCAACCCATTGAGCTCCCACTCTCACTCTCCCTGACCCCTTTAAGCATACATTTAACTCTAAAATGTTGATATTAGGCACTGGAAAGGAGATATAGTAGGACACTTGCCTTTATGTGGCCTACCTGGGTTCAGTTTCCGGCATCACATGTGATTCCCTTGAGCACCACCAGAAGTAACCCTGAGCACACAGCCAGGAGTAAGCCTTAGCGCAGGTGGTGGGCCCTTCAGAAAACAATGTTATAATACTTAAATTTTCTCATAGAAACCAAAATTAAACACAGAATACACTATTTCCAATGAAAGAATACATTAACACCAAAATTATGTAAAATATATAGAAAACAATAATATAAAGATAGCATGTTAACAACAACAAGATTGCCAAAGTCATACGCAGTTGAGAATTCAAAGTTTTTAACTCAATTCAGCAAGAATAAATAAATGTAATAAAAATTTATTGTTTTTTTTTTTTTTTAAAAAAAAGATCCCAGGAACTAGCAAGGCAATCCCATCTGACCTTGGGTCTCAAAGGCTGCCTTAGGTGATGTTTGGGGTCCTCCTGGACTATTTACCTGATGAACGCTGACCAGTGCAGGGCTGTCTAGCACTGGGGTCATACCAGGGTCCTGGACATGTTAGGCATGTATACCATCCCCCTGTACTGTCTCTAAGTCTCTCATTTTAAAAATTTTTCCAGGAAGAACCAGGAATTAATAGAAACAAAACTATTATTTTTGTAATTCTACAGATGTTGAAGCATCCACCAAATGTGAACAAAAATAGGCATATATTAAACGGAATAAATAGTGTCATCCTAGCATGAAGTATTGGAGTGTTCAGAAGTGAGAAATTGAATTTAATTCATGATTTGGTCAATTTAGTATAAAAAATTTCCTGGGTCAGGGGATGGTTCAGAAACTGAGCATATGATCTGCCTGCAGGAGCTCCAGGTTTGACCTGTGGCACATCATGGTCACCTGAACACCAAGCTGGAAGTAGCTCCTGAGCCACACTGCCAGCTGCGGCCCCAAAACCCAAAATGAGGTTTGACACGACCCCCCCGGAAGTAGAGAATAGCTTTATTTCCAAGATTATAATGTAGATAAATTTATTCACTCAGGATTTCTTTTCATTTGTCATTAGCGAAACAGTTCAAACACCAATTTTTTCTCATCTTAATTATCTGAGGTCGAATTATAGTTTGTAAAAAGTGGTTAGAAAATGATCAAAGATGGGGTTGGAGTGATAGCACGGTGAGTGGGGCACTTGTCTTGCATGAGGCCAACCCAAGAGTAATTCCTGAGCACAGAGCCAGGAGTAAGCCCTGAAACATCTAGGTGTGGCCCAAACACCAGAAAAAGGAAAAAGGAAAAGGTCAAAGATAATAGAACCCTGGGGGCTGGAGGGATAGTACATCGGGGAGGGTGTTTGCCTTGACACAGCTGACCCGGGTTCGATTCCCAGCATCCCATATGGCCCCCCAAGCACCACCAGGGGTAATTTCTGAGTGCAAAGCCAGGAGTAACACCTGGGCACCAATGGGTGTGACTCAAAAAGGAAAAAAAAAAGGTAATAGAACCCAAGAACTGGCTTATAGAACTGGGCTAACCAAGAGGTTGGGAGGGTAGGGGCACTCTGGGGGAAGGGTATGGTGTTGGAACATAGCATACATGAAGAATTGTCATGAACAGTATTGTAAATCATGGTGTTTCAAATTAAAAATAAGTGACAGGTTCGAAAAAAGTGGATAGAGAAAAAATAGAATTTCATCATAGGTACAAAGAAAGAATGATAACTCATTTGAAATATTTTATTCATAAATGCTTGGTTAGCATCAGCAAACCTCAGGAAACCTCTTTTATATAGTAAAATACTGTAAAATTTTGGAAAATACATACAAAATAAATGCCTCATCAAAAGAATTTAAATGATAGCTAAAACTATAAATCCCCAGCACCACATACAGTCTCTGAGCACCACCAAAAATGATCCATGAGCACTGAGCCAGGAGTAAGCCCTGAGAATTTCTGAGAGTGCCCCCACACAAAATAAATGGGAGTATCTCAAATATTAATTTATAATTCATGAAAAAATACTTATAGAAATGTTCAATACCAACATTGTTTTACATACATATTGACATAATCATCTGTGCTTGAATCTAATTTACTTTTTTTTCTTTTCATAGGATACCGAATCTTTTCCGCAGTAGCAACACCACAGGATATAAAATGTTCTTAGAGTTTGTTTTCTTATCAAAAATAATCCTTATGTTTGATGTGTTTGAGAATTCCTGAGTTGTAAACATTCTTTGTAAAAATTTGGTTGATGTTGTACATGTGTAGTGTGTTGAAAATTAAAAAAGCATCTTAGAATATTTTTCTTAGTGTTATAATCATAGTGTGTAATAAAGCTATAAATACCAGCATCGTTAGATCCTACTAGAATTGAGGCTTATGCTTTTTTTGTCATTTGTATTTTTACGAACAATTTTGGCTTATCAAATTTTTACCTCATCAGTAACAAAATCAAATAGTTCTTGCAAATACTAGAACACACAAAACTGACAGTCTTAGAAAGTGAATACTAGCTGGAGATTTTAGCCTTGATCCATTCAATAGTCCAATAATCTTGGTCTAATTTATACACTGTGAACTAGATGTTTGATTGCCTCAAACAAATCAGGAGGTTAGTGGTTTTTCTCTACCAATCAACTTAATTCAGTGTTTTTGCAATAATTTGTATTCTGATATTCTATTCTAGAATATCAGAAAGTCAGCTTAATTGTTACTTTTCAAGGATCACGAATATACCAGAATTTTAACTATCAAATCAATGTTTAATAGATTACATTAAATCACTGTGTACATTAATTACACAGACTTAACTTCAGATGAATACTGAGATTGTTTCCTTTTACTTTTTTTTTGTGGGGGGGGATTATTCCTTTTAGCTTCCCCCAGAAATGATTTTCCATTCCAGCTATTCCGCACCAAACCAGTTGCTGGCTGATCAGAGATTGTTCTAACTGGTTGGGGTTAGGTCATCAGACCTAATTATATTCTTTAAAGAATCTTACAAACCTTTGTCTTATTAACAGTGTTTACCACTGATTGTCCTTTGCATTATTTCATTTACTAACAAAGGCCCCCAATTTCACTTCTTATTCATCTTTGCAAAAAAACATAAGGATCAGAAGGGACCCAAAAAGTATGTTCTTAAGGTGAAAAAAGATTACCATCCTCCTTTTAAAATCAATTACTTAGATATGGGAACTTGAAAGCAGGGAGCAAGAGCCTCACGCTTTAAAGCCACAGCTACATAGGCAACATTTGCTGGAGCTTGGACTATGGTTGCCAATAGTTCCCAGGAACTCCCCAAAATTCAGGGACTTAGGCTGCTCATAAAAAAAATGTAGGGGCTGGAGCAATAGCACAGCGGGTAGGGCATTTGCCTTGCATGCGGCCGACCCGGATTCGATTCCCAGCATCCCATATGGTCCCCTGAGCACCGCCAGGAGTGATTGCTGAGTGCATGAGCCAGGAGTAACCCCTATGCATCTTCGGATGTGACCCCCCCCAAAAATGTAGGGCTTCTACATGTTAACAAAGAGCAACAGGGAGCAGAGAAATAGTGTAGGGGTGAAAGTGCTTGTCTTGCTTCTCTTCCTGCACTCAGCACAGGGTATTAGTACCCCCAACACACACACCACATACAAGCAAGTCAACTGAGGACTCTATGTACTCCTGGCACTGCATGATGCCCAAGGACCAACCAGAGCACAAAGCTAGAATAATCCATGAGCATTGCCCTGCGTGGCCCCAAACAAACAAAACAACAAAGAAGTATATTTATTTTTGATCCCAGGCACGCCCCCCCCCCCCAGTGCTGCCAGGTGTAGTCCTGGAGGTTCCCGAGCAAGACAGGGGTGGTCCTGGTGATCCCTGACAGTACCTGCAGCAACAGACCACACCATGGAACCTAAGCATTGGGCCCTGGGGACCCACCACTCTGAATATCGTGGGGAAAGGCCCCCGGGGCCTCATGAGCACTACTTAGGAGACCTATCGACCTCTCAAAAGAATCGGACAGAAACTCAATTCCTTAACCTGTCCCCATCCAAATTATACACATAAAGCAATATCCAAGATTATTTAGGCGCCAAAGCTCAGGTCTCTCCTAGAACTCATCTCAATACAAGTTATGGACTGCATTTTAAGATTTCTACTTGTTTGGGGGATGATTGCTCAGGAGGGATTGGGGCGGGGAAGGGGATAGGGGGCATTGTCAATTCCTTTTTCTTTTCTTTTTCTTTTTTTTTGTTTTTGGGTCACACCCAGCGATGCTCCGGGACCATATCGGATGCTGGGGAACGAACCCGGTTATCTGTGTGCAAGGCAAACGTCTTAGCGACTGTACTCTCGCTTGGACCCCATTGGCAATTCTTTCTCAATCCGTCAGGCTGTTCAACGCAAGTGTCTGAGCAGCACTACGTTTCCTGGGATGACGCGCCGCTGTGGTGTTGGGGGTCTAAGAGCTGCACTCGGCACCTGTGGCGCCAGGAATCTTTATAGGAACCACTATAACTATCTTCCCGGTTTCTTAAGGCGCTCTCTTCCCCAGGATTGGATAGAGATGATGAAGATGATGAAAGGAACGCCAGCACTGGTACTAGTCGCTTCTCAGGACAGGCCTTGCCTTCACTCCAAGCTGCAGGAGCTAGGGCGAGTGCCCAGGCCGGCTCCCTTAGCCCACGCTCCGTCTCCCCTAGACCACACCGCACCTCCCGTAGGCCACGCCCAGGATCATTAGGCCACGCCCCGCGTTGCTTAGCAACAGAAATGAGAGCGTGCGCAGGCGCAGGACAGGAATCCCTGGTTCGAGGCGCCCGCTTGCTAAACTGAGGAAACCGACAGTCGCCTGGCGGCCGACTTCCGGCCTTGAGGCGACGTCGCCGAGACGGAGTCGGGCGGGGGTCTCCCGGCCCGGCCTTCGGCGGCGTGAGGAAGCGAGCGGAAGACCATGCAGGTGGGCAGGGCCCGGCGGTCGCAGGGCGGCGGTCAGACCCGTGCCCGGACGGCCCGGGCGGGCGGCCCAGACGTTGGGGTCCGAATGCTCTTTCCAAGCTGCATTTTGTGTCGCCGGGACTGTAGCCTCGGCCCACGTTTGATGCAAGCGGCAATTGCTTGCGGCGTGCCTTATTATTATTATTATTATTATTTGCAAAAGAATGACTTGCGTGGACCGCGGTACGTTCAGCGGTCTTGGGGTTTGCGTGGAGACGCACGAAACCAGACAAACTTTCCGCGACTGTTTCTGCCTTCAGACTTTGGGGGCCGTTGGGGGACAAGAGTCACGGTACAGCGCGGAATGCGTTTGCCTTCCACGCGACCCACCCTGGCCCAGCATGCCGTATATCTCCTGAGCACTGCCCGGAGTGATCCCTGAGCACGGGGCTAAGAGCTATCCCTGAGCACAGAGCTAGGAGCGATCCTGAGCACAGGGCTAGGAGCAAACCCTGAGCACAGGGCTAAGAGCGATCCCTGGGCACGGGGCGAGGAGCGATCCCTGAGCACGGGGCGAGGAGCGATCCCTGAGCACAGGGCTAGAAGCGATCCCTGGGCATGGCGCGAGGAGCGATCCCTGAGCATAGAGCTAGGAGCGATTCCTGAGCACAGGGCTAGGAGCGATTCCTGGGCACAGAACTGGGAGCGATTCCTGAGCACAGAACTGGGAGCGATCCCTGAGCACGGGGCTAAGAGCAATTCTTGGGCACAGGGCTAGGAGCGATCCCTGAGCACAGAACTAGGAGTGATCCCTGGGCACGGGGCTAGGAGCGATCCCTAAGCACGGGGCCAAGAGCGATTCCTAGGCACGGGACTAGGAGCAATTTTTGGGCACGGGGCTAGGAACGATCCCTGAGCACAGAACTAGGAGCGATCCCTGAGCACAGAAAACTAGGAGTGATCCCTGGGCACAGGGCTAAGAGCGATCCCTAGGCACGGAGCTAGGAGCGATTCTTGGGCACGGGACTAGGAGCGATCCCTGAGTACAGAACTAGGAGTGATCCCTGGGCACAGCGGGGTTTAGGTCCCCCAAACCATAAACAACCTGTAAAAGACTCTGGGGCAGGCGAGGGTTTGATCCTCAAACACCACAACCAGGTCTGCCAGGAACAAGCTGCAAGCGTGGATGGATCCAGACCCTACCAGTGTGGACTCCCCCCACCCAGAAGGAGGGCGGCGGGGGGGGGGGGTGGGGGGGAGAGAGAGAAGGAGGGAGGGAGGGAGAGAGAGAGGAGAGTGGGAGAGAGAGGGAGAGAAGGGAGAGCGAGAGAGAGGAAGAGAGAGAGAGAAGAGAGAGAAGAGTGGGAGAGAGAGAGGAAGAGAAGGGAGAGCTAGAGAGAGGAAGAGAGAGAGAAGAGAGAGAGAGATGAGTGGGAGAGGGAGAGAAGGAGAGCGAGAGAGCGAGAGCGAGCAACAGCACCGGTCAGCAAGTGCCCTGCCCCACTCCCTTGGAAATTGGTCCAATCTGTCTTTAGAAAAACCAGGTGTGTTTAGAGTTTATCTTTCCTCAATCGCAAAAGATGGTTCGATTCCATTCTTAGAAGGCTGCTTCTCTGTCTAAAGCTTCTTACTTAACCAAGAAAAAGTGCACCTTTTTTATTACTAGAGGTTGTGATTTGCTAAAACAACTTTTCTCCCACTACACTCCGAATTAAAGCCATTATTTTTCTTGTTTCACATATTAATTTTGGTATTTGTAGATTCTGTATAATTTATTAGGATATTTTGAGCATAAATATTATTTTAAAATAGGTTTTTTTGTGTTAATAGATTTTTAGCAAGTACATTTTTTCCAGTACTTAAGAAATTAAAACTTTGAGACCTGTCCAAGAAATTAGCTATATTGTAAAATAAAGGAATAGCTCATTACCATTAGTTTATTTTTAAAAATTATTCATTCAGTTCATCACTGGCCAGTATTCAGTATCTAAGTTTAGTTAGACTTCTTAAAATAGTACCTGAGAGTATAAGAAGGCAGCATAACTATTTGTGGCATGAAAAATTCCATAATAGCTAAAAATAGGTTATGATACCTGTTTCTATTAGATAAAGCGAAGTCATTTATAAAAGTGAAAAGAGTAGAATATAGCGTGTTTGCTGTTAAGTCCCATTACAGCAAACTACTAGATTTGTTAAAACAGAGTGGCCAGGGAAGTATATTAAAGCAAACTGTAATGATATGGTTCCATGGATATCAAGAATTTTTCATTTGTTTTGGGACTATGCCCAGTGGTGCTCAAGTCTTAGTCCTGGCTCTGTTTATGCTCAGGGATCATTCCTGGTAATACTCGGGGAACCACATATGGTGTGGGGATAGAATTTAGGTTGCCACATACAAAGCAAGAGTCTTAACCACAAGAATCTTTTAATAAGATTGAAAAAAGAAAAAAGTGATTCCAGTTCTGCTCAAGCAATCAAACACAGTGGCTATTCATTAAAATTAGCAACATGACATTAGTCAGAGGCAATTAGAGTAGTATTGGAAAGAGAAACCATCTTTCGAGTCTATAGAAGACTGAGTTGGAAGTAGAAGTAGTTAGACAATTCTTGTCAGACGTTAGCCTGTGAAGATAAAAGAGAATTGTAGGGTATGTAAAGTGCAGGAAATATTTTTTTTAAAGATGTGATTGCTGAAATGTATGGTAATGGCAAGCAAAGTTACTTGAATTGACTCTTAAGTACAAGTAAAAAAGTGTCTAGACTATAAAAATATCCCCTCAAAAGCAGCAAAGAGATGGTCTGATAGAAGAACTGTATCAAACAAGAATTAAGGAGATGTGACAAACCAAGTGAATGAATTCCAGAGCTCTAGCCCGCTTTTTCTCTGAGGGTATTAATCATCTGTGTTATGGCCCTTGGTAAAATTACAGGGAACCAACTTACATATAGATATGGTCCATCAAAGGATGAGAAACTAAGAGGTATCTGAACCAGAGATCAACTCTTGTCTAGGGGGCTGCAGCGGTAAATGTCCTTCATGCATAACGAAACAAGGGGAGGAGAAAGAAAACCTGTTCTCTAGAAGTTGTGACCCAAGACAGCTCTCACATTGATCCCCAGCAGAAGGCAAATTATTTGGATGGTCCAGTGAACCTTAAACTATTAATTTGATAAAAATTAGTTACATACTGTAGCACCTGAAAGAAATAATTGAATTTTCTCTAGAGGAATGTATCTATATCTTAGTCCTCAGAAAAGGCCTTAAATTTTCAGAGAGCAAAGAGAAACCAGTCAAGATTAACCAAATACACAAATAAATAGAAGCACCATGAGCATGAACCAGCAACAACAACAATGACAACAACAACAAAACTGCAGTGACCCCAATTTTCAGAAAGACAGGTTTTAGAAGCCATAAAGTTAGTATGGTAGGTAAAGTGCTTGCCTTGCATGAGTCTGATCCACGTTCATGTGGTCCCTAGCACCACATGTGCAACATGGGTGTGTCCCACACACCCCCCAAAAGAAACAGGTTGTTAAAAATTAGTTTTAAATATGTTAAAAAAATAAAGACCAGTAAAGTTATCTGTCATCAAAGGAGATAATAAAAAGTCACCTTAAAAATGATTTTTTTTAAAAAGCCTTTCTGTACACTAATTATGAACAGTCTAGAAGGAAATTAAGAAAGCTATTTCATTTATAATAGTATCGCAAGGAGTAATACTTGGAAATAAGTGAAGTCAAGGAAGCAAAAGATTTGTGCATTGGAAACATTGCTGACAGAAAACTTAAGTTGAAACAAAAAGTTCGTATTATGAAATGGAACTTGTAATGTTAAAATTTTAATCCTTCTAACTCAATCTAAAGATTCAATGTGATTCTTATCAAAATCCCTATTTTTTTAAACTAGGAAAAACCCATGTAAAAATTTATGTGAAATGTTGAGGAAAACCCCAAAATAACTAAAACAATTCTGAAAAGATTAACAAAGTTGGAGGATGCTCCAATATTTTCTGGTTTCAAGATATGCTCAAATCTGTGGTAATCAAAACTCTGATGTGGGTAGGAATATAAACATACAAAACAGAAACTTCAGGAAGAAACTATTACATACATTGGCTCAATTTTTACAAAAGGTGTCAAGACCATTCAAATAAAAGAAGCTTGGTCTTTTTTACAAATGATACTGGAGGAAGTGGATAGTCACATGAAAGAGTGAAATGGATTCCTAATTAAAAAAATTTTTTTAACTGAAAAAGGATCAAAGACCTCAATGTTTGAACTAAATCTGTAAAATCCATAGAAGAAAACACATGGGAATATCACCAGTGCAGTGTTCTTACCTGAACCAGATCATGCTGGTAACTAATTTCAAATTTCCAACCACTCGAATGGTAGAAAATACATTTTTGTTATTTGTATGCCAGGCATTCAACAGGACTTTCTTATACCAATCTGATCTAAAAAACTAATAAATTGGGGCAGGGGAGGGGAGTAAATGGAGTTAATGTATAACAGCATGTAGGCAGGATCAATAAAGAGCATGGTAAAATGGTGAATCAAAATTTTAAAAACATCAGTATTTAAATATAGAAGATAAACTATATGCTCTAGTAAAAAGACATATTTTTAGACTAGGTTAAAAATAATTGGAGCTGAAGATATAGCTCAGCAGAATAACATATGACTTGCATGTAGCAGACTATGGGTCCCATCACCAGTACCACCAAGATAATAAGTCGTATGAGAACCCAACTATATATTCTTTATGAGGAATGTTTAAAACCTGTTGATCCATATAGTTGAACATAAAGGGATCAACAAGCCACAGAAAGGAAAAGAAGTAGAACAAATTTTACTGGTTTATTGGTGAATTTTATCAAACATTCAAAAAGAGTACCAATACTTTTCATACTCTCCCCTAAAATAGATAAGCGAATGTTCACATCAGGAAGCAAGCATTACCATAATACCAAAAACTAGACAAAGATGTCATGAGCAAAGAAAAATCACAGGTTAATAAACATAATGCACATAGCAAAAAAAAACTTCAAGGAAGTAGTGCCGAACCAAATTCAACAATGCTTTGTGGGCCACACCCTGCAATGGTCAGGAGTTACACTAAGTATAATTACTACTGGTGGTGTTTGGAGAATCACATGGGATGCCAGTGATTGATCGACAGCCGCATGCAAGGCAAACGCCCTATCCCCAAAACTCAACAATACTTTGAAAGGATCATCTACCATAATCAAGTTGGATTTATCTCAGAGGTTCAAGGATCTGCAAATGAATCAGCCATTATCACAACAACAAAATGAAAGATTGAAATCATATAATCATTTCCAAAATTCAGCATCCATACATTATTATTTTTTAAATCTCTCCAAAAGAGGTCAGGGAGATGGCTCAATGGACTGGTTTATATCTTGCATATGTGAAGCCCCGAGTTCCACCCCTAGTACCTTTTGACGCCCCAAGCACACAAGTGTAACCCGGGTAGTACTGTCAGCTCTGTGCTCAGGGATGCTCCCAGCAGTGCTTTTGAAGATGTTGTATGATTATATCACAATTTAAATACTTAAATTGAACTATTATATACCTGAAACTTAAATAGCAATTATAAATCAATAAAAATTTTATTTAAAACAATTTTTTTGGTTTTTGTTTTGGCCACACCCAGCAGTGCTTGTGTATGCTGCTACCAGCTCTGTGTTCAGGGACTGCTCCCAGCAGTACTCAGAAGACTATCTGATGCCAGGGATTGAATTCAATCTTTCCACATGCAAAGCATGTGCTTAGCCTGTTGAGGTAATCACCCTGACCTCTGGTTAGTTCTTTATAACATTTTCTAGAAGTTAAAAAAAAAAGGACGCATCTATAAGTTGGCTTTTCTGTATATCTAAATACCTCCCAATTTAATAGTTAATGTAACAAATGTTCACTATATCATTTTTTCTGGAGGTCAGAATTTGAGTGTCTTGGTAGGCTATTCTGGCTCATGCTCTTTAATGAAATTATAATCCAGACATCTGCAAGAGCTGCTTCCAGCAAGGCTCCCAATTCTAAATATCAGTAGGAAACCTCAGTTTCCCTGTATCCTTTGACTTTTCAATGGGCCCTTCCCATTCAATTCACATGTATTGGATGGAAAGAAGCACCATGTAACAATTCATATTATCCCCTAAATGTAACAGTGTTTGGAGCTGGACTTTTAAGGAGGTAATTAAGATTTTAAAAAGACATAAAGATGGGTCTTAATCTATTAGGACTGCAAAATGCTTATATGAGGATGAGATCCAATGCGTACTCTCAGTGGAGTGGGAAAGAGGTATAGCCATTTGAGGACCCAATAAGAAGTCCTTAGACTTTCAAACTATGGAATATGGAAAAAATTAATTTCTGTTGAAGCCACTGGCTAATGATATTCTCTTGTGGCAGTCCAGTGAGACTATCACAGTTATCCCTTTGAATATCCCCCCAACACATGGCCAAGCTAGTAGAGGCAGATTGAAAGGAAGAAGTCAACATGAATGCCTTTAATGATTTAGCATCAGAAATTATGCATTTCTGCTTCCATTGTTTTCAGTTTACTGTAAATAAGGCTTGGATCCAGCCCTTATTCACTGAGAATAACACTTTGAATAACACTGTGCTTCTTTAAAAAAGGAGAGAGGGAGAATTTACATTTTAATTGAGGTAATCTCATTTTACATGACTGTATATGTCTTAGAGGTAGAGTTTCAAGCCTGTTTAAAATATGGAACCGTATTCCATAGTTTGAAAGTCGATTATCAAGGCAGCAGCTGGTTGACACCTAGTAACACCTATTTTCCTGGCTTGCAGGATTTCTTATTGGATCCTCAAATGGCTATACCTCTTTCCCACCCCACTGAGAGTACGCATTGGGTCTCATTCTCATATGAGCATTTTGCAATCCTAATAGATTAAGACCCATCTTTATGTCTTTTTAAAATCTTAATTACCTTCTTAACAATACCCTAACCAGAATACCAATATTTCCTCACTGTAGTCCATTGGACTCCCCACTTCAGTCCCTCTTTCTATGGACTTCTCTAAAATTAACCCAGAAGTGAATGTTTTGTGAAGCTATATAGCTTAAGTGAGAAGCAATTTCACCTGAAGGTCTTAAATGCTATATCAGAAAATAAAACAGTTTGGGCAGTCTGGAGGAGAGATAGTAAAAGAGTGACTACTTGCACATAGTCAATCCCAGTTTCATCCCCGGGACCACATACGCTTCCCCAAACAGTGATAGACGTAAGCCCTGAGCATAGAGCCAGGAATAGCCCCTGTGTACTAATAAAAGTGACCCAGAATCTTATGCTTCCACAAAGGTCACATACTCAGAAATAAAAAACAACTACTGACATATGCAACAACATGGATGAATATCAAAAGCATATCTTACGTGAAAGAGGCCTTAAAAGACTTGCTGTATGGTTCTGTCCATATGACACCTTGGAATGAGCAAGACTCTAAAGACATATTTCAGATGGGTAGCAAGTAAGAATTGAGAGGTGAGGGGAAGACCACTGGGAAAGAAACATGAAAGACTTTCTGGGGTGAAGGCCAAAAATAAGTCCTTGTCTATGAGGAATTGATTTTCCCTGCTCTAATTATCAGACTTTTTATAGATTATGAATTTATTTCCTTAATGTTTAATAACCTCTCAGAGAACCTGGCAAGCTACCAAGAGTATCCCGCCCGTATGGGCAGAGCCTGGCAAGCTACCCATGGTGTATTTGATATGCCAAAAACAGTAACGATATGTCTCATTCCGCTGACCCTGAAAGAGCCTCCAATTGTTGGGAAAGATGAGTAAGGAGAAGCTGCTAAAATCTCAGGGCTGGGAGGAATAGAGATGTTATGGGTGCCCACTCCAGTAAATCAGTGAACAATGGGATGACAGTGATACAGTATTTAATAAATATTTCTATAACTTTTCTTAATAAGAGCCACATACAACACTGATGGGATGGGGGTCCTTGTCCCATTTTGATTCTCAGCAGCAGAGCTGGGCCAGGAGGCAAAGGGCAACATACACTGCCAGGAATCAGAGTCAGGATCTTAAATGTGACAGGCAAGTGCTCTTTCCATTCAAGCCATCTTGTTGATCCCCTCAGTATTACTTTGAGAGGATATATTCAGTGTAGCAAGCTGTATTTTTTCCTAGTAATTCTGGTAAATGGCAAAAAGCAGGCCACTTTGTTCTGTAATTTGAAAATAGTTATCTTAGAGTTTATTAACAATTGCATAGTTGGAAATACACGTATAGTTCCACACACATATAAATATACAACTTTGCTTAAACATTTTCTATTATTTATTTAGGATCCAAATGAAGATACAGAATGGAATGAAATCTTAAGAGATTTTGGCATTCTTCCTCCAAAAGAAGAACCAAAAGATGAAATCGAAGAAATGGTTTTACGTTTACAGAAAGAAGCAATGGGTATAGTTGTATATTTGGTGGGCTGGATGAATGGATAATGAAATTGTGATAGTGATAGTATAATTCATGTAGAGGGAGATAAGATTAAAATTTAACCATGAACATAACCTTTGAAATTAGGATATTTATGTCTAATATTCCTAATTTAAATGTTTAAATATTGCATGTCAGTAACAGCTGAAATCTCCTGATATCTAAGATAGTTAGCATTTCTGCCCTCACCATCTTTCTCTACCTGCTATTTTTATTTGTATAATTCTATACAATATTCATCACTTGTCAGGATCCCTAGGTACTTGGGAAAAATATATGGAAGCAATTGATTTTTCACGTCTGCTTTTTGTTGCTTTTGTTAATCTTTTGGGGGGGCCACACTGGTGGGTACTCAAGGGTTACTCCTGGTTCTGCACTCAGAAATCACTATTTGTGGGCTCAGAGGTCCATACGGGATGCCAGGGATCTAATCTGGATCGGCTACATGGAAGGGAAGCACCCTACTTGCTATGCTATTGCTCTGGCCCCTTCACATCTACTCTTAAATGTAGTTTGATAGCTCTGTGACCAGTGAGGGTATCATAGCTCTTTAATGTGGAAGTTTCTCTGATATAGAAAACTTTTTTGACCATTTGCTTCAGGTTTTTTATGGTATATGTGGAAGAGAGGTGTTTGAGTCACTCTGGGTGGTTCTCAGGAGCTATTCCTGGCTCTATGCTCAGAAGTGACCTCTGGCAGTGTTTGGTATACCACAGTGGGGTGCTGGTATTGACTGGGATCAGCCACATGCAAGGCAAGTGCCTTAGTGTTAGAAAACATTGGGTTGTCCTTGCTCTTCCCACAGGGGTCTTAGGCTTATTGAGTTACTCCTACAATAGTGCCCCTGAGGCACACCCAATTTCATCAGACACTATTAATCCTATATTGCTTTGTCTTTCCTTTATGTCTTTTTGCAACATTAAGCTTAATATATCTCTTACTATGTTCATACAAAATGACTAGAAATATTAAGAAGCAAATTTACTATGATGGTTTATATGGATTGCTAGTAGAGGAAAGGAGAAAGCAATGCACCCTAGATGGAATCCTACCCTTGAGCGGATCTCCTAGTAATCTAGAATGCTAAACCCTCAGATGAGATTTTTGTCCTTGAGTTAATCTCCTAGAACTTCTCCTGAAGGAGTGGTTTTACATTTGTTTGTTGTTATGACAATGTTTAATCCCACCTATGTGTACCCCGGCCCTTCATGATTTCTATCTAACTAGGCTAGGGAAAAGGGGAAAGATGGAACTACCTTGGGGAAAAAGGAGAAATTACTATGCGATAAGAGGTGAGATCAAACTACGTTGTGGAAGAGAGACAAATATGACTATCAACCAGCCTGAGGCCCTGTTTCTCCATTCCCCTAGTTCCCTGTCCTTCATCTATCCATCGCCATGAGCTGGTCAGGGAAACGGTTCTCCAACACTCTTGTCCCACACACCCACGCTTTTTGAAACTCACAACTTACCTCCTATATGATCCCTCTGGCTTCTGGTAGTGTTTTTAAAGTATTATTTTTCTGGAATGGATACGTTCAAGGATGAAACTCAGTGCCTCACATCTATACAGCATCTGCTTTACTATAGAGCTGTTTAAAGATAACTTTAGTCCTGTTTAAAGATATTTTTGAGAGACTAGAAGAATAAAATGGTGCTTAAGGCTCTTTCCTTATACACAGCTGACTCTGATTCAATTCCTGGCACAGCAAATGATGCCCTGAGCACTGCTAGGAGTCATCCCTGAGCTCAAAGTCAGGTATAAACCCTGAGCACCACCAGATGTGCCTCAACCACTCCCCCCCCACACACACACACGCCATATATTCCTGATCTCCATTTATCTACTCTATTCGTTTGGACATGTAACTGCAACATTTTAAATTGTTATCATTTATTTATTTTTAACTTAAGCATCTTGATTTATAATGCTATTAATGATAGGGCTTGATACAATTTTCCAACACCATACCCTCTACTAGTATGTGTCCTAAAACATATTTTTATACATTAAAGTTTTTGTGATTTGTTTTGTTTTAGTTAAGCCATATGAAAAGATGACTCTTGCACAATTGAAAGAAGCTGAAGATGACTTTGATGATGAAGATATGAAAGCTATTGAAACATATAGGTATGGTGATTATTTTGGATAAATCATAAATTTTGAATAAACACCTACTACGGGCTCTAGCAATAGCTCAATGAGCTGGACATATACTTTGCATGCAGGATGCCTGGGTTTGATCCTTGGCACCACATCATATTGTTTCCTGAGCACTTCTAGGAGCAACCCCTGAGCCCGAAAGTGGAAGTGAGCACTACCAGTTGTTTTGCCCTTCCCAAAAATATATATTAGGAATTAACTGAAAAAAATATTCTTAAAAGGCTTGGGCCAGGAAGATAATACAATGTTTAAGGTGCTTACCTTGCACACAACCAAGCTAGTTTTGATCCCTGATACTTCTCCTGAGTACCACCAGGAGTGATCCTTGAACACAGATCCTTGAACACAGACCCAGAAGTAAGACCCAATAACCAAACAGAGAGAGAAAGCCTTGCTTTGCTTATGAAATAAATTGTTGAGTTAAAAAAAACTAATTTTAAGTTAATATTTTAAAACTTAACTTGCTATATAAGATGGACTTTTAAAAGTTTTTCCCCAGGTATGGTGCCACCAGCAGGTCAACCTGTACCTGCGGGGCGAGTGCATCAGCAGCCTGATGGTGCCTTCAGGCTTTCTGACCCCCAATTGCCCCTGTGCCTTTGCCTGGACCCCAGCAATTTGGGACCAAGTATCCCAAGAAATTAAAGGGCCCAAAGTTAGTATGTGGGAGCCACGCCCACAAACCACCTCCAACTCAGCTATCCAAGCTCATTTATCGGCCTTATTTCAGACATCCATAAATAAATCTCAGAAAAGGTCAAAAGCTGCAATTAATCTTGGACCATGCATGGCTGAACAGACTGGGGTAAATTGGAGGGGGTGTGTCAGCCTGGAGCCAGCTCAAGCAGAGCCCCCGGCAGCCACTTGCTTCCACAATCCAAAATCACTGCCATACCCCCAGCTTGTCTCCACCATCTCAGGATGGACCTCACAAAGATATAATCTGCTGAAAATCCAGGTATGCAGGTTTTATGACTGAAATCTCCAGTTGGAGATTTTCTCGGAGTTGGGATGAGCTCCCTCCCCTACTTCCCAATACTCCTGGAAGCACTGGCAGCCAATCCCATAAAATAACTTCAGCACCACCATGTAAGCTCTACTACCAGCCTTGCTACAGAGACCTATAAATAAGTGAAAAATATTTAATAAAAAAAATAAAGAAAAAAATATAAAGAAGACGCTTATTTCGCTTATTTTCCTGCTAGCATGATCTTTATCAAGGCTTTCTGTCCTTTAGTGAAGAATTGATTACTGATCATAAAAACTATTTTTCCAAAAATTAGAACATGTGAATGTATTTTTTCACTTACTCTGATACTAAAGTCAGACAGAGGTTTTGCAAAAACAATGCTACAAAAAACAAATCACGTATGCATGTAGGCATAAGTTTATTTTCATTGTTTTTTTGTTTTTTGAGGGTCACACCTGTAATGCTCGGGGATGACTTTCACTCTTACTCTTTGATTGGAATTGCTACCAGCAGTGCTCAGGGGACCATGCAGTTTTGGGAAATGAACCTGAGCCTCCTGCATGCAAAGCATTGACCAGCCCATTAAGCTATCTCTCTGGCCCTGAGCATGAAATTTTTTTTAATTAATAGTTTATTTTTAATTAGTGTGTCAACGTGAGGGTACAGTTACAGATTTATACATTTTTGTGCTCATGTTTCTCCCTTACAAAGTTTGATAACCCATCCCTTCACCAGTGCCCATTCTCCACCACCAGTAAACCCAACATCCCTCCCCCCCTCCCCAGTCCCGTCTCCCCCCACCCCACACTGCCACTATGGCAGGGTATTCCCTTTTCTGAGCATGAAATTTTTAAGAAAATTATTACCAAATTAAGTCCACTATTATAGAACAAAACCAAACATCCTGATCATGTGGGATTGGTCTCAAGAATTCAGAATTGTGGACCAGAGTGACAGCATAGGGTGTTTGCCTTGCACGTGGCCGACCTGGGTTCAATCCCCGGCATCCCATATGGTCCCCCAAGCACCGCAAGGAGTAATTCCTCATTGCAGAGCCAGGAGTAACCCCTGAGCAATGCTGGGTATGACCAAAAAAGCAAAAAAAACAAAAATTCAGAATTGTTTTAACATGAAAACAGTGAGCCGCTGACATGGATTGGAAGAAGCAATACTCTAGTAGCAGTAAGCATACCTTCTTGTTACTGTTTTGTAAATACTGTTCTCCTATAAAAAGGATTGAGTGTTCTGAGAGATCCTTAGCGTAGAGCCAGGAGTAAGTCCTGAGCACCAAAGGGTATGTACCTGCCCCCTTACCCACAAGAAAGAAGAAAGAAAAGAAACTCGATTTGATGATCTAAAAAATCCACATCATCTCTATCTATGGTTCCTAAGTGTGATAACTGGGTGTTCTTCTGTCTTTGTGATTTATGCCTCTTTCAAACCTTGTTAAAACATTAGCACATTAGGTGGGAGCGAAACCAACGCCTGGCTTAGAGCAGCAGCAGCGCCTCGGCCGCCCGGGGTGAGGTTTTTTTTCTGACCAGTGTTGCTCCCACCAATCTACAAGTATAGGGAATATCTTTGCCAACCTCTTCAAAGGCCTTTTTGGCAAGAAAGAAATGCGCATTCTCATGGTGGGCCTGGATGCTGCAGGGAAGACTACCATCCTGTACAAGCTGAAGCTGGGTGAAATTGTGACCACCATTCCTACTATAGGCTTCAAAGTGGAAACTGTGGAATACAAGAATATCAGCTTCACCGTGTGGGATGTGGGTGGCCAGGACAAGATCTGGCCTCTGTGGCGCCACTACTTCCAGAACACACAAAGTCTGATCTTTGTGGTTGACAGTAATGACAGAGAGCATGTGAACGAGGCCCGTGAAGAGCTCATGAGAATGTTGGCTGAAGATGAGCTCAGGGATGCAGTCCTGCTTGTGTTTGCTAACAAGCAGGACCTCCCCAATGCCATGAATGCGACTGAGATCATGGACAAGCTGGGCCTGAATTCCCTGCACCACAGGAACTGGTACATTCAGGCCACCTGTGCCACCAGTGGGGATGGGCTCTATGAGGGACTGGACTGGCTGTCCAATCAGCTCCAGAACCAGAAGTGAGCCAGAACTCCTCTCTTTCCCTTCACCCCCTCTCTGCCCTCGCTTTTCTCTCTTGTGGCAAACGTGCGCCCTGTGGTGTGAGTGCCAGAAGCTGTCTCCATGGTTGGTCACAGTGTGCTTCACCGTGCTGTAAATGTGCAGACGCAGCCTGCAACCGGGTTTTTATAGTTTTTGTTTCCAATGAGGCAGTTTCTGGTACTCCTATGCAATATTACTCAGCTTTTTTTATTGTAAAAAGAGAATCAACACACTGTTAGTACTGAGAAGGGATTTTAGGCACGTGCGGCCTTCAGGAGTTGCTGTGTCAGACAGACTCGGCGCACCTCCTCTGGGCTTCAAATGTGTGTTAAGATCCATTTTGAGGTTGGTTTTTAACCCAAACTCAGTGCATTTAAAAAAAAAATTAAAATACAAGATAAGGAGAACACTTGAACACAGAAAGGAGAAATGTGCCTAGTGTAGATTCTGCAGTAAAGGCCTGACTGAGTGTGGTCCTGTTTCCTGTCGGGAACGTGAGACGATCCATTCTGCATGGTCACAATAGGGTCCCTGTGATTTGCTGTCGGGTCATCCCATGTCCATAGCGTTTGTGCTTGTATTCGTGCTTAAATGGCCATCCAGGAGATGGGCTGGGGGGCTGTAGCCAGCTGCTCTTGGACCTCTCGCAGGGACCTGGGCCTTCCTTTGGGTCAGCGTGGCTGGAAAGCCCTGTTATTCCCGTGCTCACTCTGGGCTGGCTGGGTCTCACCAGCAGGAGTGTGGGCAGGCAGGCAGGGCTGGTCACCCTAGAGCTACACCCCTTGGAGCACCCGCTACACGTGCTTTCCCTCCCTCAGCCTGCAAGGGTCAGATTTGCCATCAAAAACAACGACCTCTACTTTTTTCTTTTGTATTTTGATAAACACTGAAGAAGCTGGAGCTGTTAAACTTTATTTTGGGGAAAACCTCAGAAATGGTTCATTTGGTGTCATGGAACCTCTTACTGCTTTCAATACACGATTAGTAATCACCTGTTTTGTATACTTGTTTTCAGTTTTCATTTCAACAAACAAGCACTGTAATTATAGCTTATTAGAATAAAATCTCTTAACTATAAAAAAAAACATTAGCACATTATATATTTGACATGCAGGGCTGGGAGGGACATAAGAAAACCTTAGAGATTTAGAGATATACCTTGAATCTACATGGTATTGTAAGTCAATATTATCTCAATTTTAAAAACTGAAATAGCATTAGTTAAATCCAACTTCAAAAAATAAAATTAGAAGATCAGGTTGAAGTCTGGAAATCTAGCAGAGTTGGGTGCTCCAGGACTTTGTCTAGATCTTTGCTCCCTAAACTTTGGGTTGTAACTGCATACTTAGTTGTATAACTAAGTTGGAATTGTGTAAAGCATTTTAATAAGCTTATGATATTGTGAGTATCACTGTATCACTATCATCCCATTGTTCATCGATTTGCTCGAGCCGGCACCAGTAATGTCTCCATTGTGAGACTTCTTGTTACTGTTTTTGGCATATTGAATACATTCTTTAATTTGTATACCAATGTTACATACTCAGGGCCACATAAAAATTTCTTGGGCGAAAGGTTTGTGAATGGAAAAAGTTTAAGGCCTGATCTAGATCTCCTAGACCATATCGGTAGAAACGGAAGTAACAGTTTGCAGAATCTGAACATTTGCATTATCTCAGAAAATGTAACTGGTAAGTTCTGGTTAGTTTTGGTTGATTTCAATTCCCATTTTGGTAGCAGCTGTACATCCTTTACCTGCCAGTGAGATATGGCGGGCTTCTCTTGAGGACAGCAACTGTATTTCTGGTGTGGTTTGCTGGAGGCAGGGTGGACAATAATGACTTTATCCTCCAGAGTCTGGGTTTTGATTGTAGAATGCTGTTTCTGAATGCAGAGTCACAGGCACAAGATACTGCACACCATTATGTCAACCCTACTGGCTCACATGTCTTCCAGAGACTCTAAAGGCACCATACTTACATATTTGGACATTCAAAGCAACCATATATTTGGGACCATTTAGAAGCCTTGAGAAATATGAAGGCTTAGAGAAGATCTTCGAACTTAGACTTTTATTTCAGGCTGATCCTGAAAATAACCTTAACTTTTTTTTCTATTTTAGCAGGGAAGGATTAAAATCCGGTTTTATGTGATTATAAGAATCAAATGTTAAATTTCCTTTTCTATGTAGGAGTACTGCTATTTATTCAGCCATTGATTAAGTTGTCAAATGTTAAATTTCAAAGAAAAAAATCACAATATAGTAATTGAAGTAAAAAAATACATGAGAGCTTCAGAAGCAGATTTGAATAAGCAAAATAAAAATCTCAGTGAATAGAATTTGAAGATAGGATAAGTGAATGTTTTGAGTCTGTCCTCAGACTCATAGAGAAAAAATGAAAATGAACCTAGTCTAACTATGTGATTAAATAGTAAGTGATCCAATTTATGTAGCATGAGAATTCCAGCAGGAGTAAAGAGAGAAAAAAAAATTTAAAGAAATTATGTCTGAAAAAAGAGATAAGCCTACAAATCCTGTATTAAAATATTTCTAAATAAGATCAATACAAAGAGACTCACACCAAGGACACATTATCAACTGTTGAAAGCAAAGGTAGAATCTTGAAATCAGTAAGAAAAGTAACTTAGTACATAGACATCAGGCAATTTCTCTTAACAAATCTTATAGCTTAGGGAGTGGGATGATAAATGTAAAGTTGTAAGAAAAAAAACAATCAACCAAGAATTCTATAGCTGTCAAACCATGCTTCAAGATAACAAAATTAAGATATTTTTACAGGATAATGAAGGTAAGATTTTTACTGGTAGGGCTGGAGCAGTAATACAGTGAAGTAAGGTGCATGCTTTTAGGCAGCCAAACCTGATATGATCCCTAACACCATATTTGGTCCCCCTGACTCTGTTAGGTGTCACTTTTGAGCACAGAGCCAGGAATAGCACCTGGATATGCTCCCCCCAATATTTTTACCTAATAGCTTTCCATGAGACATTAAAGGAATAATTTTATGGCTGAATTTAAAAGGCAATAATGCAAAGTCAAAATACTGGACTGGGGATGTAGCTCAGTATATAGTACTTACCATGCATGTGAGAGGACCTGGATTCAATCCCAGTACCACACACACAAAAAATTCAAACAAAAAAGCCAGCAGAATCATTAGTTATTACTAGATCAGAATTGCCATTACTAGATCATAAGGAAAACATATGTTTAGTTTTATAAGAAATCTCATTCTGTCTTCTGAAGACTATCATTTTGCACTCCCATAACCAAGTAATGCAAGTCTCTGTTGCTTCATATGCTTGCCAGCATTTTGTGTTTATAGTGTTCTAAATTTGGGGCATTGACATACAGGTATGGTGTTCTCTTGTTTTAATGTCCATCTTCCTGGAGACATACGATTTGAACATATTTTCATATGTGCATTTGTCATTTGTATACATTGTTTGATAAGAAGACTGTTAATGTTATTGTATATCTTTTCTATCTCATCTACCCTCCATCACACACACACACACACACACACACACACACACACACACACACGTGGTTGATTCCAACCATTAACCAGTCCTCCTATCTCCTAGCCCCTATTTTCCTTGGCCATGGTTATTATTCTTCTAATACACACATATGTGTATGTATGTATATATATATCACTTGTATCACTTGTCATCCTGTTGATCTTTGATTTGCTTGAGCAGGCACCAGTAATATCTGCATTCGTCCCTGTCATGCGCTAGTGTAGCTCAATGGTATCTGCTTGCTCCAGGAACAGGAAGAGCCTCAAACTGTTCATTCAGGGTTTTGACGAAGAAGTCTGACCATCTCGTAGGTGGGCGGCCATGCGGTCTTTTGACATCCCGTGGAATCTAGTCCATAACAGCTCTAGTCGCATTATGTGTCCAGCCCATCTGATTTTTGATGCCTTGGCAAGCAAGACAGCGTCCCTGATTCTTGATTGTTGATGGAGGTCGGAACTCTGGATTCCTTCTCTCACTTGAGTGGAACATGATACTCCAAGTATAGCACTTTTGATTCCTCTTTGGGATACCTGAATAGTGTTCTCATCCTGTTTTTGTAGGGCCCAGGTCTCTGAGGCATATGTTAGTGCAGGAAGAACGGTGGAGTCGAAAAGATGTGCCTCAAGCCCAAGGTTCTTTGTCCTCTTAACCACTTCTTCAATGCTCTTGAAGGCGTTCCATGCTGCTCTCTTCCTCCTGCGCAATTCTGGTGCCAAGTCATTCCTCATGTTGAGTTTTCCACCCAGGTATACATAGCTGCTGCATTCGGAGATGTTCTTTCCATTGAGAGCAAGTGGAACGTCAGGGACTAGTTCGTTTTTCATGAACATTGTTTTGCTGAGATTCTGCTGCAGTCTGACCTTTCCACACTCAAGATTGAAGTCGGCCAGCATTTGTGCTGCTTGGCTAATGTTTGGTGTTATTAGAACAATGTTATCAGCGAAGCGGAGGTGGTGTAGCTGGCACTGAAGAGTTTCTATCACCCTGCCAAACCCCTCTCTACGTCAATGATCACTTCCTTATAGAATGGTGAGATCCTGGTGGTGAATCTGTAATACAGCTTGTGGAGGATTTTGACATACTGAGTTTGAATGCCCTGTTTGGCTAGGGCTTTGATGACCGCTTCAGTCTCAACAGGATCGAAGGCCTTCTTTATTTTTTTATTATTATTATTTTTGCTTTTTGGGTCACCCAGCAACACACAGGGGTTATTCCTGGCTCTGCACTTAGGAATTACCCTTGGTGGTGCTCAGGAGACTATATGGGATGCTGGGAATCGAACCCGGGTTGGCCGCGTGCAAGGCAAATGCCCCACCCGCTGTGCTATTATTGCACCAGCCTGAAGGCCTTCTTTAAATTGATGAATGTTAGACAGAGTGGCATCTTGAACTCTTGTGAAACTTAAATGAGCTTGGTCACTGTGTGGATATGGTCAATCATGCTGAATCCTTTTCGGAATTTGGCTTGCTCGCATGGTTGTCCTTCATCTAGTATAGTATTCTATTCAGGATGACATGAGTGAACAACTTATAGGCGACAGACAACAAGTAGATTGGGCGATAGTTGCTGATGCCGTGGATGTCTCTATTCTTTTTTTTGTTTTTTTGCTTTTTGGGTCACACCCAGCGATACTCAGGGGTCACTCCTGGCTCTGCACTCAGTAATTTCCCCTGGCTGTGCTCAGGGGACTATATGGGATGCTGGGAATCGAACCCGGGTCGGCTGTGTGCAAGGCAAACACCCTACCCGCTGTGCTATCACTCCACCCCCATGGATGTCTCTCTTGTACAATAAAACGGTCTTGCTGGTTTTCTATTGTGACAGAACCTTGCATTCAGGTAAGGTAGCCTGTGAAGAGCCGAGCCAGTGTATTGATGAGTACTGGCAGCAGTTTCTTCAAGTCTGATCTTGTCTGAACCGGTGCTGTACGTGGTGTGTCTGAATTCAGAAGGGAGGACGTTGGGAACAACATATCCATCCTGTGTAATTTGGTATGTGGGCAGGTGGACGTGGCTGTCAAAGAGATCCGAGTAGAAGTCATGAATAATCCTCTCCATTGCCCTTCTGGAAGATGTGATAGATCCATCAGGATGTTGGAGGGCAGTCATCTTGGTCTTGTAGTTGGCAAAGGACAGGCGGGGGTTGTGAATACTTTTCCCGGCTTCTGCCACATCAGCCAACACTGCTGCTCTTCTCTCTTTGAGGTCTTCCTTTATTGCTTCTCTGCACAGCTTTTCGAGCTCGGACGTTAGCTTGTGGTTGCCTGAGGCTTGTGCCAAACCACATTGGCAAATGAGCTCGAGAGTTTCCGAAGACAGGTGTCTGTTTGTGACTTTCCCACTCTCGGCATTCTTCGCGCAGTCATGAAGGTGCTGAACCAGTTGATCATATTCCCTGTCGATGTTGTCAATTACGGCATCTTCCCTATATATATATTTTGCATATATATGCACATATATATACATATCCACTATGCGTGTATATATATATGTATATATATACTCTATGGCAATATATATGTATATATATATATACCACAAATGAATGCAATCATTCTATATCTGTCCCTCTCCTTCTGACTCGTTTCATTCAGCATGATACTCTTCATGTCCATCCGTTTGTAGGCAAATTTCACGATTTCAGTTTTCTTAACCCTGTGTAGTATTACATTGTGTAGACGTACCCTTTTTTCTTTATCCAGTCATCTGTTCACAGGGACTCACGTTGCTTCCAGATTCTGGCTATGGTGAATAATGCTGCTGAATCGGAGTACAAATAGTGTTTCTGCTGTGTGCTTTTGGGCCCCTAGGGTATATTCCCAGAAGTGGTATTGCTGGTCAAATGGGAACTCAATTTCTAGTTTTCTGAGGCATACCCATGTTGTTTTCCAAAAAGGCTGGACCATTTGACATTCCCACAATCAATGAAGGAGAATACCTTTCTCCCTATATCCACGCCAGCATTGGTTGCTCTTGTTCTTTTGGATGTGTGCCAGTCTCTGTGGTGTGAGGTGGTACCTCATTGCTGTTTTGGTCGGCATCTCCTTGATGATTAGTCATGAGGAGCATTTTTCCTGTGCCTTTTAGTCATTCAAATTTCTTTTATCTGTTCATTTTATCTCCCCATTTTCTGATGGGTTTGATGTTTTTTTCTTATAGAATTCAATTGGTACCTTCTGTATCTTTGATATTAACCCCTTATTAGAAGAGTACTGGGTGAATAACTTTTCCCATTTCATAGGCTGATTTGTTTCTTGGTACAGTGTTGGGTTTTCTTTCTTTCTTTCTTTCTTTCTTTCTTTCTTTCTTTCTTTCTTAGGTACAGAAGCTTTTTAGTTTAAAGTAGTTCCATTTGTTTATCTTTGCTTCCACTTGCTTGGTCAGTGGTGCATCATCTTTGAATATACCTTTAGCTTTAATATCATGGAGGGGTTTGCCTTCCTTTTCTCCATGTATCTTATGAGTTCTGGTCTGATGTGAGGTCTTTAATCCATGTTGATCTGACTTTTGTGCATGGTGTTAGATGTCTGAACCCATATTTTTTTTTGTATGTAGCTGTCCAGTTTTGCCAGCACCATTTGTTAAAGAGGCTTTTCTTGCTCCACTTTACATTTCTTGCTCCTTTATCAAAGATTAGTGATCATATACTTAAGAGTCTGTGTGAGAGTATTCAATCCTATTCCATTGGTCTTCGGGTGTGTCTTTATTCCAATACCATGCCATTTTAATTACATCTGCTTTGTAGTACAGTTTGAGTTTGGGGAAGGTGATGCCTCCCATATTTTTCCCCTAAGAACTGCTTTATCTATTCATGAGGTCTTATTGTTCCATGCCCCAACATGTGAGATTGGTGGCTCGGAACCTCCTCCCCACCTCCCCAGGCCTCCCCAACAGAGAGACAGAGAGACAAGACGGGGGACCACAGCTTTATGGTAAAAATGGCCTGTTTAACGCAGAACTGCTACCATACTACCAAACTCCCAAGATTAGGAGCATAGCATTAATGATCTCTCTTTGTTTAACCAAAGAACATTGCTCTTTAATATTGTAAAATATTAAAAGGCTAAAGGGAAATAAGAGAAGCAGGTACAAATACACAGCACTTCAAATACAAAGCAGTACAAACACAAAGTTCAGAATACCAGGAAGTTTTGGCTTATAAGTATCAAGACTGACTTGGGGAACTGAGACAATGAGAGGTAAAATACAAAGGAAAGGTTAAAGATAAACTTTAACTAAATTAGGGATGTTAGAAAGGACACAATAAACTTCTCTGGGAGGAGGAAAAAGGCAATTCACAGATGAAGCCTCAAACACTTTGGGTTAATATCCTACAGTTTCTAACATGTGGGAAGTTCTTTCAACCCCTGTTTTATTGAGGGTTTTTATTATAAATGGATGTTAGACCTTATCAAAAGCTGCCTCTGCATCATTTGATATCATCAATGGGGTGATGATATGAATCACCCTGGGATGAATCCCACTTGATTGTGGTGTATATATTTTTTGATGTGTTGTTGAACTTGGTTTGCTCAGATTTTTGTTGAGGATTTTTGCATCGATGTTCATCAAGGAAATAGGTCTGAAAATTTTTTCTTTTGTAATATCTTTGTCAGCTTTGAGTATCAGTGTAATGTTAGCTTCATAGAAAGTGTTAGGAAGGATTCCTGTTTCTTTGGTATTTTGGAAAAGCTTAAGGATGAACAACAGTAAATCTGTATGAAGGTTTGATAAACTTACCCATAAACCCATCTGGGTTAGGACATTAATTCTTAGGGAGATTCTTAATTCCTTTTTCAATTTCCTCGCTTGTGACTGGCCTGTTCAGGCTCTCTTCTTCCTCCTCATTCAGTTTTGGGAGGTTACATGTTTCTAGAAAACTATCCATTTCTTCTAGGTTCTCCAGCTTAATAGAATAGAAGTGTTCATTGTAAGTTCTCTTGATATCTTGGATTTCTGAGGGTTCTATTGTAATTTCTCCCCTTTTGTTTCCGATCTGATTTATTTGAGCACTTCATCTTTTTTTCCTCATGGGTCTAGCCAATTATTTATCTATTTTGTGTATTCTTTGAAAAGCATAAACTTTTGGTTTATCTTGGTTCTTCTGGTTTTATTGGTTCTTTGTATTACTTTCTTTGTTTCTATATTGTTGATTTCTGCTCTGGTTTTTATTCTTTCTTTTCTTCTTTGGATTCATTTGTTGTTGGTTATCCAGATATTCAAGGTATGCCTTTAGGTTGTTGATGTTATCTTCTTTCTTAGGGAGGCCTGTATTGTTACGAATTTCCCCCTAAGTTCTGTTTTCGTTGTGTCCCATAGATTTTGGTAACCTGTTTCTTTATTACTATTAGTATCAAGGAATCTTTTTATTTCTTCCTTGATTTCCTCTTTGATCTATCTGTTACATGGCAGCATGTTGTCTAGTCTCCAGTGTTACAATTTCTCCCCATCTTTTTATGGTTAATTTCTATCTCCTTGGCATTGTGATCTGATAGGATGCTTGGTAAGATTCTAAAGTTTGTGTGTATGTGTAAGTTAGACTTACGTCCTAAAATGTGATCTATCCTGGAAAATGTTCTGTGTGCACTAGAGAGGAACATGTATTGGGCTTTTTGAGGATGAAAGGCCCTGTATAAATCTATTAGTCCCAGCTCTTCTAGTTTCTCATTTAGGGCTCTTGTGTTTTTGCTGATATCCTGTCTAGTGGATCTATTCAGTGGTGACAGTGGGGTGTTGAAATGTCCTACAACTATTATATTTTCATCCAAGTGTTTCTCTAGGTTTGTGAGCAAAAGCCTTACAACCTTTGCTTACCGAACATTTGGTGCATATACGTTGATTAGAGTTAGTATTTCTTGGTTGTTTTTTCTGTTGATTAATAAAGTGTCCAGCACTGTCTCTGATTACTTTCTTTAGATTGAATGCGGTTTAGTCTGATATAGATATGGCTGTCACAGCTTTTATTTTGTTTTGTTTTCTATTGACTTGCATATTTTAGATACAGTGCTATATAGATGAGTCTTTTGCAGATATGTTATTGGTCTTTGCTAAAGGGATAGGGGTCTATAAATAAACAGTTGTTACAGCTTTTAGATCAGAGTATTTTGATACCATAGCACACAATTAGAATAGTAGATCCAGACTCCCTAGTTTCTGGATTGCAGCAGACAGCTTCAGACTAGTTTTGCAATGTTGCTCTTCGAGTCATACCGAGTAGCCCAGCCTAGAGTCCTCTCCTTTGTCTCCATATATTTTGTGGAGTGCTTAATTGCTTCCACAATTAAGCTAAGAGTTTTCTCTTTATGCAACAGAGTCCAAACTGATTTGGTTGTCAGATCATTGACAAGGATGTGACTTTCTGATGCAAACCCTTCTGCTCAATTCCATTATAAGAAAAAAGAAAAATAGGAAGAATGTGTAGAGGGAATCAGGAAGGGAAGTAGTTGGTATTTGCACCATTAATTAGGACATGGTATCATTATTTCAACCAAAACTTTTGGGAATTTTTTAAAGCTATGAAACTAGTTGAGGAAAAGCTAAAGGTAGTCCTGCTATATATTCAATGGACACAAAATTTAGCTCCAAAAATCTTTGGAATAACTTCCATGGGTTCCAAATATTGGGGGCCATAGGAAAAAAGTAGGACTTTAATATGTAAACCTTAAATTTGTAAGGAAGCCCTAAGTTTGAATGACTGTTCTTGAGATTTGTCTCTAGGCTTTATTTTGCTTGGATTATTTGTTAATAAAAGTGAGTGGTTTGGGAGCCAGAATATAGTACAATGAATAGGGCGTGCTTGCCTAGCATGTGGTCAATCTGGGTTTGATCACTGGCATCTCATAGCCTGCCAGGAGTGATTCCTATGTGCAGAGCCAGCAGTAAACACTGTGACCCTACCCCCCACCCCAAATAAAGTGAGTGGTTTTACCTAACATGTTTCTAATACATGAAGTAAAAATAGTTCTTTTAAATATACATCTGTCTATCTATCTATCTATCTATCTATCTATCTATCTATCTATCTATCTATCTATCTATCTTCATTTATCTGTGTATGTTGATATTTGACCTCACCCAGCAGTGCTTAGGACTTACTCCTAGTTTTGTGCTCAGGGGTCATCCCTGGTGGAACTCGGGGGGATCATAGAGGGTGCTGGGGATTGAACCTGGGTCAGTCATGTGCAAGGCAAAGCACCCTGCCTGCTATACTATCACTATAGCCCTGTAATGCACTTTAAGCAGTACCTGGTGAACACTGAAGAAATGACCACTGAACACTGAAGAAATGACCACATGTAATGTGTGGTCATTATGTATATTCTCCTTTATAAGTGTTTTACTTGCACGAGAGAATTTATTTCCTAAATGTCTAAATAAACTCTTCTAAGTAATGATTAAAACCTAATACTAAATAAGCTTTAAAGTCAATAGCTAACTTACACTCTGTAATTTGTAATAGTAACACAAATTTCCATAGTAAAAGGGAAATGGGGGGTCTGGAGAGATGGTTTCAAGGTCTAGAGTAAATGCTATGAATGAATAGACCCCAAGCTTAATACTTGGTACTGCAGAAATCCCTGAGCACTGTCAGGCCACTGAGTACTTCCAGGTGTGGTCCTTGTTGTTCCCAAGCACTGCCAGCAAGAGTGATACCACATTGTTCATCTGAGCATGGAACCCGCAGGGCTGAAAAATAATGAGGAAGGACAGGAGGGATAGTGCAGGGTTTAAGATACATGCCCTGTACGTGGCTCACCCTGGTTCCATCCCCAGCACCACATGTTTCTCTGAGTCCTAGCAAAGGGCCCAGGTACCACTTGGAAGTCATTTCTCCCTCCCTGAGCCCCCAGCCCTATGCACAAAAACGATGGTAGGGAAATTGGCATAAAACCATGATTTAATATTTTAGCCTTTTGAACTGCTTTGATATGTACTGTCAGTTATATCATTCATTGCTCTGAATTATTCTGTAATTTACCTTCCTTTTTAATTAGAGAAAAGCGGTTAAAGGAATGGAAAGCACTTAAGAAAAAACAGAAATTTGGGGAGTTAAGAGAAATTTCTGGAAATCAGTATGTAAATGAAGTCACAAATGCAGAAAAAGATGTGTGGGTTATAATTCATCTCTACAGATCAAGGTAATTACCTCATCTTTGCAAAATGTTAATATGCTGAGTTTTAAGGGACATATTTTTAATTTCAAAGATTTTATATAACAAAACTACTCAATAAAAATATGTTTATAGTCATTAACTTTAGCAATTTAGATATTTTGAAATATTTTCATATCTAACTTATAGAACTTGTTATATTCAGAAAAATAAACACTGACAATTAAAAGGAAATTCATGGTGCAGCAACTTTGTTCATCAAAAACATAAATGATAACACTATTGTAAGCAAGGACTTATTATAAAACTAAATTTCATACTAAAAAATAGAAACAAACATACTGAAACAGAGAAACAAGATAAAATGGGCACACAAAATATCAGCCAGATAGATTCAATAATTAGTCTTTTGACATATTTATATCTTGCAGTGCATCTATCTCCTATTTTCAGGAGCATTTAAGTTACAATGCATGTACTTATTTCAAAGTAACTGCAGAGGGGATAATGCTTTATTCTGAAGTACTTTAGTATGCTAAAGTACTATCTTTAACACATAAGAGCATTTTTCTATGTATTCACAGTACTGTTTCTTTACCTAGAAAAATCAACAATGATTCCCAAGTATTTGATAACAAATACTCAATAAAATTTCTCCAACTGAATTTTATAAATACATAATAGCTTCGAACAAGGATTCAGTCAAGAAAGATGCTGAACTATTTCAGAGTTTTATGTGTGTGGCTGGGGTCATGGCTATGCAGTGGAATATATATTTGGAATGTATATTTCTCAGCATTATCACACACACACAAAAAGAAGAAATCCCAAAATCTTTGATGAACTCCTTGATGAATTCAAAGAGTAAAAACCTATTTTTTAAAATTTGTTTTGGGGTAACACCTGTATTTAAATATTTGTGTCTTTCTCAATAGTTTATGTAAAAAATCTAAGATACTTGTATAAGATGTTAGTTTTCTTGATATTAAGAAAATGCAGTCACATGGAGGTGTATAAAATGTACATTATAAGAACATTAATCTAGGTACCAGAGATAATAGAGGGCCTAAGGCATTTGCCTTGCATCTTATCAACTTTTTGCTTGAATTCCCGGCACCACATAAAGTTCCTGAGCACTGCAAATGTTGATGTTGAGAACCAGAAATAGCCCTTGAACACTGTCCAAAAAAACCCTACCACAACTACCAACAAATAGAAAATTAATTTATAATCAAGTTTATAAGTTGTATTTGAGAATTCCTAGAAATATTTTTTAGAAAAATATACTTTTAAATAATGGATTTACTGATAATTTTGTGTCTTCTTGTAACTGAGATATAGCTGCAGCAAACTTTGGTGGGCAAGATATGGGGCCAAGCAGTGACCAGGGCTTAGGAATCACTGGCTCTGTGCTCAGGGATCACTCCTGTGACTGCTCAGGGATCCATATGTGTGCCAGGGATCAAATTGGAGTTGGTTGTATGTAAGGCAAGTGACTTACTTTGTACTATTTCTCCTGCCCCGAGAGCAAATTTTTATTTTAAGTAGCAAATGAAACAGCAAATGAAATGGCAAATTTCAGCTGCCATCTATAAATTTTATTTATTGGGGTTTCTCTTTGGATCATTTAACTTGATCTCAGACCTTGTACATACCGAACGTGAGGTCTACCACTGAGCTACATCCTTTGCCCCATCTATAAATTTAACACGGGTCAAGAGTTCCTTGACCGTGTACTTATGAGTGATAACTGATCCTGAGCCAATGAGCCTCGTGAGTCAGCTTTGAGTCAGTTTTGTTTCTCATTTTATTCAAACTTGCACCTTTGCTTATTGGTTATATTCATTGCTCTTATACCCAGTTACTTATTTTGAACACTGAATACTAGAAGTCGGCCCTTAGCTTGCTGCTTGAGGTCTCCTTTACACTTTACTGCTCTTCTGGGATTCATTTCTAGAGGCTAGAGAGCTAGCTCCATGGGCTGAGCACATGTTTTGCATGCAGGAGGGCTGGGTTTGATCCATGGCATTCCATGGCCCTCCAGCCACTGCCAGAAAGTAGCCCCTGAGTACTGTCAGGTATGGCTGCAAAACCAAAAGAAAAAAATAATTGGCTGCTGAGACCCAGCATCAGATTTGTTACCCAACCACTTGCTATCAGAACTATCTTCAGGCCGTTAGTCTCTCCCTGCACTGACTCTATTAGGCTCCGTGCTCTTAGCTCCATTCTTTTCACTGCCACCACCAGTGCCCACCCGCCTTCTGCCATTCACACCACCCACCCAATAAATGTCTGTCATTCCATTGACTCAGCTCTCATTCTGACAGTAGTGATAAAATTTGTCCCAATTTTATCCACACAGACCTGAGTGGAGTTATTTTGCCTGGTTGAGGAAAATGGAAAGGTTTAAAGTCAGTTTATACCACTGTTTTGTGTTTTACACTAAGCTGCTATGTTACAATGATATCTAAATTATATTATATGATATAAATATATATTAAACTGATACTTAAACTAATATTAGCTAGCCGGTATATATTTCTCTTGTCTTTAGTATACCACCCACAATACTAAAGCAGTAATATCTAGATTTGTAGCAGGTTATAATTATCAAAAGAAACAATATATATATTCAGAAATGTGAATTAAACATGGCAGTCATTTAATTTCTTTCAGTTTCTAATTTCATAAATTTATATATAATATGAACTGGTAGAGAATCTTATAGATGTTGGAGTTGTGAAGGCATATATGACCTCTGCCAATAAGAAATTTAAAAAATCACATGTATTAGTTTTTTAAGTACTATGGTAGGATTAAATAATAAATACTAAGAGGGAGTTCTTAGTGCTACCCTTGGAAGACAGAAATGTGTAACTTTATACAGAGTAAGAAGTTCTTAGTTTTGACTCAAAAGATGAAAGTTCCCATAAGTTTACAGGATTGAAGGTGGTAGACAATTTGAATCAGGGATTTCTTATGGAGTTTAATAGAGACGCAGAAACAAGGAGCACTGTCTTGCTTTGGTGGACCTTTAAAGTCATATGCTAGGAAGTAAAGCATAATGTTGCAGAAAGTAAGGACTGACTGGGACCATGAAGAACCTTGAAAACTATAGGAAGAGCCAAGACTATTACAAAAGCAGTGCAGAGCCACTGAAGGACTTTCACCAAAAGTTGGTGAAACTTGTAAGCATCAAGAAAATTGAGGAGGACCAGAAAGATAGTATTGAAGCTAAGGCACTTGCTTTGGATGTGGCAGAAGCAGTTAATCCTTAGCACCAAACTACAAACTTCCTTAGAGAGAAGCAAAATGAAGGGAAGGGAGGGAAAGAGATGGGGGAAGTTTGAGAAGGAATTTTGGATAGGATAATCTCATATGGAAATAAACCCAAGATGATGATTCAAGCTCAACAACTCAGAACTGTCAGGGATTCCTTAGAAGTGTTCATTCAGGGCAGGGTTTTGTTTTGGTTTGTTATGGGTTTTTTGTTTTGTTTTGTTTTGTTTTGTTTTTATAAAATGAGAACTGGCTTGAATTAATTCGATGCTAAGCAGATGTATTAACCTCACATATGTATCAAATTCCCATGGTACCAAGTATCATTCCCAGGTTGTAATCGTATATATAATATATATATACATATATATAATATATAAAATAATCTTTGTAAGAAAAATCAGAGGACTCCACAGCTCATCCTCATTGCTAATGGTCACAATGATAACTGATATGCTTTTAATCCTAAATAAATATCTAAAGATAACTTTTTGTCATGGAGATGTCTGATGGTCTAAACTGAGATGACTATTCTAAGCTTCAAAGATACTGTGCAAACTGTTTCTTTTCTTTTCTTTCCTTTTTATAGCATCCCAATGTGTATGTTGGTTAACCAGCATCTTAGTCTCCTAGCAAGAAAGTTTCCAGAAACTAAATTTGTTAAAGCCATTGTGAATAGCTGTATTCAGCACTACCATGATAATTGCCTGCCGACAATTTTCATTTATAGAAATGGTCAGATAGAAGGAAAATTCATTGGAATTATAGAATGTGGAGGGATAAATCTTAAGCTGGAAGGTAACAATACTGTTTTAAACATTAGTTTATTTAAATTAATAAGTATAACAAATTTTATTACCATAAAACAGTCTTTTTCTTGAGGTCAGAAAGAGACTACAGGAAGGAAGGCACTTGCCTTGCATGTAGCTGTTTAAGCTGTACACTCCATATAAAATACCCATGATTCTAGTTAAAATCTGCAGTACCACATCTGGTCCTTAGAGCACTGCCACCACATATGCCCAACACCCTCTACCTCCCAGTGTTTTTCCTTCTTGTAGTCTCTTCTTGTATTCCTCCAGGTTAGTTTTCTTATAGTAATACTCAACAGAACACTTGACTAAATTCTGGTTTTGGTGGTGACGGCAGGGAGGGGGCACACTGGGTGATGCTCAGGAGTTACTGTGGTGTTCAGAGGACCATATGGGGTGCCAGGGATTGAACCTAGGCTGCCTGCATACAAGGAACCCGCCTATACCCCATACTGTCTCTCCTTTAAACACTTGATTAAATTCTTTTGTTGTTGTTGTTGTTTGTTTTGGGGCTACATCCAGCAATGCTGAGGGGTTACACCTGGCTCTGCACTCAGGAATCATTCCTGGCAGTGCTCAGGGGGGACCAATCGGGATGAGGGGGATGAAACCCAGGTCGCCCCCCCCATGCAAGGCAAGTGCCCTACCCACTGTACTAATGCTCTGGCCCCTGATAAAATTCTTTTTTTTGTTTTTTGGGTCACCTGGCATTGCTCAGTTGTTACTCCTGGCTCTGCACTCAGGAATCATTCATGGTGGTGCTTGGGGGACCGTATGGGATGCTGGGAATTGAACCTGGGTAGGTCTCGTGCAAGGCAAACACCCTACCCGCTGTGCTATTGCTCCAGTCCCCCTGACTAAATTCTTAGTGGTGTCTTCACTGTATCACTGTATCACTGTCATCCCGTTGTTCATCGATTGACTCGAGCAGGCACCAGTAACGTCTCCATTCGTCTCTGTCGCATGCTAGTGTAACCTGATGGCATATTGGGGGCTCTTTCAGGGCCAGGAGAATGAGGACTGTCATTGTTACTATCTTTGGCATATCAGAGTATGCCATGGGTAGCTTACCAGGCTCTGCTGTGCAGGCAGGATACTCTCTATAGCTTGCCGGATTCTCTGAGAGGGATGGAGGCTTTTAGGGTAGCCTCTAATTGCCTTTACAGGTGTTCCCAGTCAGGCACATATATATATTTTCCCTCTATGATTTGGAACTGGAGTCAGAGTAATAGCACAGCAGAGATGGCGCTGGCCTTGCACATGGCTCACCAGGGTTTTATTCTTGGAATTTCACATGGTCCCCTGAGCACCAGTAGGAGGAATTCCTGAGTACAGAGCCATGAGTAACCCCTGAGCATCCTTGGTGTGACTTTCAAGTCTTACCTCAAATAAATTAAAAATTCAGAATTCAAAATCTTACCATTGGAGAATTTCAGCCCACTTAACCAACTATATTTTTCATTGTCTTTAAGTTTCTCCCTAAGCCAGGCAAATCTTTTGTGTAGGACCCAGACACATGTTACTCATTTGTTCTTTTATGCTTTGTTTCCATATTAATTTACCGTGCCTAAAATTCCTTTCTCCCAAGGTCTATTTCCTCTTAGATCTCCTTAGTGTGTGTCTGTCATGTCATTTGAACCAGTTTATAGTTCATCTTCTCTACTAAATTTCTGTTATGTTCTCCACTAAACTAACTTTTCGTTTGCCCATATACTGTCTCACTTATTATTAATCAATACCCTTGTACTCAAAAGTACAAGGCCTTTTTTAATTCCATGATACACAACACAGAACTTTATATATCTTTACCTTTTAAAAAATGTTCCCTAACCTACTTCTAAAATCAGGTGCTTGATCTAGCCATTCCATCGAATTGCTTTAATTTTCACTGTTATTAAAAGCTTTTTTCCTTTTCTGCCCTATTAAAGCTATTGTTAACAGCAGTTTTAAAGACATATTCCTTACGATCATTCCCTTAAAACTTTTTGCTTTTACTGGGGTCTCTAATACTTTTATTCCCAGGATTTCTCCCTTTTCCTTTTTTCGTAGTCTCCAAGGCCCCTCTTTGTCTTACCGCTGGTTTTGTTCAACTTGGAGCTTCAGGCTCTTAATTAAAAATAATGTAAGAGTACAGTTATATATCAAACATTCATGTAATCATGATAAAAAAAATAGGGGCTAGATAGGTAGTACAGGGTAAGGTGGAACATTGTTCAATGCCTGGCACTGCATATGGTCCAATGCCTGGCACTGCATATGGTCCAATGCCTGGCACTGCATATGGTCAGAGAGTATTGCCAGGTCACTCCTAAGCGTGATGAGACCACCAAGTCGAGTCCAAACCTCCCTTCCCCAAACTAAAAAAAAAAAAACAACCCAAATCCAAAAATCATTGCCAGAAATAATAGTGGGAACATTTTTCATATTTGTTTATACTATTCATTTTTTACTGTTGAAATAACATGACATCTTTTGTTCAGGTTACCTGTATTTCCATGCTTTTGCTCAGTCTTCTCTTACCTTCATATAATTCATCACTATCATGAATCATGTATCATTTGGTTCTTGTATTTTTTATTGATTTATATTCTTTAAATGCCTTAAATGTAAGGTATACCCCTAGAAATTATCATCTTAAGCCATTTTTTGGGCCACACCTATTATATTCAGGGGTTACGCCTGGCTCTGCACTCAGGAATTAATTAGTCCTGGCAAGAACTTGGGGGACCATATAGGCTTCCAGGGATCAAATCCATGAGAGCCACATTCAAGGCAAACACCCTACCCCTGTACTATCGCCCTGGTCCCTCATTTTTAATATGAGTGTATAATTAATGGTAATAAGTACATCTTCACTTTGTGTTACCATCACCATTATCCAGCTCTAATACTTATTCGTCAATTTTTGGAAGGAAGGGGGTGGGAATGCTTAGGGCACTTACCATTTTGTTCATCTTGATAGGTGATAAATCATAGATAGGTGATAAGTGATATATATATACATACATATATCTGATAAATCAAGTAGGTCATCACCTATCCAGCTCCTATTTTTGGTCCTGATTTTGTGCTGAGGTCATTCACTCCTCATGGTGTGGTGTTCAGGGTACCGTATTTGGTGGCAGAGATCAAACCAGAGTCATCCATGTGCAAGGCAGTGCCCTACTTGAGGTCCCAGCTTCAGTCCCCATTATTTAAGCTTTCCAGTGTATTGGCATAAATTTTTTTCATAATAGTCTCATGATTTTAAAAATCTTTTTCTTGGTTGGTTTCTTCCCTTTTCTCATGTAATTTTTGCCTGAGGTGTGTCTGTTCTTCTCTTCAAAGAAACAGATTTTGATTTTGTTGGTTATTTCTACTGATTTTGTTTTAATACTTCTGTTGTCTTTTCTAATGTTTTGTCTTCTGGTTTCTTTGAGTTTAATGTTCCTAGATTCATGATCTGATCTTTAAGAACATGTATTTTCAGTTATTTAAAAATAAACTTGGGGGAGGGGGAGTAGAGCAATAGTACAGCAAGTAGGGCATCTGCCTTGCATATGGCCAACCCAAGTTCGATCCCCGGCATGTGATCCCCAGAGCACCAACAATAGTGATCTCTGAGCTCAGAGCCAGGAGTAAGCCTTGAGCACGACTCTATATGGCCCCTAACCAAAAATTTAAAAAAAAAACTTTTAATTTCATACAGGTGAGAAATTCTTCTTGCTTTACCAGGACTTTTATCTGATTCAATGATGGGTTGTTTATTGCAGAACTTGAATGGAAGCTAGCAGAAGCTGGAGCAATACAAACTGATTTGGAAGAAAACCCCAAAAAAGGCATTGTAGATGTGATGGTATCTTCAATCAGAAACACTTCTATTTATGATGACACTAATAGTTCAAACAGTGATAATGATGATACCAAATAGAGAACTTTTTAATAAATAGCTTTTAACTATTAAGTTTGCTACTGCCTTTATAATCAAATATAGTTTATTTTCATTTTTATATTTATAACTTTATGCCATTTTAGAAACTCAGTTATTTTCACTAGAATATTTATGACTTCTAACAAAAGCAGAATTTTTGTTGACCCTTGATAATTTCTTGTGCCGCACCCTTTTGTGAACTCACATTAGAGAAAAACACACATTTTGTACCTTCTGTGTTGCTTATAAACCTCCAAATAGTCCCATGCATGAAAATTATGAAAAAGAACAGTCACATTTCATTTAAGTTGGTAAATTTAAAAGTTTATTATTTAGGATCCTAAAGTTAAATTCTTATTTAAAGCCACATATGCTTTTCCTTTGGAAATCTTTTCCTTTTTTAAAAAAGCAAAATGTTAACTACTCAATAGGAAAATGCAGCAGATTCTGAAAAGTAAGAAACATCACCACTGTCATTATTTTTGTTATCAAGACAGACAATTACTAAGTGCTTTCATTTATAGATTATAGAAACATTAGACAAGTGTAACATGTAAGTTTCTAAATTATGAGAAGAAAATTGTTGTGACATCTATCTGTATTTTAATAATTATCACAGAATGATTTGTGGGCACTGCAGAACACTTGGAGTATGTTTTTATCTTGGCTTAATAATGAACAATGTTTTAGTTCAACAAAACTTTATTCTACTTTGTATTGATGGTTATGTTTAAGGTTTGACACAGATGTTTGTGAGAAAACCTCGATTAAGTTTAAATGCTTAAAAAATAAATCAGTGAAAATTAAAGCAGTTTAAAAAATACCTAACTTTGAAAAGTCTGAAGATCCCTTCTGAGATAGCAGAGCCTGGCAAGCTACCCGTGCGTATTGGATATGCCAAAAACAGTAACAATAAGTCTCTCAATGAGAGACGTTACTGGTGTCTGCTTGAACAAATCGATGAGTTAAAAAGATTTTTTAAAATATTCATCTTGGGACTGGAGGGAATAGAGCTGGGAACACAAACAGCAGTCTGCACACACTTAAGGGGAATAATTATACTAGTCCACCTCTTGAAACTCTCCTTAACAAATTGATGGTTAAATTCCTACTGGGGCTAACAGTATGTAAATACAAAGTCATATTATCAAAAAGTTAAAATGTATGTTTGGGGGCCTCTTGCCCATAGGGTTGGAGCACATGGCTAGCATGTATATGAGTTAAATTTCCCTGTGCCACAAGGCCCTCCCAAACATTGCTGGATATAGTCTTGGTGTACCCTACCAATGCCTTCCCAAACGGAACTATAATAGCATGTATTGTATATATTGCATATAAATATAAACATTATTTTCCTCTCCAGTTGAAACCAAGTGCAATAGGTCTTCTGAAATGCAATCTATTTTTAGTAAATATGTTTGTATTTTTTCTCTTTTGGTTAAAAGATTAAAGTACTAATGGTATTTAAGATATCAGAATTAAGGGGCTGGAGCGATAGCACGGCGGGTAGGGCGTTTGCCCTGCATGTGGCTGACATGGGTTCGATTCCCAGCATCCCATATGGTCCCCCGAGCACTGCCAGGAGTAATTCCTGAGTGAAGAGCCAGGAGTAACTCCTGTGCATCACTCGGTGTGACCCAAAGAGCAAAAAAAAAAACATATCAGAATTAAAAGATAAATATTCTGTTTACCTCTTAACCCAAAGACACCATGTGGCAATAAGTTTTTTATTTACTAGTGAAGCTCATGAAGATAAACATTTGTAAAAACATTTAAAAATATTTATAGGATGTCAAGAAGTGATTTATTCCTTAATCTATTTTTTCTTTTCTTTTTAATGATACAGATGCATAATCCTCTAGCAAGGACTTAAATCTGCCAATGTGGGTCAGTATTACCACATGCTACTTCACTGGTATATTCTGTTTGTTTTTTTTTTTTTCAGTTTACACCTGATGGTGCTCAGATAGTATTCCTGACTCTCTGCTCACGTACTATGCCTGGTAGTGCTTGGGGGACCATATCCAGTGCCAGGAGGTGACCTGGGTTGGCTATGTGTAAAGTGAACCTTAATCCTTGTATTATCTCTTCACCCCCAATTTTGTTTTGTTTTGGGCCACACCTGGCAATGCTCAAGAGTTACTCTTGACTTTGCAGTCTGGGATCACTCCTGGCAATGCTCAGTGGACCATATGGGATGTGAGGGATTATAACCTGGTCAGACCTGGGTCAGGTGTGTGCAAAGCAACTTCCTACCTGCTGAACTATTGCTCCAGCCCCCTAACATTTTTTTTAGTTCATTTTTGTGATAACTCCCCCCATATCATTTATCAAAAGGCTATTATTTCTTATTGCATAGCCTTAGTTTCCCTGTAGTAAATTAACCAAGTGTATATGCATGGATTTATTTTTATTCTCTCCTGATCTATTGATCCTGGGTATTTGTTTCTATACAATACCATATCGTTTTGATTACTAGGACTGGAGCAATAGCACAGTGGGTAGGGTATTTGCCTTACACGAAGCTGACCCGGGTTCAATTCCTCCGTCCCTCTCAGAGAGCCCGGCAAGTTACCAAGAGTATCCTGCCCGCACGGCAGAGCCTGGCAAGCTACCCTTGGCGTATTCAATATGCCAAAAACAGTACCAACAAGCCTCACAATGGAGACATTACTCGTGTCCGCTCAAGCAAATCGATGAACGACAGTGCTACAGTGCTATAATATAGTTTGAAATCATTGTGCATATATATTCAGCTTTGTTCTTCTTTTCCTATATATTTTGGTTTTTCAGTGTCTTTTATGGATCTTACAAATTTATGATGGTTCTAGTTCCACATAAAAATGGTACTGATAGTGTTATCTAATAGGGATAGATTAGAAAAAAATCTATTAGAAAAAAATCTATTTGATAGAGGTTTCATTGAGATTGTAGATCAACTTGATATGTAGACATTTTAACTCTGTTATTTTTCCCATAATCTAATAGTAGAAACTCTCTCATGTCTCTAATTTCTCTTCTGTCTTATAGCTTGTAGTGTAGCATATAGGTCTTTAATGTCCTTGAAGTTATTCCTTGTTATTTTATTCAGTTACATCCAGTTATAAATAAGATGGCTTTATTAACCCTTATGATGGTTGATTTATGTATAGAATAACTGGTTTTGTATATTCTGTATGCTGTAACTTTTCTGAATTTATTCACTTCACACTTGTATCACTTGTCATCCCGTTGATCTTCGAGTTGCTCGAGCAGGCTCCAGTAATGTCTCCATTCGTCCCTGTTGCGTGCTAGTGTAGTCCAGTGGTATTTGCTCGCTCCAGGAACAGGAAGAGCCTCAAACTGAACGGTTTGTCTGAATTTATTAGTTCCAATAATTTTTGATGTTCATCAATCAAAACTGGTAGAGGAACCCAGATGTGCGGGACCTCGGGCTGAGATCTCCAAGCCTGCTCGAATGTGGACTGGGCCTCCTCCACCCAGATCCCCCCTTTTCCCAGTAACTAGGCAGTCACACCCACAAACTGCCCTCAGCACTGTGTAATCCCATCAACGGCCAAGATCCAGAGACTGTAAAACAAAGCTCCCAGAGGCTCTTATTATCTAGTTCTTCCTCCCAGAGAACCTGGCAAGCTACTGAGAGTATCTAGCCTGTATGGCAGAGCTGGGCAAGCTCCCTGTGGCATATTTGATATGCCAAAAACAGTAACAATTATGGGTCTCATTCCCCTGACCCTGAAAGAGCCTCCGATGCAGCACTGTTGGGAAGGACAAGTAAAGAGAGGCTGCTAAAATCTCAGGGCTAAGATGAATGGAGACATTATTGGCACCCACTCAAGCAAATGGATGAACAACGGGATGACAGTGACAGTGACAGTGAATAATTTTTTATACTCTTTAATATACTTGGGGCTGAAGAGGTAGTACAGGGAATTAGGCCTTTGCCTTGCATGTAGTTAACCCTGGTTTGATCCTCAGGACTACATATAATTCCTTGAGTACCACCAGGAGTGATTTCTGAGCACAGAGCCAGGAATAAGCCCTGAGCACTTCCAGATGTGGCCCCAAAGAAAACTAAAACAAAACAAAAACATTAACAACAAAATAATCTTTAGGGTTTTCTCTATAATATCTTCAGATAGTGCCAGTGTTACTTCTTCCTGTTTGATTTGGATGCCTGTTCTTTTCTTACCTAATTACTTTGACCAGGACTCCTGGTCATTGTCTTAGTTCTTATCTTAGAGGAAAATTTACATCACTGAATATGTTAGCTGTGGGCTTTTCATACATGATTTTTTAAAATTATGTTGAGGTAGATTCCTTCCCTACTCACTTTGTTGAGCATTTTTATCATGAATGGATATACGTGGGATCATTTTTTAGTCAAATAGTTCCCTGCCTTTTACTGGTCCATTCCCTTTAATGCCGGGACTGGTACGCAGCTAGTGAAGAAAGGAAGAGTTTATTTTACCAGAATTAATACAATCCACTTGTTTCTAAATGTTCAGCCTTGAATGGACATATTGAGGTCTCCTAGAAATTGAGGTAGCATCCGTACTACACAGTTTCTTGATTTAGGAGATTCATTTGCAACTGCCTTTCAATCCTGAGGCCAGGGAGTTAATTGTTTTGAGCACGTATATGTGGCCTGGATTCCATCCCTAACACCACATGGTCACCCAACGCCACCAGGTACAACCCCCAAGTACTGAACTGGAGTAGGCCCAGAGCACTGCCAGATGTGACCCAAAAGTAAATAAAAATTTGGGGCTAGAGAGAATGAACAGGGTTTAAGAGGCCTTGAAAACTTCATTTTGATCCCCAGCACCAAATATGATCTTATGAGCACTTATAGGAGTTAATACTTGAGCACAGGGCCAGATAATGACAAAGTCAAGAACCAAACTATAAAGATGTAAACACAAGCATGAAAGTTTGTAAGTATGTAACTGTACCTCACGTTGATTCACTAATAATAATAAAAAATAAAATAAAATAAAGATGTTAGTTGCTACCCCGACAGAAATTGAAGCGACTTGTTAGGATTTCTTCCCCCCTCAAATGTCAAGATGGTTCAAACTTGGCTGGCGCTTTTTTTTTTTTAGAATTTTTAAATTTGTTATTATTGAATCACCGTGAGATACAGTTACAAGCTTTCATGTTTGAATTTCAGTCATACAATGATCATATACCCATCCCTCTACCAGTGCACATTCTCCACCACCAATGTCCCCAGTATACCCCAACTTTCCATCCCTCCCCCTGCCTCCATGGCAGACAATTTCCCCCATACTCTCTCTCTACTTTGGGGCATTATGGTCTGCAATACAGATACTGGGTGGCACTTTTTACACGGGCATCAATGGACCCAGAAGAAACTTACATGTCCATGCCATACCAAATTGTAAGTATGTGTAGCTTTGTATCAGTCCATTACTTGGCCAGGCTTTCTATGCCTCTTTTTCCTGTGGTCAAACTGCCTGTGGCTAGAGTGGCAGTGTCTCTTTGCCATCATCTCTAGTTTCTCTGGGTTGATTTGGTTGCAGACTTGTTCACTTAACGCAGAGGTGGAATATGAGTACAAAACACCACAGTGTTCTTGAGAAACTTCTGGCATGGTGCCAGTAATTGCTTCCTACTCTCAAGTACCCTACTTATAAGGCTTGCAGGTAGAGAGCTGGAAACATGGAGATTTCAACTATCCAAGTACTTTTGTCTAGCTTTTAGCCCTGGCCTCAAATGTTTGCAGTTACTTAGAAGATGAAGGCTTGATGTCCTTTGTTGTCCATTTCGCATTCTCTCACTTAGCCTTCTCTTCTATGTGTCAGCAGCATGCGTTACAGTGTTACATACCTAGAGGTCTTTACTTGCTAAGACAGGGTTAGTACTATATTTCACTATCTCTCTCTCTTTTATATGGGGCAGAGGGAGACTTTACTCAAGGCTTGCTGCTATATCAGTGCTCAGGGGTCATTCCTGTCAGGGCTCAAGGGACCAGATGGTGTACTGGGCTTTGAACCCTAGTTGGCTGAATGCAAGGCAAGGGCATTACCCACTGTCCTATCTCTCTCTATTCCCTCTCTTTTCTATTTTACTGCACATTACCAAGATTACCTCTTGACAATATCTGCTTGCAACCATAGTTTGTAATATAAAGATATTCTCTAATCCTCTTAGAATGTACGTTGTATCTCATTCATTCATTTTTTTTACCTCGGACATTGAAATGAATGCTGCATATATAAGTGGTGAACAAAACACCTGGCTTTTGCCTTGAGAGTTCACCATGAGGTGATGGGAAAGATGGAAAACAAACATCAAAATATATATAGGGCTGGAGCGATAGCACAGCCGTTGGGCATTCGCCTTTCACTCCGCCAACCCGAGTTCGATTCCTCCGCCCCTCTCAGAGAGCCCAGCAAGCTACCGAGAGTATTGCGCCTGCACAGCAGAGCTTGGCAAGCTACCTGTGCGTGCGTATTGGATATGCCCCAAAACAGTAACAATAAGTCTCTCAATGAGAGACGTTACTGGTACCCCCTTGAACAAATCGATGAGCAACGGGATGACAGTGATACAGTGATATATATATATAAGCTTAAGTCAGGGATGTAGTTCTTTCCATGCATGCTTTACATGAGGCAAGGGTGAAGCCATGCATTTCACTCTGGCACTGAAAACAAATTCATGTGGAGTCAGAGCTATAGTACAATGGGTAAGGTACTTTCGTTGCATGTGGCTGACCTGGGCTCAATCCCTGGGCACAGAACCAGGAGTAACCCCTGAGCATCGCTGGGTATGCCCCAGACAACACAAATCATAACTAAAATTCTGGTTCATCCCCAGCACCATGTGACCACCTACCCCAGCACTGCAGGTCTAGTGGTCCCCATGGTCACTGAGCACTCTTGGGTATTGCACTTCTATAATAAAATGTCAACACATACAGGATTTATTAAGTACAAGGGACTAGTACACCCACCTATTTTCCTGTCATCTTTCCTTTCTCCTCCCTTTCTCTCCTGTTATGAGTTGGTATTTTTATTATTCTCATTTTACAGATGAGAAAACTGAAGAACAGAAAAATAACTTGAAGTCATACAGATGTTACAGATTGGACTGGGTTTTAAATTCAGGTATTTCATTGATTTTATTGATCTTAACTATCATGCTATATTGCCTCCATTAAAATATCAAACACAGGAAGCCAGCTGGAAAAAGATCACTGTATCACTGTATCACTGTCATCCTTTTGCTCATCGATTTGCTTGAGCGGGCACCAATAATGTCTCCATTGTGAGACTTGTTGTTACTGTTTTTGGCATATTGAATATGCCACAGGTAGCTTGCCAGGCTCTGCCGTGCGGGCGAGATACTCTCGGTAGCTTGCCAGGCTCTCTGAGAGGGGCGGAGAATCGAACCCGGGTTGGTCCCATGCAAGGTGAATGCCCTACCTGCGGTGTTATCACTCCAGCCTGGAAAGGGAGTCACAAATGATACGTTTTGTGTTTTTATACTGGCAGGGTCATACCTGGTGGTGCTCAGCGAATCATAAGTAATAAAAAGGTGAAAATACTGACTAGGAAGGCCCAGGTATTGAACTGGGTCTCCTGTATGCAAAGCATGTACCCAGCCAATTAAGTTATACTCCCTGGCCCAAAATTGTTCTGTTTAAATTAACAGCAAGGTATGAGAAAAAAATGGAGTATCTAAATTATACAAATTGTATTTAAAGGGAGATTTAGGCCAGGGGACATAAAATAAGGATTTATAAAACAGGATTTTTGTCTTAGGGAAAATTATAATTTAAAAGTTAGAAAGTGGGGCTGGAGCGATAGGACAGGGGATAGGACATTTGCCTTGCACGCGGTCCACCTGGGTTCAATCCCCGGTATCCCATATGGTCCCTGAGCACCGCCAGGAGTGATTCCTGAGCGTAGAGCCAGGAGTAACTCCTGAGCATTGCTGGGAATGACCCCAAAAGCAAAAACAAAACAAACAAAACAAAAATAACGAGAGTTAGAAAGTTATTAGAAATACCTAATTGTTTCCTTGAAGAGAATGTGAGGGGAGAAGGGTAAGTTTTGAACTGAACTATGGAAATTCTGAAGGATGACAGAGGGAAAATAAAGTTATCAACAGGTCTTGGTAAATGATTAAATATAGAAAGTGAGAGGAAGGAGTCAAAGATGAACATGATTTGATCCTGGTGACTAAGAGGACAATGGAACCATTAAAAAGGGCAAAGGTATTTTTGAAGATCTATGATCTCTGTCCTAGAATCTAGATGTAGACTATACCAAGAGGGTACAGTCTTTTCAGCCACATCCTAGGACAAGCATTTTGGTCCTCTAGTCTGGCTTTAACCTACCTTGCCGCCTCTCTTGCTACCAAGTTTCAAAATTCATAATTGCAAGTGACAGAAAGCCTCACTGGGTAAGCAATAAAACAGGTGAAAATACTGACTAGTGTAATTTGAAATTCCCAGTCATTTATTTTGAGTTATGGGCCGCACCATAGTTCTCAGGTTTTATCCCTGGCTCTGTGCTCAAGGATCACATCTGGTGGAATTCGAGGGACCATATGGGACGCTGGGGATCAAACCAGGGATGGCTGGCAGCAAGGCAAGGGCCTTGCCTGCTGTACTATTTTTCTGGACCACAAATTCCCAGTCATTTATCCCACAGTAGATTCAGGGCATCCATCAGAAATGTCTCCTGGGCAAATCTTTGAATGTGGTTTTTTAAGTCACCTTCTCAGAATTCATAAAAGGAGAAGTGGCTTTGGGCCTTGATTCCCCCCCCCCCTTTAGATTTAAATCCACTAAAGCAGAGTGAAGTTACATCTGCTTTCTTCTTGGAGTGTTGCAGAGGCCTTACAGGTTGAGATTTCCAAAGGGGAATGAATGCTGGACAGCAACATGTTTTACTAAATCCTTCGTTATATGGAAGAAGCTAACATAGCATGCTTTCTTTCCATAGAAAAATTCTCAGGGGAAGGCCCTGACATCTGAATATAAGTTCCTTGATTCTGAAGATTTTTCTGAAATGTTTACTGTTACCTTGGAGGACTGTGTAGCCCAGTAATTTTTCTAAGTAAAAAAGTGGCTTTTACTTCAAATCCAAAGGACATGAAAACTGCTAGTTATTAAGATCGAAATTCTTCTTCCAATAACTTTACAACCACAAATAATGTGCTTTCACTGTTGGACCACTTCAGGGTTAGATGGGGTCCCCCAATCAATGCTTAGCAGTACTTGCCGCTTGGGCCTAGAAGTGCTTGGACTCCCTCATGACCACAGAATGAGGGATGTGTTGGGGAAGGGGGGGAGAGGGAGAGGGTAGATGTCAGGGGTCGAACTTGGGGCCAAGTGCCTACCAAGCTTGTACTCCAGCCCTTTGAACGATCTCTCCCTGGCTTTCCAAATGTGTCTTAAGCACCAAGATAAGTCATTTCCTCTCGTAAAATAAACAGTAAATATGCACCCTCAGTTTGAATAAAGCAAGGCATGCAAATTAAACTTCTGGATGTATTCCCCACCCCTTCAACCCCACCCTCCACCCCCATCACCAGGCCACTAATGAAAGGCCAGTGGGGAAAAAAGAAAAAGTACATCCAAGGCCTCTGTATTGACTTCCCTCCTTCAGCCACGGCGCCGTCCACTTGGTCCTAGAACGTCACAGCCTTAAAAAGCAGCCCCCAAGAAGCAGCGACCCAAGGAGGATCCCGCCTGTCCAGTCCTTAGCACACTCCCTCCCTCCACCACCCCCGCCACCTCCCGGGAAGAGGAAACGCCAGTGATGCCAACACCCGCGTTGCAAGTCGTCTTTAGGCGTCCCCAAAGTGGTTTTCTTTGAAATGGGACCAGGGGTTCCTTTGGGCCTGGGAATCCTTCCTCCCGGCTGGAAACTCTTCCTCCACCTCCTCTTCGATGCCCGCCAGCATCCTCCCTCCAGCGTCGCTGCAGCTCCCGGGCCCCGCGGCACACGTCCCCTAGCATCCCCCACCAACCCCCGGGCTAGGCCCCGCCTCCCCGGCTTTCCAGTAACGGGCACTGCGAAGGGGTCCCCGGGGAGATCCCCCCTCGGCTACTCGGCGCGGCCAGACCCCGCAAGTCGCATGCGCAGCGAGCGGGCCGGCGGGCGGGCGGGCGGCTCCCGGGTAAAGGGATGAGAGGAGGGGAGGGGCGGGCGGCGGCCGTCGGAGCCCGCGGGGGTCACGGACCACGCATGCGCCGGCAGGGCGCGCGCTCTCGCGGGCGGCGGGGCGGCGAGCGGCCGCCAGGAGAGGCCCGGAGCGGGCGAGCGAGCGCGCGAAGCCCAGCCGGCCGCCGCCGCCGCCGCCGCGTGCGCGCTCCCGGTGAGTGGCGCCCCGCCGGGTGGGCCCGGGGGCTGACGTGCGCCGGGCGGCCGGCCCCGGCGGCGCATGCGTGCGGCCGAGGCCGGTGGAGGAGGGGACGGGCCGGGAGGGGGAGGAGGAGCGGGCGGCAGGAGCGGTGGATCTCGGGGCGGGGGGCGGGGGGCGCAACTCTGGGCCCCAGGTGCTGCCGGCGCCCCAGCCCGCCGCCGAGCGCCCGCGACGCCCCCGGCTCCGCCGCTTGCGAGCCGCCGCCGGCACCCCGGGGTGGGGGAGGGCAGGAGCCGGAGCCGCCGCCAGCCCCACGGTGAGGGCGCGGGGAAGGGGTGGGAGCGGGGGGCGGCGTGTGTGGGGCCGGGGGGCGGCGGCCAAGGAGGGGAAGGCGGGAGCTGCAGCCCGAGTCTCGCCTGTCGCCGCGCCGCGGCTCATCCCCGGAGTTGGCGGCGAGGCCCGCGCGGCCCGACGGCCCTGCGGGGCGGCCGGGGCTACCTGAGGGGCCGGGGCGGCGGGCGGCGGGGCGCGCGGCGGGGCCCGAGCGCGGCCGCGGGGTCGGGCGCCGGGCGGCGCGGCCGGCCGAGCCCCGGGGCCGGGGCGGGCTCGCGCGGGGACCCGCTAGGCCTTGTGACCCACTTTATTCCTGTCACAACTCGGGCACGTTTGGAGCGGCGCCCAATGGGGCGCCGGGGCGGCCAGCTCCTCGGGGGAACCCCCGCCCTCGCGGCGCCCGGCCCCGCGCGCCGCCGCCCGGCCGTCCGAGCGGCCCCCGCGGCCTCCCGACGGCGGGTTCCGTTAGCGGCCGAGGTGCCGGGGCCCGGCCTGCGCCGAGCGGCCGCGCCGCCGCCGCCGCCTGCGCCGGGGCGCCCCGCGGCGGGCACCCACCCGCGCCCGGGGCCCGCAGCCCTGACCCGCGCGCCCGCCCCGCGCGCCGCCGTGTCCTTCCCGGCCGGGCGGGGAGGCGGGGAGGACGCTCCCGCGCGGGGCGTCCCGGGGGTGCACGGCCCGGGGCTGTGCATCCCGAAAAGATCAGCAGCCGCGCGCGGCCTCTGACCTGGCAGATGAAAAAAACAACATCATCATCAAATCAGTTGGTGGTTTGTCGCTCCCCCCGGCGTGACAGCGGTGGCATGCTTGCTCGTCTTCAACCACCACCACCACCACCAATAACAACAACAACAAATTCCCGTGCCTTCTTTTTTTAGTGGGAAGAAAAAAGCACAAGAAGAAACTTGCACCGCCCCCGTCTGCTTGACAGTTACGCCGATTCCCGCAAATCGAAGTAGAGGTAATGTGTCGCTCAGAGATTGCGGTTTTTATGACTCTCATTTGAAATGATAAGAGGAGAAAGCAGGTGGATTTTTTTTTTCTTAAACTCTCAGAATGTTTGTTGAAAAGCAAACCGTTCTAAAAAGGATATGAGCTGGCACTGCAAAATTTTTCCCGGGGGACACCAGGAATCTGGTTTGTAATCTTGTCCCGGGGAAGGAAGCGAACTCGGTGTGCAGGAGCTGGCTGGGTTGAGTGTCGTTCTGAAGGTTAGTCCAAAGGAAATATTTGGAAATTGTGGATGGACCTAGTCGTGGACAGCAGTTGAGGGAAAAAAAAAGGGGGTTGCGGGTGGGCGGTGGAGGACGCTTTCTGTGGATTGACCTGTTGCACCGAGAGGAATTGTAAAGTGAAAGAAGCTAGGCGAGAGTTGAGCCCAGGCCAGAGGGCTGGAAATAGATACGGTCTTGGGTTTGACCTCGTGTGTGCGAGGAAATTGGGACTTTACTGGAAGAGGAGTGACCATCTGGGGGACAGAGAACTCGCCAAGGGAAGGGGAGTGGAAAATGAGATGAGCACGGTGGATGCATTTATTTTTTGAAAATCTGTGGCTAGATTATGGATATATGAACTCCACGAAACGGAAACGCTTCTCCAAAATATTTGATCTTTGTCCATCTGCTTATCTCGATTTTCTTTTCTGTGATGATTTGATGATTTTTGTCTATCCTTTTTTTTTTCTTCTCTCTCTTTTTTTTTTTGCTTTTGGTTTTGGGTTTTTGGGTCACACCCTGCACCGCTCAGAGCTTAGTCCTGTTTCTCTGCTCAGGGGTCACTCCTGGTGGGCCTTGGAAAGCCATATGGGGTGCCTGGAATTGAAGTTGATTTGCCCACAGGCACGGCAAGTGCTCTACCTATCAGTTTGGTCTGTCTTCAATATGATTTTTCTCAAAAGGAGAGAAAAATTAATCAAAGTTAAACTTTGGGGGTGCTGCAGAGATAGTACAAATGGTGAGATTCTTCCCTTGCATGCTACAGAATTGGATTCAGTTCTTGGCATCCCATATTGTTTCCTTATCCAGCATCACTGCTGGCATGTGAGCACGTGCACGCGCGCGCGCGCGCACACACACACACACACACACTCTCTCTCTCTCTCTCTCCCTCCCATTTTAGTTTTTTAGTTTCTAAATGTTGACGATTGTAAATTTAACTTTGGGAGACTGGGCATCCCAAACTTGTCCAGGAGTCCCTGCATTGCTCTTCCAGCCAGACTGGAAGGTTCAATGCTAGAACTTTAGATTTGGTGCTGGAGACCCCTGGGGGTGGGGGGGGGGGCGAGGGCTCTGCATGCTGGGATTGACTTGGTACCTTGAACCCTTGATCCTTGAACTATCTCCCTAGTGACCCTCAAATTATCTTTGGGTAACAGGATTTGATTGCATTTAGGGTGTGGTGGGGAGCCATCTCCTGTCTCTCAGCTTTGGGGTGGCAGGGAGCTTGCCTGGTGTCCACCACGTGCCCCTGATCTGAACTTGGTAGAATGCAAGGCAAGCACCTTAGCCCCGGTATCCTGTATCCTGTCTCAGACATTCATTTTTTTTTAAATTTTTTTAATTTTTTGCTTTTTGGGTCACATCCGGTGTTGCACAGGGGTTACTCCTGGCTCAGGCACTCAGGAATTACTCCTGATGGTGCTCAGGGGACAATATGGGATGCTGGGAATCAAACCCGGGTCGGCCAAGTGCAAGGCAAACGCTCTACCCGCTGTGCTACCCGCTATTGCTCCAGCCCCTGTCTCAGACATTTAGATTTAACTTTCAGAGATATTTGGTCATACAGCATAATACTGTGTTTTGCTGTAATATATGCTGATGTTGTTTTCATTGAATGTGATGAGTGGATGATGCTTTTTTCAGCTGGTGTCCATTTCCTTCTTTCTAAGGAATCATAGTTGTGTAAACTTTTACTTTTTTAAAATCTCAATATTGTCTAGCGGTCGAGAGATTTTATTGCTCATTAAAATAATAGTTTATTGCCCAGATGTTTTACTTGTGAGATTAGTAAACTTTTTTCTAAGAAAACCAGACAAACTCCAGTAAAGTATAAATTTATATCTATACATATATCATTCTTATGGAAAAATCGACATTGAAAGGCAATGTTTTGTTGGTGCAAAATAAATTTTTCTGTTAATTGATATCTGTAAAATTATATTAAGTTGTTTAAAGCTCTGTCAGCATCACGTTTTAAACGAAGTTTAAATTGAAGAGATTATTGGGTATAATATTGAGGGGGTGGGTGGATATTCAGACTCCCTCTGGTGGCTAATACTGTATAATCAAAGAAGTGAATCTTGAGTAGTGGAGGACAGTTTCTGTGGGCATTTTTTGTTTCCCATATGTTTATTTTTAGGATAGGATAATTGTATCATTTTTATTTGACCTAGTAGCCATACTTATGTAAAATGGCATTTATTTTTACGTGAATTTCATATAAATATATTCAATTTTTTAAAAAAATGGAATCACATTAAACTTAGGGTTCTTTTAAAATTACAGAAATTACTTAGTAGCTTGGGCTGGAGCGATGGCACATCGGGTAGGGTGTTTGCCTTGCTGACCTGGGTTCGATTCCTCTGCCCCTCTCGGAGAGCCCGGCAAGCTACCGAAAGTGTCTCACCCGCTACGGCAGAGGCTGGCAAGCTACCCATGGCGTATTCCATATGCCAAAAACAGTGACAAGAAGTCGAGTTGTGAGACATTACTGGTGCCCGCACGAGCAAATCGATGAATAACAGGACGACTGTGCTACTGTGCTACTTAGTGGCTTAATGAGTTAAAACAATATGTGCATGTAATAAATGAGCCCCCCCCCCCCTTGCACATTCTGCTTTTCTGTCACATGGGGAATCCAAAGATAACTGCTGTTAGCAATCTGTATAGCTTCAGAGATCTTTTTCTGTGTCTTTGCAAATATGTCCTTTTGTCTCTCCCTTCCTTTCCTTCCTTAACACTGTATTTGTTTATATCCCTTTAGTTATATGTGCATATATTCACCTCCACCAGCAAAGTACTAGTACCTCTGCATTATTGTCCATTGGACCTGTAGCACCCATTATCACCCCCGACGCCCTCCCCAATCCTGCAGCTAGGTTCAAGGTTTTGGTTTTGGTTTTGATTTGATTTGGTCTCCTTGTCTTGTTTCACTTTATTCATATATGAATCGTTTTGATTTATTTTATTTAGCATAGTTCTCTCTAGTTCTACCCCACAAACAAGTCCTTTTCAGCCTTGAAAAATTAATTTCTTCTTTGGTGGTAGTGGTGGAGGTGCAGTAGTAAATTGCATTAACACTATTGCAACCATGTTACCTCAACACTAAAAAATTAAAAGGAAAAAGAAAATAAAATTCCTTTTGAATTCCTTGCTTCTATTCTGGACAAAGAAACTACCTGGATGGAGTATGTCAGAAAGTTTGGCATAAGATGTATACCTTAAGACATACTCATCCTTTTTTTTTAGAGGGGCGTTTGCAGTTTCTGCTGAGGTCATACTAATATGAGCTTTATTTGATGTAGGTTCCGAGTAAGGACATGGATTCGGTCACTTTTTATAGGACTTTAAATACTTATTTAGAGTCTGCATTCTAGGATTTTCTTTGGGTTTTGACCTAATCAGTAGCTCACATGTAACACTTTTGAGTTTATTGTTTTTCACTTGTAGACCACCAGAATACCCCCTGGAGCACATTTGACCTTCCTCGGTCATCTGAAATAAATCGAGGCCAACTCTGCCCTTAAATAAGGGAAGTTGATTTGGATGTAATCCAGCCTTTGAAGGGGAAGAGAAGAGGCCTTTAGATCTGGTCTCTGCTTAACTGCCATCAGACAAAAGACAAGAAGTGTGCATACCCTTCTATTTCCCCCTGCAGAGAGAACACTACTTTTCATTCATGTCCAAAGGATTATTATTACTTAAAAAAAAAAAGACAAACACACAGGCTACAAAGAATTGCAGACTTTAATTCATTTTAGGTGATAGTCTGCAGAAAGTTTAGAGTATTAAGCAAGACTCAGGTGAGAGAACGTAGAAAATCACTTTATAATGTAACCAACTTTCAATGGATTTGAAATCTAATATGACTTAAAAAACAAAAACATGTCATCATGCATTCTGGATTTAGCCACAGCCTGACTGGGAATATGTAATTTCTCTCTTTTACTTTGTAAGTCAGTTTCACTTTACCTCTCTCACCCACAGCCCACCCCATGTCCCTTCCTCCTGGCATATCGAAGGACAGTCCTAGGGATTCAGTTGATCCTTCCGTATGCAAAGTATGCGCTTACCTCTGAGTTATCTTCTGGCTCCTCAGTCTTAGTTTTTGAAGAATAAGAAAGTAGGGAGTTAAATTGCATCATTAGGGGACAGAGTGATGGTACAGTAGGTAGGGCATTTGCCTAGCACTCAGCTGACCTGGGTTCAGTCTACTCCCCACATCTCATCTGGCCCCCCACGTACCACCAGGAGTGATTCCTGAGTGCAGAGCTAGGTGTAACCCCTGAGCAGCGCTGGGTGAGGTCAAAAAAACCAAAAATAAATAAGTAACCTCATTATAGCTAGTATTTATGAGACCAGTAGTTGTTTGCGTTTTTTTGAAGCCCAGTCCCACTGAAAAGCCACTTGATATTTTATTTTGACAATTATAATACAGCCTCTCAAATTTCAGAACATTTACTTATATTTTATGAATTAAGAGATACTACTTTAGGAATAATCCCAAATATTAGTGAGTTAATTTTTGTCACTTAACTCTGTCTACCATTTAATGTCAAGCTGTGTTAGTATTGTTTCTTTCTATCATTTCCTTCCCTCAAAGCACATGTTCAATGTACCCTCTCCACATTTTTACTTCTGGTGTTTTGTCAAATGAAGTTGAACAGTTACACTGTGAAAAATCAAAGTTCTGCATATCAAAGCTACCTTTTACATTTGTTCAATTCCTTCCAGTTCTTTGCAAATACATAAAGTTAAAAAACATGAAAGCACCTTCTTGTATGCATCGTACCAGTGGGCACTGTATTTCCCCCCTTTCTGAGTCTGAAATGATAGAAGGAATACCCTGGATTATTTGTAGAATACTTTAAAATGTCAGCAATTTAATTTGCACTAATTGACTATAATTATTGTTATGACCTTTACAGGTTGTTTTACAACCACTTATTAGTCATTTTTATAGCTCTGTTAAGTGTCACACCTGTGGCTTAGGTGGGTAAGAGATTCCTTTTTCTCCTTGTTTCAGATTATGCAAATGTTAAATTACTTAAAACTCATCCATCTAAGTATAGTGTTCATGTGGAGTTATTGCTTGTTTTAGCTGTATATTTTACAAGGATATAATTCTGGTTATTATTCTAAGTCTTAGAAGTCTACAGAAAGAAATCACTTATAAAAGAGTTTTTATGAATTGCTCTTACCTGTGTAATAACATTTTAGGAATTGATTCACCCTTTTTCATTCAAAACTTTTTTTCATAGAGAAATATTTTTATGTCTACATTAATAAGGTTAAACAGTTAGGGACTGGAGAGAGTTTAAGGGTTAAGGTGCTTGCTCTGCATGCAGTTTATCCTGGTTCAGTCCCCAGCACAGTCTTTGGTCCCTGAGAACTGCTAGGAGTTACCCCTGAACACAGGCCAGGAAGAGAGCCCCTGAGTACCATCATGTGGCCCAAACATCCCCCGCGCCTGCCCCCCCCCAAAAGTTTAAAGAGTAAGACAAAATTTTTATCTTTTTTAGAGTTAACTTTTAGTATATATATATACACACATATATATAATATATATATATATATATGAGATCTTTAAGCGCTAACCCTATGTTCAGGACTGCATTGCTAAATGGAGAGAGATGGTGTGTGTTAGCTGGATCTCGTTGTGCACAGTGGGCAGAAAAAAAAGCACAGGCTGGAACAGAGAGTTCAATTTTAGATACTTAAAAGTTTAATTCACAGTTCAAATAGTGAGAAATAGTAATTTAGGTTGATTCATGTATAAAAGTTTTTTTGTTTAAATTTTAGACACCGTGATTTATAGTAGTGTTAGTGATAAAGGTTCATGCATGCAGTTTCCAACATCACCATACCGTCCGCCAGTCCTGCCTTCCACCTTTCCCGTCCTCAGTCTAGCCCTCCTGTTTGCCCCCTCTTCCCGTGGTAAAATCAGTTCTTAGGTACTGTTGCCTTTGGCCACTTGTTTTTCCCTTGCTGTGTTTCTTTATATCCCACTTATGAAAGGGGTTATTCTCTATCTCTTCTTTCCTGACTTAATTCACTCAACATGATACTGCAAATCCATACACTGAGAGCAAATTGATTTCATCTTTTCTTGTAGTTGAGTAGTATTCTATTGTATGTTTGTACCATAGTTTCTTTATCCAGTCACCTGTTCTTGGGCACTTGAGTTGTTTCCAGATTTTGGCTATTGTGAATAGTGCTACAGTGAACATAGGAGTGCAAATAACCCTTTTTGAGTAGAATTTTTGGGCCCTTGGGTGGATGCCAAGAAGTGGAATTGCTGAGTCATATGAAGGCTCAATTCTTAGTTTTTTGAGAAGTGCTGATATAGTTTTACAAAAAGGTTGAACCAGTCAATATTCCCACCAGCAGTGGATGAAAATTTCTTTCTCTCACATCCACACTAGCACTGGTTATTTTTGTTCTTTATAATGTGTGCCAATCTGACTAGTATGAGGTAATATCTCATGGTTGTTTTGATTTGCATTTCCTTAATGATCAGTGATGGAGATAATTTTTTCTTATACCCATTAGCCATTTGTAAGTCTTCTTTGAGGAAGTTTCTGTCCATCTCTTCTCCCCATTTTTTGTTGGGGTTGGAATTTTTGTTTTTAACTTTTATGTTTTATACATCTTGGGTATATGCACTTTGTCAAGATGAGGGGTGAGCAAATATTGTCTCTCAGTCGTTGGATGTCTTTTCAGTGTGGTCATTATGTTTTGAGTTTTCTGATGAAGAGATTGACTTTTTCTCTTTAGCTGTAACAGATCATAGACATTATGCATGTGCACATCTTGCCTATAAGTATTCATATATGTGTGTGCCTGAATGTCTTTGTGCATATATTGTATGTTTAGCAAATGAACATTGTTTCTCTCTGAGTTTCAGATAACTAAGAAAGTTTGTGGAATCTTTAATTTCTGCCTGGCACATTTTCTTTAACCTACAAACTGTAGTTTTCTAGGTTTGCTAACAAACTACAAATCAGCTTTCATATTTTTGTCTCCATTTATTCATCTTTATTCTTTTGGAGGTAGAAGAAAGCTCTTCTGTATGAAGACCAGGTCCCATCCCTGCATTGCTCTCTGTCCCAGTGCACACTTTCCTGTCCTGATATCGTGTCACCAAGCCTTTCCTGGACTATACCCCAATGGTTCCCTAACATCTGTCCTAACTTTCCTTAAATCTCCAGCCTGCTGCCGTATGCTTGTGGGTAAGATCCCTGTGCTCTATATAGACATATACAGTTACTGAACTCCCAACAGTTCCTGTCATCTTGTCGCTGCTTTCCTACTCTGACCCATAGTCTGTGTGGGTGAAACTCTTGTGCTTACTGACTGAACATGCCATCTGTTTGGGCACAGGAGCCCTACCTGACGCTGCAGTCCTCCTGGGTGTATGCAGAGAATATGGTGTAGAGAGAGCCCTCATCTTATCTTTTGTAGTGCATAGCTTCTTAATTTGATGTTGTTCCTTTTGTTTATCTTTGCTCCCATCTGCTTGACCAGTGACACTAAATCATTGAACTTGCGTCTAGATTCAGTGGCATGAAAAGGTTCTGCTTATTCCTCACAATAGTTTCTAGATTCAGTGTCATGAAAAGGTTCTGCTTATTCCTCACAATAGTACATGCATTTAGGTCTGATATCAAGGTCTTTTAACCATTTTGAATTAGTTTTTGTGCATGGTGTGAGATAGGAATCTGAGTTCATTTTTTTACATATGACTTACAAGTTTTCCCTATTTGTTGAAGAGGCTCTTCTCACTTGTTTCATACTCTTAGCTCCTTTGTCAAAGAATAATTTACAAATCCTTATATATTTGAGCATCTATTTATTCTCTGGGCACTCATTCTAATCTATTGGTCTGAAAGTCTGTCTTTATTCCAGTATCAAACTGTTTTGATCAGAGGCTTTGTAGTATAAAATTGGGGAAAGAGAAGCTTCCTATCTTTTTTTCTCATGGGTATTTTTATAGGAATTGCATTGAATCTGTATTGTGCTTTGGGTAGGATTGTCATTTTGACAATTCTTCCAATCCATGAACAGGGGGTGTATTTTCTATTTTCTTGTATGTTTTCTTTCCTTTTCTTTTTCTTTTTCTTTTCCTTTTATTTTTGGCTTTTTGGGTCACACCCAGTCATGCTCAAGGGTTACTCCTGGCTCTGCACTCACTCCTGGCATTGCTCAGGAGACCATATGGGATGCCGGGGACCAAACCTGGGTCAGCTATGTGCAAGGCAAACGCCTTTCCAGCTGTAGTTTTCTTTTGCATATGCCTTTCACCTTTATGTTAAGCTGATTCTTAGGTACATTCTCAATTGTGAATGGGATTTTTTAAAAAATTCTATCTTCTATTGTTTGCATATAGAAATGCCATGGATTTTCATATGTTGGTTTTGTAACCTGCCCTGTTACTGTATATGTTTATTGTTTCTAAGATTTTGTTTGTTTGTAGAGTCCAAGTATAGTATCATATAAGTTTTCTAAGTATAGTATCATATCATAAGAAAAAAGTTGTTGTTTGACTTCTTTCCATCTGGATGCCCTTAAAATAAGACGGGATAGAGAAATAGTAGAGGGGTTAAGGCAGTTGTCTTGCACACAGCTGACTGTGATTTGATTCCTGGCACTATGTATGGTCCCCTGAGCACTCTGAGTGTGGCCCCCAAACCAAAAACGAAATAAAGGAATAATAATAACTATAAAATAAATTTTAAAAAGGAGGGTTGGGGGGCTGGAGTGATAGTACAGCGGGTAGGGCGTTTGCCTTGCACGAGGCCGACCCGGGTTCAATTCCCAGCATCCCATATGGTCCCCCAGCACCTCCAGGAGTAATTCCTGAGCCCTGAGCATCGATGGGTTGACCCAAAAAGCAAAAAAAAACAAACAAACAACAAAAAAGCAGGATTGGGAATGTGACTCAGTGGTAGAGCATGTTAGGTTTAAGGCTCGGGGTTCAATTCCTAGCACTGCAAAATATATGTGTTATAATAATAAATTGAATACAAATGGGGGTTTGTACAATAAAGGATAAACACCTAACTAAAATGTTATCATTTATATTTTATAGGATCAAGAGCTAGAACAGAGGTTAAGGTAAATGTCTTGTATACAGCCGACCCCAGCTTGACCCTCAGGACCATATGATCCTCTGAGCGTCACTGGGTGTAGACCTGGAAGTTCCCTAATATAGTCCTTGATATAGCCAGATATATAGTCCCGATAATAGCCAGATATAGTCCTGAAGCTCCTTTCATCTCTGGGTGGCCTGTCTGGGTTATTTCTAGCACTGCAGTCCATAGTACTGTATCCTCAGACTTGAGAATCGCCATGAAGGTGTACCCCCGCCTCCTGAGCTCTGCTTGAGAAGCCCACCTCTTCTTGCAAGAATGCCATGAGTTTATTACAGGGGCCAGAGAGATAGTGCAGAGGCTGGAGCATGTTCAAGGCCCTAAGTTCAATCCCTTTCTCGTATCCTGCCATGCTCCCATCTCTCCCAGCACTACCAGGTTTGAGCAATACCATATCCCCTGGCAGGCACTGAATTCAGTAGTAGGCTCTAATTGCTAGGCAGGTGTCACTGGGAGTGGATCCTGATCCTTCAGCATTGCTTGGGGAGGGTCTCTCCCCCAAGTGTTACATGACTTTTTTTAATACAAAGTTACTTCTTCTGTTATAAAAATAACATATCCCTGGAACATTTTTCCTTTTTTTAGGGGCCCTTCCCAGGTGAGGGGACCCAGGGACTCCTGGCCAACTGGGCAGAAGTTCACTGTGGTACTGCCTGGGCTTTGTGGCATGGGGTTATTCAGTCCACACCACTGTGCTAGGGGCCTCCTGTACCTGGGAGTGCTTGGGGCACTGTATGTTACCTGGGATCAAACTAGTCTGGACTGCTGCAAGTGTGCTGTCTCTTCAGCCACCCTAAGAACAGGTTTATATCATATTTTTCAACATTTTCAATAGCTAGTAGTCTCACCTATGTTTGTAATAATAAAGCTCTTACTGGTCTTTTTCTTTTGAAATCTTAAGTAGTTTGTGGCTTTTCTTTTTTTTTTTTTTTTTTGCAACACCTAGTAATGCCAGGGCTACTCTCAGCAGTGCTCAGAGAATTGTGTGGTGCCAGGTTTCAGTCTCAGGCCTTCTACAAGCTTGGCATGAGTGCAACCCATTGCGCTTCCTCTCTCACTCACTGAGTTTGATTTTTAAAATAAGTATTGCTGATAGAAGTGACAGTTTTTACTTGGGGGAAAAAATTTTAAGAAGGATTATAATTCTAACAGAATGATACTGAATTATAATGTTATTTAGTGATAATGAAGTACATCCAGGATTTTTATGATAGCACATTTTCTTTGTCTTATTTTTAGCTATATTAAAGTAGCTTTCTATTATCACTGTATCACTGTCATCCCGTTGTTCATCGATTTACTTGAGCGGACACCAGTTAGGTCTCTATTCCTCCCAGCCCTGAGATTTTGGCAGTCTCTCCTTACTTGTCTTTCCCAATGATTGGAGGCTCTTTCAGGGTCAGGGGAATGAGACCTATCATTACTGGTTTTGGCATATTGAATACGCCACGGGTAGCTTGCCAGGCTCTGCCCGTGTGGGTGGGTGGGATACTCTCAGTAGCTAGCCAGGCTCTCTGAGAGGTGTGTGTGTATGTATGTATATATATATATATATATATACATGTAATGTATATATATATATATACATGTAATGTGTATATATATATATGCATTGCAGGGTGTGACCCAAAAAGAAAAAAATATTAGTTAAAAAATGTTCAGACGCCTTAAACCCTCCCCTCCTCATTCTCAATCCTGGGATCCTCCCCAGCAAAGAAATTTTTTTAAAGGGGGTGGGGGGAGCAGAGATAGTACAGCCAGTAGGGGGTTTGTCTTGCCCTCAGTTGGAGCCCCCAGGACTTCATGGAATCCCCTTCGACCCGCCAGGAGTGATCCCTAAGCAGAGTCAGGAGTAAGCCCTAAGCACCACCAGGTATATGGGGCAGAGTGAAAGGACAGTAGGTAGGGCACTTGCCTTGCATGCGGCTGACCTGGGTTTGATCCCCGGCATCCCATATGGTCCCCCAAGCAATGCCAGGAGGAATTCCTGAGTATAGAGCCAGGAGTAACCCCTGAGCAACGCAGGATGTGACCCCAAACCAAAAAAACAAAACAGCAAAAATCTTCTTCTAGCCTCCATCTTGACTTTGAAAATGTCTGTACAGCAGACCATTTTGCTTAAAACTTCACAAAAACAAAAACCCTTCAAAAGAGATTGCTATAAGCAAATAATCACTGTTGTCGTCCCATTGTTCATCGATTTGCTCGAGCGGGCACCAGTAACGTCTCCATTGTGAGACTTGTTACTGTCTATTAGCTTTCTGTTATATGGGTATTAAATATTTGGACAGCAGTGCTCTTGAATAAGCCTTCTAAGTAGGGTGGGAAGCTACAAAGTAGTTTATACACAAAGTTGATTTGAGCTTGAACGTCCTTTTTTTTTTTTTCTTTTTGGGTCACATCCAGAGATGCACAGGGGTCACTCCTGGCTCTGCACTCAGGAATTACCCTGGTGGTGCTCAGGGGACCATATGGGATGCTGGGAATCGAACCTGGGTCGGCCACGTGCAAGGCAAACGCCCTACCTGCTGTGCTATTGCTCCAGCCCCCAAGCTTGAACTTCTTGACAATTATTTAAGTTCAGCTTTTTTTCATCTCCAAACATTTCTTGAAATGGAAAAATCTAAATGTTGAGAAAGACTTTTTTAGCCATTCGTGGAAGGAAGGATACCTGTTTTCCCCTTTCCTTCTGTTTTTTTTTTTTGGCTGTCCAACAATTTTTATTAACATCATATTATCAGGAAACACGGACTAGTTTAATTATATGCGTCTTATGGAGACTCTGTGTAGATACAAGGATTCCAAAGTCAGTGAGGCAAAACAGGATGTCCGTCCTCAGCTGTGGACTAGACAAGGTCTGAGGTATTAAGGTGAGACAAGTGGAATTCATGTGGAGGGGTGGGGATGATTCACATGATGAAGAACAAATGCTTCAAGGGTTATTTTGGGGGTAGGGGTGAGGGGAAAGGTAATATTAATAGTCCTAATTCTGGATAAAACCCCCAGTTTTCATTCTTGTTAGGGAACGGTACAGATTTCTTATAAACCTTAAGAACATCCCATTGACTTTAGCTGGAAGTGCCTAAGTGACATCTTTAATTGACCTGTTTCACACACCTTCATCTCAGAGAAGAGGATTCACTCATAGCTGTTCAGTGCTTATGAATCTTAATCTCCAGTTTAAGCTGAGGAGAACCTTAAACTATTTTCAACAGAAAATGGATATGAAATTAAAGCTTAATACAGTAGTGTGTCTTCTGTTGTAGACTTTTTTAAAATTTATTTTCTCAGGTCTTTATGAATATTGCTTTTGATGTTGATTGCCTTTTATATTTTTCTCTTGCTATGAAACTAGTAAGCTCTTACCTATTTCTTCTTTTTTCCCTACCTTGATTCTTAGTGACACAACCTAATTGTCAGTCTATCTGCTTTTATTCAAAATTTGTTGCCTGGAAGTAATAACAAAGACAACAACCTACTTACAGCTTGGTGTAATGATTGAGATTGTGGGACTCTAGCCTCCTAGTTGACTGTATCACTCTGGGAAAAGCCTACCTCAGTTTCTCATCTGTGATAGCACAGCGGTTGGGCGTTCGCCTTTCACACAGCCGACCCATGTTTGATTCCTCCACCTCTCTTGGAGAGCCCGGCAAGCTACCGAGAGTATTGAGCCCGCGCGGCAGAGCCTGGCAAGCTACCCGTGCATATTGGATATGCCAGAAACAGTAACTACAAGTCTCTCAATGAGAGACATTACTGGTGCCCGCTCGAACAAAATCAAACATAATGTTATGTGGGGATTAAATGAGAGAATTCCTGTAAATTACTTAGAACAGTACTTGCATAAGTGGATATACAATAAAGGTTTGCTGTTTCATTATTTTTGTATTGTACATTGCACACATCTCCCCCCTTCCCCCATCTCCAATTTGGACCCCAAGCTAAGCAGAGAATCCTATTTAACTTCCAAATAGTTTGTGGGTTTTTTCCTCCTATATTCGGAGCATTGTCTGAAAGGATAGTTGATAGGATTTCTATCTTCTTAATTTCGTGAAGCTGTTTTGTGACCCAATATCTTGTGTGCAAGAGAGAAGGATATGTACTCAACTTTAGGGAATGAAGACTCTGTGTGTGTGTGTGTGTGTGTGTGTGTGTGTGTGTGTGTGTGTGTCTCAGGCCCATCCCTTCTTTCAAGGCCAGTGTTTCCTTGTTGAAGACCGTGTGTGTGTGTGTGGTGTGTGTGTGTGTGTGTGTGTGTGTGTGTGTGGCCGATCCCTTCCTTCAAGGCCAGTGTTTCCCTGTTGACTTTCGGACATTTTCTATAGGCTATTTTCAAAGATTTGAGACCATGTGTCACTGTTTGATTTCTATTTCCCTAATAATGTGGTGTATTTTGTTCCCAAGTGTATCTTTTCAGAAGTGTTTATTCACATCTTCTGCACCCACTCCTTTTTTTTAAAAAAAACGGACTTCCTTGTTTTAGTTGTGTGTTTTATTTTCTTTAATATTATCAACTCTTGTCATCATGTGTGGTGTGCATATATATTCTCTGAGTTGCTAGCTTGCCTTTTTGTTTTTGTGGGGGGGTTTTTTGTTGAAAATTTTTTTTTTAGTTTGAGGAACTCCCATTTGTTTGTTCTTTCTTTTGTTCTTCTGTCACAGACTTTGTTGCCAAATCTATCTTGGAATGGCTCACCTAAGTTTTCTTTTTATTTTTGGTGTCATGCTAGGGTTTAATCCTTTTCAGTTAATAGTTCAGTTAATTTGGTATTGAATAGAGTTTTGTTTTTCTGTGTCAGTCTAGTTTTTCTAGTACCCTTTGTTAAAGAAGCTTTATTTTCTCTATTGTACGTACTTGACTTTTTTTTAAATATAGGGTAGCTATCCACTTATATGTTGTTTTATTTCTGGCTCTGACCTATTGGTTTGTGTGTCTGTTTTTATTCTAATACCACATAGTTTTAATTACTGTTGTTTTGTAACGTGATTTGAAGTTGAATGTAATATACCTTTCTTTTTTTTATGGAAACTAAGCACACCTTTATTTTGGATCAGTCAGCAGCACAGCCAGGACCATCCAGTCCTCAGGGCGGGGTTGTCCTCCCCTCCCCCCCACACACTCGCACTTAGTCACAAAATGCAGTCTCGAGCCATTCCAGACATGGCACAGCCTGGAGTGCGAGAGCGGCCAAGGCGACCCAGCTCACCCTTAGCCCTCAGACATGAAGGGAAGGCTAAGCTCTGGGAAACCCTTTGTGCCAAGTTAATAACCTTCCCCTGGCCCCTGAGCGGGAGTGGAGCTGAGAGGGGAGTAGGCACAATCAAGATGCAGTTGGTTTCTGGTTGTACTTTAGAAGGGAGCTTTGTTTGCCAGAATTTAGTCTACCATTTTACTGGAAGTGGTAATTTTATCTTGATTATTTTAAATAGCTGCTGTGAGTTCCATTTTTTGTTAACTAAGTGGATTTGTTTAAGCTTGTTGCAGAGCAGTCCTCCCCACGTTCCTTTAGAATTTCGAAAGTCCTTAGAAGGGATCATCTTCCCTAGCTTCTGAAGGATCTAGCCTCCCTCCATCATTTCCTGAAGCTTCCTTTCCAAGGTGTCCACCTCCCGACCCTGAGGCCAGTGGCCAGGGAAGAGCTGGTATGTTGTAGTCAGCTATTGAGAGTTTAAATGGATTATTTCCTAGCCTTTTTAGACTTTTATGTAATATTATTTCCTCGTTGTCCATCTCGTTTCAGAGAATTTCTTTCTCATCCTTTTCCCTTTTCTTACTCTGAGCAGCTGCCATGGGTTTCTTTTCTTTCCATAGAAATGCAGTATTCTCTGCTACAACCTACCCATTGATTGTGTTGTTCTTTTTATATACTTCCATATATAGTTTACTCAAGAGATTTTAAACTTAATTTTCAGGGTATTTTGTAAAGATTATTTAAAAGATATTTAGCTGAGGAAAATTACTTTGAATTAAAGAAGTCTAGGGAAATGTGATGACTGCATTGCAGTAAAAGACTTTGGACTGAATTCTGTGCTAGAGGGGAGTGATAAACCAACCCTCAAGGACCTTATTTGCTCAGTTTTAAAAAAGCGGGGGGGGGGGGGGTGTGGAATAAGGCTAGAGATGTATGTCAGCAGTAAAACACTTGAATATGTGAAGACCCTGTGTTTGAACCCTCCCTAGTACAGCAAGGAGAGAGAGAGAGAATACAATTGTTAAATTTAATGGTTTAGTAAATACACTATGATTATTTAAGAGGCTGTCTTTGTTCTTAGGAAGTGCACATTGAAGTATGTGGGGATGAAAAGTGACGATGTATATATAACTTATTCATCAGTGATTTATGAAATATTTTTCTATATGATAAAGAAAATGGTATAAATGTTAACATGAAGAATTTAGGTAATGTATATATAGGAGTTCTTTGAAATTTTTATTTTCTGGAAGTGTGAAATTATTTCCAAGTAAAAAGCTTAAAGAAATGTCTTGACTAAAAAGTATGAAAATTATGTTGAAAATAGTTACTTTCTAAGTTGTTCCCATTACAAATACATTTATATTCTTTTGAGTTTTTTTTCCCCCCAAATACTTTCACACATAGGTCATGGGACTATTGAACAGAATCTCTCTTTGTTAAGTCATTACACTTAACTGTGGTCATCAATGTAGATCTTTTGTTCTATAATTCCTTATTGGATTTTAATAAAAATTTAGTATTATTTCACTAAATTGATAACATCTGTTCAGTATTGAATATCTATTTAATCTAGGTTAATTTGAATATAGATGGCTAGCTTTCAACACTGATACTTTTGATTCATTAGCCATAATACAGACTTTCAGATGTTTCAGTCTCATAAATTTCCTCTCAGAAATGTTTTGTTATTTTATATATAGAAATCTCATCATATATTTTGTTAACTTTTAAAGTATAATATCATGGTGATAGTTTATAAACATCTTTTTAAATTTAGAAATTCATACATGAGTTTTTACATAGGAAATGTGATATAATTTTTAGGGTTTTCTTTTAATAATACAGAAAGAGATGGAAAAGCGAAAAGACAGTATGGTAAAATGAACTTTGGCTATAATTTGATAATTGTTGAAAATAGTGGGTAGATGGGTTAATATATTCCTTTTTTATGTTGGTGCAAGTGAAATTATTCATAAAAATAGTTTTTAATAATGTTATTAAAAATAATGCAGTGATTAAAGTAGAAGCACAAAATATCAGAATCCAAAATTTAGTATTGTCTCTTTTTATGTACCCTCATAGGGTCCATTACTCTGAAAATCATTGTCAAATGAAGTTCTTTTTCAATATAAATAATGCATTTCATGATAATCAGATCATTTCAAAGTTTACCTTTATAGACAATCGCAACTGATAAATTCTATAGAATAGTAGGACTAGGAACTCACCAGAGCAACTTATAATGAAACGATAGATCTAGATTATGGTTGGCCAGTGATGAATATGTTGTTAATTATAAGTCTATTGGGAAACGGATGTAGTACAATGGAGAGACCAAGATGGACTTAGGCTTCTCTGAGTGATTAGCATTTAAAACTAAGTTGAATTTAAAAAGAAACTATGTGAAGGCACTGAAGATTACTGATAATGAAATTGAAAAGCAAAGTCATAGCTGGAAAGATAATTTGTTAGGTAATGATTTAACCTGTTGTTTTTTTCAATGACTTTGATGTGGCTTTGACTGAATGGTGGGTGTAGCAGTTAGCAAAAGTTCTAAGAGAAACAGCTATTTCTGGCTGGAAGAGAAGGAATCGGGGTCCCCATTTTTCTTTTTCTCTTCCAAGCCTGCCCTGAGACCATCTCCACCTGTAAAGTTGCATTGCCATGATGGCACAAGCATTTAAACCCCCGAGAGAAAATCATTTCTCTGGCCAGAGGAATTGGGAAAGAGGCCCCTGGAAACGAGTATGCTGGGGAAATCTCAGAGAGAAGAGAACTGATGTGAGAGGAGATTTCCTAATTGTGAGTATACACCCACAAAGGTACCACCTCATTTTGAGCAGCACATGCACAAATCTAGAGAAACACAGAAAAGACTTAGAATTAAGCTACAGTGTAAACCACTGCTCAAACCAGATCAAATTATATGATGATGCATGCAGAGGATAAACCCTTTAATAACACAGTTAAGGCCTTGAAGACTGACTTGATACCAGAATTACTGTTCATAGGATACAGTACTGCATTCACAGTCTAAACTTTTAAAAAGTCAAATTCTGCAGAAAATGTTAATAGAATCTGAGTTTTATAATCTAATCCAGAATTGGCATAAAAAGAAACAGGAACATCTCACCACCTTTTTTTTCTGATGGGGTGGTTGAGGATGTTGAGGACCTCCAAAGCACTGCTCAGGGGACCTAGGAGCCCCTCCTGAAGCGTCTTAGCCATGCTCAGAGGCCTTCAGGGCTGTACCTGGTTATGCCTGGGGGACTATGTAGTGTTAGGGTTCAAACTGGGGTCAGCCACATTCAAGGCATATGCCTTAAACCCTTGTACTATCTTACCAACCAAAAATCTGACCCTTTCCTTTTTTTTAATTTCAGATGATAAAATTCTCTCAACAAATCTTCAAAACAAGATTTGTTGTATGGTATTTTGTCCATACCTCATGAAGTTGAAATAAGTACTCTTGAAATGGATGAAAGGATAATTTTCTTAAAAATAGAAACCATCTATGGGGCCGGAGCGATAGCACAGCGGGTAGGGCGTTTGCCTTGCACGCGGCTGACCCGGGTTCGATCCCCGGCATCCCATATGGTCCCCCAAGCACTGCCAGAAGTAATTCTTGAGTGCAGAGCCAGGAGTAACCCCTGAGCATCGCTGGGTGTGACCCGAAAAGCAAAAAAAAAAAAAAAAATAGAAACCATCTAGGGACTGGAGTGATAGCTCAGTAGACTTAGTGGATGCTCTGCATACAGGAAGTCCAGGTTCAGTCCCTAGCACCATGTGGTCTCCTGAGCACTGCTGGAGCAACCCAAAGGTGTGACATCTCCAAATTGAAATTATGAAAGGGGATATGATTTATATGTATTGGTGAGTTCTAGAATAACCAAGACGGAAGTAAAGCACAAGGTGGTTAGAGGAGAGGAGATCAAGAAATTGGTTGACTGTGATGTTAGTTAATGAATTCATGTCTTTATTCAGATCCAAAAGCAGTGACAAAAGAGTATAATGGCTTGTGGAAACATGAGGACTTACTGTGGTGGTAGTGGAGGACACATGAGAGGCGAAGAGGAGCCTGAATGGTCAGTGTGATAGGAATGTAGTAACTTGTGTTGGGGTATGAAATCCCAAGTTGGGACTTGAGGGAGGGGAGGAAGAATAGTTTAGAGATGACAGGAACAAGAAAGACTGCCTTGCCTTCACAGACTATTCAGATCAGACAAAGGAGAGAAACACAGCCATCATTTGAGTGGAGAACAGAAACTCACAGTGGTATTAACCTGATGCCGGAAAGGCAGAGACTATCCTGTTAAAATAGAATGTTATGCTAATGGTATATCATGAGTTCTAGTAGATTCTGTGAAAGGATTTTGAAACTGAGGAAAGGAAAAGAAAAAGATTCAAAGCAAGAATATACAGCACATATGCAACACATATTCCCGGTGATTGGGCAAATCTTGGGGGTTCTAGACTTCTCCTGCTGACTAATCAAAAGAATAGTTGGGCTTGGGGCTGGAGCGATAGCACAGCAGGTAGGGCATTTGCCTTGCACGCGGCCGACCCGGGTTCGGTTCCCAGCATCCCATATGGTCCCCTGAGCATGGCCAGGGCTAATTCCTGAGTGCAGAGCCAGGAGTGACCCCTGAGCATCACTGGGTGTGACCCAAAAAGCAAAAAAAAAAAAAAAAAGTTGGGCTTGATGGAATTAATTTTGATGTTTTTGTAGGTAGTTTATAATCAACATTATTGAGAGGTTATGGGAGATGGATTTACCAACATTGTCCAGAGATTTGGGGGCCTGATTAAATTTGCTGCTACTGCACAGACTTCTTGGTTTTAAATAGTACATAGTTATCACCTTGAAATTCTGTAGCTCTGGAGTTCCACATTGATCTCTTGGCTAAAGTCAAGGTGTCAGTATAACTGCATTCTGCTGGAGGCTTTAGTAGAGAGTATATTTCCATAAGTTTCCAAGTCTGGAAGCTACTCATATTCTTCAGTGTATGACCACTTTTCACCGTCACATCTATTCACATGCATTTTTCTGACCCATCTCTTCTCTGACCTCTTGGAAAGGGTCATTGATTTTAGAGGTTCATTAGCTCTTCATCTGTAGAGTTCTGTTTTGCTAATACCCAAAGATTATGGGGGTGGGGTGTGTGTGTGTGTGTGTGTGTGTGTGTGTGTGTGTGTGTGTGTGTGTGTGTGTGTGTGTGTGTTCCTAATTTAAGGGTCTTAGGTGAGGCCATTATTTTGTCAGGACCTCCTCTTTATTCCTGCTGATAATAGCATAATAGCATAGAGGCCAGCAGCAAGGTGTTGAGGTTCAAGGTTATGGAACAGAATTTACTGTCTAGTTTACTCTGAGATTTAGGCTTGTAATCGTGCTCCTTCAGATTTTCTATGAGGCTTCTTGATGTCAGGAAAGGGCTGAGCCCTGAAACTCATCTGTAAAAGGAGCCAAATGCCCTTGTGTTCTATGAACCGTAACAGTCCCTTATAGTCCCATTACATGAATAGGGAACTCAGACAAGTTGAAGAACTACCAGTTGCATTATTGGCAATCCTGTGTTTAGAGAGCTGTATTAAATTTTCAGATTTCATTTATTTATTTAAGGTCCAAAGATACCCCGTCTAGATGTCTAATGGGCTAGAACTCTAATTCTAGTATAATTTGATGTTTATCTTGAATTAGAATTTTCTCTGGTCCTAAGAAATACGGTTCATGAGTCTTCAGTTTAGTTCTTTTGTTCTTACTGCCAATTTTATATTAAATTGGTCTTAGAAACACTGTTATATTGAGAATATTTTTATGTACCTAATTTTTATGCTGTTCTAGAGGTAAGGCTAATGCTTTCATATAATATTGAACAAATTGAGAGCATACTATTTCCCCTTCTCTCATATATTAAACAATTTTATTTTAAAATTTTTTAAATGTTTTTGGTTTAGGGGCCATACCTACCAGTGCTCAGTGCTTACCCCTGCTCTCTGCTCTGGGATCATGAATGGCAGTGCTCCGGGAGGCCTAGGGGGTGCCAGGGACTGAAGCCAGGTCAGCCATGTGCAAGGCAAGCACGTTACTGGCTTGCACCCTACTCACTCCAAGCCCTACAAATTTTAAGTATTAGACCTTTATACATTAAAGTCATTCTTGGAAAAATTGTTGTTTTAGTTTACTGGAGAATTTATTGTAGAACTTCATTGCGCTGGAGGTGTAATATGCAGGAACAAGCGAGCATTTTTAATATATGGTGATAAATGTGGTTTAGGAATTAGCTTGAGTTTGTATTCTCGGTCCTTTTAAGTTTCAGTGCTACCTTTAATTAACGTTAATAGATCCGTTAGTCTTAGAAGTATCTGTATACCATATCGAACTAACCTAGATCTAACTAACCTGTTTCAAAGTAGGTCAGTGGGTCAGTAGGTTAATAGGTTAGAAAAAAATTTGCAGACTTCTTTTTTAGACCCAGATTCTTAAGTTAACTGTTTTCAGTTATTTAAAAGTAATAACTAATAATTAGATGAAATTAAAGCTTTTCTTGAGGGGTACATAGGAAATGTATTTTGTTGTAGTATGGTGTTCCTTTGTTTCACATGTGCCCAAGTTTATTTTCTGGAATGTGTAACATGTATAGTCAGGATTGTACTGATAGTTAAAAGAAAAAGTAATGGATGTTTGTGGGAGGAATTGTTTTTGTTTAGAGGGCCACAGCCAGCAGTGCTCAGGGGTTACTTCTAGTGTGTTACTTGAGGACCACTCCCAAAGGTTCTGGGAGTGGGCTAGGGGGATCAAACAAACCTGCATTAGACATATTCCCTAATTGCTGTACTATCTTCCACGCTTCCACTATACTGTAATTTTTATGTTTTCATTCAGGCAGTTTAAGATCTCCAGCTTTGTTTTCCTTACTCCATATTGTCTTCGTTATCTTAGCACCTTTGTGGTTATAGATGAATTGTAGGATTTCCCTCCTTTTCTGCCCTCTCCCCAGTTCTGTTGGAACCCGTATTAAAAATTGCATTTAGTTGACCACATGGTGATGTGAATATCTTCCCTTTTATGTGTATCTATTTTTGCATGAATATTTCATAGTTTTCAGTGTACAAACATTTTATATTTCTGTGTTCATTTTAATGCTAATATTGAGTAGGATTGTTTCCTTAATTTATTTCTTCAGCTTTTTTGTTGCTGGTGTACAAAAATAAAATTATTATACCTTCTAAATGAACTAATCCATTGTCTCACTATGTAATGTTCTTTTCAATCTCTTGTGACAGTTTTTAATTAGTCTATTTTGTCTGGCATAAGTATGGCCATTGCTGCTCTTTTGGTTATAATTTCCAGGTATATTTTTCTTCATATTTTGACCTTTTGCCTTTGTGTGATCTTAAACTAAAGTGAATCTCTTATATACAGCATTTGTAGTTATGTGCCACAGAACCTTTCCATCAATACCAATTTGCATATGCAGCAGTGGTTCCTGTATATAGTATGTAGTATGTGGTGGTCCCTGTATGTAGAGGTCTGTAAGCATGAAATGGACTGTGTACCATCTAGGTTTATATAAGTGTACTTTGTGAAACTCAAAAATGATGAAATCGGTTCACAGTGCATTTTTTTGGAATGTATCCCATGGTTGAGCTTTGGATAACTATAGTTAGATATTTTAAAATTCATTTAACTACTCTGTGTCTTTTTTTTTTATTGAACTATTTCTATGGGACCCACTTTTATTTTTATGACTGGGCCTACTATCTTTTTCAATGAATTTTGCAGATTCTAGGTACATGTGTTAGAAAAGGAAGCAAACTATGTTATTTGTAGGTAAGAAAGTACTACATAGATGAGTTAAGGATTTTGTTAATTTATATTATTTCTCATCTTTGAAAAGTCAGTGTAGAAAAATGTTATACAGAGAACTGATAATCAAAAGCATAATAGATCACTATTTTGCTTTCAACTTTTCTGTTGTCTAAAATTTCATTTCTACTAATATAAATCAGTTATCTTCAAAGGTTTTATTTACAGTGAATAAATTGAATTTATTTTTAATAATTTAATTTTAATATTCTGTGTCTTTTGAGTGATGACTTGAGTTCATTTGCATTTAAAGTAATTACTGGTAGGGACACTTAGTGTTTTCATTTAGTTAATTGTGTCTTCTTTTAGTTTTTTGTCACCTTTTCCAATCTTGTCCTTTTATCTCATGTTCATTTCCCTAATGAAATGCTTTGAATTACTTACTTCCTTTCATTTGTCCTGTAGCTTACCTGTAACTCTGAAAATAACTTTTAATGATCTATTTTATGTTCATAACAACTTGACTTAAATAGCTAGTACAGTGAGTTAATGCGCTGGCCTTGAACACAGCTGACCCAGGTTCAATCCCCAGCCCTACATAGGAGCACTGCTAGGAGCTATCCCTGAGCAGAGCCAGAAGTAAGCTCTGAGCACAACACAATCAGGTGTAGTCCTAAAGCCCTCCTTGTATCCCCCGCCCCCAAAAGGAGTCTGCTCTATAACTTTTCTTCTTTTTTCCCTGACACATTTTGTTACTGATATCATAAAGTACATCTTTTTATATTGTATGTCCATTAGTGTGTTTTTATAGCCATAGTCATATTTGTGCTTTTAACTCTTACCTTCTAGAATTAAAAGTGGTTGTTTTAGTTTATTCTCTATTTAGGGGTAGAGAATTGCATATCTGTCAATGCTCAGGGGCTACTCCTGGCTCAAGTGCTCAGGATTCACTACAGTGGTGTTGAGGATCTAATTCAGGCCTCCTTTCAGAGTATGTGCTCTGTCCCTTGAACTGTCTCTCTCTGATAACATTAAAAGCATTTTCTTTTAGAAAAAAAGTTAACTTAATATTTGTTATGTACATTTTTATTACAAAGTTTTAAGTTTCTTTGAAAACTTTTTCATAGGGTCAGAGTGATAGTACTGTGGGTAGGGCTCCTCAAGTATTCAAGTATTTGTCTTGCATGCAGCTAAACTGGGTTCAGTTCCTGGTTCCCTGAGCAGAGCCAGAATCTGTGTTTGATCCCCAGCACCATATATGGTCCCCTGAGCAGATTCAGAAATGATCCCCTGAGCACAGAGCCAGGAGTAGACCCTGAGTATCACTGGGTGTGGCCTAAAAACAATTTTTTTTTGTAATTTTCTGCATGTTGAATAAATCTATTAAATTACTCTTTTCTTGTTTTAACAGAATTCTAATACTGATGGTCAACCATATAGAAGATTACTTGAACCTATAGGTTTTTGAAGAATTATTTCAAAAGATCCAAAAAAAACACAAAAGGTAATGAAATGGTTGTATGTTAGTCTACTTTGGGTAACATTGTTTCAGAAAAATACGTTTGAAAATCCATAAATTATTCTAACACACCAATTTGAGGAATCTTTTATTTAAAAAAAATTACTATTCAAAACATTTATTGTCCCAGCTGTGTTCAGTTACTATTTTGGATCCTAGGAAATTGAATATCTCATAAAGATTGCATTCTAAAAAGGGGAGGAAAATAATGAAAAGGTTGTGGTAGTTTTGCACAGAGAATTAAAATGGGTGATATGGTAGAGACAACTTTCACTAGCAGGTCACACAGGTGCTCATTAAGAATTGCACTAAGTCCTGAATGAAAAGGTTGTGGTAGTTTTGCACAGAGAATTAAAATGGGTGATATGGTAGAGACAACTTTCACTAGCAGGTCACACAGGTGCTCATTAAGAATTGCACTAAGTCCTGAATAGTACAAATGTGTCAGCTACTGAAGAATTTTGATGTAAAGCCAGTGGAACAAAAATAGCCATGGAATACTTGAGGAGCAGAGAGCAAATGGAACTAGAGTATTAGGGAGTGAAAGAATATTTGAAATTCAGATTGAAGAAGAAAACTGAAAAGGAACAAAGTTATAAAGTCATGTGTGCTGTTTTGCTATGTGGTATTTTAGACACTTGTAAAATCTACAGAAAAGTACTTAATAAATTTATGTGGCCCATAACAGGTTGGAGAGTGGAGTTTAGCAGCTTTTAATTTATAAAAATAAGTATCACAGGGGCTGGCGTGATAGCACAGCGGGTAGGACATTTGCCTTGCATGCAGCCAACCCGGGTTTGATTCCCAGCATCCCAAATGGTCCCCTGTGCACCGCCAGGAGTTATTCCTGAGTGCATCGCTGGGTGTGACCCAAAAAGCAAAAAACAAAACAAGCAAAACAAAACAAAAGTACTATATAACTCTGTTTTGTAACAGTAATACAAATTTGTGCAGCTATTTTATTCTTGAAATAGTATGGAGGTAATTTTTTAAAAAAATTAGCAGTTACCATGTGATCCAGCAGTTGTTATTTTGAATATATGTTTGAGTGAAATAGAAACATGAGGTTGAAAGAGTTAGTCACTCCATGTTTGTTGCAGCATTATTTACAGTAATCAACATGTGGGAAAAAACTGTGCCTACTGATGAATAAATGGATATAAAAAATGTTTGAGTACGTGCACATACACACATTTTTTATATTCATTCATCCACTTATGGACACATAAGTTGTGTGTTTTTTCTGTGTATACTCACACAGTGTAGTATTAGTCATAAAAATTTGAAGTTGTATTTGCAAGCTAGAACATGTGGGTATTATACTAAATGAGTAAGACATAACTCTCTATGTTCTCACTTATATATGGAAATTAAAATATAAACAAAAAAATAAAGCTAATGGAATAGATTGTTGACGGGTACCAGAACCAGGAGTTGGGATAGATAAAGTATTGAGTAGAATGAGAAGACTTAAACTTAATTTATAACCTAAGTGTGTTGGATGGTATCTACAGCATCGTGACTGTAATTAGAAATATACCATATTAAGAGTAGATATTAAATCCATATCATAGGGCTGAAAAGATAGTATAGCTGGTAAGGCACTTGCTTGCTTGAGTCCAACCTAGGTTTGATACCAAGCACCTGAGCATAACCCAGGTATAGCTCTCAAACAAAAAACAAAACAGATAAAAAAATCTATATCACACACATGAGATTTTGTATCTGTATATGAAAATTGATATTAACTTGGCTTACACTATGGTGATCATTTTCTAGTAGTTATAGATAAATTTCATACATAAGATTAATGTCTTGTCAGCTATACCTCAGTAAAAGTATATTTGTAGGCTTGCTCTTCAAGTGCATAATTCTCCCTTGAACCGCATCTGACTTGACTATATCTCTTTGCTTTGTCACTCTGGAGAAGCTTGTGTTCTCTCTTGAACATGTACTTCCTCTTGATCTCATGTAATATGAGTGGAAGAAACAGGGTGTGCATCTCTACCTCTATAGAGATCCAAGAAATATCTAGGATGTTAGTGAGCAGTGATCCTAACATGACAACTGACTGTTCACAACTTAAGGTATCCACTGATTATAAGAATAGGTATTAGGTTCAATTCCCAGCATTCCATACGGTCCCCTGAGCACCACCAGGAGTAATTCCTGAGTGTAGAGCCAGGAGTAATCCCTGTGCATTGCCAGGTGTGGCCCAAAAAGCACATAATAAAAATACTACTAAAAAAAAGAAAAGAATAGGTATAGGGTAGAGAATTTCAATATAAATAGCTGCAAGAAGCCACTATTGGTAGAATGGGCAATGTTTTTGAATACATTAAGAGTGAATTTTAGCAAGGATGATTTAAGGGACTAAATTAATCGTAAGTATAAAGAAAACTAGGTAAATAACATTTATAAACACTAGAGGAAATGCTCAGAAAGGGAAGGTGATTGTAGTATAGTATAGGACTCAGCTGTAAATTGTACTTACAGTCATAATAATGTTAACCCAGTATAGCAACTAGCCAGAATTACAGTTGGGCAAATGTGCATATATATGATGTACAGATGGAGTCAAGGAGAATAAAATTCTTAGCTTTCTTAGTGAATTTGGTAGATACTGCATTTAGAAAAAAAAAAAGAACACTGTGAGAGCAAAATCAGACACTTTTAATAAGTCCCACTATGTTGAGACAACTTGAATAAATCAAGACTACATAGGAACCTTCCCTAAAATGGAAAAAGCAACAGAAGATATTAGAGACAAGTACTTAACTGCCAAAAGAAACACATAAGGAATTGAAAATTGTTGAATGTAGAAAATAGGGATAAGATGATTTTTAAATAAGTTGTAAAGTTATTTTTCTCTAAACTTAGGACATATAATTGGTAAAAATACTAAATTCTAAAATGAGAGAATAAAACTGAAGAAACAGTTGTATACAGTTCTGACAAGCAATTTTCCTTGGAAAGGGAGCCAAAAAAAGGCTGAGGGAGTTTGGAGGTCAAAAAAGTTTTGAGTTTTGCTTTGTTTTTTTATATAAAATAGTAAGATATTTAACTAATCCAGTTAAAGGAAGAAGAAATTAGTGATGGAATAAGTAGAAAAGATGTAAAAGATGATAGCAAAAGGGATTCAGAAGACAGGTAGTATCATGTCATTTGGTACCACACAGTTTTTGTACTGTCATTGTTTTGTTTGTTGGTTTTGGGGGCCATACCAATTGATGCTCGTGGCTAACTCTTGGCTCTGCACTCAGGAATTATCCTGGATATGCTTGGGGAACCATATCAGATGCTGGGGATTGAACCCAGGTCAGCCTTGTGCAAAGCAAGCAACCTTTCCTCATTTCTCCAGCCCCAGCAGTTTATTTTTCAGATAGAAGGTATTGCTTTATGTATGAGGATTTGTTTTTAAAGGCACAGATTGTTTGTTAAATATAATGTTGCAGGCTGAATTAAGAATATATCTTTTTGTTATTTGGCAGTTTTAATTGATTACAGCTTGTTTGGTTTTTTTATTTAGTAAATAATACCTTCTCATTTGATGGAAACTTTTCAAAGCTTATTTGGAAAAGGACATTTAATAATAAAATGTAATCTGTGTTGAATTATATACTTGAAATTTTGTGCTTCGTTAATAGAGATATTGCTGTCTTCTAAAACTGGAATCCTTGGACTCCATAGCATGAGCAAGCGTGACTGTGAATAGCAAGTCTTTTTTTGTACCAGCTCCTGTAGTTGTTCCTAAATAGGACTTGATCTGTTAAACCCACTACTACTTTTTACTGCTGTTAAAGTTAATTTGATGCCATTTTAGGAAGTTAAGGAGAATAATCTCCCAATATATTGTTTTTAAATGTTTGAAACTTTATTTAAACACTGTGATTTACAGTTTTTTATAGTACAGTTGTTTCAGGATTTAGTGTTTCAGAACCACTGATTAAAAAAAAATTAGGGTGGTACAGATTTTTATTAAGAAAACAGCAGGAGCCAGGTAGTATAGCTGTTAGAGCACATGTGCTCAACCCAGCTCAATTCTTGGTACCACATGGTTCCCTAAGCGTCACCTTTTTTCCCACCAAGTGTTTTCTTTTTTCTATCTTTTGATAATAACATGCATGCATATAGGTAGTTGCATGTAAGGCTCAGACCTGGATTTTTCTGTTTGGGGGTCTTAGGGGCCACACCGAGCTATGCTCAGGGCTTACCGCTGGATCTGTACTCAGGGATCACTCATAGTGGTGCTTAGGGGACCGTGTAGGATGCTAGATATCAAACCAGGTTAGCCACCTCATTCAAGGCAAATGCCTCACCAGTTGTACTATCTTTCTGGCCCCAAACTCTTTCTGTTTTAAGCTGAAATGATTCTTTTTAAGTGAACTCAGATTGGCTGTTGCCTTTCTTTGTACTGTTCTTGTTATTCTTTTGATAGCACCAGACTGTCATTTCATGATAAGTATGTCTGTTGGACCATGGTTATACTTACATGATCTTTAAAGACTCTTTGAACTCTTAAATTCTGTAATTCTGAGTGCTGTCCCAAGTGCCTAAATTCAGCATTACATATTGATTATATTCTCTGTCTCTGACTTTGCCTCTTGTTTTCTTTCAAAACTCATAGCGTTTTTGTTTTTGGGTCACACCCGGTGATGCTAAGGGCTTACTCCTGGCTCTGCACTCAGGAATTACTCCTGGCGGTGCTCAGGGGACCATATGGGATGCTGGGAATCAAACACAGGTCAGCCACATGCAAGGCAAACACCCTACCTGCTGTGCTATTGCTCCAGCCCCAAAACTCGTAGCGTTTTCTCAGTCCCACTTCTGCAGCCTAAAACTGCATGGGTCAAGCTGCAGTATCATTTACCTAAGCGATTCCTCCTCCCCGTCATGAATGTACCTTTGAAAGCAAAGCATATTTTAGAATCTCATGGTTCTGAAGCACCTTTAATCTTAGGCTTATACTTTGTTATGCACTCTTTTTACAGTTTAAAATTAAAAATTACAAATTTCTTATGTCTCAGTGAAATTTCTTATACCTCAAAACTATTTTAGGATTTTAGAATTAAAGTGGTCATTCGATACTTACTTTATGCCTATTGGATGTAATGTCCTGTATGGATAAAACGTGGTTTGCACTTAAAAAAACTGTGTGAGACACAGAGAGGTAATTTTTAGGCTTATCAAACAGTTTAAAGCAGCACATTTTAATTCCTTCCTTCAGTGTGGGTAGGAAACTGGCCCTTGTTTTGCCTTCACTGCTTTACTACTCTTGTATGCTCTAATAATTAAAACACCTAGATATTTTTCTAAAGAAAATGGTAGACCTTCAGGCCAAAGAGATAGTATTGAGGTTAAGGCATTCCCTCAGTCCCCCACAGTCCTCTGAGCATGCCAGGAGCAGCTACCCCTTCCCCCAGCAGCCCCACCCATGTAGTTCAGTGAAAGGAAAAGAGGAGGTGCTAAACCTTAAATGTGCCGGCTCATCTCATAAAGGTTAATGCCCTTGCAGATTTCTGTTCTTTTGGCTTAGAATTTTTTCAATTACTGCCTCTTCTTGCTCCTTAGTTTGTTATTTCTCAGATTTAAATGCCGTACAAATCATGTGGGAACCTTGCTGAAATGTAGATTCTTTCGTGGTAGGACCTGAGATAGTGTGTTTTAACCAGCTCTCAGTGATGCTGACCTTGCTCTCTAGATCATGTTCTCAGGAAGGAGAAACAAGACTACCTGCCACATTACCACCAAATATTCTCTTTCTCTGAATTCCCCATTCCCCACAGCTTAATAGCAACTAGATTTTTAAGACATGCTTACTACCAATTAGTGTTATTACAACCTATTAACAGCTACGTAGTTTTATATGGAATATTAAGAGTATCTTTTAGCTTTATTTTATAGTAACAAATGAATTTTGAAACTGAGTTTTTTTTACTTTAAGAAAGGCCTCAAATGTGCTAAAGTTTACCTATAACCAGTGCTCCTGTTCTATGCAAACAAAACCACTTTGAATCATCAAGATTACTGTGATTTCAGAAAATAATGATTTTTTTTTTCTTTCCACCTAAGGAGAAGTACAAATGTCTACCACAAGACGAAAACGTAGTATGTTATGTTGTTTACCGTAAGCTATAGTAAAATGAGCTCGATTGTTGACAGGTATGTTTATATTTTTTATTTTTAAGAAATATGAAAGCGACTTTAAAATTTACCAATAATGTTTCACATCAAAGTGATAAAGGGCATCGATACTTAAATATATAATGTTCAATTTTCACTAAGCAGGTTTTGTTCTCTAATTTTTGTCATCATTTTGTTGATTTTGCTATAAAAGAAATGATGAAAATTGAAATGCTTTCCTGATATCTTAGGTAATTTTCATCCCCTTCTTTTTTGTCCTTTTTCTTACCTGTTTGTGGTTCTAGCTTTCATGACTTTTAATATTTACCATTTGTTTTAAGAATTAACTATTTAGAATTTCATTTGTTAAAAATGTAATCTTGAAATCTTACTCTTGAAAGATTAAGTTTGATATATTTTTTAAGATATTAAAAACAACATTTTAGCATCTCTGATTTGGGGATTTATTTTAATGCTGCATGATTAGAGACGACTTGGCACTATGCTTCTGAATGCTTGCCAGTTCCCGTTCCAGCAGCATGGCATCTAGAGATGACACATGTTTGTTCAGAAAGCAGTGGTTCTTGATTGACTGATTATCTCCTAGTATCATAAATGTTATAAGCTCTCTCAATATAATGCATATACATGCAGACTTTTCATAAATACCAGGCATCCCTGAGTGGATTCCCAAAAACCCCAAACACCAGTACCTGAACCACCAGGATATAAGTTCTATATTGCTTCAGTAGTGACTCCAGCAGTACTTTCTAGAACTTATGGCCAAAGAAAAATATGGTTTAAGAAGTAAATTGTGCGGGCTGGAGTGATAGTACAGTGGGTAGGGTATTTGCCTGGCATGTAGCCCACCTGAGTTTAATCCATGATATTCCATATGGCTCCCTGAGCACTGTTCCTGGGTGCAGAGCAAGAAGTGACACCTGAGCATCACTGGCTGTGACCAAAAAGCCAAAAAAAAAAAAAAATTCTAAATTGTGAATTTTTGTAACTTCTCAGAAACATCTTGAAATATTGCTCCTTGGTATAAGGATTTTAGTACTTTTGATTTCATTTGTTAAATGCTTTTCTTTAGACCTTTCTATGATCAACCCTTCTCACTCTTTAGCTTCTAAATTCCCACTTCATCAAGTCCTTCTCTAACTAGACAGCCAGTGACCACCCAGTAACAGAGTCATCCTTTAAAAAAAAAATTGAGACTTCATTTTTTTCTACTAGAAAACAAATTCAAGAGCTGGACCCTCTTGTGTCCAGTTAACTGCACTTTAACTATGTGCAAAACAGAACCTAGCACATGAGTGTTAATATCTATATATTATTGTACTGTTTGTTTTATTGGTTTTGTGGCCATACCCGCTGTACTTAAGGCTTAGCCCTGGTTCTACACTCAGGGATCACCCCTGGTGGGGCTCAGGGAATCTTACGGAGTGCCAGGGATCAAACATGGGTCAGCAGTGTGGAAGGCAAGCATCTTATCCACTATACTATCTCACACCTCCCAAATTCAGTATACTTGATAGGAATATAAATAATACAAATATGTTAATATATTTAGTACATCTTTAATATCAGTAATGAATAAATACATTTGCTAAGATTGAGTGATATAAAGTAAATATCTCAGAAAATAGATTTTTTAAGGCATGTATAATTAAAAAAGAATAATTTTATATAAAAGTAAATACTCTGGCTTTCACTGGTTCCTGAATCTTTAAGATACTACTTAATCTCCTATTAAATTTATTGGTGAGCATATAATTATTATATATAATATAGTTAGTAGGAGTTTTAAAACTCAGATTGTAATAAACCTTAAAATTTAATTAAACATACCCAAACCTGACTGTTCTCATTTTAAAAAACAAGTGAGTCATTTTTTTTAATTTGAATTTGTGTAATCCACTAAGCCCACTAAAATCCTAGGATATAAGTAATCTGATTCAGATGTCACTTAGTATTGTTGCTGCTTGGTGAGTTTGCTCTTACTTTTTTCTATCAACTTTTTTTTCTCTTTTAGAGATGATGGTAGTATTTTTGATGGGTTGGTGGAAGAAGATGACAAGGACAAAGCAAAAAGGTAGTTCAGCTTAAGTTGTAAAACTATAAATGAATAGACAAATGTAATAATAAATAAATAAAAAGTAAATCAGTAATAGTAGATTTCCAAAAGCTATCTGCCTTAAGACCTGAACAAGGTAGAAAAACTGAGAATATCAGAATACATAATTTTTATTACTGGATTAAAAATTTAATACTGTAGCCCTCTGTTGTCTTCTCATTGTATCATGACAGCATAACATGTATATGAAAATCACTAAACATACTTTCATCACCTTATTAAGATAGGATTTGCTTGGATTCACCATTGTAATTGCTATTTTTCTATAACTTCTATTCTCTGGAAGGAAGTTACTAACTGTAGTCCACCTTTAGAACAGAGAATAGAAGGAATTGTTAAGCTCTAACTCCCATAGACAGGGTATCTGTATGTAGCCATATATATATATGTATATATATGTACACACGTATATATATACATATATGTATATGTATATATTGAATTCTTTTTTAATTACTCTCCAAGTAAAAAAAATGTATCTTTCCTACTTTATCAGTATGGACTTAAATGTATTTATTTAAACTTTTGGATATACTCTGTTGGTCTGTTATTTTTTTACATTTGTTGGGTTTCACCCCCACTCTTTTTTTTGTTTTTGGATATAAGGAAGTTTTGTAGGGTGGACCATAAGTCCTTTGACATGCTTTTGTTCCAACAGTAGAAGGAGAAGTAGAGAGAAAGGAAGTTATTGAAGATACCTGTAAATGGATGAGGGAATTAATTTTATGGTCATTGATTGAGGTGGTGAGGACTTTGGCCTTAAATAGGGGCCTTCAAAGCTAATTATAGTATCAGAAGGAATGGGTTAGGTAGCAGTACAGCCAAGTTTGAAGTCATTGAGCTTGAACTTAGAAAAGACATATTTCCCCCAGACACATTGAACTTGAAATTGTAGCATTACACTCAAATACAAATGAATAAATAAATAATAGCTCCTGAATGCTTATATTTAGCAATATAACAGGTACAGGGTTAAAATAAACATTCACAATAGCCAGGTAAATTGTTAGTTTAGAAAATGATCTAAGAAGACCTTGCGGAATGCTATACAGCATTTACCAACATTAAAATTATGTGTTGAACTGGATTTCAAAACAATAGCACATATTTATGACAGCCCTGTTCCCTTCAGTATTGGGTGTAAGTTTTTATAAACCAAATCAAAATAGAAAGTCTCAAGTCAGATGGGGATAAACACTGTTTGAATGAAGGGTTAAGAATTTTTTTTTTCTTTTTTGGTCACACCCGGAAATGCATAGGGGTTACTCCTGGCTCTACACTTGGGAATTACTCCTGGTGGTGCTTAGGGAACCACATGGGATGCTGGGAATCGAACCCGGGTCGGCCTCGTGCAAGGCAAACACCCTACCCACTGTGCTATCGCTTCAGCCTCAAGAGTTAGGAATCTTAAAGGTTATATTTATAGATGGTGAGATAAGCTGGGCTATTCTGTTTATGAAGAGGCATTCTCCTTTTAGCTTGATCATGTTTTGGATAAACAGAAGTACTGTGGCTGTGCAAATCTTGGAGGACAAGAAGGAACCTCATACTATCAGAATTAAACACAACCATATTTAGTTTATCGAAAATAGGAGGAGTTAACAGCCTTGTAGTGAAACATAGAACAAAGGGCTTTGGGACTTACTCTCCAAGTTATGTGTTTTGTCTACTTCTTTGAAGACTGTCATATATATTTATTATTTATATTATTTACACATGAGGTTATCAATGAGGTTATTACAAGATTCAGTACCCCTCAATTGAATTGAATATGTTGTAAAGTTTATTTTAATGAATGTGATCGGATGTAGAGTTGGCAGTGATACTTGACTTTGATCTATTTTCTTCCCCAGGGGCCAAAGTACCTCAGTTAAATTATTTTAAATAGCTTTATAATTCTGGGCATATTCTTTATGCCTTATTGGTCTTTCATATCTAAAGACTGGAACACATATATGTATATACATATTAAATATTAAATTTTGGCTATTATTTTTAACCCCCTTTTCATATGTTCAGCTATTTCTTATATATTTCAATGCTTCTTAATTTTCTCTAGGAGAAAAATAACTTCATCCATAAATCTTCCTCTTGTGTTTGCCCTTTAATATGTCAAAAACTAGTGTCACCATACAAAATTCCTAAACCATCTATCCACCAAAATTAGAATCACATATCCTATTTCACATTTATAAACAGCTTTATCAGTTTAAGGAATCTTCCCAGATTTCCTTTTACCTTTTCATCCCAAGTCAGATCTGATTTACTTAATAGTTAATAGCTCTGCCTCTTGGCCTTCAGAACCACACTATTACTTTAACACTGCCCCTGCCATGTCCTAATTGGTCATCTAGCCCTCCAGCCTTGTTTGGCACATATAGTAAGTTTTCTAGATTTACTAAATGAATTTATTTCTCCAGTCGCTGATTCTTTCATTCCTCTGATGCCCGAATGGTATTATTCACAAGAAGTTTAATTCATGCCATTTCTTAATACCTTCGATGCCTTTTTATGATTTCCAGTATTTATTATTCCCTCCCCTTGTCATTCCCAACCATGTGCATACTTGAATACAAGAAGCACATGAGGGGCCAGAGCAATAAATAGTACAGCAGGTTAGGGCACTTGCCTTGTGCAAGTCCGACCCAGGTTTGATCTCCAGCATTCAGTATGGTCCCTTAAGCCTCTCCAGGAGTTATCCCTGAGCACAGAGCCAGGAGGAAGTCCTGAGCACAGCCCAAAAACAGTCCCCCAAAACACATAAGCCACAAACCCATGCTGAGTTCTTGTACTAGGTTTTCATCTTTGTTAGCACAGTTTTTAATCATTACAAAAATTCACTGTTTGTTGAGGGAGTCAGTTGACATCTGTTACCTTTCCTAAAAGATTTGAAGAGTTCTATTTTCCTCCCAGTACTACTAAGAACGAGTACTTGTTCTTTACTCAAAAAACATACAGAGAGCTAGTATGGTGGGTAGGGTGCTTGCTTTGTACATGGCCGACCCGGGTTCAATCCTTGGCATTTGGTCTCCTGCACACTGCCACCAGTAATTAATGAGTGCATAGCCAAAATTACACCTGAGCATCACCGAGTGTGGCCCAAAAACCAAAAATGAATGAATGAATGAATTTTTACTCTGACCTTTTGGGAAAGCAATACACTTTATTTAAGTCAATAACTGAATTTCAAGATCTGACTTCTCAAAGCAAATAATTAGATAATGGCATGATTAATTGCTCTATAATTATTCTAGTTATTGTGTTGGGAGCTCAGTGCACCTTAGCATTGTTCACTGGCTAATGCTTCAATAAAATAAATTATCCTTTTATTGAGGTAGAAATGATTATGTAGCACATGTTTGGCATTTTGGTTTTCTGTTGTTTTTAGCTTACATGCTTAGATTTAAGATTTTGGGCTCTGTGATGAAGGTATACATAACCAAACAGAATGGTTACAGCTCTGTATTAGAGGCTGAGATAGAGTTGAATAAAGGAGAGAAAAAAATGTGTGATTAATCCTGCTGATAGAGAGAATCTCATTTTTTATTTTCTGGTTTGTCTCTTTTGTTTGCTTTGCTTTTTTTGTGTGTCTTGTTTTGGAACTTGGTCCCAGGACCTCATACATACATAAAGCATGTACGCTACCATTGAGCTGTACGTACTCCAGCACCATTTTTAGATTTCTCTTTGTGATTTAAAATTTACAGGAAATGAACAGCTTCCTATTTAATAGTTTTAAATAGTTTCTTTTTGTGCATTATTGGCACTTTCACAAAATTCATAGCAGTAATACTCATGGTGACCTTGTGAGGAAATAGAATTCTTGGTAAGAAAATCAATCAAATAAAACCTGAGATTTAAATATAGTTTTGTCTTACTGTAATTTTTGTAAAAACATATACCAGGTGCTTAATATATAAAAATTTATTTGCTTTAAACTAAAAAGCAAAGTATTGCTCAAATTAATTATTATTTGGTAACCTAGGAGATAAATATTACCATATATATCAGTAGAACTATATGTTGTGTTTTGTGCTAAATTGAGTATTATATTAAATTGTCTGTGTAAATAGATTGCTTGAAAACTGCTTTTTTATTTCTCACAGAGTATCTAGAAACAAATCTGAAAAGAAACGTAGAGATCAGTTTAATGTTCTCATTAAAGAATTGGGATCCATGCTTCCTGGTAATGCCAGAAAGATGGACAAATCTACTGTTCTACAGAAAAGCATCGATTTTTTACGAAGACATAAAGGTAAATGAAATGTTACCTTTGTAAAATATATTTCTGAAAATTCTGAGATTCTATGTAAAAAATTTTTTATGATAAACTTTCCCTTACCACATGTCACACAGAGGAAATGTACAAATGTGCAGGAAGTGTTAAGCAGGAAGAATTTTTGGTAAGAAAATTGATTAAATTAAACCTGAGATTTAAATATAGTTTTGTCTTTCTGTAATTTTTGTAAAAACATTACACCAGATACTTAATATTCCTACCCGCTGTGCTATCGCTCCAGTCCAGGGCTTAATACATAAAAATTTTATTTGCTTTTAAACTAAGAAGCAAAATATTGCTAAAATTATTATTTGTAACCTAGGGCACAAATGTTATTACATATATCAAGAGAACTATGTGTTATTTTTCCAGTTAAAAGTATAACATAGTTTTAGTTGGAAAATAGGATCAAGTGTGAAAGTAAGGCAAAAATCCCGATCATGCGGGCCTCATATAACATATATAATTAAATTTTCTCATTGTGATCCTGAGATCAAACCCAGAGCCTCACATTCTGATACTGACCTACATCCCTCACCCTTTTATATCACTTTTTCAGAGTTCACCTAGGAAAATAACACTTCAGTTTTAAAATTAAGTGATTGTTAATTGAGAAAAATCATTGACTAAATAAATGAGTCATGAAAAGAAATAAAAAGTATACCAAATGTTTTGGTAACACACTAGCACTGTCATCCCGTTGTTCATTGATTTGCTTGATCGGACACCAGTAACATCTCCATTGTGAGACTTGTTACTGTTTTTGGCATATTGACTATGCCACGGGTAGCTTGCCAGGTTCTGCCGTGCGGGTGGGATACTCACAGTAGCTTGCCGGGCTCTCCTAGAGGGACGGAGGAATCGAACCTGGGTCAGCAGCGTGCAAAGCAAACGCCCTACCCACTGTGATATAGCTCCAGCCCTAGCAGATGAAGAACTTTTAAAAAGACATTTTGAAAAAGGTAAAAGGACATTTTGTCAATCCGATGCAAATGTAAGTGTAAGACTTTTAAATTCTACTTTTGAGAAATGGTTTTGAGAATCTTTTTTTTTTTTTTGCTTTTTGGGTCACACCAGGCAATGCACAGGGGTTACTCCTGGCTCTGCACTCAGGAACCACCCCTGGCGGTGCTCAGGGGACCATATGGAATGCTGGGAATTGAACCCGGGTTGGCCGCGTGCAAGGCAAATAAATGCCCTACCCGCTGTGCTATCACTCCAGCCCCGGTTTTGAGAATAAGCTAGACTTTTATTTCTTCCAAACTGACCGTGATAGTGTGTTACCAGTCTAATTTATGCTTCACTATCTTTGAAATATTTTTTGTTGATTTCACTGACAATGTTAACGCTCTCTGTCACCAGTGAAATAATTTCTTTTTCTTGTAGCTCATCCTCTTCATCTTTAAGCAGTATCTTAATTTTAATCCATTTTCCATTGGCTTTCTTTTCCCTCTGCCAGGCCTGTATTGTGCTGCACTTCATTCATCTTTCTCTTCCTTTCTGAAATTACTTTCCTCTTAATTTTTCCCCTTGCCAAATCTGGCATTTCTCTGTGCATTTGTACACTTTCCCTTCGGTATTGCATTACATAGCTTCAGCCTTTCTATTAGAGGTTTAAATCTTTCTTTTTTTTTTCTTTTTTTTTTTTTTCTTTTTTTTTTTTTTCTTTTTTCGGGTCACACCCGGCAATGCACAGAGGTCATTCCTGGCTCATGCACTCAGGAATTACCCCTGGCGGTGCTCAGGTAAATGGGTAAATGGGATGCTGGGACTCGAACCCGGGTCGGCCACGTGTAAGGCAAATGCCCTACCCGCTGTGCTATCGCTCCAGCCCCAGAGGTTTAAATCTTTCTTGTGTTTGTTTCTTTCTTTGCGTTTTTTCTGTTTTGAGCCCACATCTGCTCAGAAACTACTCCAAGGTCAGAGCTTAGAGGTTGCTCCAGTCAATGCTCAGGAAGTCATATGGTGCCATGGATTGAACCTATTGAGCTCTCTGTCCACCCTAAATCCGTATTTTTTAATGCATGTTTTCCATTTTGGTTTCAGGTAACATGTAGGTCTTTTTTATATTTCAATAACTTTTTTTCTTATTAAATCACCTCTTTTCAATTTTCCTTTTTTCAAGTTTTTTTTTTTATTTTTGTTTTTATTGTTGTTGTTGTTTTTAATTTGGGCTTTGCACTTAGGGATCACTCCTGGCGGGCTCAGGGACTGTATGTGGTGTGGGGGATACAGCCTCAGGCGAGCGGCAAGGGTACTAACCGCTGTGCTGTTGCTCCAGCCCTGTTTTAAATTTTTATCCCACCATCCTTTCATTCCTTTATGACCAACAACTGTCAACTTTGGAATGGTCTTCTTTCCTTATTTTTGGGAGTTAGGTAGGCACACATAGTTGTTGGTGAACAGGGGCTACTTACCAGCTTTGTACTTGGGAGAGTTGGGGTTACTCTTGGTGGTTCTTAGGGGACCATGTGATGATAGGAACTGACCCAGACCTCATGCAAGTGAACCTCGCACTCTAGTCCTTTGAGCTATCTCTCTACTCTGGATATATTTTTTTATTTTCCTTAATTCTGTATTATAGTTGTCAGAATCTGTTGCTTTGTCTCTTGAGTGTATCAAAATTATCTTCATTTTTATTGACATCATTGTTACTGCATTTTACTTCTGTGGCCAGTGTTCTCACTAACTTCAGTAGTTGTTAGGTATGGTACTTAATACCTCAGTTTAATAAATGATTATTGAATGCAAGAAACATTATGCATGTGTTTCTCTGTGATAATTTATTTCTAGGTAACAGATTAATTTTGGCATCAAGTAAATCCTTATTTTTTAAATGAGCATAATTCCTATAAAATTTTCTTACATCCCAGTATCCCTGCCACCATCCCACCCCGCCTCTGTGGCAGAGCATTCCCTTTTGCTCTCTCTCTCCTTTTGGGTGTTGTGATTTGCATTTTAGGTATTGAGTGGCCATCATGTTCAGTCTGTAGTCTACTTTCAGCTCTCATCTCCCATCCCGAGCGGGCCCTCCAAGCACCCTTTACTTGGTAGTCCCCTCTCTGTCTGAGCTGCCTTTTTCCCCAGCATGCGAGGCCGGCTTCCAAGCCTTGGAGCAATCCTCCCGGTACACATCTGTACTATTCTTGGGTGTAAGTCTCGCATGGGTACTCGCTCATTGTATGACTGAAACGTAAGCACAAAAGTTTGTAAGTCTGTAACTGTATCTCATGGTGATTCATATAAAAATTTTTTTAAAAAGAGAAAAAAAATGATATCAGATCATTGATGGAAGGTTGTTGGCACTTTGGTAGTGATGAGGTCTGGTAACACAAATTTTCATAAATATTTCAAATATATATGCACAGATGATCATAAATATTCATACTACTGTTACATGATACCTAAACTATCACAATAAAATAATTTTAAACTATCAAAAAGAATTTCTTACATCATTTGAAAGGGAATTCTTACATACTAATTACTCATATTTATTAGAAAATGGTCTGCTTAAGGGATTTTGGGATTTTCTTATGGATTTATTTGTAAAACATGTCCATGCTCTTCATAATTATTAGCTAGTTATAGTTCTTACTCTTCATATTCTGGTATAATCATCTCTAATAAGCTAAATTTGGGGTGAAGATTTAACGTGCTACATTGATATATCAAGTAATAAAAAATAGTTCATACTTCTCAGCAAAGTAGAGTATAATTTGCACAGTATTATCATGACATTTTTATTTTGTATATTTGCTTTAATATGTGCACATTAGAGAATAAAAAAGACATTTGTTGTTCATAGGCTATCAACCTATATAGATTAGATTTTACCATTTCTGAAAAACTTTTTCTAAATCCATTAGAAATATGAAGTAAATTAAACTCTAGTGGTATCTAAAATATGTGCCCCAAGCAACGGAATCTGCAGATATTTAATCGGCCCCTTAGCACCAAGAAAATATGCAAGAAGACACTAGAGCAAAATCATTCCGAGATGATTACTATAAAGGTTCTGCCCATAATCTTAATTTAGTCTCTTTGATTATTGAGACAAAGCACTTCAATTTGGGAGGAATCTTCTGCCCAACATTAAGACCTTCATCAGACCTAGAAACAGGCTGGCTGACTTCCTCCATTCTTGTGGTAGGTCTGTCCCTGCCATTGGAATGGTAAGGAAAGAAAGAGGAAAGGAAGTTTTTTGTAAGTCTTGATCTTACCTGCTTGTTCTGATTTTTATTTGATTGTTTGTCAAGTAGAAGTCTAAGGCCTTCCGGCAGCATAGGCTACCAAACTGATATTCCAAGAAATCCAATCCAGGAAGATAACTTGTCACACTAGCACACTTCATCAGACCATATAAAACCTATTGATACCTACCTAAACCAATAAATGGTATTATCTATGGATCTTTTGCGTGACAAGAGAAAAAGGCAACTTGGAGGAATGTTGTATCTGGTGCTCTTGTTGCCCTCCCCTGCCCTAGGCTTGGAGTAAGCACTAATGTGTCAAATAATTTGGTTGCAGAAATCACCGCACAGTCAGATGCTAGTGAAATCCGACAGGACTGGAAACCTACATTCCTTAGTAATGAAGAGTTTACACAATTAATGTTAGAGGTATGTTGAAACATTTTTGTAAAGTTATTTACCTAAAAATGGTGGTTGGCTTAGTGTAGTTTTAACTGTATTGTCTTTATTCACTGTAGACTGTATGCTAGATATATAGTATATATACTATACTGTACTATATTTTACCTAAAATTACTTCAACTAAAATTAATCAGTATGTTGTATGAAATGTACCATGTTGTAAAATGACGTCAGATTTCCATATATCCGGTATTATCTGATTTTTTTTTTAACACAATAAAAATCAGGAAACTTGGGGCTGGAGCGATAGCACAGCGGGTAGGGCATTTGCCTTACACGTGGCCGACCCGGGTTTGATCTTCAGCATCCCATATGGTCCCTTGAGCACCGCCAGGGGTAATTCCTGAGTGCAGAGCCAGGAGTGACCCCTGTGAATCGACGGGTGTGACCCAAAAAGCAAAAAAAAAAAAAAAATCAGAAAACTTTTACTACCAAGTTTGCTGAGACCACACTAATAACATTCACCAAAACAACATAAAATTATAATAAATAATCCGATTAATAATGAAATATATGCTTTGAAAGGCAACTTTATTTTTCTTCTGGTTTTTGATACACATTTGGTGGTACTCAGGACTTACTCCTGGTAGTGCTCAGAGGACCATATGCAGTACATACATCTTTTAGATATAAAAAAATAGAAAGGCAAAGTTATAACTGATTAGTCATTTCTCTTAAATCATCTAGAATCAAAACTCTTACAGATTTCAGTTTTGGAATGAGCACTTCTTTGTCTTACACTCTCTGCATGTCTGATTTTTCCCTTCAAGGCTTCTTTAGTCTTATATGTGCTTTGTTGCCAACTTGGGAAATTACATCTCCCTCTACTGAAAAGAGGTCAAGGCTCTGACTCCTTTCTTGGGTTAGGACTTTGCCAAGGGGCTGATAGACGCTTTTCTCTACTTGGACTGTATCTGCTTTGTTAGAAGAAAAGACACGCTCTGGTTTAGGTCATTCAGGCACATTTTATTTTGACAGGCTCATGTTATTTTCTCATTCCAAACTTTTTAGTTCTTTCTCTGCACAGTAGAGAACTACATCCCATTTTCTAGCAAATGTCTCAAAAGCAAATATAATCTTCAGAGTAAATATTTGTTTTTCAAGATTACATAGTTTAATTTCACATGAGAAAGACGTTCTTTTTTTTAGATTTTTTTTTAGATTCTTAATTTTCTTTTAGAACTTTTTTTCATTAAATAATCATGAGATGAACAGTTATAAGTTGTCCATGATGGGTGTCAGTCATGTAATGTTCCAACAACTGTCTTTCTACATTGTACATGTCCCACCACCAATGCCCCCACTTTCCCTACCCCCAGTCTGCCGCTATAATAAGTCACTTTTCTTCTCACTCTCTATTACTATTTTATTGCTCTCTCTCTCCCTCCCCCCTCCTCCTCTCCCTCTCTTCCTCTTTCCTTTTGGGCATGTAGTTTGTGTATAGGGACTGTAAGGTTATTGTGTATATTTCTTTATTTAATTTCAGCACTCAGCTCTTGCCCGGAGTGATTATTTCCAACTGTCATTGTCACAGCGGCCCTTTGCTTACTGCCCTCTCTCCCTTCCCTCCACTTGTGACAAGCTTCCAACCGTGGGCCAGTCCTCTTGGCCTTCAGTTCTATTATTTTTGAGTAATAAACTCATGCTGTATTTTTTATATTCCACAAAGGAGCACAGTCATCCCATGTTTATCCTTCTCTATCTGACTAATTTTACTCAGCTAATATTCTACATGTCCATCCATTTATAAGCCAATTTCATGACTTTATTCTTCTTGGTGACTGCGTGTATTCCATCGTATAGATATACCATAGTTATTTAACCTGTCATTTACTCTCACACACTTGGGTTGTTTCCAGTTCTAGATATTGTGAGTAGTGCTACAATGAACATAGAAGTGCAGATGGCATTTTTGTTGTCTTTTTGGGTCTCCAGGTTATAGTCTCAGAAGTGGTGTTGTGGGATCATGGAATTTCTAGATTTTTGAGGAATACCCATATTGTTTTTAAAAAAGGGCTGGACCAGTTAGCATTCACACTAACAGTGAATAAGAGTACCCTTCTCCCCACATCCTTTCCAGCACTGGTTGCTCTTGTTCTTTTTGATATGTGTCACTCTTTTTTGGTATGCGTGTCATGTGCAAATAGTGATGATATCTCATTGTTATTATTTGCATCTCCCTGATGATAAGCGATGTAGAGCATTTTTTCATATGCCTTTTGACCATTTGAATTTCTTCTTTGAAGAAGTTTGTATTCATTGCTTTTGTCCAGTTTTTGATGGGGTTGGATTTTTTTTTCTTGTGAAGTCCTACTAATGCTTTTGATATATCTTTGCTATTAACCTGTTACCTGATTGGTATCAGGTAAATAGTTTCTCCCATTCCGTAGGCTGTCTTTGTATCTTGGTCACTTTTTAGGTGCAGGAGCTCCTTAGTTTAATATAGTCCCATTTGTTTATCTTTGCTTCCACTTGTTTGGTCAGTGGTGTTTCATCTTTAAAGATGCTTTAGCGTCAGTGTCATGAAGAGCTCTACCTATGATTTCCTCCATAAGTCTGATGGATTCAGGTGTGATATCGAGGTCTTTAGTCCATTTTGCTCTGACTTTTGTGCATGGTGTTAGAAAGAGGTCTGAATTTATTTTTTGCAGGATCTGCCCGATTTTCCCATCACCACTTACTGAAGAGACTTTTCTTGCTCCACTTCATACACTCCTTTATAAAAGGTTAAATGATCATATATTTGAAGGTTTGTTCCAGGATATTCAACTTTATTCTATTGGTCTATGGATCCGTCTTTATTCCAGTACCATGCCGTTTTAATTACTACTATTTTGTAATACAGTTTGAAGTTGGAGAAGGTGATGCCTCCCATCTTCTTTTTCCAAAGGGTTGCTTTAGCTATTTGTGTTGGGAGCGGGAGGCTATTATACCATATGAATTTCAGAAATGTTTGATCTATTTCTCTGAAGAACGTCATGGGTATTCTTACAGGGACTGCGTTGAATCTGTATAATGCTCTGAGGAGTATTGCGATTTTGATAGTGTTATCCTCCTGATCCATGAGCAGGGCTTGTGTCTCCATTTCCTTGTTTCCTCTTTTATCTCTTGAAATAGTATTGTGTGGTTTTCTTTGTTTAGGTCCTTGACCTCTTTAAGTTAAGATGATTCCAGGGGACTTGATTTTAATACCTCTTTCTTTTTCATTATTTGTATATAGGAAAGCCATGGAATTGGGGGTATTAATTTTGTACCTGGCCACTTTGCTATACAAATTTATTATTTCTAGGAGTTTTTTGTAAAGTCTTCATGATTTTCTAAGTATAGTATGTCATCTGCAAATAGTGAAAGCTTGATTTCTTCATTTTCTATTTGGATGCCCTTTATATTTTTTTTTCCTATTTGCTATGGCCAGTACTTCCAGTACTAAATGGAAGTGGCGAGAGTGGGCAACCTTGTCTTGTGTCTGATCTTTGAGGGAAGATTTCTCATTGAGGATCATACTTGCCTCGGACTTGTGGTACATGACTTTGACTATACAGAGGAAAGTTCCTTCAATTCCCATTTTGTTGGGAGTTTTTATCATAAATGGGTGCCGGATCTTGTTAAATGCCTTACTGACTTTTGAATGGTAAACCATCCTGGCATCCCCAGGATTAATCCAACTTGGTTGTGGTATATGATCTTTGTGATCAGTTGTTGGATTCTATTTGCTGGTATTTTGTTGAGGAACTTTGTGTCTGTGTTCATCGGGGATATTGGTTTGTAATTCTTTTTCTTTTTTTTCGTCTTTTTTTTCTTTTTGTGGTGTCTTTGCCTGCTTTGGGTATCAGGGTGATACTTGCTTCATAGAAACCATTTTGGAATGTTTCTGTTTCTTCAGTTTCCTGGAAAAGCTAGAAAAGGATTGACAGTAGGTCCTCCTTAAAGGTTTGGAAGAATTCACTAGTGAATCCATCTTGACCTCAGCTTTTGTTTTGGAGGAGACTTTTGATTATTGTTTCAGTTATCTTGATGGTGATAGGTCTGTCCAAGTATTTCAGATCTTCTTGTTTCAGCCTTCACAGGTTATAGGAATCCAGGAATTTATCCATTTCTTCTAGGTTCTCTTGTTTCATGGCCCATGGCATACAGACTTTCAAAGTACCTCTGATGATCTTTTGAATTTCTGTGATGTCCCCCCTTTTATTTCTGCTTTGGTTTATTAGGATTCTCTCTCTCTCTCTCTTTCTGTGAGTCAGTCTAGTGGCTTATCGATCTTGTCTATTTTCTCAGAGAATCAGCTCTTGGTTTCGTTTAATTTTGGGGTTGTTTTTTGGTATTCTAGCTTGTTAATCTTGCTTAAGTTTTATTATTTCCTTCTTCAAAGCCTGGTTTGGGTTCCTTTTGTTGGTCATTTTCTAGGATCTTAAACTGTGAATTCAAATTTTTATGTGGGCCTTTTCTTCTTTTCTGATAAATGCTTTTAGAGCTTTTCTCTTAACACTGATTTTGTTCTCTCCCACAAGTTCTGGTGGCTCATATTCTCATTCTCATTTGTTTCCAGAATTTTTTTGATGTCCTCTCTAATGCACTGGTTGTTCAGTAGTGAGCCGTTTAATTAATATTATTCTCCGGTGTGCTTATTAATGGGAAGACATGTTCTGTTGTTGTTGTTGTTGTTGTTGAATCACTGTGAGATACAGTTGCAAAGCTTTCATGTTTGGGTTTCAGTCATACAATTATCAAAAACCCATCCCTCCACCAGTGCACATTGTACCAAAATTTCTTTTTTTTTTAACTGACTCATTGTGAGATACAGTTACAAAGCTTTCATGTTTGATTTTCAGCCACACAGTGATTGAACACCCATCCCTCACCAGTTCATGTTTTCCACCACCAATGTCCCCAGTATCCTCGCCCCACCATCCCAACCCTTCCCCTGCCTCTGTGGCAGACAATTTCCCCCATACTTTCTCTACTTTTGGGCATTATGGTTTGCAATATAGATGCTGAGAGGTCATCATGTGTGGTCATAGTCTACTTTCAGCACATATCTCCCATCCCAAACGATCCCTCCCAGCCATCATTGACTTAGTGATCCCTTCTTTATTGCAGCTGCCTTCTCCCCCAGCTCATGAGACAGGCTTCCAACTAGGGGGCAATATTCCTGGTCCTTCTGTCTACTGTCCTTGGGTGTCAGTCTCATATTACATTATTTTATATTCCACAAATGAGTATAGTCCTTCCTATGTCTGTCCCTCTCTTTCTGACTCATTTCATGTAGCATGATACTCTCCATGACCATCCACTTATAAGCAAATTTCATAACATCATCTTTCTTAGCAACTATGTAGTATTCCATTGTGTAGATGTACCAGAGTTTCTTTAATCAGCTGTCTGTTCTTGGACAACTCGGGTTGTTTCCAGATTCTGGCTATTGTGAACAGTGCTGCAATGAACAAATAAGCGCATATGTCATTTCTACTGTGCTTTTTTGCACCCTTGGGATATATTCCAAGTAGTGGTATTGCTGGGCCGTATGGAAGCTTAGTTTCTAGTTTTTTAAGGAATACCCATATTGTTTTCCAGAAAGGCTGGATCAGTCGGTATTCCCACCAATTGTGAGAGCCACTTTCTCCCCGCATCTGCACTGTTCTTGTACTTTTTGATGTGTGCCAGTCTTTGTGGTGTGAGATTATATCTCATCGTTGTTTTGATTTGCATCTCCCTTGATGATTAGTGATGTAGAGCATTTTTTCATCTACCTTTTGGCCACTTGAAATTCTTTTTTTGAGGAAGCTTATGTTCATTTCTTCTCCCCATTTTTTGATGGGGTTGGAGGTTTTCCTCCTTGTACAATTCTACTAGTGTCTCGTATATCCTTTTTTTTTCTTTATAATTTATTAAAACTGCATAAAGTTACAAGTAGCCAAGAATGGTTTTGTCTGAGCCATTCTAGAAGATAGCATATCATCAATTCAGAATAAGGTGTTTGTCTGGAGTTGCCACATGGTCATGATATTGCAGGGCCTGGGCCTTTCCCTACATCTTAAACTAGCATTGGTTGTTTCTGTTATCTTGATGTGTGCTAGTCTGACTAGTGTGAGGTGGTATCTCGTTGTTCTGATTTGCATTTCTCAGGTGGTCAGTGATCCAGAGCATTTTATTTCCATGTACCTGTTGACCATCTGTATGTTTTCAGGAAGTTTTGTTCATCTCTTCTTCCCCATTTTGGATAGAGTTGTTCTTTTCTTGTCCAGTTTTACGAATGCATTATGTATCTTGGATATTAACTCTTGATTGGATAAATGGTGGGCAGATATTCTCTTCAAGGCTGTGAGCTGTTTTTTAGCTGTCTTGTTTTTATGCAGTGCATAAGCTTCTTAATTTGTAGTCCCATTTATTTATCCTTGCTTTTGTTTGCTCTCGCAATGGCATTAAATAATTGAAGATGCCTGTAATTTAATATGAAGGTCTCTGCCTATATTTTCTTTAATATAGTTTGTGGGTTTGAGTCTGATATCAAAGTCTTTAATTTTGAATTGACTTTTATGCATGATGTGAGGAAGGGATCAGTTTATTTTTTTGACATGTGACTCATGAGTTTTTTAATATTGTTTACTAAAAAAACTTCCCTTGCTCCACTTCATACTCTTTCTTAGTCCTTTCTCAATGATTAGCTGACAGTCCTCTTATACCTGACATCTGTCTCTGGTCTCTGAATTCTATTCTGTTGTTTTGAGCATCTGCCTTTGTTTCAGTAATACACTGTCTTGATTACTATAGCTTTCTAGTATAATTTAATGATGGGAAAGAATAGCCTCCCATCATTTTTTTTTTTGGCTTTTTGGGTCACACCTGACAATGCACAGTAACCCCTGTGCATTGTCAGGTGTCATTCCAGGGGTTATTCCTGGCTTTGCACTCAGGAATTACTCCTGGCGGTGCTCAGGGAACTATATGGGATGCTGGGAATCGAACCCAAGTTGGCCGAGTGCAAGGCAAATGCCCTACCCTCTGTACTATCGCTTCAGCCCTGCCTCCCATCTTTTTCCCCTGGAATTGCTTCATCTATTCACGGATTTTATTCTTGCATACAAATTTTGGCGGCATCTGTCTATGCTGTCATTCTCTCTTCAGTTGACTTTCTTTGTGGCAGTTGATTCTCTTCTCTCTGCATTTTCTCCCCTCGTTAGTCCCATGTATTGATAATTCACCCCAAGGATTTGTCTTTGAAAGTCTTCTGTCTTCTGTAGATTTATTTCTTAAAGCTGCCATGGGATTCTCAATGGATGTACTTTGTGATAATAAAATATAGTATTGTTTTATGAAAGTATTGACCTCTCTGACTTTTTTCTTACTGCCTTAGATTTCATTCAGTTTTCATTAATTTCCCTGACCTTTCCAAAAGCCACTAGGGTTTCCTTAGTTCTTTTCCTCTAAGTTCACTTTGCTTCCAGGCTGTTCTTGAACAGTCATTATGTCTGACCCTCATTTTTTCAGGCCTTTCTGGATCTGACCTTAACCTGCATTTTTGCTGTGTTTTCTTTTCATTTTCTTTCCCCATCACTTTTAATATATCCAAAAGGTGATAGTCTGTTCTTTCGTGTGCTAATAAAAACATTCTGCTGATGGTGTGATGTGTATTTGAAGATACTAGCATCAGCAAGTAAGGCTACCTTGCATATGATAAAGTAGATCTGTATCTTTTAAAAACTGTCAAATAGTGATATTTTTCTCCCCAGAAGCATTTAAAAATGCACAAAAACACATACTAAGATACTGTAAAAGGAAAAGCTTGCATTCCAACTGCTCTGGAAATTGCATTGAGTTCTTTGTCATTTATCTTAGTTAGATTATTATTTCTCTCCTGTGAAATAAAACGTTTCTTTTCATTTAACTGACCATTATGTTTAATTTCAGGCTCTTGATGGTTTTTTTTTAGCAATCATGACAGATGGAAGCATAATATATGTGTCTGAGAGTGTAACTTCATTACTTGAACATTTACCAGTAAGTATGACACTGCTATTATCTCTTTCATATTTAATGATGATGATGATGATGATGATGATGATTTCAGTTTGGGGGCCACACCCAGCAGGGCTCAGGGGTTATTCCTGGCTCTGCACTCAGGACTGATTGCTAAGTGAGAACCATATGGGATGCCAGCAGATCAACCACATGCAAGGCAGGCACCCTAACGATTGTACTATCCCTCAGGCCTCTATTTATTTATTTTTAGAGAGACCTCCCAACAGTGCTAGGGAGTTTGAGAGAGGAGTTGGGAGGCCTCTCAGTGAAGTGTGGGGTTTATGGGTCAGCACTTGGCCCTGTGGTGCTCAGTAACCATCAACACTATACCCAGTGGTACTTAGGACCATGCCAGGGCGCTAACTCCGGGCCTCACACCTGCTCAGCATGTGTGCTACCACTTGAGTATCTTCCCAACCTTCAGTGCCCATCTTAAAATTTCTAATGCTCTGGGAAGGGGGTAGAGTCAAATGAATTCTGTGAATATTTCTTTTAGCAAGACTTTTCTTGGATCAGTCTTACTAATCTCTTATAACCAAGTAGGTCTGAGAGTAACCACTTTAAGTTCTTGTGTTCTACCCTCTTTATTCAAATCCTGAGTTTCACACTAAGTTTTCAGTGTTTTCTTTTTAATCAGCATGATAAAGATGTTGGTCAAGGGCCAGGGCCAAGATGGCTTAAAAGGGCAGCAATGCTTGTTTTGCAACAGAAGGATCAGCATGCCCTCCCCCCCTCAGCACCACTGAGAGTCACCCCTGAGCATTATGGGATGTGGTTCTAAAATAAAAAGGTGTTGGTGAGTCACTGGGAATAGTTAAACTTCAGTTATTATAGAACTCATGAAAAGTGAGGGCCTTCTAAGAACACACTAAAAAACAGATGCCAGTGAAATAGGAGAGGGACAGATACACAGTTATCTCTCTTATATCTGGGCTATAAAGAAACAGTAAAGGAGAAACAAAAATGGCCAAAGGCAACAGAAGCTGAGAATTGGTCTACAGAACCAATTGGTCTTTAATACTAAGGGAAGTGGTGGAGGGCTAGTTAAGTGAGGGGAAACTAGTAGAGGGTATGGAGTTGAAACGTTGTATGTAGGAACCCTACCACTAACAGTATTGTAATTCACTGTGACTAAAATTTTCAAAAAAAAATTTAATGATGCAGAGCTCCTATGCTATGTGCCTTAGATTGATAATGTTATGGCCATATTGAAATTTTATCAACATAACCAAATAGGTAGAAAGATTAAAAATCAATAGTCATTATAATCTTTAATCTGAATATGAAATTTATAATACAGATTTATTAGATTCTACCAAAAATAATTTTACCTTTGTCATTTGATACTCAGAAAAGTAATTTAGGCACAGTTCATTTGTAGCTAATACTATTTTGTTTGTAGCTAATAATAAATCACATGCTTTATTCATTTTGAGATTAGAGAGGCGATTTATGGATTTGTCAGAGGAATTTTAGTCATTTCCTCAGTAGGTTGTGTTAATCAAGAAACTTATAATTCAGAGAAATTATAGACCAGGGATAGATAGGGGGTATGTCTTGTGTGCTGTCAACTCTGTGTTTGGCCTCTGACACCACATTCCCACACCCCTCAATTCTATGACAGCTTAGAAATGTAGAAATGAGCCAGGTCTCTGATTCTGATATCAATTTAAAATTTGTAAAAGTTTACAACTTAAGATTGATTCTTTCATACTTGCTTAAATATGTTCCTGGGTGTATTAAATTTGTCATCATGTAATACAGAGAAAATGATCAACCGTGTTATAGAGCTGAGAAAGTTCAGGACTAAAGTGCCTATATTGAGATATTAAATAAGCCTTTTCTTTTCAACTCTTAACTTGGTAATATAAATATATGTCTTCAGAAAGCCAGTATGGTCTTTATCTCATTAAAAACTTGTGATATGCAGATAATACAGTTCAGAATTTGAAAGCTTAATTAAAGGTCCAGAATTTTTATGCCCTTTTTCTTTATGCCCATACAAGGAACACAATTGAAACCATAGTATATCTAACATATTTGATATTTTCAAAGATTAATAGAAACAGTTATAGCATTTAATTATACTTAGTAATACTTTTAAAGTATTTTGTTTTTATTGTGGACTATGTGGAATACTTTTTGAAGTAAACTATTTGAATTGGTCTTTGAAAAATGGAAAGTACAAATAAAAGTGGAGAGATGGGAAGTATATTCCTTCATAAGATAGCCTTCTGGCTACAGAAAAGAGGAGAATGTGACCATTTGACTACATGGAGAGCAGTAAAAAAACTTTTCGACCTTTTTTCATCCCAGTGACTCTCTCTTGTTTGAAGTTTGTTTGTGTGTTTAAGCAGGAGAGCTCTATTTGCAAATGAGGTGTTTGCTGTGTTTTTATAAGAAAGCAAATGAAAATTGAACTACTTTGGTTGAATACAGGGAGAAAGATCTTTCCGTTTCCCTTGATGTTTGCCCATTTCCATAGTCCTTGAGCTTTCATTTCACTATCCCCAGGATTCCGTAGAGCAATGTGAAAATGTTGAGAAATCAAGTGAAAACAACTGGATGAGGAAGAAAGTAAGAAGTCATTGAAATTTCTTTGTCAGTATTTTGCTTAATTGGTTTGAATGACCCCAGCAGTGCTAAGCCATTTCTGGGAATACATGGCTGGACAGTACAGGAGGGTTAGGGTTTGACCCTGAGATGCAGTGCTGCTCTAGCTGCAGCAGTGCTCCCGGCCATCAGGGTCACTCCTGGCATGCTCCAGAGCCGTGCAGTCACAGAGATCACACTCTGAACTATTTTGGTGGCCCTCATGTCAATGGTAGGTTACTTAAGAATAGGAATTGTGTTATTCATTTTTTATTCCAAAGCCAAGGCTTTGATTTCAAAGTCTGGTGTTTGCCGAATTACTGTTGGTAAAGACATGTTTTAGCAAGGATTATATTGCTTAGTGTATTGCTTGCCTTTGATGCTGTAAGCTAAAGGCAGGGCTTTTTGAGACTTGTGTTCAGGTGGGCACAGTACATGCCTAGCATTATGAGAACCCAGGTTCAGTTCTTGATACCATTCATCTGACCCCCACACTCACACCCTGTACTACCAGGTGTGGCCCTATTTAAAGATAAAAATAAGATTTGTTCATTGTAAAGAGTACATGGAAAAGATGAACTGAAAAAGAAAGGATACATCAGACAATTAAAATGATCCCAGAGTCACATATCTCTAGCCTGTGGCTGTCCTTCGTAAGGTGTGTGCTACCATAATTTGTCTGAGGTTTGGACATATGATCAAGTTACATGTTTAGCTTAAGATGTTTCTGCTCAGTTCTTTCTCATTATTAAAAATTTGAATTTAGTGAAAACTCAGCTTTAAAATGTCTGATATTCTTAAGAATTATTTTGATCATGGCTCTGATGACACAAATATGAGAGGCAAGGGAACAGGATAATTTTTCACCTTGTTTTTTGAATTGTGTTCTGTAACATGACATTTGTCAATTTTCATAAATAATCAAGAGTTGACTATATGCCATTTGATGTTTAAGAATAGGTATAGAGTTTTTTAAATAAATGTTGCTTGAATCACAAAAATTATATTTTTTAAACTTCCTTTGCAGTCTGATCTTGTGGATCAAAGTATATTTAACTTTATCCCAGAGGGGGAGCATTCAGAGGTTTATAAAACACTCTCTACCCATCTGCTGGAAAGTGATTCATTAACCCCGGAATATTTAAAATGTAAGTAGTAGCTGTTAAGAAAAACTTAAATATTATATTTGGTAGCATTTTCACTTACTTTCCTCAGTTTGTGACAAACCAGATGTGTTTAACTAAATGTGTGCTGGATCGATAGCGGCCACTCGGGTTCAATTCCTCCGTCCCTCTCAGAGAGCCTGGCAAGTTACCGAGAGTATCCCGCCTGCAGGGCAGAGCCTGGCAAGCTACCCATGGCATATTCAAAATGCCAAAAACAGTAACAAGTCTCACAATGGAGACGTTACTAGTGTTAGCTGGAGCAAATCGATGCACAATGGGATGACAGTGCTACAGTGCTATCATTCCATATATCCTATTAGGACCTCTCAAAATATTTATGTAAGTATATGTTGAATTAAATTATGAGTGCATTGAAAGTTTGAGTTTATTAGAGGATTTAAAATACCATTTTTGTTTTAATAGCTGTTACCATAAAATTGTAAGCTCCACGTGGCATATTGGATATGCCAAAACCAGTAGCAACAAGTCTCGCAATGGAGATGTTACTGGTGCCCGCTCAAGCAAATTGATGAACAACGGGACTACAGTGCTACCATAAAATTGTAATTCACATAAAAATAGGAGTTTCAACATAATTTTTTTAATAGTCATACTGTATTTAATAAGAGAAAACTAAGCATTTTTAGAATTACAATTGGACACTAAAACTAGAAGGTAATAAACTCATTTAAAAATTGTTAAAGGAAATTATTTACTTTCTCAGAACTAACTAGGCTTTGGGTGAATGTATCTAAGTGCCAGACACTTGTATTATTTTGTAAAAGTGTAAAGAATAAAAGAAAATAGTCGCCGCCTTCAAGAATATTATGATAAAACCAAACATTTCTTTTTGACTAATTGGAAGGAATAATTTACCTGATATCACTTTTCTTTGCTGAATTAAACTAACATATGCAAAATCCAAAATGATTGTAACATAATTTGATAACCAGATATTTCCTTAATCTGTTTATATAATATTTAAAATTTGGACTTCTCTGATAATATCGACATTAAATTTGCACCTTTAACTTCTGTATAGCACATGTATTGCCCCAAGAATTGAGATATATGTGTGGATAGGTGTATATAAAATGGCCTTCCTGTCAAGAGGAATTGAGGGGGTCTGGACCCAGGTAACCAACCTGGGTCTGACTGCTGGTACCACGTCGTCTCCCAAGTTTTGCTGAATGCATCCCTGGTGTCCCCCAGCATCACTGAGATCGCCCAGTAATCCCAGAACCGCAGAGCCAGAGCAGCATCACATCCTCCCTCCCTTGCATTGAACCAATGGCCTGCTTGACAGAATCACCACTGGGGGCCCTGGACTGCCTGAGCACTGCTTGGGAGTGCTATACTCCCCCGCTCCCAGAAAGGAGTTAAGAACAATTTGAGACATGAGTCCATTTGAAACCTATTAACAATTATTTAAGTCAGATACTTCCTCGATTCTACCACTCTCCACACGTCCAGATGAGCCTCACACATGAAGGGACCAGCAGAGGAACCCAGGTGTGCAGGACCCAGGGCTGAGATCTCCAAGCCTGCTTGGATTGGGACTGAGCCTTCTCCATCCAGACCCCCCATTTTCCAGTAGCTTGGCAGCCACACTCACAAACTGCCCCCAGCACCGTGTAATCCCACCAATGGCCAACATCCAGAGACTATTAAGACCAAGCTCCTGGAAGCGCGGCCACAAAGCGGCCACGTGACATCTAATAGCCTTGTTCTCCTTCTTGGAGAACCTGCCAAGCTACCAAGAGTCTATTGCCTGCACAGGAGAACCTTGCAAGCTGCCCATGTACGTATTCATATCCCAAATACAGTAAAAGATATGTACATACCTCTCAGCCCTGCAAGCTACCAAGAGTATCCCGCCCGCACGGCAGAGCCTGGCAAGCTACCTGTGACATATTTGATATGCCGAAAACAGTAACGATAGTAGGTCTCATTCCCTTGACCCAGAAAGAGCCTCCAGTCGTTGGGAAAGATGAGTAAGGAGAGGCTGCTAAAATATCGGGGCTGAGTGTAATAGAGATGTTACTGGGACCCGCTCGAGTAAATCAACGAACAACGGGATGACAGTGATAATAGTGATACTTCCTTGATAGATCAATGGTGCACTCTTAATCTTTCATATGTTTGTAAATGCATAGTATTGGAAGTTAAGTGAATTGCATTGTTTGAAGTAAATACATAGCTTAAGGAGAGAAGAACCCCTGGTACCTAATAAGAACATGATTCAACTCTAGAGAACTGAATGAAAGCCTTTGGCAGAAGAGACCTTAGGCTTCTTCCAGAATCAAATGAGGACGGCAACAGTAGTTTTTCCTAGAAGGGAAAGTCTCACTAATGACCTATTGACCGTGTTTCCCCCTTCCCCCAGTAAAACAAATGACATACAAAAACAGTTTCTACCATACTCTAAAAGGGTGTTTTATGTTGAAGCGGGATAGTAAGCATGATTCAAAGCAGGAGAAATAGCTTAGAAAACTCAGGTTTCCACAATTAAAGTATTTGGATCAGAATAAGTCAAAGTGGTATGTGATTTGGGAGTGTGATTTCTGCTTGGAGACAGAAGAGCACAGAATGATAAATGGCCTTATGACAGCATTTCATTTTTGGTTTGGGGGTCACCAGTCCCCAGGGCCTACTCCTACCTACTAGGTGCCCAGGGTTCACTCCCAGCAGTGCTTGAGGGACCATGTGGTGTGTGGATCAGACTTGGGCCTCCTATTGTATAAAACGTGCACTCCAACCCATTGGACTATACAGCCTGGGGTTTTATATTTTATGCAAGCCAGTATAAGAGAATTTGGTTGATTTTTCTAGTCTTAAAAAAACTTTCAGGCAGGAAATTTTGAGAATGAACCAGGCTAGAGGTTAAAAAATAAAACTAATCATAGAAATAGAAGTAAGGATGGCATGGAACATGTATTGTGAGTGTTGAGTGGATAAATTTAATAATTGATACTGGGTATAGATATCCAGAAGGCCAGGGAGTCCTCAACAAGGAAAATTATAGGCAGAAGACATATTTTTAACCTGTTGAATTAGATGGTAAGATCTTTTATAGATAATTGAGTTTTAAATGCTATGCCTAGAAGTATTCCAAGCCCTTGAATGATGAAATATTAACAAAAAAATTAATATTAATCTTAGAATGATAGTTATGGAGGTTGTTATCTGGTGGCAAGAGTGGTAGTATAAAGAATAAATTTTTACTGTCACCCAGGTATAAGGTGTAGGTGAGTTGATGATAATGGATGCTTATTTGAAAAAATTTACTTCTGAGAGTTTCCATGGTGAAATAAATAGCAGATCTTTTTTTTTTTAATTTATTTATTTTTAATTAGTGAACCACCGTGAGGGTACAGTTACAGATTTATACACTTTTGTGCTTATGCTTCCCTCATACAAAGTTCGGGAACCCATCCCTTCACTAGTGCCCATTCTCCACCACCAGTAAACCCAGCATTCCTCCCACCCTCCCCAATCCCATCTCTCCCCACCCCACCCTGCCACTGTGGCAGGGGCATTCCCTTCTGTTCTCTCTCTCTAATTAGCTGTTGAGGTTTGCAATAAAGGTGTTGAGTGACCACTGTGCTCAGTCTCTAGCCCTCATTCAGCCCGCAACTCCCTTCCCCCACATGGCCTTCAACTACATTATAGTTGGTGATCCCTTCTCTGAGTTGCCCTTTCCCCAGAATGTGAGGCCAGCCTCCAAGCCATGGAGTCACCCTCCTGGTACTTATTTCTACAATTCTTGGGTGTTAGTCTCCCACTCTGTTATTCTATATGCCATAGATGAGTGCAATCTTTCTATGTCTGTCTCTCTCTTTCTGACTCATTTCACTTAGCATGAAACTTTTCATGCCGATCCACTTAAATAAAAAATTTGTGACCTCCTTTTTTCTAACAGCTGCATAGTATTCCATTGTATAGATGTACCAAAGTTTCCTCAACCAGTCATCCGTTCTAGGGCATTCGGGTTTTTTCCAGATTCTGGCTATAAATAGCAGATCTTGAAGACAGTACTTGGGAACTTGTGACTAGGAAATAAAAGGTCAACCATGTCTTAGATTCATAGATTATAGATTTCACCTACTATTAGGATAGTCAAGTAAAATATCCTGAAGGCAAATAGTTAGATGAGAAACTATATTTTATGAACTGTTAAAGTTAATAAGGGAGAGAGATTTGTGGGGCAAATAAATTCAGCTATGTTATATAGTTATGAAGAATAGCAGAATAATTTTTATAAATGTCCATAATTTGAAAATTAGCAAAAGAGAATGGTCATTGAAGTGGGAGTACAAATTTCATTCTATGGGAAAGAGAAAAAGTATGAGTTTTTGGGACAAGTAGAAACAGTGAGTCAAGATCCCTGAAGTTATCAAACCTCACTATTGTTGATAGGGTCTTGGAAACTTCCTTTATAAATAAAGCAACATTGAATCAAATAAAGTCTCTATAAAAAATGCCATTTTTTACCATTGAGTTGAGTTTCTACTGTTTATTTTTTGAGGAAAATCAAAACAAAAGCCATGAAACAGTCAAGACTCCAAAAGTTCTAGTTATACAATAATTTTAATTTATTCATGCATTTATTTCACATCCTGCTCCCTCCAGCTCAGGTCACAGCAACTAAAGGCTCACTGTGGGGATGACCCCTAAATAGGAGGCCCTCCAGGGAAGGATGCAGTCACACACCCACAATCACGCAGAAGGTTTAGAGATGCAGACTGATCTCTGGGGTATGAAAGAAACCTATGATATACACCACATAGTGACCCCAGCCAGGGGTTACTTTTTTTCTCATCAACATCAAAATGAGACATTCTTGGCCAATAGGATATTATCCGAGAATCTGGTGTGCAAATATTGGTTATCTTTAGAAGAATCATTTTCTTAGAGATGTAAAGACAAAAAAAAGCTACAGTATGTAAAGTTTAGGAAAATTAATATGTGGAAACTAGAGCATGTAATAAAAAGGAAGGAGAGCTGATGATTCAAAGATTAGCATAATAAAACCCTTTATGTGCTCCATCTCAGTGAAAGATCTGAGCATATTTTGAAGTAGAAAATTAAGGAGCCAAAGAAGAAAATGTGTAGATGCAAATGGAATGTGACAGTAGTGTAGATTTGGTTCTAGGGAAGAAAGGAAAGAGTGTTGAAAATAGAGATAGAATCATTAGCTTGAGAATGGAAAGCAAAACCTTTAGTTTGAAATCAGAATGAGATGGGACATATGGAGTGTAGTTGCTCATATTCAAAGATTTGTTTTCTCAATTAAGAACAAGGTGAGATCAAGGAGTAGAATCAAGGTTCTATACTTATATGGATTAAAATAAAATATTATTTAGGAATTAACTGTTGGAGCTTGGAGCTAACTGATCTAGTTAACATATGTTACATAGTAATATATTTATAGTTTCAGGTTAGTTATATGGAAACATAGTTATGTAACTTTTATATCATGTGGTGTTCCTCATTTTTATCTATCACTTTATATTTCAGCAAAAAATCAGTTAGAATTCTCTTGTCATATGCTTCGAGGAACAATAGACCCAAAGGAACCATCTACTTATGAATATGTAAAATTTATAGGAAATTTCAAATCTTTAAATAGTGGTAAGTTGAAGTGAATAGTGGTAAGTTGAAATGCTTCAGTCATGATATATTTTCTTTTTTTTTTTTAGTTTTTTTTTTTTTCATTAGTGAATCACTGTTAGGGTATAGTTACAGATTTAGACATTTTCGTGCTTGTGTTTTCATCATACAATGTTCGAGAACCCATCCCTCCACCGGTGCACATTCTCCATCACCAATGAACCCAGTATCCCTCCCATCCCCCACACCCCACCCCGCCTCTGTGGCAGGGCCCCTTTTGTTCTCTCTCTCATTTTGGGTGTGTTTTGCAATAGGGGTATCGAGTGGCCATCGTGTTCAACCTATGGTCTACTTTCAGCACGCATCTCCCTTCCTGAGCAGGTCCTCCAACCACATTTTACTTGGTGTTCCCCTCTCTATCTGAGCTGCCTTTTCCCCCAGCATATGAGGCCGGCTTCCAAGCCATGGATCATGATATATTTTCACTTGGTTTTCTTTTAATTTTTAAAAAGACATAGATGTTTGAACATAAAAAGTTTAGAATTTACCGGAAAACAATTTCCTTATTGTTTCAGTATCCACTTCAGCACACAATGGTTTTGAAGGAACTATACAACGCACACATAGACCTTCTTATGAAGATAGAGTTTGCTTTGTAGCTACTGTCCGATTAGCTACACCTCAATTCATTAAGGTATGTTTCTAATTTAATTGTACAAAAGGGTTTTCACTTGCTACCCCAGGATGTCTCAGTAATTTTTCTGTTTCCAAAATACTTGAAAGATCTACAAACATAAATAATTCCTGGCTGTGGTAATTAAAAAAAAACATAAATAATTCCAATGTTTTTGAAGCAAATATGCTAAAAAAGGCTTTTGTTAAATCATATGACTTGACCTTTTAGTTTATGTTCTTTGCATTTTACCAGTAATTACATATCACCATTGTTCTTCTCTTGTGCAAAATTTTAGGATGCTCTTTTGTAAAGTTTACGCTCTACACTAAAGGAAAGGTCCAGATTCTAGGTAATTTTAAAAGATGGATTGTTTTCTTTTTTCTTTTTTTAATTTTCTTTAGAAATGTGCAAATGGCTTTTATTTTATGTAATTTATCTTTTCATTTTTGAAGTAAATATTTTTATTTGTGTCCCATAAGCAGGTGACTATATAAAGAAGTGGGAAAAGGACTGAAGAGATAGTACGGGGATTGCATGCATAAACTGGCCCCAGTTCAATCTCTGTCACCATGATCCCCCAAGCACTGCCAGGAGTGATCCCTGAACACTGCTAGATGTGTATGCCCCACATAAACCCTTGAAAAAAGAGCCTCCAAAATAAACAGCTTAAAAAATAATAATAGAGAAGATAGCCATTAGAAAAACACTGATTTTAATTTTAGAGTTACAGCATATGTAGAACTTAGCTTCTTAAACTGTGAGTTATAACTCCATATAGGATAATGTAACTTAATGTGGGGTTGTAAAAAATTATTTTGGGGGGGTATAGTAAACAGAGCGCTTGCCTTCCATGCGGCTGTCTCAGGTTCAATCCGCAGCACCTATATTGGTCCCTGCAAGCCCACCGGTAGTGATTCCTAACAAAGAGCCAGAAGAGTCTGGGTATGACCCAGAAACAGAAACTACAAAGGTTAATTCTTACCACATTCCTAGAAAAGTGTCAATGACTTAGGGAAAAGTCATCTTATAATGACATTTATGACAATATTTAGGCTTCTTTTAAGTACTCAGAAACATACTTCTAAATTTTCATTATTAATTTATTTGTAGGAAATGTGCACTGTTGAAGAACCTAATGAAGAGTTTACATCTAGACATAGTTTAGAATGGAAATTTCTATTTCTAGATCACAGGTAACGTTTCTAAATTCCATTGAACAATAATAGCTACATAATTTTTGAAATCAGTGAGTTTCAAAGACAAACTTTTAAAATCAGGATTTTCAAATCTATTTTTCAAAAATAAAAAACCCTACAAATTGATTTCTAGTTGGGCTGTTTCTTACTATGGGAAAAGTTACTATCTATTGATTGTTTTATGTGTAATTTAGGGCACCACCAATAATAGGATATTTGCCATTTGAAGTTCTGGGAACATCAGGCTATGATTACTATCATGTGGATGACCTAGAGAATTTGGCAAAATGCCATGAGCACTGTAAGTAGACTTTAATATTTCAGTGATAAAACTGTTTTTAATCATATAAACAGCCATCATAATCAGAAGGTGATACAACAAATCTATTTTTGGGTTCTGAAATATACAGGCATATACCCTACATGGATAACCAATACAGCAGGAATTAAAGGTCATGTTTAAATAAAACATTTTTCTATTTTTTATTTGCGTTTGTAATTGTGAATACAGTTTATGTTACAGTATCTAATAAACCTTATTTAAACTACATAAGCTCTGCATCTGCAGTAAGAGCAGTAGATTGTTGTGAAAATTATAAAATCATTATGATACTGTTCAATAACTTTTTGGATTCCAAGCATATAGGTTTGCCCAGGAGCAAGGTACACGTTTAGAGTATTTCAGGAAGGACCTAGTGAGTGCTGGATATCACCTCCCATTCTGTGAACCACAGCAGCTTTCTTGTCAACACTATGCTAAACAGTTTATAGACATTATCTCCCACTTCTTGCAACTAGAGCTCTAGAATGTAGATACTATCTCTTTGAGTAAATTAAGACACAGCAAGGAAGGTTAGGGATTTTTTTACAATCCCATTGCTCTTTGGTGGTAAAGACGGGATTAGCATCTAGACCTACCACTTTACCACATGCTGGTGATTCTTTACTTCAGAGATTTTAAGGTAGGTTTTAGTGGCTTCTCTGACCTTCCTCCCCAAATCCTGTTCTCTAAAGCTTTTTCAGATATTCAAGATACGTTCATATACCACTGGCCTAATATGCCTCATTTTGTGAAAATAAAGCATGGTAATAACCTCAATTGCAAGGAAGATTTTTCCGAGTAAAGTTATTTTACGCACAAAAAAACATAATTCACTTAAGGAGATAGGAGGACTATGCTCCATTATGTATTAAAAAGAAATAATACTTCTTTTAACTAGTTGGGATAAAATTAATTAAATTTGGACAGTTACAAGTTTATAGACTTGGCTTTCTCATATAGACTTGGCTTTTTCATGTGCATGAAAAATCCCACCAGCATTTTCTAAGCTTTATTCCATTGATTACCAGTCAGTCCATTAAAAGGTTTTATAGTGAAACAAGATGGGTATAAAACACTTCCTAATAATCATTTTCCCTTTCCACTCCAATTATACAAAAGAATTTTGGCATACATAGAGTTTGTGGAGAAAATAACTGATCTTAACTGATTTTAGTCACAGACCTATTTTATTTGGCCAAGTATCTGTTAATAGGCTTCTGACTTAGAATCTACAGAGAATACTTTGAGAAACGCAACACATATCAGTTGTTCAGACAGATAATTTGATATTGGCTAGTTAAGAATTAGTATTAGATGGTTTAACATTTCTGTTTCTGCCACAGTGCCTGTGGAGAGAAAATTCAGGGGTGGTTATTTTATTGCTGTTATAGTCATTATATCTTGGGAGGAGGAAGTAATAATGTGAAGAATTAATTTTAGGGTATTTAAAAATTCATTGTAACCATAAATATACAAAAAGGGCAATAATTGACTATAAGCTAGGGAGTGTGGAAGAGCGATTCAAAATTGCTTTGGAGCTAAAGGTATAATGTGAAGAATTAATTTTAGGGTATTTTTAAAAATTCATTGTAACCATAAGTATACAAAAAGGGCAATAATTGACATAATTGACTATAAGCTAGGGAGTGTGGAAGAGCTGATTCAAAATTGCTTTGGAGCTAAAGGTATACAGAATAGCATTTTCTCCTAATTCATATGTGTGTGTATATTTGTATACACACATGAACACACATGTCTGTAAGTGAATAGCCAGAAAATGAATTCTATTTATAGACCAAGGGAGAGTAATATCTTTGACTAAAAACAGATTCAAAACTAATAACACGAATTGAATTTTCTTTTTCTCTAGTGATGCAGTATGGGAAAGGCAAATCATGTTATTATAGGTTCCTAACTAAAGGACAGCAGTGGATTTGGCTTCAGACTCATTATTATATCACTTATCATCAGTGGAATTCAAGACCAGAGTTTATTGTTTGTACACACACTGTAGTAAGGTAATAAATCCTTTACAGAATTTCTGAATTTACCAATCATTATGATTTTTGCAGTGTAATTTTTGGTATGATTTCTTAATTACAAAGAATTTTTTTCCATTTTTCTAACATTTTCAGTATATTATTAAATTTACCAGTTATTTCCAGGCATTATATAGAAGCACTAAATAGATAATTCTTCACATCAGTTTTAGAATTTTTTCAGTTTCTTTATTCTTTCTTTCTTTCTTTTTTTTTTTTTTTGGTGAGAGGTTGGAAATTGGGGTCATACTGGCTGTGCTCAGGACTTAGACTTAACCTTTATCTGGCCTCCAGTTTTATGGTTTAGAACAGAATTTGTAGCAGTCATTTGTGTAACCAAAGTCAACCTGTAGAGGAAAACTGGAGTAAACAGTGAATACTCTTCCTTTACTTAATATAATACTTTGTGCTGTGTAATTTTGTATCATGTACAGGAGTGTATAAGACTATTTAATTAGATACATGAAGCAATACAATTTGAATGAAAATAACACTATAGATAAGTTTCAGGTTTATTTAGCTTGTAGAAAATCATTGAGATTCAGTGAAGCAGTGGAATGCATAAAGGCGCTGAGTATTGCCCCTCTGAAGTGTTTCAGGTAAATAACCAAACACTGTTTTTTCCCATTTGCAGTTATGCAGAAGTTAGGGCTGAAAGACGACGAGAACTTGGCATTGAAGAGTCTCTTCCTGAGACAGCTGCTGACAAAGTATGTATCTTACAGTTTGTTTTTAATTATTTCATCCCAATTAAAAACAAGGCTTGATAATTTTTAAGAACTTGTTTTGTTTTGTTTTGTTTGGGGGGCACACTGGCAGTGCTCAGAGTTACTCCTGGCTCTGTACTCAGGAATCACTCCTGGCAGTGCTTGTGGGACCATATAAGATATTGGGGATTGAGCTTATGTTGGCTATGTGCAGGACAAATATTCTATATATGATATCATCACTCCAGCCCCAAGAACATTTACTTTTTTTAATATTTCATTTTAGTTAATTTTTATTCTTATTTTGAATTTAGGATATAGGGATGAGATTTGATCATCCTTGTGAAGCAGGTGCTCAGCCTCTTGTACTATCTCTGGCCCTTGCTTGCTTGTATTACTATGTTTAAAATTTTTTTTTTGTTTTTTTTTGGGTTTTTTTTTTTTTGCTTTTTGAGTCACACCTGACGATGCACAGGGGTCACTCCTGGCTCTGCACTCAGGAATTACCCCTGGCGGTGCTCAGGGGACCATATGGGATGCTGGGAATCGAACCATGCAAGGGAAATGCATTATCTACTATGCTATCACTCCAGCCCCTGTTTAAATTGTTTTTTGTTTTACAATACTATTAATTTTGGTTTCTCATAGACATAGCACTGTAGCACTGTCATCCCGTTGTTCATGTTCATCTATTTGCTCGAGCGGACACCAGTAACATCTCCATTGTGAGACTTGTTGTTATTGTTTTGGCATATCGAATATGCCACGGGTAGCTTGTCAGGCTCTGCCGTGTGGGCGGGATACTCTTGGTAGCTTGTGTGGCTCTCTGAGAGGGATGGAGGAATCGAACCCGGGTCAGCCATGTGCAAGGCAAACGCCTTACCGGCTGTGTAATTGTTCTCATAGACATAACTGGGTTAATGTTATATAGTAAGATTATATATTAGGAATACAATTTCATACCTCTTCAAAATGTATGTTGCCATATCTGAGTACCAGTATCCCTTCCACCACCACCCATTGGTCCTTGAAACTCTCTCCCCTCTCCTCACAATCCCTCTGGTAACCACAGCACTATGGTCAGAGTCCGGGGGTTTGGTTTTGTTGGGTTTTGTCTGTTCCCTTGCTATCTACATTTCTTTCATGTTTTAAAAAAGTGATCTTTATTGTAGTTTTCAGATAACATGGATATAGTAGTGTTAAGGTTTATGATTTTGATAAATAAAAAATTTGACAGTGTCTTAAATCAAGTAGTGACTTAAGTCAAATAGTGACACTTAATACACCTCATCCTCCTTCCCTACCCTCTCCCTCTATTGCTTGGTAATTTTAGTTCTCTAAATGAAGGCAAAGAGTTTATTGTCACTTGATATAGTCCATTGACTTGTTTTGTTTTTCTGTATACCACAGATGATGGAGATCATCTGGCATTTATCCTTCTCCCTCTGAATTATTTCATTTATTTCATTTACATGATACTCTCCAGCTCCATCCATGTTGCAGTAAATTGCAAGCTTTTATCTTTTTTGCATGATATTCTGCGTGTGTGTGTGTGTGTGTGTGAGAGAGAGAGAGAGAGAGAGAGAGAGAGAGAGAGAGTTAGAGAGAGAGTTGAGTATTTGAGTTGTTTCCATATATCCTAGCTGTTAGTACTGCAGTGAACATATATTTTTGACTTAACATTTTTGTGTTTCTTGAGGTAGATGATAACCTTGCAAGAAGTGGAATTGATTGCCAAAGGATATGGGAATTAGGATGCAATTGAGACGAAGTAAAAAATGTAAACAAAGTATTATGTCACATAGTCATTTTTCCTTTATATTGTGACTTAGAATACAGTCTTTATTTTTTTCTGTACTTACATAAATGTGTTACCCTTTTATGTGACTTCCCCCAAATAAGAACAAGAACATCCTACCCTCCCTCCTTTCCCCTTTCTCTTTCTCTTTGTTTCCTTGCTCTTTCACCCTCTCCTTTCCCCTCTCCTCTCTTCCTTCTTTCCTTCCTCTCTCCCAGGCATCACATATGTAAGACAAGTACTTTACCATTGATTCACATCTCCAGTCCAAACCCTTGTTTTTTTATACATTGCATGTGGATGGCCTTTGAGGGGACACTCCTCTCTGTCATGGTGAAAAGGGAAGAAAAGATTGGGTAAACTTGGCATATCAGCAGGTAAAATTAAGTATTTGATAATAGTAAGTATTCTCACCTATAAATGATTATCAGCTGAGAGAAAGGGATACAGATTAAGAGTAGTAATAAAGGTATAGAATAATAAGCAAAAAGTGAATATGCTAGAAATTTAACATCTGCCTAGTGTTGTGTACACTTTCAGTGGATCTCTTTAAATCCACTCTATTCAAGGGAACATTTGAGTAAGTGAGCTGGGAGAATCCATTAGGAAAGTAGTTTAAAATTCAATTTGATTTTGTTGTTAGAGGTTCTTCAGTGTTTAGTAAATGGCATGAAGTTGTGATTGAGTAGAAGTGAACGGTTACTGGAGAAGACTAGTTCCTAGGAAGCTTGAAAGACTAGGATGGGATATAGAAGGAGTTATCCAAATGGAGATTAAAATTCCAAAGAGTGGTCTAGTGTAATGAAAAGGATGATTTTGAGTAATTACATGCTAAGTTCCAAAAATGCTGATAATACCTTGTCTATAATTTATAGTATCGTCTTTATTCTGTTACTTCTCATTTTTATACTTATTAAATATAAAACATACATAACAAATGTACCATTTTAACAAATTGTGAAAGTACAGTTCAGTGACGGTAAGGACATTTGGCTACAGTGCATTGATCACTACCCTCCATAAACACTCATCACTCCAGACTGAAATTCCCTACCCATGGAACGGTAACTTCCCATTCCTTCGTCTCTAACCACTGGCACTCACACAGTGACTGTCTTTGTGACTCTGACTCAGTGGTACCTCATAGGAGTGGAATCCTGCATGCTGGAGTGTATGTCAGAATTTACTTCCTGTTTTAGGACGAATAATACTCTGTTGTGTACATACCATGGAATACTGTCATTTCATCAACTGATACACTTGAATTGCGTCCATTCTTTAACTACATTGAATTCAATGTCATAGTTTTTTTATCTTTTAATATTGCTTAGTATTCTTTTAGGCCCCTGCATGGTTAATTTTTATGAATAATATTGTTGTGATATGAGTGTACAGTATTGTTTTATGTTGGCTTTCAATTATTCTGGGTATGCCCAGAATTGGAATTGTTGAATCAGGGTAATTCTGTTTAGTTTTTGTGGGTTTTTTTTGGAGCCATCATTCTTATCTTCCATAATATCTGTACTGTTTTATGTTCCCACTAGCTGTGCACAAGGCTCTATTTTTTCCTCTTTTCACCAGAAAAAAAATAGAGAAAATAGGCAGTTTGGGGTTTTTTGTTATAGCCATCATTATGGGGTGAAATAGTATTTTATTGTAAGTTTGATTTCTAAATCATTAGGAATATTGAGTATTTTCATGTATTTATTGGCCACTGTATCTCTTTGAAAAAATGCAGTAAGATCTTTTCCTATTTTTAAAATGGAATTTTATTTTCAACTGTTGTGGGAGTTCTTTGGTATTAATCCCATGTCAGATAATGGATTTGTGAATATTTTCTTCTATTCCCTTCCCTGGTGTTCTTCCAGTTTGTTCATAATCCTTTGACATATAAAGTTTTTTATTTTGATGAAGTCCACTTTATCCATCTTTTCCATTTTTGTTTGATCCTTTAGTGTCATATGCAATAAATCATTACCCAATTCAGTGTTGTAGCTTTTTTCTCTTACAACATTGCTTAGTATTCTTTTAAGCCCTTACAATGTTTGAGTTAATTTTTATTTTGTGTGTGTGTCGCACACAGTGATGTTCAAGGTTTAATTCTGATTCTATGCCCTGGGATTATTTCTGGCAGTGCTCTGAGGACTGGATGTGTGCAAGGGATAGGGACCATATGTGGTGCTAGGGATAGAATCCTGGCTATCCGTATGTAATGCAGGCCCCTTAACCCCATATGATCTCTCTGACCCTTGAGTTAATTTTTGTATGAGACAAGTTTTATTCTTTTTCATCTGTTGTTTCTTTAAATAGAGAGGTAAGCCAGTACTATCACTATAAAAATCAATATCTGTGGGGAAGAGTCTTTCCAAGCAGTTTTCAGGGGGGCCCTGGGGCCACTGCCAGCTATACTCAGCCTACCTATCATATAGTATGGGTCAACACTTGGGCCCAGTGATGTGGTGCTGCTAGGTTAGCAGTGTGGGGGCTGCCAGGCTAAACCCAGAAGTGCTTGGGCTATGGGTGCCATAGATAGAATGGCACCCTGTCCTTACACACACATGCAGAAGCATCCCTGACCCAGGGCAGCCTACCTGCCAGCCCCACATTTTCATTTCTGTACCTAATACATACATAGGTAGGTACTTCCTTTGCCTTGTTGTGGAAAAAAATTTTGACTTCATCAAAATTAGCGGGAGGGATTAACAAGTGGTTTAACTAATTGGAATCTTTGAATTAATAAAAACATTAATTTTATTCTGCCTCCTTAGAGCCAAGATTCTGGGTCTGATAATCGTATAAACACAGTCAGTCTTAAGGAAGCTTTGGAAAGGTTTGATCACAGCCCAACCCCTTCTGCCTCCTCCCGGAGTTCAAGAAAATCATCTCACACAGCAGTCTCAGATCCTTCCTGTGAGTACCTTTCCTTGAAAGCTCACTTTCTTCCAAGAGATGCTCCTTAATGATACGAGCAACTGCTATCTGCAGTGTCCAGTGGACACTGTTCTATAGCAAGAGTTTGCGTTTGAAATGTAGTGACCTCTGCAGCACATAAGAGATACTTTGCTCACTTTGGCAAAGAATTAAGTTATTAAATGACTTGTGAAATACTAAAGGTGATATTATTTGTTTTTAACTGTCCCTCGAAGAGAAAGCAAAATTACACCTTTATGCTATAAAGTCAGTCACTGTATCACTGTCATCCTGTTGCTTATCAATTTGCTCGAGCGGGCACAGTAAATTTTGATTCATTGTGCTTAATCTAAACTTCACTCCCATTTTCTCCCTCCTCAGCCCTTGGCAATTGCCATTCTGTTCTCTGAATCAATCAACTTTTGATTATTTTAGTTGCCCTCACATAAGAAGTCAGGCAGTATTTGCCTTTGACTTATTTCACTTGGTGTGATGTCTCAAGTTCCTTCATGTTGTTGCATAGACAGGTTGTTTTTTCATGTTGGCTGTTGTGAATAATTCAGCATTGAACTTAGGAGCATCTGAAGTTTTGGTTTCAACTCTTTTGGATATATGAATCCCAAAAGTGGAATTGTTGGATCATCATCGGTGGTAGCTCTATCTTGAATTTTTTTTAGAAATCACCACACAGTAATGGTGCCATTTTATATCACCACAAGCACTGTGTAGAGGTTCCAGATTCTTGCCAAAACTTAGTAATCATGTTTTGAATAATAGCCATCTATACAGGTGTAAGGTTTTTGTGGTTTCAATTTGCATTTCCCTGATGTTAGCAGTGTTAAGCATCTTTTCATACACCAGTTATTCCTGTCTTCTTTGGAGTGGTCTCTATGCAAGTTAACAATACAGTTAGGTGGGTTTTTTTTTTAATTTTAGAGTTGCATGATCATTTTTTTATAATTGAAAAGTGTTTTGAGCTTTTGTTTTGAAAACTGTATTTTCTAAAGTACCGATTCTATTCTGTCTTTGTTAATTAAACTCAGCAACACCAACAAAGATCCCAACCGATACTAGCACTCCCCCGAGACCGCATTTATCAACTCATGAGAAGATGGCACAGAGGAGGTCATCATGTAGTAGTCAGGTAAACTCTTGCATTACTATTGTTCAGAATAGAGATTTTTTTTAAAAAAGAAAAAAATCATCTAAATCTTCAGAAATTCATTAGTCTACTGTCCCTTTTTATAAAAATGTAAAAGCTGTTATTATGTAACACTCAAGCTCTTTTTGTGAGGTAATTGTTAACATCTTTTAAATTGTTTTTTAGGTTAAATGCAGATATACTATTAAAAAAAATCATTCAAACACGTTTTTGTTTTTTTGTTTTGGGCCACTGTTAGCAGTGCTCATGGTACAAGGATCGAGCCCAAGCCTCTTGCATGCATAGCATGTTCTCCTGCCCACTGAGCTGTCTTGGACTATTTTATATCTTAAGTTCTTACACTAATCACCTTTAGTCAAATTCAGCCAGTTTCACTGAGAGCCCATGGAAGATTATGTAGCAGGAGCCTAGGAAGATAAGCAGGAGCAGGCATTTCCAGTGGAAAAGGAGAGACAGTTAAAAAGACACCATGGTGATATTTCTAGTTGAAATACTCATGTATGGGAACAAACACCAATTCAGTGTTACTTTTTTTATTTTGCTTCTAGTCCATAAATTCCCAGTCTGTTGGTCAGTCATTAACACAGCCAGTGATGTCTCAAGCTGCAAATTTACCAATTCCACAAGGCATGTCCCAGGTATTTTGTTTTTGTTTTTCAGTTGAGTATTTTTAAATAATACATTGCTTTTAAACTAATGAAGATTTTTTTAGAAATAAATATTTATAGATGTAGTGAATCTCAACTGTGGGCTTTTAAAATGAGGATATTTTTGATCATTGATGATTATAGACCGCCACTGTCCCTTAGTATAGCTAGGGATACTAAAAGTCTTTGTGGATATATGACAGTTCCATGCAGTCAAGATTTATCTTGCTTACTATGCTGTAACTAACTGCCCTACTTTGCTCCCTGCCTTTATGAGAAACATCATAAATATATGTTAAACGGCTGTATATTTTATTTTCATGGATATTGTACTTAGGAAATAAATAATTTCATACAGTCATTCATTTATCATATTTAAGAACCCTGAGTTTTTTGTATGTATCAGTTATCACAGATGCTGAATATAGATACGTAATATCTATGCTACAAGACTTGTATATAGAGATAATAACAACTTCATTTACAATATCATATAATCTATGCTCAAAGTAAATAGACTAGTATTTGAGCACATTATATGGACCATTTTAATGCAACCTAAGAGAGTAAAGGAAAACTTTCTAGAGTTACTGACTCCTCTGAGTTCTAAAGGAGGGCCTAAGTAAATTACCCAGATAAGGGAAAGTTGTTACAAAATAGACACTAAGTTATTTTGATTATAACTTTCTCAGCTTGTCATTTTTGCTGCTCGCAGGTTCTAAGACACATTAAAAATATTAATGATTATTAGTAGAAAGTCACTTTTTCTTTTTTCTGTTTCATTTTGCATTAAACTACTTTGACTTAAGAATGTCTTACTTTCCAGTAATCATAGTTAACAATAGGTAGAAACAATATTTTTCTAAAAATAGCTAAATAATTACTTAAATCAGTGTTTCCCAGATGGTCTCCCATAAAGAATCATGAAAATAGTGAGGGCTGGGAGGGGGCACAGCATGAGGCTAGGGGCCAGCTGGTAAGACAGGGTGGAGGGTGGGGCACTGGACGGAAACAGGGTCAAAAGGAGCCACGGTCACAAATGGGCTGAGAAACACTGGTTTAAAATATAAGTATGACTATAATATGACACTTGTATTATAGTAAGGCTATGACACTGGTACAAATGTATTGATACTAAAAATTACCTAAAAGTCATCATTTGAATTTCTCGCTCGTAATCTAGCCTAATTACCATATAGGCTACTTATTATTAAATGTTACAGTTGCGGTTTTTAACGGCATCAAAAACTTTTTGTGAAATTTAACAGAATTTTTATGTATTTAGACTTGCTTTCAGTACTATTAGTTTATTAATCTCAAGATATGGAATACTAAATTTGTAATATTTTCTTTCCCTAGTTGGTTATTTCAGTCTCTGAAATCAAGATTTTATATTTTGAAAATACTTAGTATCCTTAATACAAACTGCTTAAATGAAAAGGATTTGGGAAAAGGGGTAGTCACATTTCTCTTTTTTAAGTGCATTTACTGTAGGAGACTTTAAGATTTTCAAGATATTCTGAATATTCAAGAAGTAGTTAATCGAGCCTGTGTAGATGTCAGTGGTAAGGCAGCCCCAAGTCTGGCTGAGTTCAGATAGTAGTAAGTAGAAGCTGCTCGTAACTCAGGTAAAACGGAGAACCGCAAAATAGAAAACTCTCAAAGTAGAACTGGACAGCTTTGTTGTCATTTTTAAGTGCTTTCTCTAAAATGTAATGTTTGTTTGTCTGGTAAATAATTTCAATTGAAACTATGAGTGAAAGTATTATACCAGGTTGGTTTAGATGTTTATACCTTCTAATAAGGTGCACTAAGGTGACAGTCTAGGGATGCCAGAATATGATATGAAGAATTAAACTACCATTTTACTTGGTAAGGGGTAAAAAGGTTCAGTAACTTGGATTCTGAAATGGCAGAACTCAGTTGTGGTAGCAGGCTCATAACTCATTGGAGCTCAGGTCATCTAACATTAGTGTCCTCTTGTACTCTTAGTCAAGATCAAGTTAGAAATCAAACTATACCAGAAATCTGAACCAGAATAACATAAAAAGAAAATCATTCACTACTAAGCGTAGAGAATTCTAAAGGGTACAGACTAGATGGGTGCACAGAGCTCAGTCACGGGGAGAGCAGTTGGGAGACCTGCGCCCTCTCCTAGATGTCTGCCCTCTGCTGCTGTACTGGCCTTCGGATCCCATTTGGGCATGTGTGACTATAGAGATGTCAAGAGAAGTCACTGAGGTTATCACGGACCAGGGCAGGAGAGCAGGAAGCCGCCCACTGGGGTGTCTCACCTGTTGGTGAGTTGCCCACAAGGATCAGTGGAGGCTTGTTAGAAAGCTCCTGCACCTGTGCTGCTGGGACTCCCTAGGAAACTGCCCATGTGCGATGGACATGCAAGAGAGCCAGAACAAGGAGCACCTGTCTTCACAGGCGCTTCCCTGTCTTCGGCACTTCAGTACGTAGTGCTGAAGGGACTGAATTTGTGCCTGCTGGCTAAAAAGAAATATTTATAGGTCCCAGCTCCACCACAGAGGCACTGTATTAATTAATAACTAGCATAACATTAACGATAGCAAGCTTACTTTTCAAATTGAACAATTTGGAGGAATAAGTAATTCTAAAATGTGTTATACTTTTTCCATACATGGCCCTTTAGTTTCAGTTTTCAGCTCAATTAGGAGCCATGCAGCATCTGAAAGATCAGCTGGAGCAGAGAACACGGATGATAGAAGCAAATATTCACCGACAACAGGAAGAACTAAGGAAAATTCAAGAACAGCTTCAGATGGTCCATGGTCAAGGGCTGCAGGTAAGTTGTTGTATTTGACGCGTGCCATTCACTTTTTTTTCCTTTTTAGGAAACTTTATTTTTCTTAATTTAAATTGAGATTTAAGAGATACATTTCATTTGTTTAATTGAATAAATACTGGTTACCTATCCAATTATTTTTAGTTTCTAAATATAACTCATTTCTAAGGATTTATATAAATATAACTCCCTCAGTATGCTTGTTTTTATCAATGGAGACTAGGACTTTGGTAAGGGGAAATTTTAAGTGAAAAGCTACTACTTCCAGTCCCTTACGCCTATATAAATAAATAGTACAGCTTTCATTGCTAACATTCTGGAAGGAATACTAATAATAACTACTTTTTAATGTCATAAAATACCAGTGATGAATGCAAAGCTACTGGGCCAGTCTTATGATTGGGCCTGCATTAGAGCCATGCTAGGTGATAAAACAAAATTCCTTAACATATAAAATGCTCAACTAAGGAGTGGTTTTGGATCTTATAACATTTTTTCTTATATATGGAAACATGATAGTATAACTAGAAAGGCTAATACGAAGTGTCACATTTAATCAATAATTGTTATTGTTAATTGTTAATGTCTTCCTTATTGCTTTCTTTGTGCACTTAATTTGCTTTGCTTTTCTTTTTTTCAGTGCTCTCTTTCTTCTTTGTTGTTATCTATAATGTTTTATGTAATGTTTAATGTTCATGAAAATGTAAAGATTTCAATGTAATCTTTATCTTTAAAGATGTTTTTTCAACAATCAACCCCTGGACTGAATTTTGGTTCTGTTCAGCTTTCTTCTGGAAATTCATCTAATATCCAGCCACTTGCATCTATAAATATGCAAGGCCAGGTTGTTCAAACTAACCAGATTCAAAGTGGAATGAATTCTGGACACATTGGCACAAATCAGCACATGATACAACAGCAGACCTTACAGAGTACGCCAAGTCAGGTAACTAGAACAAATACCATAGATTTGAGTATTTCGTGATTCAAACATATACCGCTGTGAAAACAGAAATAAAGTTCTACTTTGAACTACATATACTTCAAAATTTAATAGTTGTTATTGTTCTGTTGAGAGTGTTTATTTTTTACTTTGTGTAATTGTTGGTAAATTATTGAATGATAAATTGTGATGTTTTAGCAGAATTTTGCAGTTTGTTTAAAATGAGCATATAATACTTCTGTATATTGGAAAGGTTTGACTTGCAGAGGTTGAATGAACAGGAGACATGTTACATGTTATACCATGTGGAGAGTAGATTGTTGGGGCAGTAGTAGTTTAATCAGTATTCTAGGAAATTGTGGTAATTGATACATATCTGTGACTATAAATCTGTAGGTTTAAAATGAAATACATAAAAATGTGTAGTGTTGGGATAGAGTAATAGTACAGTGGGTTGAGCACTTGCCTTGCATGTAGCTGACTTGGGGTCCATCCCTGGCACCATATATGGTACCCCTGAGCCCCACCAGGCGTTATCCCTGGGCATGGAGCCAGGAATAAGCTCTGAAGTCAGCCAGGTATGGCCCAAAACAAAAGTAGTGCACATTTAGCCAAAATTCTTTTTTGTATGTTTTATATCATCCCTGTTCAGATCTGCCTTTTTAGTATGACTTATCTTGCAGCCAAATATTTAAAACTAATCCATTTTGATTCTTTTGTAGTAGATTGTCCAGAGTAATACATTATACCTTGTTTTCTACCATGCCAGTTGCTATCCAGATGATGTATACTTTCTGAATATTTCTCCTACTCTTTGTCAAATTATTTCTTTTTCTAGCAGAGTCCACAAACGGTCCTGAGTGGGCACAGTCAGCAAACGTCTCTTCCCAGTCAGACACAGAGCACTCTGGCCACCCCGCTGTATAACACTATGGTGATTTCTCAGCCAGCAGCTGGCAGCATGGTCCAGATGCCATCAAGCTTGCCACAGAACAGTGCCCAGAGTGCAGCCGTGACAACTTTCACTCAGGATAGGCAGATCAGGTACTTGGCATTTTTCACTCATCTTCCAAAGTTGTGAGTGGATTCATCCAAAAAAGATCATTTAGTTTTAAAATATCTTATTTAGGTGGCTATTCACTCTAGTCATTGTTCTTAATTTGAAATTAAAAATAAAATGCAACACTATAGCACAGCGGGTAGGGCGTTTGCCTTGCACGTGGCCAAGCTGGGTTTGATTCCTCTGTCCCGGCAAGCTACCGAGAGTATCCAGCCCCAACGACAGAGCCTGGCAAGCTACCTGTGGTGTATTCGATATGCCAACAACAGTAACAAGTCTCACAATGGAGACGTTACTGGTGCCCGCTTGAGCAAATTGATGAACAACCGATGAACAATGGGACGACAGTGCTAACAGTACTATTTAGGGGTTAAAAAAATTATTTAAAAAATAAATTTTTAAAACATTTTTCCTGTCCAGAAATATACTCTCAAACATTGTACCATATTTGTTCTGCAGCACACATTTCCAGCTTTGTGTAAGACTTTATTAATTAATTATTTTTTGTTTTTTGGGTTACACCTGGTGTTGCACAGGGATTACTCCTGGCTCTGCACTCAGGAATAACTCCTGGCGGTGCTCGGGGGACCATATGGGATGCTGGTAATTGAACCCAGGTTAGCTACATGCAAGGCAAATGCCCTACCCACTGTACTATCTCTCCAGCCCCTTGTGTAAGACTTAATATGCAAACATAGGTATTGGTGAATTGTGCGGTGATAGTATTTAGAAGAGATTATGTATGTTATGGAATGAGTTTCGCTTACCATTCTTGAATTTAAGTACTACACTAAGTAATCAAACTATAGCACTGTAGTACTGCACTGTTGTCCCGTTGTTCATTGATTTGCTCGAGTGGGCACCAGTAACATCTCCATTGTGAGACTTGTTACTGTTTTTGGCATATTGAATACGCCACAGATAGCTTGCCAGGCTCTGCCATAGGGCAGGATACTCTTGGTAGCTTGCCGAGCTCTCCCGAGAGACAAGAATTAAATCCGTGTCGGCCGCATGCAAGGCAAATGCCCTCCACGCTGTGCTATCACTCCAGTCCAATCAAACTATATTTCTTTTAATTCTTATTTTAAAAGTTGTATTAGGATCTTTTCTTCCTTTCTAGATAAGGGGGGGGGAGTGAATTTTTCACTTATTTGGTTAAGAGCTTAATAAAATCAAAGATATGGCAAGGGCTTCTGAATGCAAGCCTTTTGTTAGTTTTCAGAGCTCTAAATCAAAGTTTAAATATATACGCCTCTAAACTTTTCTTGACTGTTTTAGAAAAACTGCCGTTTATGGCTTATTTTAGTGGGAGTTCAAATAGCAACTTAAAAATCATTTTTTTTTAAAGAGGGGTGACATTTTCATGTAAGGGGAAGCTATCATTTGGCAATTATAGGATCTCTGTAGTTTTAAAGCTTTAGACTATTTTACTATGAGAGGCTGCTCTTATACTTCAGTTTTGCTGTTGTATTAGGTTATGTAACAGATTTTATTAAAATCTTGTTACTAACTTTCAGATGGTTAAAGAAGCTACAAAATCACAGAAATGCTGGGAGCAGGGAGAACTTGATGTGGAATATGATGCCTTTGCCTTAAAAGGTCCCAGCACTGGGGAGCTGGAGTGATAGCACAGCGGGTAGGGCGTTTGCCTTGCACGTGGCCGTCCCGGGTTCGATTCCCAGCATCCCATATGGTCCCCCGAGCACCGCTAGGAATAATTCTTGAGTGCATGAACCAGGAGTAACCCCTGTGCATCACCGGGTGTGACCCAAAAAGCAAAAAAAAGGCCCCAACACTGGGCTGGGAATATAGTGCAGGCTTCACGTGTGTGAGGCTCTGGGTTCAGTCCCTTTCACCTAAATAAATAGTACAGCTTCATTACTAACATTCTGGAAGGAATGCTAATAACATGCTCACAGAAATGTAGATGACTAGTTTTTTAGTGTTTAACCCCTTCCATCCCACCCCAGTTTGGAAAGAATGGAAATGTTTTTTTGATTTTACTGTATTTAGTTCTGCAATCCACAAGCATGGTACCTTTCTCCACTTCTTTATATCTCCTTAGATTTTTTAATATTTATTTTTATAATTTAGGCAACCGAGAGGTTTAAATGGTTTTGTGGTAGGCGGGAGGCTGTCAGGTAAAGGAGAGTGAGTGGTCAGGGAGAGATTATGTCGTTTGGAGGGTAAGTCTGAGTATTAAAGAGCTCAGCTTTGAATGTACATGGAGCAGGGAGTGTAGGCATGTTGAATAAAATCTGCTCTATCTAATACAAACCAGAATTGTGGCATAAAAGCAGAGGGAGCAGTACACAGGAAGCCACGTGTGTGACTTAAGAGTAGATGTGTTAAATGTATTGTGGGGCAAGAAACAGATGCATGTCTCATCATATCTTACCAGTGAACAGTTGGGCAATTCAGATACCAACTTTTTTTCAGTTTATCTGTTTTTTTTCTTCTAATGCCTTTGCATTCAGTTCATATCTGAAAAACCATTGCCTGACCCAGGCCAAGAAACTCTCCTCCCACCCCTGCCCTAAGCTTTTCTTCTGAGTGTTTCATAGTTTCAGCATTCATATGTAAGTCTATCTTGAATTAATTTTTGTATATGGTATAAGGCAACAATTCCAACTGCCATTTGTTTGCATACACATATACAGAAAGTTTGAACTTTTATTTGTGGTCATCTCATCTTACTACATACTGCATTTCTGTTCTGGTATCCCAGCGGTAACCTTTAGAAACATGGACCAGATTGGGAACATCCTCCTTCTTGAAACAATCTGGCGGTGTCAGTGGGCTCCGCCCTCTCTCTGCCTCGCTGATGTGTGTGTGCTATTTCTGACTTCTCCTACTCTCTTACAGGTTTCCCCAAGGTCAGCAGCTTGTGACCAAATTAGTAACTGCCCCCGTGGCCTGCGGGGCAGTCATGGTCCCGAGCACCATGCTCATGGGTCAGGTGGTCACCGCCTACCCGTTTGCACCCCAGCAGCAGCCGCCGCCGCAGCAGAGTTCCCAGGAGCAGCAGCTCCCCGCAGCTCAGCAGCCGTCTCCAGCACCACTGACCCAGGCACCGCAGCCGTTCTTACAGGTAAGGAATCCTTCCCTCCCCCTGGGGGAAAGCACTCCGGACCCTGCTGACTTGTATGTGAGGAGATTGGCATTCAGGGGCCCATTTTGTTATCTGAAAAATTCATTAGAAACTTACCCAATGCAGTAAGTTTCTCCAGAGACGGAAAGCTTGTTTGGGCCAGCTCTTTGTTCCTTCCCTCATTCTGTCTGTGGGAGACGTGTGCCTGGCGCCCTCTGAGCCGCTTCGCCAGCAGCTGCTTCCTGCCTGCATCTCACGGCGCTTGACATAGGCATGTTTTCTCTCTGGTTCCTCCATTCTCCAGCTCTCCTTCAAATTCAGTAGGACAGTGGTAGCAAAAGGTTCTGTGTCTTTTAGTTAATATAGACATTTTATTGAATTAGAATTTATAAATTGGGAGGAGTGTTTAGTTCAGCGACAGGGCCCATGTCCGCATATATGAAGTCCTGGAATTGATCCCTAAGTAAATCAGCAAATTAGGCCCCTGCATACCAGAGGAGAAATACTGTGGAGATAGTGTAGGTTATAGGTTATAACTTGAGCTCTAAAGTCAGGATGCCCTGCTGTATCCAACTATGTGACTTGGTAGATTACTCAGGTAATTTTGGTTTTCCAGTGTGGAATACATGGAGGTGCTGATAGTAGAAGGCTGCGTACATAAATCACTAAGCACACTGTTAGATAAATAACCAGCAGCTGTCATTATGACTCTTCTGAAAAACGCAATAGATGTTTATTATGCAGACACACATATGAAAGGATCCTTTATCTGAAAGATTCAGAAGAAAGTCACCTAAGTTGGAATTCTCATCAAGAAAATTAGAAGGGGGCTGGAGTGATAGCACATCGGGTAGGGCGTTTGCCTTGCACGCGGCCGACCCAGGTTCAATTCCCAGCATCCCATATGGTCCCCCGAGCACCGCCAGGAGTAATTCCTGAGTGCAGAGCAGGAGTACCCCTGTATGACCCAAAAAGAAAAAAAGAAAAAAGAAAAAAAGAACATAAGAAGGATGTATTTCCTGGGCCCTAGAACCCTCAAAAGTTGGTGTGTGTGTGGGGGGCGGGGGGGGGCACAGTAGTAAATGAGCCAGTGTTTCCATTCTCAATTAGTTGAAACAATTAGAGTGTAGGTTAGACTCATGGTCTTCCGCTGCCCATATGTGAACTGGTGCCAGTCTGCAGAGCTTTCCTGCAGTCTTCAAAACTGTTGTTGCCGCTTAACATGTGGTATGTCTGGATTTTTCTATTATAAAGCGTGTATTTCATCTTTTCCCATAACCAAGTGATAACTGTATTGTGTATATATATACCACTGTCACTCATACATTGCTGGGTACTTGGGTTGTTTCCAAATCTTGACTGTTGCAACCATTTGTGGTCTTTTTAAATTATAATGTTAATATTTTATCTTTATAAAATCATAAAAAGGGGGGCCAGTATAATTTTTTTTTTAATCTAAATTGAGGCCCAAGAAATGTATAGTTTGCCCAAGTCAACATAGCAGTAAAGGAGCAATCAGTCAGAATCCAGACCTTAAGCCCATGCACCTGGAAGTGTTGAAATAATTCTCCAAAGAAACTGTGTGGGGCTATCATCAGTGTGACCTCACTGTATATCTGTTAAAAAATTCGGATTAAATTACCTTATCTGTGAAGAAGTATTCTCTTCAGGACATAAAAAGTGAAAAAATGTGTGTGGGGTATAGATTTCATACTATATTGAAGATACAGATTTCTTACCATACCATAAAATCTCTAGCTCAGATTCATTTTAATAAATGAGAGCGTGTCGTGCTTTTTATTGTTTGGTTTTTCTAGATTTTATTTGGGGGGGTGGTTGGGCTACACGCAGCAGTGCTCAGGGCTTATCCTGGCTCTGCTCTTCTGGCGGTGTTCAGGAGACCATATGGGATGCTGGGGATCAAACCCAGGTCTACCAACTGCAAAGCAAGCACCCTAATGCTGTACTATTGCTCCGCTCACTGTCATGCTTTTTAAAAAAGAGGTAAAACCTTATAAGAACTTAATTATTACATAAGAAAGTGAAAATTGCACAAATAATGTGATCTTTCAGGCTCTTGCCCCTAGGAAGAGTGGAAAAACTGAAATAAGTCTTAATGCAGCACTGTACTGCACTGTCGTCCCTTGTTCATCTGTTTGCTCGAGCGGGCACCAGTAACATCTCCATTGTGAGACTTGTTGTTACTGTTTTTGGCATATGGAATACACCACAGGTAGCGTGCCAGGCTCTGCTGTGCAGGTGGTCTCTCCGACGGAGGAATCAAACCCGGGTCAGCCGCGTGCAGGCAAACACCCTGCCTACTGTGCTGTTGCCCCAGTCTTAATGTAAATAATATAAATGGAGGGAAGCAGTACTCCATTGTTGAACCCTCAGTCCAGATGCGTAACTCATTAGTGTCTTTTTAGACTTCTAGGTTGCTTCACGGGAATCCTTCAGCTCAGCTTATCCTCTCTGCTGCATTTCCACTACAACAGAGCACTTTCCCTCAGTCACATCACCAGCAACACCAGTCTCAGCAGCAGCAGCAGCAGCTGGCTCGGCACAGGACTGACGGTTTGACTGATCCTTCCAAGGTCCAACCACAGTAGCCACCTCTGACCTCAAAGAAGGAAGGGGTTGATCCATAAGGAATTTCTCAGATGATCTGAGGAGAGGAGGACAAGTTCCAGCACTTGCTGAGATGCAGTATAGAGTGTTCTAGTTTCCGGAATCACTTAGGGAAAATGCTGCCTAGTGCTAAAGATGTACATTAATACCAGCCTGCAGGAGGGAATCATAGGGCCATAGCCAATTCTGACAGTGTTTTACTTGCCCAGATACTTTTGATGGAAAGAGGAGTATATTGCCAAATGTTTAGCTCAGCTAAGAACACGACCTCCAGTGAATCAGAAAGGCACTGATGATGTTAGTAACTTTAGTGGTTCTGTGCCTATTTTCCAGTGTTACAGAGGACACACCACTGCCATGTCAGGGGTTTGCTCACAGTGATGCCATGCAGACAGTCCAGTAGACTCAGTAGTTCCCTTCCCAGCCTTCCCCCTGGTCAGATAATGATGGAATAGTGATTAGTTTGAGAATGTTGTGTGAGTTCCTATTCTCTATGTACAGATGCTGTAAAAATAATATGTATATGTCTGGATAAAAGGAGAGAAAGCAAAACTTTTGTATGCTGCATGAAAGCATTATCTCCTCCTTATAGGTATATTTCCTTAGATTCTGATACCATGTGCAAAATGAATACATCCTCCATTTCCCTTTTGTTTACAACAGACATAGTGTTCTAGTCACTTTCCGGGGCACAAGTCTTTTTGTTCATACTTTGGCTGTGACGTCACAGTTCGTTTTGTGAGGTATGATGTGCTGCTGGGAATGATTTATTTTTTTCAGGTTAAATTATTGAAACTACAGGATTTTGAAGTTATTCAGAAATATCCCTCATTTCATTGTTTTTCAATTATGTTTGAAAATAGGATTTGCACTGTTGTTGTTTTTTTTAAAGATGGTTGGAAGTTTTGATCACATATTTTGATACAGTTCATAGTTGGAAATAGTTGTGTAAGTGGTTTTCAACAAGACTGAAAGTAATTTCAAGAATGTTTGTTATAGGAGTAAAATTTGCACACAAAACATTTTTGGCACTTTTTAACATTCTCACTGGTGGGAATTTTAACTTTTAAGATTTATTGCAATCTTTTTATTATCCTTCACAATTTCAATGCTTCTTTTAGTCAGAAATGATTCAGGGTTAGAGAGGAAAAACCCATAGTGCCTTGATTTTGATTCAGGTGAGAATTCACCATCTTGAATTTGCTGTCTGGCTTCAGTAACAGTTTCAGAACCTTAGTACATTTTTCACAGCATGTGGGTGTCAGTGCCATTATTATTCTCCTAAGTTCTATGAAGACTGTCTGGGTCTCTTGGACTGGAGGTACAAATAAGTTAGAAATAAAAGATGACACCCCACTCCTGTATTAAAGTGATTGCAAAGTTGCTTTCCTAGTCTTCATCATCCATTAAAGCTAAATATTCGTTAAAGAATTACCAGTGAATATTTGTTCCGTATAATCTTGATGTTCCTACAGAAGACAAAAAAAGGGGTCAGGAATTCTCTTTGCTTTCACTTGTAACACTAGAATATTCTCACTCATGTGCTTTCTAAACAACCTAAGATTTCTTTTCCTATTCTAGAGGTAATCAAGGCCAACAGAAATTGCCTATATTCAAACAAGCATTTCCTAGGTCTTGTGGTACTAATAAATTTATAATTTCACAGAAAGTTAAAAATAGCTTCTGTAATAATTAGAAGATACTACTGAAGAAAGGGAAAACAGCAAGCGATAATAACTCAGAATTGATCCTAACCAAAAATGTGGAACAGATTTGGGATTGCTGAGCAGAAAACTTTTCTAGAATTGAAAATAACCTGACTCACATTTAACTAGATACAGGAGCCCAAGAATTCTTTTAGTTCTTAATACTTTTCTGATCTCAGCTTTGCTGCCATCCTCATACTTTGTCTTTCTTTAGAAAACTACCCAGCTACATTTAAATTAGAAATACTGAAAAATAAAACTACCAAAGAAAGTTGGTACCTACCCTTCTACAAAAGAAGTGTCATTAGATACCAAACTCTAACATATCGAGAAGCACCTCTTCTAGTAAAGTGAGCATCCAAGAGAGGATGCTGACTTCCCCTGAAGCTGTTGGAACCGAAGGTGTGTGTGAGCACACGTCCAGACAGAACTGATAGGGAGCATGGCAACAGTATTTATTTCTTCCCTTTCCAATGGCCTTTCTCTACCTTAGCACGTTGTTCTGTTTCTATGAGTTGTGCCTCATTAGTTTATTGGTGATGTCTAGTGATAAGGATTTAGATGATGAGATATGAAGAGCTATAATTTTGAGGTTTATCCTCTAAATGCAGTAAAGAAAGCAAACTATAGGTAGATCACAAAAGCAAACCATACTCAGATGAGCCATTGGTAGATTGGCTGACTATTAATTCACATTCTCCAATACTCCCTTTAAGTATTTTTCATCCTGACAAATACAGTAATCAGTAACCAATTTTTTGTTTAGTAATTCCTGACCTCCCCTCCCCCGTCCTACAGCACCCCCCCCCACACACACAAGACACAGTCCTGATTATTGGATTTCAAGAAGCAGTTTACATTTTTCCTGTCTCTTATAGATGTTGTCAGAAGAATTTAATAAGCATCAACTGCCTCTTGGCTCATAGTTTTCCTTCTGCTTCTCAAACTTAACCATTGCAAAGCTGGCCCTGCCCCGCCCTGCCCTCGATCCCAAGAATTGACACGAGCATACTGAAGAAGATTCTGCATTTGTCTATACTTCGTTCCTTTTTGTAGCCAGTGTCCATTAAAATCCCAAAGTCATGAAAAAAATACCAAATTAGGAGCACTTTTTAGCTACTGAAAAAAAAAAGAAAAATCTTCCCTCAGCTTTAGTCTGATTAGACATAGATTTTCTTTTTTAAAAAAATTTATGTATGTTTATAAACTGGGTAGCACTTTAGGATAGCACCTTGTTGCAGAGAAGGAAGACCTTTCGCAGTTCTCTTTTTGCAGTTCTCTTGCTTGTGATGGTTGTGAGTGGCTCCGAGGACTGTTTATCAACAGCCCACAAGAAGGGAGTTGCTAGCATCTGTTGCTTAGAGTGGTATGAAATCAGAATCTACACTCCAAAGTACTCCAGTTTTTTTTGGTGAAAAATCTTGGAGGGAAGCAAATACAGGGGTGAGGTAGTATGTAAGTAAATGGTGCAGTTCTTTCGTAAGTGTTGTCTTAGGTGAAGGGATCACTGGTATCCCATGTTCTGCTCTCACTTGAATCTGGCACTTGTGCGGGTAAGGCCAAGATCCTGGTGACCGAATGTGGTGTTCAGAACTCTCAGTGCTGGCTCCCGAGAGGTTCCCTGCATTCTCCAGAAGTGCTCGAGCTGGCCGTTGCCTTAAAGCAGTGCACTTGCTGACCGTGTGGGCAGACACCGACATGCCCTGCAGCTCGCTGAGGCAGTTGTACAATCTGGCCCGCACTGCATCCCCCTGCCCACCGTGTTTCCTTCCTGAAGCCCCCCATCCTCCTCTCTGGACCCTAGTCTCATGCCCCAGTCACCCTGTGTCCCCCTTGAATACCACGGAGCCATGAGAAATGCTTGCTCTAAAGGCCGTTGTGGGTCACAGGGAAATGAAGGCTGTGTCAGGAAGCTGTAAAGAGGCCCACTATTGGCCCTGCTCTGCACAGGGGGCAGTCAGGTTAGACCAGATATCACCCAACTTTCTTTGGTTGTGTATTAGGCAGATTTGGGATTTTGTTTGCTTTTGTGGTGCCAAGAACTGAACCCAGGGTTCACACATGTGTGGCATGCAGCTTTACCACTGAGGCAGCCACAGCCCTACCCAGTGTATTGCAAAAGGTTTCCACTACATTGAGAGTGACTTTTTTTAAGTGGAAAACAAGTAGCATCTTACTCTAGAACTGCTCACTTCTTTTTTGCTTTCTGTTTTCTTTGGTGATTCAAAGTCTGTTGATGGACATCTGTGTAAAATTCACTCAAAATTCTATGACCTTTCCAGTATCGGGGACTCTGTTCTTTAGTCCCTCAGGAGTTAATGTTGGAAGGTAGAAACACTGGATATTATTATTGCTGAGTGAGTCTAGTCAGGAATAAGTTGATCGGAGCTTTTAAACTGTTAGGAGAGAAATAGCACAAAGGCACATGCCCTCTCAGTAGTGATCAGAGAAAAGAACCTTTTAAGTTTGTTTCAGTTGGGTGAACATTCTTCTAAAAGGAGCTTCTAGAGTAATTAATTGCAGAGGAAAAGAGTTGACTATTTTTATAGCGTATTTAATATATTTGTATATAACTATGAATATTATATAGTAGGAACCTTCCCCATGCCTCCCTCTTTTCTAATTTCCTCCCCCCTTCGCCATAGCACTAGTATCGCCTCATCCGCATGGGTACTGTGCCTACCGCCAGCCTACCAAGAGATAGTGCTGCTGCTTTCTGAGACAGGTGAGACGCCCCGACTCTCATGCCTGGGGATCCTTTACACAGGAATAGCACACAACGTCACACAACACAACAGTCCAAACGCATCCTTTTAAACGTTAACAAGCACTTTATTGCAACTATCCATTTTGATAAAGTTTATTGTCTTAGGCATTACCGTTTCTAAAGGATCCCCCAAATCATCACTTAGGTGAAAATTTAAAATGACACATTTCTGAGAAATGTTTAGATCCAGTGAACCATAGTAGGTTTATGGGAGTGACTTCAAGGTAGCCAAATGAACTCTGGCTTTTGTTTTGAATGTGGTGGTCAAGAGACTGTAGTCGCCTCGTTCCATTTAGACATTGTAAACCTTTCTTGCCTATTACTCGTGTGGACACCCAAAGAGACCAATGAGCCTGTTTGTTTTCAGAGGTCTAGGAAAATTGCATCAATGTGAATAGATGTCTAGAGCTGACCTAAAAGTGAATGGTGTAATATTTTAGAATGTAATAATTTCAAGAATTATTCTGGGTGTTTTAAATGTGTTCTGAAATGTTGGCATGTCATTTCAGTGTTTCCATTTGAATTGCTCTTGTAATGTTTTTGCACAAAAAGACTGAGAAAAAATACTACTTTGGTTGAAGAAATATAATTTGGTCCTATTTTAATGTCTCCTGTGGAAACACTGGGAGTGAGTTTTGTTGGAAGGTATTAAGATATTTTAAAAAATGTTGAACCACTCACCAAAAAATTAAGCAAAGTTAAATATTTAAAAACTTTTCCTTGTGACTGTTTTGCACATTTCCCCCTGTGTCATGATTTCACACTACATTCCTTGTATTTCTTAAATAAAATGATACTCTACAGGTTTTGTTTTGAGTATTTAACAATACTCTGTAAGCTGCCTGGGTTTTCCTAAGGAAACGTTCTTTAGTGAAATATAGGATATAGTTTAGGAAGAGACTATGAAGTGAAATTTCATCACCACCACCAGCAAACACTGAGGGTGCTTGCATTTTGTGACAATCAAAATAGTATTTATGGAAGAATTTAAAACGTGGTTTTAAAGAAGCAATTGCTTTGAAAGCATTTCTCTGGGTTTCTTGAATAAAAATGGCTAAATGTATTTATTTATATTTTAAAATATTTTTATGTTGTTTTGTCATCAAAGCGATTTCCCAGTGTCATGTATTTGATTTGTGGTTTGTTATGTTTTGCCATGTCAATCTTGTACGGAGAGACCTGGCCCCTTCTCTGGGGCCGTCTCCAGCCCTTGCCTCTTCTCGGGCAGGCGGGTGTTTGCTGTCAGAACCCTGGGATGGCCCAGCCCAGGGGCTCTGCACTGCTTGCCCTCTTCACAGCTCATTTAAAAAAATAATATCCTTTCAAATTCCCATATAGCTCCAACCTTTTTCTAGTTTCACTTGCTGCCTTTTCTATTTCATGGGCACTTTTTATACAATTGACTTCCCCAACACAGCCAAAGGCCAGTATGACAGAACCAGTGGCACACATTGTTTTCTTAAAAAGCATCTTCCAGTAGCTGTCATGATTATGCCCGTACTGAAACTCACTTAGTCTTTAAGTACAGGTGGAGCAATTGTATCTACTGTAATCTTTTACAAGAAAATGTTTGCTAACTTTCTTTATATAGTATGTTACTATGTTGCTTGATCCTTTTTTAAAAACCTTCATGTACAGCACTGTCCATTAAGGCAGTGTTTGACATTTCAAAGCCTAGAGCTGGTACTTCTCCTGGTGCACTTTGAAACATGACATCTCTACTTTAGGGTTCCCACTCGGGCTCCCCAGTCCTACAGGGCAGGCACAGGGCTGCCTGCCTCGCGTGTAGGGCTCCTCGGAGAGTGGTGATTAAAGCACATCAACCACCAGTTGGATAGGATGTTGACATCTGACTTAAATTGAAGATGTGATGTTTTCAGATAATATAATTCTTTTAAATTATCTGAGGACACAAACTGACATCATTTGAAAAACAGTGTTCAAATGCTTCTGTGTGGTTTTGAGTTGGCTGGTACTGGTGCAAGTTCACTGCTGGCAATGGTTGGCTGTGTCAGTCTTAAAGCATTAAAATGTAAAGAAAACTACATTACTCAGAATGATGATCTGAATACACCATCTCCCCATCAGCAAAAAAAAAAAAAAAAAAAGATTACCAAGAGATGACAATTTTCTTTTAATGGGTATCAGCCACAACTGCAATTTAGACCATTTTAGAATTATTTTGAGAACTATTTTCCCACAGTGTAAGTTGGGGAAGGGCCTCAGTAAGGCACTCTTTGTAAAGATTGAAGCCCAAAGATGAGTTCAATTCAGTGCTGTATTCAATCCAGTTCGTGCAAAAAATGTTTATCTTTGTAAAGTTTTTGTTAACATCGGTTGGTAGTTTTACAAACAAAACCAAATTCTTTCTAATGTTATGTGTTGGTTCTTAGTGTGCTACTCTTTGACATTGCTGTCCTTACTGCTTGGTTCTCCGTTTTTAAGTAAGTTAGATGTAGCCCCTCATTCTTATGTTCCCAAAGGGTGGAGCTGTGTAGAGCTAGCAGGTCTTGAAATGCCTATTTTCCTAAAGCAGATGTTGAATGAAAGCCCAAATTGATTTTCATTGACATTTCCCAGGTGTTTTCCCAAATCCAAAGTTGCGCAGAAGCATGAAAGAATACTGAATGGTTTCAACGGTGCTATATTAGGTTCTTTGCTGATTTTCATGAGCTATGTTTGGAAACACATTATTGTACAAAATATGTGGGTCATTTTGTTACCAGTTGAATATTGCCATTTTAATTTGGTGTTACGATTGGTTATAGTTGTTTTTCAAAGCTTTCCTTTGAGAAAAAGGTAAAATACATTATTAGCCTACCTCCACTCAGGCCTCTTGCTGTATAATCACTTTTCCAGGTTTGATGTGCAGTTTCTAAAAACTACATGTACTATTATAATGTTCTTTCCCATAGACTCTTGTAATGTATTCAGAACCGAAAATTATAGCAAAAGAGCCAAGCAGTAGCATTGTTTATTTTGTAAATGTAAAAATAATTAGATGCAAACCTTGTTTCCTTATTCAATTTTAAAAATAAAAAATACCTCAGTGCTATGTTTTTCAGTATCACCTGCAGTTCTCAAAAAAAAAAAATCAAGACCTGCTTTATGTGGCACATAACTTGTAAGAATCACACTATTTTGGATTTTAAAGAAAGACTATTAAATATTTTAAAATCACTACCAGTGACATTTCCTTTCTTTTATTCAGCAGAATTCCCTGCAGTAGTGGACTCTACCTTGTGACCTGGTGGAGCCACCCTGTTGTCTGAGTACTTGCATCCTCTCACAGTCACCCGCTTGTGGCACCCCACCAAGCTAGGCCCTTAGTCCCACTTCTCCACCGCTGTCCTGGAGCCCGAGGTCTGATGAGGACCAGCTACTACCTAATAAGTAACTTAAGTAACTGTTTCCTGCTCTCACAAGGAAAGGTCTCCCCTCACTTGCTCTCTCTACAATCCCCTGAGGAGGTATTGGGTAGGGAGCTGCAATGCAGGGGCCTTTCTGAAATTTCTTTATCCTAATTTGCAGGCACTGTGTAGTAAGTCTTTGTGGTAGAGAAGTACTTAAAAGCTTCATGCTGAACTTTATATGGGGGGGAGGCTTGGGGCTCCACCCACCAGTGTGGGGAGATTGAACCCAGGGCTTACACTCTAGCCCTTTCAGATATTTTTTAATTGATCCCCTGCTTTAGATCCCTTTCTTTTGTACTCTTCAAATGACTAGAGATAGTTTTTCAAGAATTTCAATTTTGGGAATAGCTCAACAGCCCTGAAATGCTCTGGGTCTAAGATTGTATTTCATACAAGAAATGTGACCATTTCCACATCTGTCCTTTGGGCTAAGGGCTGCAGATGGCAGCAGTCAAGACCCATGGCGGCTGGCCATGGCGGAACACAATAGTTCCAGGCGCTCCACTTAAACCCTCATGGACTGCGGTGATTCCATCTCTTTCTGTGAGCCCATGTTAAGAACCACCAGACACTTTCAGAATAAAACTTGGCTCCTAATTTTGTATAGCCACTTTAGAAAAGGTCTATAATTTACTAGTACTGTGATAAATAGTAACATTATGAATTTGCATAACACACAAGGGAAAACAAAGCACCAGTGGTATCACTTTTATTTACATTGTATCTATGTTACATTGTTTATTCAATATAGAAAAAATATGAATACACTCATCGTATTCTAAATTTGGTAATTCCACGTGGTCAAATATTGACTGTTTTTATATTGGGTTTCCTACCCAATTTGTCTTAAAAAGGAAAAATGGACCTGGCAAGTTATCTGCATCACATTATTGGCGAGAACAATAATACATTTTTTTTTAACAAAAGCAAATCTTAAAAAAGACTTCTTGATTAAATTACTGCTTATTGCCTCTAAGAAATGGTTAAAAGATCAAACTCATTTTCCTCTTAAGAACAACTCAGAGTAAACATCTTAGAACACCTCCGTGACATAGGAAGAGAACCAAGGACCCTCAGAAGAGGCTTAGTGCCAAGAGAAAATCAGTGGTAGGCCCCGCCCCGCGGCTCTGTACAACACACAAACCCCAAACAGAAAGGAGAATAAGCCAACTACATTGGTATAATTTCTGCTAGGGAAAGAAAAAACCCACACTTTAGAGATCAGATGTCTCTTAAAAATCCATGTTGATAATAGAATCCATGATTATTTCCTTTGGACATGATACTTTCATTATAGGGGAATTCATAAATCAATGCTACAAAATAACAGTATTTTCCATCAGTTTTAGTTATAATGCACATTATGTACATAAGGAGTTACCTATCAAACTAGATACAAATGAACAAACAGCTTGTTAAAAACCAGATTCGGGACTTATAAATAGTGCAGAAAATGCAAATGCCAAAAATATGATGCCTCCTATGATTGTCACTGTAAGAGAAAAGAAAAAGTAAGACAAAATTAGTTTCATACTGTTATAATTATGAGCAAACCAAAATAGTGCTCACTTTCCAATCTCATAAACTTTGAGAACACATTAGAATTAGAAACAACTTAAAACTCCATCTCCACAGCAAATACTGAATTGAAACATAATCTAGCACTATTCCAAAAAAATTGACAATAAAAGAGAATCTCTGGCCAGCAGGGCCAGTCTGTTTTACTTTTTATAACAGACGCACAGGAAATTCCCAACAAAATCAGCAAATATGGCCTCTACCTAGGATTCCAAATCTCACATGACATCTTTAAGACCGTAATTCTTCCTTTCCACATGACAACTGGCTAGGTATGTTTGTCCAGTGAATATGTTAGGACTGGGTTTCACTCACAGTGACACATGGCCACAGGCCCTGAGGCCATGTTTGTGGTTCTAGGGACAGCTTGTGTTAGGAAAGTCGCATTTGCTTCAGAAATGAAAACAGCCTAACTCCATTGCTCATCTCGATGATGCTAAGAGTTCAAATAAATGGCATTTCTTAGCAATCAAGGCAGACTTACCAGTTCTCACGGAGATTTTTTGTGCTATCATTCTCCCTCCAATTACTGCCAATCCGGTGCACAAGCAGTGTCCCACAGTTCCACCCACTGCAACGCCGTAGGGATCCTGGAAACAAGGGCCCCCAAGACTCATGTAAAACCAAGGCTGCCAGTACGTCATGAGAAAGTAAGGATGGGGTCCTGGGAGCAGGACAAAGAAAGCTAAAGGCAACCTGGAAAGTGTAACAGCTGCTGGGGGGTGTACACAGGGACCAAGCAGACCAGGACTAGACTGAGAACAAGAACCGCCCCATCTGTAAGGTCCAAACCACCCTCCCATAACCCAATCTTCAGGAGCTGTGGGATGGAGCTGCTATATCAGCACAAAGGAAGACTTGTAGCAGGCGGCTCCTTCAAGCCACTGTGACGGGGCTGTGTGGAGCTGTGTCTGTCCACAGCCCCGCCACGGTCCTGCGTCAGGCAGCCAGCAAACCCGGGAGGCACAGCGCTGCAGGCAGCCATGGCCCGCACAGGAAGGCCACTGCTGGCTGGCATGAAGAGAAGGGCCCTGGAAGACAGCTTCAGCTAGTGGGTGACAATACCCAAGCTTCAAGAGTCTCGTGCGGAGCAGGAAGCCAATGGGAACAAGACTGAAGGCCACACGCTTAACTGGGAAGCGGGTGAGGAACAAAGCAGCCTGGAGAGTGGGCAAACTGCGGGCAGAGGAAAGCCAACGGCCTGGAGGGGGCCAAGCTGACTGCCGCCGTATGAGGAGTGTTAGGAGAGTGGAAAGGGGGCAGGATGCCCGAGTTGCTCACCAAAACCCGACCGATGGGCCAGGGTACTATCCTGAGTCAGGAGAAAGGGACCGTGGGAGCAGTACAAGTTAAGACAAAGCTGAAAGGCAGCAGTTCGGGAGGAAACAGGATGCAGGACGCAGGATGCAGGAGGGCGATGCCAACACACCCCCGAGGAAAGCAGAAGGGAGCCCAGTAGCACTGGGAACTTAGGGGAGGGAGGAGGCTGCGAGCAGCGTGAGTGGGTCCACTGTCCCCCAGGGGGCAGCACGCACCGCCTCAGACAGCGGAGCGGCAGGGGAGGAAAGGCAGGCAGTCCAGCTGAGGGAGCCTCGGGAGGGCTGAGTGCCTGTCCGGACAGCAGCAGGAGGAGACGGCTCCCGGGGCTGCTGGCTGTGGGCGCGGCCAGTGGACACCGGGGGAAATGGGACACTCTGCCGTCCACACGGAAGAGGAGACGTAGGAGTATGAAGACACTTGAATCAAGCTTATGACCCCAAGTCCTGCCGCCTGACAGACCGGAGTTGAGCAGAGCGGTCGGAACTGAAAGCAAGAGGAGGGCCGAGCAGCCCAAATGGTGGAGCACAGGTGGACAACGTGCGAGGCCAGCTGGACGATGCGTCTCACACAGGCCGGGGGAGCGTGGGGTACTTTGCAGGCAGTGAGCAGAGAACGAACAGCTCCGTGGGGGCGGGGGAGCTGGTTAGTGCTCAAGGCGCCCTGAGCCCGTCCTGGTGACTGCCAGCTGGGCGGAGCTCAGTGCTCCGCCCAAGGACGTGGTGCTGCTCAGGCCCTGCAGTGCCTGCTAGAGCCCTGGCTGGCTGGTGGTGCTCGCGGCAGGGAGGCTCAGTATCTTTGCGGTGATGCTGCACCCAGGGGCAGTGGGCACATGTGTCCTCTGACTCGGCGCCATCCTTCACCTGCACCCATGTTTTGGACCACCCGGCATCAGCTCCACCTCTGGCCGTCTCGACATGGCTGCACAAGGCAGCTGCTATACATCCTGTCCAAATCCGGGGGGGCCCCACCCCTGCCCCTCAAGGCACTAGCCAGGAGACAGTCACCCAGGCTCGTGCGCCACCAAAGATCCTGTTGAGCCACTCGTCTGCCCCCTCCCTAAATGGTGCCAGGCAGCTGCTGCAAGCTTTCAAGGAAGGTCCAGCCCTGGCCCACTCTGGAGGTGAGCGGTCAGAACCCCAAGGTGCCCACACCGAGAAGAGGCCAGTCAAGGGTGGCAGCAGGGCAACCAATGCCGTGCCCACCTTTGGCAAGAAAGGTCCCAGCACCAACTCGGAATTCCTTTGTAATCCCGGCTTCCTCTAATAGAGGTATTCAGCCCAGTCGCACATATACACAAGAACAGGAATCGTAATTTTTTTCTTTTTATGGTTTTGGGGGTCACACTAGTGGTGCTCAGGGGAACCTATCCTGGCTCTGTGTTCAGGGATCACTCCTGGTGTGGTTCGAGGGATTCTATGTAGTGTCAGGGATTGAACCCAGGTTGACCATACGCAAGACAAGTACCTTAACCGCTGTACTGTTCCCCAGTCCCACTGTCCCCTGCAGAATAATGGGCAAGGCGGTACAGGCCTGACCTGAGAGCTTGGTGCGGGGAGGCCAGAAATCAAACTTGGGGGAACTACAAGGCATATGCCATGCCATGTGAACTATTTCCCCAAACCGTTATCTTTAAAGTAAATGACATTAACAACAATGAACATGATACAGAGGAAGTGACTAGAATGACTCAGCTCAAATCGCTGTGCTTGCTCTAACCAGCACCTTCCAGAAGAGTCGCTCTCTCCCTCTGGGCCTCGGCTTCTCTAAACTGAGATAAGGCTCTAAGCCAACATCTAAAGGTCTCTTTCCAGCCGGCCACTCCAGGATTTAGCATTCTGGAGCTACAACGTAACAAAACGTTCCATGGGGATCAGGGTGCCAGGCTGTTCTGTAGCCCTGCTATGAGGACTAGTACTGATCACAGTTATTTCCACAGGCCCTGCTAAGTGGAGAATTAGCAGAAACAGCAGGGTGCCAAGGATGGCATGCAAGCCTGGAAGGAAGGAACCGAGTACCTTTTCCTCTGCTGGACTCCGGAAGTCATTTCTGCTAAATCAATTACCTCTTCAGCATAAAGAATGTGTTACCCAAAGACACTTTTCTAGATATACCCATTGATATTCTCAACACGTACACAAAGGAGAGTCCTAAGAGAAAATGATGACACAACATCATCCTGGCAAAACCAACTGGGGATGAGGAGTGAGGAGAGGACAGTAAGGTGTGGACACAAGAATCTGGTCACGCGCGGGATCACAAGGGAGCCAGAACCACCCCCACCCCACCCCCACCCCACCCCCGCCCTGGGGTCTCCGAGTTCAGCGCGAGGAGTCAGTCTTGGCTCCCACGCACAGACAACACGTCTCAACGGGCACTTACCTCCCGCGCCGCCAGAACAATAGTGGTCAGCTGGGAGCGGTCACCCCATTCCGCCAGGAATGTCAGAGTAAGCGCTTGAACGAAGATAGGCGAAATAAAATGCAGCCACTTCTTCTGAGGTATCGCTGTGCTTGCACCCGCTTCGACATCTCCCGGCCCATTTAGGAGCTTGGTGCGCTGAAACTACGAACAACACAACAAAAAGCAATGGGACATGAATCCAGATTCATAGCCCCAAGAAATCAAAAATACCAAAAATACTTATTTCTTTTCAGGGGCTGGAGTGACAGGATGGCAGGTAGGGCATGGAGGGTAGGGTATATGTCTTGCATGCAGCCAACCCAGGTTCGATCCCCAGCACCCCATAGGGTCCCCAATCACTGCCAGAAGTAATTCCTGAGCGCTGAGTCAGAAGTAACCCGAGCATTGCCAGGTATGGCCCAATTACCCTTAATGCCTCCCACCCCCAAAATAAAGTAATTTTTTAAGAAGTGTTTAACCTTGATGGGATCTGCTTTAAGAAACTAAAGCTATATGACTCAAAACTTCCCTTCCGGACCACTGGTCTCACTAGAGTAATAAATAATACGTTTTCAATGTATTCTTCCACTCCTCACTAACAAAATTACTCACTCTCACACTATTAGCACTCGGGTTGCTGAGGAACAAACACACACGTACAACCGCAGTTCCTGCCTTTCACACTCTGTCCAGCGGCGAAGAATCTATTTAGGCCAAGATCTTTCCAACCAGCTCTCACTCCGATTCTGGAGTCTTACACACAGCAAAGCCATCTCAGCTTTTTCTGTAGTTTCCACATAGCACACAGCAAACCACACACACAGACACACAGACACCACCCCAACCCCACCCCTGTGCAACACACAGCAAAGCCACCTCAGCTTTTTTCCACAGTTGCCACATAGCATGCACGCACACACTCAGACGGCGTGTGACCCGGGACAGGATTTACTACTGTCCGAGTGCCTTGGTCCAGATATTTAACAGTGCCAGGACATACTTCTTCATCTTTTTTCTTCAGTTCTGCTTGAACTTCTTCCAGTTCCTCTTGACCCTCATCTGGACTCATCTTTAAGCCCTCTCGCAGCATTCTAATGCCAAATATGGCAAATAAAGCAGTCGAAACGTAGTAGGTATACACTCTGGGGATGACAGTGGTGGCATAGCCGAACAAAACTGCAAGAGAAGGCAAGAGTGTAACTGGTTAACAAGCAGTGCCTCGGAACCGAGGGAAGGACCTGGTCTCACCACTGTTTCCCGTGGGGCAATGGTTCACTTTAAAGGCCAATCGGGTTAAAGCACGTGCCTTGCATATGGCTGACCTAGGTTCAACCCCAAGCACCATCTATGGTTTCCCAAGCACCTCCAGGAAACAGTCCTGAGCACAGCCAAGTAGGACCCCAAATAGCCCCTCCCCAAAGCTAATCCGGTACACAGTGATCTTACAGAATTCCATTTCTTTTCTCCATCAATACTATCAATGACGTGTGTCCCACACGCACCAGCCGGGGGCTGGCTTACACATGCCCACGGGACAGTCCTTTCACAGCAAAGGGATACTACTTCACACAGACAAGGTTCTCATATGGCATAATTCAAACTTTGCTCTTTTATAACTGTTTAAAGTATCTCATGAGGGGTGGGTGGCACTGGCCCCTCCTGCCGCCAAGATGTGATCCCGGGGGCCGCACGCGTGTGCGACCTCTCCGCAGCTGCACGAGCGTGAATCCAGACCCAGCTAAACTACTTTCGGCATGGGCAGCTCCAGCCTGAGAACTAAGCTGCGGCCCCATGCTTGCTCAGGACGGGAAAGGTATTTCTCTCTCTCGCCTCTTCCTTTCCGGGGATGAAAGGCGTGGTGACCGCCATATTATGACAACCACAGATGGGGTTTACAAGCTTGCAATGACCCAGTATCTGGAAGAAATCTCCCTGGACTTAGTTGTTAAAGTACAGAAATCCAAAACTGCGCGGCCGCTGTGCGGTAGCGGCTGCGCGACCTCATTTCTCTTCACAACAGGTCTGACTCTAGTGGGGTATTCCTAACAATAATAGTGAGGTTTGTGTTGAAATACTGAATGTAACCAAAGTAAACAGAAAGTAAAGTGAAACTTAATCAGTTACAAGGTGGGGGGGGGGTTGCTGGAGGGGGCGGGATGGGAGGTATACTGTGTGGGGTTTTTTTTTTGGTGGTGGTGGGATATGGGCACTGGTGAAGGGATGGTTGTTTCAGCATTGTGTAACTGAGACTTAAGCCTGAAAGCATTGTAATTTTCCACATGGTGACTCAATAAAATAAAATTCTTATTAAAAAAAATTTTTTAAATAAAGTATCTCATGAAAAAAACTAATCATGTGAGTGTTGTGGTATATATTTGTAAGTTACAACAGACTGAAACTCAATACCACTTTTTCCTACACGTAAGACACTAATGTTATATAAAAACTGTACTTCAAACTCTGCCTGAAGCCCAAATTCTAACTGTGAAACATCCACACCAATACCAGTTCAGTAAATAAAACTGAAAAATGATGGGACAAGGACCAAGGAGGTAGTTCAAAGGCTGGTGCACAAGCCTTGCATGCATGAGGCGCCAAGTTCAACCCTGGCACCACTGCCCCCGCCCCCAGCCCCTCTGGGTCTAGTCCTGGAGGCTCCCAGCCCCTCTGGCTAGAGGCACCGCACTGCTACCCATCCAGAGTCTTCGGCTCGTCTCCACCGAGGGCTCTGCCTCTGTGCTGATGGTCACTGGCAGAGAAGGTGAGGGCGACGAAGTTTGGGGTAGCCAGGGTAATTTCATAAAATAAAAAAAAAAAAGGGAGTTTGCAATCTCAATGGACTCTTTTCGATAGAATTCGATTCTTTCTCTGTAGCATTTGACACTGGTCACTGTCATCCCGTTGCTCATCAGTTTGCTCAAGCGGGCACCAGTAATGTCTCCACCTTGAGACTTGTTACTATTTTTGACATATTGAATACACCACGGGTAGCTTGCCAGGCTCTGCCATGTGGGCGAGATACTCTCGGTAGCTTGCCAGGCTCTCCGAGAGGGGCAGAGGAATCGAACCGGGGTCAGTTGCATGCAAGGCAAACACCCTACTGCTGTGCTATCGCTCCAGCCTAGCATTTGACACTAGGTCAGTATTTTACCCATTTTGTTTTGGTTTTGTGTTTTATTTTTGTTTGGGGGCCAACCCAGCAGAGCCCAGGGCTTGCTCATAGCTCTGTTCAGGGATCACTCCTGGTGTGCTTGAGGAACCCTACGGGTGTCTGGGTTGGCCGCATGCAAGGCAAGAAAGAAACTTACAGCCTATGGAACATGCATCATCCAAAGGGCACAGGAAAAACAAGGGGACTGCATGGAGTTATGCCTGACTTTTTAAAATGCTACGGCTGTGAAGCACCTCAGACAGACGGGGAGCACTTCAGACTAAAAGAGGCTGCAGAGAGGTCAAAGGGCTGGAGCACATGCTCTGAATGTAAGAGCCCTGGGGGTCCAGCCCCCAGTACTGGTTCACCTGGACACTGGGTGTGCCCCAAACAGAACAGACTCAAGTGGGGAAGGAGGGCAATGGGGTGCAGGACCGGGAATGGCTCTCGTCCCTGCTGTCAGATGGCAGAGGTCAGGGAAACTCCCCGTAGAGAATCGGGGTCAGGTCTGGGTACAAACTCCAAAGCCGAGACAGACAGGAGAGGGGGCTGAGGCAGCTACAGGAGCTCACAGGGGCCCGGGCGACCAGACTGAAAGAATCTACTTCCACAGTTGTTTCCATCCGCGCGCAGCTGGTCGGAAACTCAGCTTGAAAACACCGTGGATGGGAGTCACTGCTGCCTGCTTGACGGAAGTGCCTTTCATGAAGCTTCCCAGGGTGCACCTCCCCAAGGCAGGACCATCTAAGTCAGGGCCAGAAATACTAGTGTCTAAAATAAGGCATCACTAACCACAGACAATGCTTGGGTCTCCATCTCAGACAAATTCTAAAAACATCATAGCATTGAAAAAAGGACACTTTAGCCTCACGAAGCGTGACAAATTTCTCTTAGAAATTCTGCCTGTCGGGACTGGAACAATAGTACAGGAGGTAGGGCGTTTGCCTTGCATGTGACCGACCTGGGTTCAATCCCCGGCATCCCATATGGTCCCCCAAGCACTGCCAGGAGTAATTCCTGAGTGAAGATCCAGGAATAACTGAGCATCACTGGATGTGACCAAAAAAAAAAAGAAAATTCTGCCTGTCAGGGGCCGGAGAAGTAGTAGAGCAGGTAGGGCGCTTGCCTTGCACAAGAAAATTTGGGTTCAATCCCCTAAGCACTGCCAGGAGTGATTCTTGAGTGCAGAGCCTAGAGTAACCCCTGAGTATCACCAGGTATAGCACACAAACAAAAACAACATTTTTAAAGCATGTGCCATGATGTCATTTCTATAAAGAAATCCACTGCCTAAGAAAGTACACTGAAATTATCAGTATCCTGTAAAGTATTTTGAAAAATACCCAGTTAAACAAGGTACTTCTAAGTCATCTCACACATTTCAACAATGCCTTTTCGGGGAATTTACTTATTGTTTCCAATTCTCGGCTTTGCAAGAAATCAACAGAAAGCCGGAGGAAGCTGTCAGCTGGGAAATCATTCAAGATGCTTTGATGATGGAGTGTGTCTGTGAGCACAGAATTTAGCAACTCAATGAACTGAGTACCAGGCTGGGACAAAAATGCCTCCCCACTTATTACGGGAATAAATGTCTCTGTCCTTACATTTGTATTTAAAGAAAGGAACAGAATCCATTCTAAACCAGGGGACAGGGCAGCGTTTACTCCAGCCCCAGACTGCGAGTGTCATCCCCCGATGAGCCCATCCCCACACCTCAGTATAACGTACCGGCTCTGCCATTTGGAATCCCTGGCGCCCATGTGTGTCCAAGCACCTCAATTCAAGCAGTGCCGTGGTGCACTCAACATGCCCAAATTGAGAGCTTGAGCACTCCAAAAGCTAAGACACAAAGTAACTGAAAGTGGGGGGTACACCAAATTTTTTTTTTTTGCTTTTTTGGGTCACACCCTGCGATGCACAGGGGTTACTCCTGGTTCTACACTCAGGAATTACTCCTGGCGGTGCTCCGGGGACCATATGGGATGCTGGGATTTGAACCCAAGTCGGCGGTGTGCAAGGCAAACACCCTACCTGCTGTGCTATCGCTCCAGCCCCCAACGTACACACGATTTTTAACTCACTGAAGAGACAGGCAAGGAGAAGGCATGGCAAGGGGCTTTCCTTGTGGATCTGTCAGACTCACGAGCAGCTCCAGGCTCAGGGCAGAGCAAAGGGAGCTGCCTCAAGGGGCAGGGAGTGACGCAGGCAGGTCCCCAGGAAGGCCGAGCAGAGTGAGGACAGCCTCAAGTTACACGGGGAGCTGATGCTTGAGAAATGAGATGCAGAGCAGAAACATGAGCACGGGCCAGGAGGCCAAGGCCTGGCCGCACTGCAGCTGGCCCTGCACTGACTGTCCGCACCACATACAGGAACGAGCATAGCCCCCCACCCAACCCCCAAATAAGCTGTTAAATAATAACGAAAGCATGAAAGGCTGTGACATGCACAAAGAAACACAGCTTCCGGTGAGACTCCGATCCATCCCTAACCCACGCCTAACAAGTTACTTCCCCATCTGCAACCGTCCTGCCTTCCCTAAAATCAGAAATTCTCTCGAGAATTGTTTGTATTATGAAATGTGAACGTGGTAACACAGTAACAGCCAAATGTAAAAAAAAAAAAAAAAAAGGATCAAATTATTTTAGTCGGTAAAATACACACTTTCTTTTTTTAACCGGATGTCAAGATTTACAATAGTATTACTATTAATGTCCTAGGCACACGTCATTGTACCACACCCACCAGAGTGCCAAGATTATGTTTGAAAAGACAAATTTTAACCAGTATCCAGGAGGCCAGAAATAGAACTGTTCTGTACTTTCAGAACTGAGTTTGAGAAATCTACAGGCTTGGAATAGATCTCATTTAACATAGACCACAACCCTATGAGGTACAGAGACACTATTTTTATTCTTTTACCATAATGGGTAAGAAAAACTTAACATGATATATTGAAGGGGACTCTTCAGTTATTATCAAATGTCCTGCAACAGGGAAATAAGTAATTCTCTGGAGTTGCAGGGGTCTGTTTCTAAGAGAGCAGATATAAAATTAGAGGGGGGGGGAAGGGGGAAGAGCAAGACAGAGAGACAGACAGACAGAGGAGAGAGAGAGAGAGAGAAGTGTCTGCCACAGGGGCAGGATGGGCTAGGGGGAGTTAGGGACAGGCAGGAGAGAAACTGGAGACACTGGTGCTGGGAAATTATAGTGGTGAGGGGGGGGTGTTGGAACCCTGTATGACTGAAACCCAATCACAAACAGCTTTGTAATGCTCTATCTATCTCACAGTGATTCGATACAAATAAAATAAGCTTTATCTGGATGGAAAAGGAAAAAGCTAGAAAGTCAGCAAAAACGAGGATTTTAAAAAGGAGTCTATGAGGAGCATGCATCTTGTCTGGGAAGAGCTGGAGACTTTCAGAGAGCAATCTAGTCTTCAGGCACCCAAGCAGGTCCCTCCTTCTGGAACATGGAAGAGCGGTGCAGGTGAGTCTCCCTCTGCACCCCCCCTGCCCCCCCACCCCACCACTCACCTGACAAGCAGGTCATCAGGCCCAGGGCCAGCATGGCGCCCGCCAGCACGGTGAGCCGGTTATAGCGCATGGCCATGATGGCTGCGATGAAAAACGTCTTGTCACCGAGCTCAGAGACAATGATAACTGATATGGCCGCGACGAATGCATGGATAAAGCCCAAATTCGTTTGGGAGGCTGATTCTTCTTTATTGGGATGAACTGGGGCAGCCGATGTAAGTCCTTTCTGCAATAAAAAAGAAAATATCAGCTACTTGGAGGGAAAAAACAACTTTTTATTAACTTTGTGGGGGTGAAGGGGTGGCACAGCGGCTGGCTCAGGACTTCCTCCAGCTCCATGCTCGGGGGAGCAGACGCAGTGTCGGGATCAAACTGGGGCTGGACAGAGCACGGCAGATGCCTTAACCCCGGGACTGTTTCTCCAGCCCAGCAATATAAATCTTTAAATTTTGCATTAGCTATTTGGCAGGGGAGGAGGGGGGGCAGTTCGTGGGGCCATTAGACTTTCATTAGACTTACTGTCTACATCACTTTGAAAGTTATGAATATGGAGAGCAACATCAAAATGCAGACCCAAGATTTCTGAAGCCAGTTTTTTAAAGACCAGCTATAGCACTCATTTAATTAAACATGTTTTCTAAGTATCTGTGATCTATGCTTTGGTTCTCATCTGTCTTGGTCAAACTCTTACTCTTAACCTGGGCGGAAGACCTAGGGAGGTTTATCAAACACTCAAGAGACAGGGAACTGAGGGAAATCTCAGTGCGCCGATGGATGAAACAGGCTCCAGAAAGCTCTCCGGGGGCTGAAGCAAAACGATGGACCTCGCCAAGGATTCATTCAGATGCAGAGATGGACAGTACCACACTCAGCTCTGGAAACACCCTCACAGGTAGCAAAGCCCAGAACAAAGGCAAACCAGAAAGGGGGGGCGGGGGGAGCCAGCGGTCAAAGTGGCCAAGCTCCTCCCACACGGTCAGAGGCACCGGGGACACTGGCGCAAGCGCAGTCCGGGCGCTGTTCGTCCCTTCCCTGAGGCCTCACCCCAGCGGAACTGACCTGCACATCATCGCAGAGCGAAGACTAGGAAAACAAGGCCGGGGCCCGGGGGGCGCAGCTCTGTGGCAGGACCCGGGCCCCAGCCCAGGACAGACCCCAGCACTCACACCCAGAGACAACAGAGGGACTCCTTTCTCTCCCAAGCCCCGGCAGGCAATAAGCCGAACAAGAGCACGAAGGATTTTCTTTCCTTTTTTTTTTTTCTTTTTGGGTCACACCCAGCGATGCTCAGGGGTTACTCCTGGCTTTGCACTCAGGAATTACTCCTGGCGGTGCTTGGGGGACCATATGGGATGCTGGGAATTGAACCCGGGTCCGCCGCGTGCAAGGCGAACGCCCTACCCACTGTGCTATCGCTCCGGCCCCAGGATTTTCTTTCCTAACCCCCGTTTCCCTCTTGGATATACCATTTCCAGGAGAAATTCTGATTCTAAAATTTCAGGATTAAAAATTCCAAGAAACAATATTAGCTGTAAGTTCCATCACGGCTGACCAACTAACTTCAACTTGCGACACAGCTGTCAGTGTGGACACTGGGCCAAGCGGCGGCTCAGGAGAACAGCGGTGCCATCTGCAGGGCAACCGGGCCCAGGAGGGAAGAGTCGGCTCCGAGGCTCATTTCAGAAGGTCCCCGGAAGCCTCAGGGCCAACTCAGGTGTGGAGCGGCTAACTGGGACACACGCTGGGAGCTGGATAGACAGGACTGCCGGGAAGGCGCTTGCCTTGCACAGAGCCAGCCTGGACACCCCATACAGCCCCCTCAAGCACCACCAGGAGTGACCCCTGAGTACCACCAGGCCCAAGGACCAAAGACGACAAAGAAAGAAAATGCGTTTGCCTCCTTCCCCAAACGACTAATGAGATGAAGAACCAGGAGGAAACTGATGAGAACTGCTTAGGCCCAAACTGAAAATCCTCGGATTAGGGATCAGCTTGAGGCTCTGAAACTGTTGGGTCTGTGAGCTGCAAGCCCCAAACGCGATTAAAGGCGCTGAAAAACAGGCCAGGGTAGAAAGCAAAGAAAACTGGGCAGCGAATCAATTAAATTAGGAAGTGAGCTGCTGAAGCTCAATGTGAACACAAAATAGAGACGGCCAAAACTCTGTACATAGGAAAAAAGAAACTTCAAATGGGGAGATCAAAGGCAGTAGCACTTCTGCACCTGGTTGACTGTAAAACCCATTCCTGCTGCTGCAAGGCACGTGGGGAAGAGGGCTAAAATCAGGCGTGTGGCCTCAGTCATGCTCGAGTGAAGTGGAAATCCTTCCAAAAGGAAGGTCTCCAAGAAGTCCCAGGAAGGGCGGCACAGACTCCATGTGGTGGCCTGAGCAGACGTGCCGGGAGCTGTACAGCGGATGAGGTGACAGGTAGAGACCAGGGTGCAGCATCAGGGAGCGAGAAGGCCAGAAAGACAAACTGGGAGTGGCAGCACGTGAGCACAGATGATGGAGTGAGGGAGCACCACCTTTCACGAGCTACTGACTCGATGCCAAGTGCTTTCACAAACACTGAACTGTCGCCTCCACTTAACAAAGAGATGAGCCGAAAATCCTGAATTCAAACAGCCAAGGTGGAGGAGGCAGGATTCTAAAAGAGCACAGGGCTGGAGGGACAGTGCAGGGGTGACGGGGGCATGCCTCAATGAGGCCTTGTCCCTGGCTTCACAAGGTCCCCTGAGCATTGGGGGTACCGGAGAACACAGGCCCCGAGGGGCACCATATCTCTGCACCCTAGACTTGAACTGCCCGACCAGCTGGCTGAGAATCAGTGGGAAGGGCCCCAGATCTCTCCAACACCAAGTGAAAGCAACCCCCTCCCCCACCAAAAAAAAGAGAAGTGTCAAATCAAAACTGATATTCAGCAACTGTATTATTTGAGGTCATCCCTCAAGGAGTGGATCTCCAACTAAGAACACAGGGACTCAAGTCACACAATGAAGGGCTACACCAAAGTGGAAAACTAATTAAGAACAACACTGGACAGAAATGGACACAATCAGGCAGAATTCAGGGTCCCCTCCCCCTCAGCCTCGACCCCCACCCTCCCCGCCCAAGTAAGAGAAACCGGGGAGTTTCATCAGTTCCTCTACACAGAAAAGATCTGAGTGAGGGAGGCAAGAACTGGCACGATGAGATGGGAGTGGGAAGGGTGGGACGGTGCCCAGGCCGCACTGGAGTCCGCCCTGTGCAAGGCAAGCACTCGAACCTCTGTAACAAGAGATCTCCAGCCCCAAAAGTGCATTTCTTTTGCCCGGTGAATATTCTGGGCAGCTTGGGGCAACTCCCCTGAGTGGTCAGGGGTACACGGTGACATAGGAAATGAAGGCGAGGGTCCCCACAAGGCCTGTGCTCCACCATTTGAGCCAAATCCCCAGTCCTATATCCATTTTTAGTTTATTTGGCTTTGGGGTCACACCAAGCCGCGCTCGGGGGACGATAGGGGGTGCCAGGGATCCCGCTGTTATCCCTCTGGCCCCTCCATTTTGAATGACCTTTTTTTATTTTGGTTTATGAGCCAAGACAGTCTCGATCTTAGCTGTCAAGAAGCCAGAATTGGGAGGCTAGATTATTAGATGAAGGTGAAAAACAGTTCAATTTGTGTGAAAGGTGTTCTCGGTTTAAAATGAACACCAGGAAATAGTACAGCAGAAACACCATGAACGAGGGAGGATGTGTGCTGGGCTCCAAGGCAGACCTTTGGGCCTGATCACTGTTGTCCAGCCGGAGTGGACAGCAGAGTACAGGGCAGTGTACAAATCCATCTCACGTCCTAAGGGACAGCAGGCTTCTTAGATCACAATCCCTGCCCAGGGACACAATTAAGGGGGAAACAGTGAAAATCACTAGAAGCATCAAAGTGATCGTGACCATTTTTCATGAGTTTGTCAAATGGGGCTACTTTATTCTTGGGGAGCCAAGAACTAAATTCACACATTCTAAGAGGGTCTTGGCCCCAGCTGGTTCATGTTTAATCAGTACTGAGACTGAGATCCCACGAACATAAGACATGAGCTCAACTCCTCAGCCACTTCCCCAGCCTGGCTGGCCCTGACGTTAATTTGAACTGTAAATCGAGAATTAACTCCTCTACTTTAAAAAAAATTATAGAGGGAGAAAGTATATATATATATATATATATATATATATACATATATACACACACATATACACACACACACATATATATATATATATATATATATATATATATCCAATGTAGAACATCCTCTCCAAAGTTATCTTACTTTGGGCGGGGAGCTAGGACACAGATAGGTCACTTGTCTTGCATGTGGCCGACCAGGGTTGGATTTTCCCATGCCACGTAAGGTCCCAGCCCAGAAGCAAGCCCTGAGGACAGATGGGTGTAGTCCCAAAACCAAACAAAAAAATGTACCTTAAAGAATTCTGAAAGTATACACCTACATTTACAAAATCTATTTTATGCTGGAAAACCAACTGTGGGAGAGTTTTTCTTCCCTTCCATTTTCAGAGTCCACTTCCACCGAGTGGCCTCAAAAGGGTCGATTGAAACACCCAACCCTTTCAAAACATGCGCTTACTGCACGTACCTGCAGACAGCTGAAACTCAAGTCTCCAACAACGCTGAACCCTTCCTTACTCAGCCATTAACTTGAACTTTGACCATTTCTTACTTCCACCAAACAGACAAAAAGGCAAAGGATACTGATGTTACATAGTTGGAGAAAACGTGTGAAAGAAAAATCTCTTTTAACATACTGTAATGCTGTTGTCAGTAAAGGAAATAGTTGATAGGGGGAAAAAAAACAATAAACTATAATTAAGACAAATAGACTAGACTACAATATAGAATCAAGTGTCTAAGAACCACCACTAATAACATACTAAAAGACTTAAGACAAAAATCCTATTCTATGTCTGCTTTTTCCCTCCACACCCCAATTTTAAAGACAAGGGAAGAATACTAAAAACCACTTAAATATGGTCACTGGAAACTTTTACCTTTATTTTTCACATGACTAGACTCTTGTGTCTGAATTTTAAAGGGCACTTATTAACGGCTGCCAATATCTGCATCTCAAAAATCCCCACCCAAATAAAACTGGTGAAAGGCCAGGAATTTATAACCTATCTCGGCTTCTCCAAGCTCTGATTCGCCTGTCTCCAAGTTACTGTTTTAAAAGAAAACTTCTGGGGCTGGAGAGATAGCACAGCAGGTAGGGCATTTGCCTTGCAAGCGGCCGACCCGGGTTCGATTCCCAGCATCCCATATGGTCTCCTGAGCAACGCCAGGAGTAATTCCTGAGTGCATGAGCCAGGAGTAACCCCTGTGAAACGCCAGGTGTGACCCAAAAAGAAAAAAAAAAAAAACACCAACCTTCTGATGAGTTAAAAGACGGAAGGCTAGGGATGACCCATTGTGCAGTTGACAGGAGTGACAAGGACTGAGTGACAGGTAAGGGTGACTGTGCAGTATGTCCTGGCTCAGGGAAGTTGGGCAGGGTCCTGAAAGTCCCCGGAAGTCCTTTGTTGGCTAGAGGCCGAGCACATGGCAGGTCCAGGGGCCTCAGAGCACTGAGCCGGGGAAAGCTGGTTGAAAAGCCTGCTGGAGGTTGACTGTAAACAGAGGGTGAAGCCTCAACACGCTGCTGCAGGGCAGGGCTGGAATCACCGGCACAGACCAGCTCGCAGATCAAGATTACCGGAGAAGAGGGGCTAGCTAAGGGGGGCACCGCAGCTGGGGCCCCGGATGGAAAGAACGGCCGCCGCACCCCTCGTGGACATGTCCAGAGGGGACCTGGACTCAGGAGCCCGCGTGGGAAACTCGGAAAAAGTCCAAAACTGGCAGCGGGCAGCAAGTTCAACAGCGACCGCCAAGTTTGCGCGCAAGTGACTCTGTGATGCTATTTAACATAAAAACGAAGGCTGCTATTTTTTGGCTTCTATTTCTCCCCAGCGACGGCCAGACGGAATACAGGAGCCTGGCATACTGGAATAAATTTAGTCGGGGGCATGCCCACATGCCTGCAACGGCTCGGTCCCGTCAAAGACAAGAGAGCCTTCCACGCGTTTTTAAGGGCTACTACCGGCAAGTCCAAGCACGTTTGCAAAAAAAAAAAAAAAAAAAAAGAGAGAGAGAGAGACACGTTTTATGAGGCATCTATTATTTGGCCAAAAACAATAAAAATAACAATAATCCTAATCATAAGCACAGTCGTAAATCACAGGTCGCGCTGATCTGGCCGCGCGGGTTGGGACGGGCGAGGCAGCCACAAAGCAGCCCATCCCCCGAGAAGGCGCACCGGCCCCCGCCCCGGCGAGGCAAACTTTCTGCTGGGGAGGAGTTCGGATCTCTGGCGAGACCCCTGGCACGGGTGCGAGTGTCCCCCGCAGCCGCGGGGGCCCAGGCGGGCCGACCGCAGGGCTCCGCCGGCCCTTCCCCTCCCCTCCCCCCGCCCCCGGGAGCCCGGGCGGAGGCCAGGCCCGCGCGGGAGGGGGGCGCGCCCGCCCCGCCGGCTCCCCTCCCCCCGCCCCCCGCTCACCTCGGCCCGGGCGGGCTCGGGGCCCTGCACCGCGGGCTGCGGCTGCAGCTGCTGCGCCGGCACTTCCTGGTGGCGGAGGCCCGGATCTTCCTCGGGGGCGGCCCGCAGCGCGGCCGGGGCCCACAGCAGCAGCAGCAGCAGCAGCGGCAGCGGCAGCCGCGGTGGCCGCAGCGGCCGGAGCGCAGATGCCGCCGCCATCCCGCCCGCCGACACGGCCCCCGCAGGGGCAATCGCGGCCCCGGAAGCCTCCGCCGCAGCCGCGTCCGCGGCGCGTCCCTCACGCCCGGCGAGGGGCCGGCAGCATGCGGCCAGGGCCAGGGGCGGGTGTCCGCGGCCGCCGGCGCCGTGTCCCCTCTCTCCCGCGGTGGCCGCCCGACTCCGCCAACCGCCCGGCCGCGGCCCCGCCCCGCCGCCAGGCCCCGCCCCCCGGCGCGCGAGGCGGCCTCCCATTGGCCCGCCGTCCGCCTGGGCGTCGTGACGTCCCTGGCAGGTTAAGGAGCGGCTCGCGCGCGCCTCCCATTGGGCCGCGGGCTCGGGGCAGGTACCCGGCGCCCCGTGACCTTGTTTCTGCATCCCTGCGCATCCCAGACCCATCCTCCGGCCTCTCCTTTGCTCTCGCTCTCTCTCCCCACCGCCCCCGAACTGTAAAAGCTCTCGGCTTTGCTGACCCCAGCCCCCATTTCCAGATCGGTTTCTCTCTCTCTCTCTTCACCACTCCCTGCTCTGCACCTTTCCCAGGCGTCCCATTCGTCAGAGCGACCGGGTGACGTGGCACTGGCTGCTGGAAACGCCACACCTAAACCAGTTCCGCGCTCCTGCACCCATGTCCCGGGCCGCCTCCACGCGGCGATCTGCTGCGAGCAATGCTCTTGAAGGGTCAAGATGTGATTCTTTGCAGCAGACCTCTGAACTTTGGAAAAGAGTGGTGGAAAATGCCAAAGCTTGTATTTGTATTAGACATATGCTGCTTGCCTCTGATCACCCCGCGCACTCACACACACACATCCACAAAATGTGTCATATGGCTCTTTGTCCTTGGCACGCCTTTCCGTTTGGAATGTTTTGTGCTGCGCCCCTTGACTTGTCTTCTTTAAAGGTTCGACTTTTGAATTGGAATGTTGGGGAGGGTTGCAGGTGGAGACTGCTATGGGCAAGAATAGAAAACAGAAACGCGTGGTCAATTTACTTGAATATTTTTTCATCTTATTTTTCTAAAAGTTGAGCTATATAAGTATCAGAACTTGGACTAAAATGTGCTAACCATATTAGCATTATATATATTATAATATATATTATAGCTATATATTATATAATATATAACTATATATTATACATAGGTATTATACTGAATACACATGTATGCATTTATTAAACGTATTTTGCGAACAGAAAGCAAGGTTAGTACTAAATACTTGAACATGGTAGGAGCCCACCAGAACTAATGATTACCTTGTGTTTCCTGAAGCTGCCAGAATAATAAAGCTTTTGCCCTGTTTTTTGTTTTTGTTTTGTTTTGTTTTTATTTGGGTGCTACACCCTATAATGCTCAGGGTCTAGTCCTGGCTCTGTGCTCAGGATCCACTCCTGGAGGGACTCAGGGAACCATATGGGAAGCCAGGGATCAAACCCAGTTTGGCATTGGTGAGGCCAACTCCCTACCCGCTGTCCTATCTTTTCAGCCCCTGTTCTGTTTTTTAATGAGTCTCACTCATTGTAAACTCCTCCTACTTCTGAAACCTGTTCAAGCACGACATCTCAGAAGTTGTATCATGACGGGCCCAGCACTTCCCTTCCAGGATTCATCTCCTTGTTCCAAAGCTATGGTTTGTGCTTGAATGTGAGTCAGGAACCAGGATGCTTCCCCTAGTCAGAGGTGGGAGACTCCTACCTCCCAGGTCATCTCTAGAGTGCTAATGTTGGAGACCCCAGAGATGGAGACGGGAAAACCCACAAGTCCAGATCCTTCCCCACTCCCACTCCCTCCCCTCCTGCAGACACAAGTCCCTGTGTTTAGAGGGACTGAGGAAATGAGGACTGAGACAGAAGGGTGAAGGTGGCACAAGTATTATGTGTCCCTAATTCCTGGAAGGCACTTGGTTTATTTTCTGGTGTGGGCCTGTCACACACACACACACACACACACACACACACACACACGAAACCTAGTGCTCCCTAACAGGAAGTGTTCCTGTCCAAGTCCCCAGTCACCTCTGCAGAGGCCTTGAGAGCCTGTGAACCGCTGTAAGTGCTAAAGAGAAACAGTAACAGCATTGCCCCAGGGCAGTTGCAGAGGTCTGGGCCAGAACCTGCCCAGAGGCACCCAGACCCAGGGCCCTGCAGGCTCTGACGATCCAGACCCAGGTATGAGATTCCAAAACAAACAGTTCTTTCTCTTACCACACACCAGGCTCTAAGCTCTTCTAAAAATCATGTAGGCTGCTTCTAGCTTTCCTTACCTTGAGGATTTAGAGTTATCCTTTATTGGTTTTTGGGGGGTATGTGGGGGGGGGTGGGAAAGGACACATTTAGGACCACACCAGGGAGTGCTCAGGGGCTATTCCTAGCTCTCTGCTCGAGTGACTCATGGTGGTGCTCAGGAGACCTTAAGCAGTGTTGGGGATGAAACCAGGATTGGCCACAAGCAGAGTAAGCCTCTTCTCCCCTGGACTGTCTCGCAGATCTGCTGCATCCATCTGTTCTTCCCTAGTCACTCCCTTCAAAAAAACAAACAAGGGCCCAAGAGATAGTACAGAGGGTGAAGTGCTAGCCTACGTGGATTCAATCCCTGCCATCCCATACAGTCCCCCGAGCACAGTCAGGAGTGATTCCTGAGTGCAAAGCCAGAAGTAACCCCTGAGTATCATGGGTGTGGTCCCAAAACCAAATAAATAAATAAATAAATAAATAAATAAATAAATAAATCATCATCATCATCATCATCATCATCATCATCATCATCCCGTTGATCGTTGAATTTCTTGAGCAGTCTCGGTAACGTCTCCATTCATCCTAGCCTAGATTTTAGAAGCCTCTCTTTACTTGTCCTTTCCAATGTTGCTGCATGGGAGGCTCTTTCAGGGTCAGGGGAATGAGACCCATCATTGTTACTGGTTTTGGCATATGAATACACCACGGGGAGTTTGTGCAACTCTCCCATGTGGGCAGGAAACTCTAGGTAGCTTGCCAAGCTCTCCTGGAGGAAGAACTAGGCTATAAGATGTCACACGGCCGTGAAGTGGCTGAGTGCTTCTGGGAGTTTGGTTTTATAGTCTCTGGATGTTGGCCGTATGTGGGATTACACGGCGCCGGGGCTGTCCCTGGGTGTAACTTCCTAGCTACTGGAAAATGGGGAATCTGGGCGGGAGAGGTCCAGTCCTGATCCGAGCAGAATTGGAGGTCTCAGCCCCGGGTCCCACATACCTGGGTTCCTCTGCCGGTTCTTTTATGCGTGAGGCTTGTCCAAACATGTGGAGAGGGGCCCTGAGCATGGCTGTGGCTAAGGCTCGGGAGCTCTGCTCAGGGTGGGGAGAGAAACTGAAGCCCACCCACTCTGAGGGGCCCCAGGGAAGACAGCCAGGCGTGGGGGCAAGAGACTCTCTGCCAAATAAATAATAATAATAAATTTAAGAAGAAATTAAAAATAGGTTTCCTGTCTCGGTGAGCAACTGGAGCTAGCTGCTTACCCATTAAGGCTGTGGGAGCCTCCACAGTGGGAAGCTGAGAGGTCTGGGACAGGTCGGCGGCATGGTCCTGCCTTGCGGGGGTGAGGTGGAGAGTGTGACTCCTGTCCCACTTCAGGTGCCAAATTCAAACCAGGCAGCACTGTTGTTTGTGATGTCTGGGCCACAATCAAGTGTGTCTACTCAGGTAGAAGGCACCGAAGTGTGTAAACACCACAAATAAAGTGTGTATGTGTGGGGGTGGGGGTGGAGGGGCTTGTTTGGTTGTTTGGTTTGGGAGTCACACCTGGTGGTGCTGAGGGCTCAGGGATCACTCCTGGCAGGCTTGGGGTGGGGGGCGGGGACCATATGTGATGCTGGGGGTTGAACCTGGGTCAGCTGCATGCACGGCAAGCACCTGCTCACTGTACCATTGATCCAGCCTGGTTTCTTCTTTAATTCCCCTCCCCTTCTCCCATTTTTTGCTGCTATTGTACTGAATGGGAGCCACACTCATACTCAGTTGTGGTGCTTTGCACTCCCAGCTCTGGAATGCCAAAGACGTATCGGGAATCCCAATCATCAAAGCACTGTGGAGTACAAGTAAGCAGTTCCAGGGACCAAATCTGTGGCCTCACACTTACATGAAAGGCACGAATGCCACTGAGCTATCCTCACCTCACCCCCGGGAAAACTTTCCTTTTTTGTCCTGGCCTGTACAGATATTATTTCATGAAAAGGTGAGAGTATCTGTGTGTCTTCTTCTGCTAAGAACTTGACTGCATAAGTATCATGCTGGGCTTTGTTGGGCTGTTTTCTGGTTTTATGACCCAGTAGTGCTCAAAAGATACTTCCAGTTTTGTGCTTAGAGGATGCTCAGGTGATTACCCAGTGTCAGGGGTCAAGCCTGGGTTCCCAAACACAACATGCATTCAGACTAACTGTAGTTTAATATTTTTTATTCCTATCCCTGCACCCCCCACCGCCCGCACTGAACCTTAAGCTTCCAGATGACAAGTTTCTGTTTTCTATGTTTAAATCCTCAGCATTTAGTGGATAACCTCATACAGTAATAGTGTAGGCAGCACTACAGGTAGCAGTAAGTCTTTACCAAATTCTGGATTAATTCAAGAGTAGCACTCTGAATATGTTACCTGAGCAGTCTCAAAAGGCAGGCATGCAATATTATCCTCATTTTATCCTGAAAAATGGGAGACTTAGCTCAAGTACCTTGCCCGAAGTTACTCAGTAAGTAATCACGTATGCTTGAGGTATCTGTTTGTTGAACTTCACCATACCCTGATTGCTGGAAATCCAAAATCTAACCCCCACCAGTGAATAGTGGACTGACTGTTCTACTACCGGTTTGAGAGCGCCCTTTCTTCGCTCTAGGTTCCAGGGGCAGAACTGTTCCTCACTTCTGCCTCTCAATCACTTCCCATATGGCGAGATAGAGGGCATTTGGGCTTGGCCAATTGGCTCAGTTCTGAAAGCATTTACTTCTAGGAAGGCACAGCACCCAGGATGCAAACGCACGGCAGGTGGTCTCTGCCCCCCACCCCCACCCTCCCCCCACACACACTGGCTGCTTTGGGCAAGAGCCATTATAAAATTCAATAAAAATCCAGCACGCCTCAGTCTCGCTGATTTCATCCACAGCATTTTAGAAATAGGGAAGAAGTGAGTTACTTTGCTCTTAGGGGGGTGGGGATCAGCGGGGCTCGGGGACTATAGGTGGCGGAGGGGATCGAACCCAGGTCTGGTGCATGTGAGACAAGAGCGCTACCCACTGTGTTATTCAACGATCCCTGTTTCTTGCTTTCTTAGAGACTTTTTGTGAGACAGAAGAATGGCCCCTAAAAAGTATGTTACGCTTAGAAAGCGAAGGGCTCCGAAAACCTTGCCTCTGGTGGAAGAACAATTGCCTTGTGCAGATCCTGCGAAGCCTAACAACTATAACATGCTCTGTTCCCGTAGGCAAACATCTATGTTCTTATACAAGCGCCAGTGATTGTTGTATCCTGCCCTTTCACATGTCAACATCAATTACCTCCCCTTTCCATCTTTGATCAGTTCCCATCTCTGGTCAAATTTTTTTCTTGCAAGCCCACACACAAAGCCCGGAAGCCTGATATATTTCTGCCAACAGAGTTAATGAGTTACGAAGGCTGGGTACCAAAGGGGAACAACAATAAGGCCTAAGACCAGTAAAACCAGATGAGAGGAACAAATGAGCAATAGATAATCCCCAACTTTATTACATACTCATTATAATACATTATATTATAAAAGCCACACCCATTCACACCATGACATTTACAACTACTGTGGCAACCAAACATGGTTTGCATCTGGATGGTGACTTGAGTCTGGGAAATCAACACCCTGCTCACCTCCCTCTTCTTGGAAATCTTGCACATGTTGCATCGTGTATTAACTTACCACGTTTTTATACATACATAGCCTAGAAATGTGTGTAGAAACATCTAGAGGTTCCAGAGCTTATACGGCCTACAGCCCCCTTTTCACACACAAAAAATATTATTCAGCACCTGTCCCCCACCCCAATTTACCTTCTTTAAGCAAGAAAACAGGACACCCCTGTTCCCCAAACCCAATTGCACCTGAGACTACTGGATTGGATCAGTAACCACCAGAGGGTGGTAACCAAGCATTTTAGGAAATACTGCCTAGAGTACTACATTAAATAAAAGACCTATCTTGCTTAGAAATAGGCCACTCCCGGGGCTGGAGTTGTAGTACAGAGGGTAGGGCGTTTGCCTTGCACGCGGCTGACCCGGATTCAATTCCCACTATCCCATATGGTCCTCTGAGCACCGCCAGGAGTGATTCCTGAGTGCAGAACCAGGAGTAACCCCTGTGCATTGCCAGCTGTGACCCATAAAGCAGAAAGAAAGAAAGAAAGAAAGAAAGAAAGAAAGAAAGAAAGAAAGAAAGAAAGAAAGAAAGAAAGAAAGAAAGAAAGAAAGAAAGAAAGAAAGAAAGAAAGAAAGAAAGAAAGAAAGAAATATGCCACTCCCTTATAGTTATGCCTGCACTCTTCTTTTTTTTATTTAAAAAAAAGCCAAAAACTTATTTTTGGGCCACACCCAGTGATGCTCAGGGGTTGCTCCTGGCTCTGGACTCAGGAACTATTCCTGGCAGTGCTTGGGGGACCATAAGAATGCCGAAGACTGAGCCAAGATCAACGGCATGCAAGACAAGCTCCTTACCGACGGTACCATCTCTCCAGCCCCTGCAAACTCCATTCTCAATTATCCATATATTCTTTCGCCTCCATCTGCTTGTTTTTAGACATTTTAATCAGAACCTGGGTAAACCTGTCTCCTGACCACCCTTATTCCTCAGGCTTCCCAGCTCAGTACATGGAAGCATCGGACCCATTAGATGCCTCCCAACTCCACGTCACCAGCAGGTGCTGCTGTGTCTACGGCTACACTGTACCCTGAACACCCTTTATCTCCGCTGCTCCCACCATATCCAAACGAGGTGTCATCTCTTACCAGGACTGTTAAAATCACCTCCCAATTGGCCCCTTGCTCTCACTCTTGCCAAGCCATACCATACCAGCAGGTCAAAATGACCTTCCAAAATCAAAATAATTTCATTCCCTTCCTTCACAGTTTTCCAAGTGGCCTCTAAATGCCCTTAGACTAAAGTCCACCGTTCCTATCTCTGTTTTAAAGTCCCACGCGCTCTTTCCCCTCCCTTCAGTGTGACTTCATGTCTTGGCTTTCTTGACTTTCTATTCCTTGCCTAGTCACATTTGTTTCCACCTCAGGACCTTTGTACTTGCTGTTTCTCTTCTTAGAACACGTGAATGCCTTTTGGAACAAAGGAACAAGAAAAAAAAAAGAATTTTATAGACTCTCCAGACCAGTCTAAAGCATCCCTTAGTCTGGCCTAGGCAATTGCTACCACGGGGAAGTATGGCTAAGACTTTATCAGATATTTCAGATCATCAAGGAGAAGGCAAGGATCTGATTTTTTTTATGTGACATTGAATTTACATCACGTCCCACTAAATAAAACATAAAACGCAAAACAGCATTTAGCAGGGCTTAGTGAGGAATGTTTTCCTCCCCTGAGTACCAGTTTGGAAGTCAGATCACAGGGATCCGAGGACTGGGCTCCTTCCAGCTCTTCGCTCTGCTCTGGCTGAGGTGTGGCCTTTATCTACATAATCCATCATGGCAGTCAGTGCTCTGACATGTTCCAGACAGCAGCGGGACGACGTGGAAAAGGCCGTCTTTCCAGGAGGCTCTCTCCTAGCACATCGGCTTGCATCTCACTGGCTAGGACTTAGCTCTCGGAGTGGAGCTATCTTCGGGGGAAGTTGGGAAATTGTCCCATTTCTCACTTGAGGGCTGGCCAGCTGGGCTCTAAAAACTCTGTGATACTTCTATATTATAGTCTAGGGCAGAATTCTTTCTCCTGGAAGCCTCAATTTTTGCACTCCAAGCCTTCAATTTATTAGATAAGACCCACCCACATTACTTAAGGCACCCTGTGCTTAAATAAACTAATTCTAGATGTTAATCATAAGATACCTTCATGGCACCATCTAAGATTAGTGTTTGTATAAATAATTGAGCCCCATGCCTAGCCAAGCTAATAGATAAAATTAACCTTAAGTAATTAATTCAAAAACCCTTTATAAAGTGTGGCAGCAAAACATCTATTTAGGGGTGGGGGGCGGCGTCAGAGACATTGTACATCAGATAGGACACTTTTCTTGCATGCCGTTGACTGTGGATCAACCCGTATATCCTAAATGATTCAGAAAGCCTTCCGGGAATGGTCCCTGAGCACAGAGCCAAGAGTAAACCCTGAGTACAGCTGAGTGTGATCCCCCTCAAAAAATAAGTTATAAAACACCAATCTCTTAAGTGGAGTTTGGTGCATTGCCAACAAGTCTGAGAGCTTTCCTCTTCAATGGGAGCAAGGAACCTCTTCCCGACCGTCCCTATAAAATCACCCGAAATGGGAAAACACCTCACGCTTTATGCACATGAGTATATGGCAGGCTAGCGAGGCCTGCAATAAAGGCATCGAAGTTTCAGCCTTTCTAGGAGATAAACATCTACCTAAAAATGACTTGTCGAGGCCAGAGCAATGTATAGCAGGTAGGGCACTTACCTTGCAAGCCAAGAGTGATCCCTGAGCACAGAGCCGGAAGTAAGCCCTGAGCACCACTGGGTCTGGCCCCAAAACCACAATGAACAAACAACGAAATAAATAACTTGTCTCCATTTTGTGTTTGTGTTTTCATTACAAATTTCTGTTTTAACTTTTTTCCCTTTTTTACAAAATGAAATGTTTTTTATTTGTTCTCCCCATTTATGTTGGCCATCCCTATCGATGGGATGTTATCTGCTAAATGAAGCATTTTTCTCTTTGACCCAGTGTGACTTATTCAGTGATGCGTACTGCAGAATCCAAGCTTCTGCTGCTAGATAGGGTTTGGAGAAGAATGGAGGGGGGAGGGGAGGGAGATGAGGACCACACATGCTGGTGCTGGGGGCTACTCCCCCAGGCAGTGCCTGGATGGAATCGGATGCGCGCACCCCCCCCTTCTCTGAACTGTCCCCAGCTCAGGAACAGGAAGGGCCATGTCCTGCCACACTCTGCTCAGGCAGTGGTTTCTCTCCTTAACCCTGACCGTCAACAGCTCAGCCTAGAGAATGCAGGCCTGCCGCCAAGCCGGCCTGTCACTGATTTATAAGGATGTTTGCTTTATAGGAATAATTATTTGATTTACAATATTTGCTCAGACACATTTGTTTTCTCTAGGTAAGATGAATCAAGATGGTTTTTTTTAAGTTTTTTTTTTTTTTTTAGCATTTTTGTCTTTTGCTGTAATTCTGTGCATGCTTACAGCTTAAAGAAAGTTCACTGAAAGTTCTGAAGAAACCAAGAATAGAAGAGAGGTGCCATTTTTTTTTTTTTTTTGCTTTTTGGGTCACACCTGGCGATGCACAGGGGATACTCCTGGTTCTGCACTCAGGAATCACCCCTGGCAGTGCTCAGGGGACCACATGGGATGCTGGGAATTGAACCCGGGTCAGCCTCGTGCAAGGCAAATGCCCTACCCGCTGTGCTATCACTCCAGCCCAGAAGAGAGGTGCCTATTGGAGTGGCCTCTGCTCCTTGGGGAAGGCTCTCTGTACTTGAAAGAAGGGCAGTCTAACAGACTTACTGGGGGAATGGTGCCACCAGTATCATATCTCATAAATATTCAATTAAAAATTTTTTTAATACAAAAAAAAGTTAGTGGAGTTCATGCCCAATTCAATCAGCTTAATCAATGGCTAAATAAATAGCAGTACTCCTACATTTAAAAAAATAATAAATAAATAAATAAAAGACTTACTGTAATAGGTCCCTGAGAATCCCACCCTCCTTTTGATGAAACTCACCATTGACTGGTAAAATCATTTAAGTAAGGGTGTGACCCATTGGAGGCATTGCCCCCAACTTATTCTTTGATACTATCATTGGATTAAATACAGAGCCCGGCAAGCTACCGAGAGTATCTCACCCTCACAACAGAGCCCAGCAAGCTAGCCATGGCGTATTCGTTATGCAAAAAACAATAACAATAAGTCTCAGAACGGAAATGTTACTGGTGCCCGCTCAAGCAAATCGATGAGCAACAGGATGACAGTGACAGTGACAAGTTCTTTACTATCACAGTATTTTTTTTTTTTTACTTTCAATCTCTTAACACAGATTAAATGCCCCCTAGCTGCTGGCTATTGTATGGCACATATTAAGAATATGCATTTTCTTGCTCTTTTCTATGCATGTGTGTGCATATGTGTGTGTGTGTGTATGTATGTGTGTGTGTATGTGGGTAGTCATCAGGGATCAAATCCAAGTTCTCTACATGCAAGGCACATCCCTAACCCTGCCGATAGGATTTATTTATTTATTATTTTATATGTATATATTTTATTGAATCACTGTAAGATAGAGAATTACAAAATTCTTCATTATTGCATTTCAGTTATACAATATTCCAATATAATCTCTCCACCAGTATAATTTCCCACCACCAGTGTCTGTAGTTTCCCTCCCACCCCTTCAAGCCACCCCCAACCCCCAGACACCTCTCCTCTCTCTGTCTCTCTCTGTCCTTCTCTTTCTCTCTCTGATTTTAGCCATTATGGTTTGCGAATACAGATGCTGAAAGGTTATCATGTATACCATTTCACCTGCTTTCAACGCTTAGTTGTCACAATCATTTAGTTGTGGTACTTGCCCGTGTGCTTACTGGTGCTCATACTCAGTGGAGGCTCACAATTCACGCAGCATTCACTGGGGGTTGTACCCCTAATTGTGATACTCACATATGCCCACCTGTGGTGCAGAAAGAAATTCCTTGTGGTACAGGGGACTGCATATAACAGAGCTGCCACCATCATGCCAAGCACATGTGGTCACTGGGGATTTAGACTTGTGACCACACACTTGCCCGCAGGTACTCTCAGCCACTGAGCTATTCCTCCAGACCCAAATGCCATTGCTCTTTAGCAAGAGTCTCCGAGGGTGAATTCTTAAGTAACTGTCTTCAACTGAGCTCTGGAAAGCTGCGAATGAGGGCTCTCTAATCAGAATACAGAGTGCACGCAGGAGAAGCTGAAGGGAAAGGGAGTGCTATCATTTTGCCTAAACTTCTTCAAAATTTCTGACTCCTTTACTAGGTAAATCAGGGTGCTCCTGCTCCATCAAGCTAAAGTACTTACCTAGGGGAGGGGCCTTTCCACGTTTCACTTCCATATATAAAACTTTTGATTAAAAAATAAACTTTTGATTTTATAGTAGAGAAGACAGTGCTTGCTGAGCTACGAAGATGAGCAATAAGGCTGGATGCTGCCGAGCCGATCTCTGTCAGATGCTTTGTGAACCTCTAAAACTGCTTTTAAGATCTAACCATATCTTCAAAATGCCTTTGCTGTTGATGATAAGTCCACACCTTATGGATAAGTAAGATTTATTTGTAGGTATGTCAAAAGTGGTACACTCAGCTGCCGCTTGCTCATCCTGACACACTCTCCTAACACCAGACGCTTCATCTCTAAGTCACCACGCCCTGATAAAGACCTTCCAGAAAATGCAATCCAGGAAATGCAAATAAAATTCATCTGCACCAAGATCCTCTGTGCCTCATATCAAGCTACAAGAACAACAACAAAGCTTAACAACTCCCATTCAGAAAGTTGTTCTGAGAAGGGAAAAGAACCGAAACAATAGAAGGCCCAAGGAGAGAGTTCAGGGGGCTGAGCACAGGCTTTGGATGCCAGAAGCCCAGTGCCTCCCTGGAACCGTACGGTCTCCTGAGCACAGGGCTGGGAGTAGCTTTCAAAATAGACAAATGTGACCCACCCATCTCTCCTCCCCCCAAAATGCATATGAAATCATGTCTGTAGATAAAATTCGATGACTTGTTCAACACATTCTGCAAGTCTAAAGCAGGGGAAACAACTCTTAGGGGAAAAAAAGGAATTTTATAAAGGACAAAAGTTGCAAACTGAAGTTCATCATCAAAGATATTACTGAAATTGTAGATAAGTTTTAAGTAAATGGATTTAAGTAAATGCAGTAGAGTATTATTTTAAGTCAGAAATTTTGATGTTGCCAATACTTTTTCTTTCTTTCTTTCTCTTTCTTTCTTTCTTTCTTTCTTTCTTTCTTTCTTTCTTTCTTTCTTTCTTTCTTTCTTTCTTTCTTTCTTTCTCTTTCTTTCTTTCTTTCTTTCTTTCTTTCTTTCTTTCTTTCTTTCTTTCTTTCTTTCTTTCTTTCTTTCTTTCTTTCTTTCTTTCTTTTTCTTTCTCTCTCTTTCTTTTCTTTCTTTCATTTTTAAAGATTAACTTTGGGCTGGAGCAATAGCACATCGGGTATTGCATTTGCCTTGCACGCGGCCAACCCGGGTTCGATTCCCAGCACCCCATATGGTCCCCTGAGCACCGCCAAGGGTAATTCCTGAGTGCAGAGCCAGGAGTAACCCCTGTGCATTGCCGGGTGTGACACAAAAAGCAAAAATAAATAAATAAATAAATAAATAAAGATTAACTTCAAGGGAGCCATAAGTCCCCTAATAGGTTTCCAAATCATTAACCCAGAGTAGTGGCAGAAAGTGGGGATCATCCCTACCTCCTCGCCCTCACCAGTTGCCGTAGCTCCAAACGGCACTCGGACTTGTCCTGCAATCTATGGAGCTGGTTTCTAAGCAAAAGCAAGGGAAGAAGCTCCACAGGCAGTCAGAGATAGCAAAGGAGAAAGGTGACTTGGAAATCTAGGCTTTGGCTGGGATAACCAGGTGGGAAGGCGAAAGGGAATGGATTGAGCCTGGTGGATTAGCGGGCATTTCTCCTTCCCTAGCCATCGCCACGGCCCGAACTTTGCTGTGTAAACCACCTCCTGCAGGACAAATATTAACGAGGAACAAGTTCATGTATTTGGGCCCCCCGTTTACTGGAGTACAAGGTTCCGTCTGCATATATATGTATTTTTGACATTTTAGGTCATACTCGGTGATGCTCAAGGTTACTCTTGGTTCTGCACTCAGGAATAACTTCTGGCAGTGCTCAGGGGACTATATGGGATGCCTGGGATCGAACCCAGGTTGGCAAATGCCCTCTCCACTGTGCTATTGCTCCGGCCCCTCACCTGCATATTTTTTCTTAATCCATTTCCTCTCTCCCTCTTCCCTTTATCATCAAGGTTGTCACTGTTTTGGCTGTGATGGAACAATGACTAAGAAGTGGAGCAGGCACCCAGCTCTGGTACCTGCCCATGGAGTCGTGGTGCTTGCTGGGAGCCACACACCCAGCCATGGGGCTCACCAAGGCAGCCCTCTGTCAGCTGCGGAGTCTCTGCACACGCTCTCCACGGCCACACTCCGCCGTCAGGGCACATGCTGTGACTGCAGTACTCACCAGGGGCTGCTGTCCTGCTCCCAGTGCTCCCCAGAGGTCTTGCTTCCTGGCTGTGGTGCTCACAGCATCTTTTGGTGCTTCCAGACACCTATGAGCACTGCAGGTAGTGGGGGATATGGTGTCCCCAGAAATCACAGGTGACACTGGGGATCACAGACAGCTGCCAGGATCAAACACAGAAATGCCAGGATAACACTGTGCATGTGAGAGATCAGGATTTGAACCCAGGACCAAACTCCTGCAAGGCAGAACTCGAAGTCATTGCCCTATTACTTTGGGCCCCAAATCTCTTATAACTACAAATATTTTATACAGTTCCTATGTCAAAAAGTCACGGTTGGCATTTGTGAATAATAGACCACAGATAGGGTCTAGAGTTCAGGAAGCAAATCTCTTTGACTTTTATTTAAGATTAGAAGAACAAAAATGTGATACAGAGTCACTATTTTCTTCACCAAATAGATTTTTGTATGTACAGCTATTTTGGGGGGTGGGGAGAGGTCAACACTCAGCTGTGCTCAGGGCTTATTCCTGGTCCTGTGCTCAGGGATCACGCCTGGAGTGGCTCAGAGACCGTATGGGATGCCAGGGATCAAACTCAGGTTGCGTGTGTGCAAGGCAAGAACCCTGCTCACCACAGCACCTCTCTAGTTCCAACAAGCGTTATCCCGTTGCTCATCGATTTGTTCGAGCGGGCACCAGTAACGTCTCTCATTGAGAGACTTTTTGTTACTGTTTTTGGCATATCCAATACGCCGAGGGTAGCTTGCCAGGCTCTGCCTCGCAGGCTCGATACTCTCAGTAGCTTGCCAGGCTAGCTACCGAGGGGTGGAGGAATCGAACTCAGGTCGGCCGCGTGAAAGGCGAACACCCAACTGCTGCAGGTTTGATTAATGTTATGAAGAATAGTTTTTTCAATTTCCAAAAAATGTTACATTTCTCTTGTAAAACCTGATGGAAAAAAAAAGAAAAAAAAAGAATAAAAAAGAAAAAAAAACCTGATAAAAAGTACATGAATAGAATTGTCACCGTTTATGCATCAGATCCCAAGTTCGTCTTGTTGTTTTGGGTTTGGGGTCACATCTGAAGGTGCTCAGGAGCTATTCCTGGCTCTGTGCTCAGGGATTACTCCTGGCAGTGCTTGGTGAACCATACTGGATACTGGGGATTTGAACCATCATTGGAAGGATGCAAGGCCTTAACCGCTATATTGTCTCTCGGTCCTGGATCCCAGTGTATTTATTTTGATGAATCTTATTTGCTTTTACCTTTCAGGTAGCTATTTTTTCTTTCTTTTTTTTTTTTTTTAAAAAAACTTTTTCATTGAATCACTGTGAGGAAGAACCTTACAAAGATGTTCATGATTGGATTTCAGTCATAGAGTATTCCAACACCCACCCCTCCACCAGTGCACATTTACCAGTGCCAGTGTCCCCAGGGTCCCTCCCACCACTCACCACCCCCCCTACCCGCTGCCTGCCTCTATGGAAGACATTTGTCTCTCTCTCTCTCTCTCTCTCTCTCTCTCTCTCTCTCTCTCTCTCTCTCACACACACACACACACACACACACACACCTTTTGGGAATTGTGGTTTGTAATATTGATACTGAAAGGTTATCAAGAATATAACCTTTACCTACTTTAACCCTCAGTTCTTGTCCAGCATGATCATTCCCAGGCTATTATTGTCATGCCGGTCTCTCCTCTATCTTACCTACCCTCAGTTCCTCACACACCACACACTTATGGTTGGATTCAACCACTGACCAGTCCTCCTCCTAACCTGTTTTCCCTGACCATGGATATTAGTCTTCTAGTATGTGTGTGTGTGTGTATGTGTGTATGTGTATATACCACAAATGAATGTAGTCATTCTATATCTGTCCCTCTCCTTCTGACTCATTTCACTCAGCATGATATTCTCCATGTCCATCCATTTATAAGCAAATTTCATGGCTTCATTTTTTTCTAACAGCTGCATAGCATTCCATTGTGTAGATGTGCCACAGTTTATTTATCCACTCGTCTGTTCTTGGGCACTCAGGTTGTTTCCAGATTCTGGCTATGGTGACTAGTGCTACAATGAACATAGGAGTGCAGATGGTGTTTCTGCTGTATGTTTTTGGGTCCCTCTGGGTATATTCCCAGAAGTGACCCATATTGCTGGATCAAATGGGAGCTCAATTTCTATTTTTTTTGAGAAAGGTCCATATTGTTTTCCCAAAAGGCTGGACCAGTTGGCATTCCCACCAACAGTGAAGGAGAGTCCCTTGCTCCCCACATCCATATCAACATTGGTTGCTTTTATTCTTTTGGATGAGTGTCAGTGTCTATGTGTGAGATGATATCTCATTGTTTTGATCTGCATCTCCCTGATGATTAGTAATGAAGAGCGTTTTTTCATGTGTCTTTTGGCCATTCGGATTTCTTCTTTGAGAAAGTTTCTGTTCATTTCATTGCCCCATTTTCTGATGGGATTCGATTTTTTTTTTGTAAAGTTCAACCAGTGCCTTATATATCTTTGATATTAGAAGGGTATTGGGTGAATATCCTTTCCTATTCTGTAGGCTGTCTCTGTATCCTGGTCACTGTTTCTTTTGAGGTATAGAAGCTTCTAAGTTTAAGATAGTCCCATTTGTTTATCTTTTTGCCACCGCCACATGTTAAAGAGGCTTTCCTTGCTCCACTTCATATTTCTTGCACCCTATCAAAGATTAAATGATCGTGTATTTGAGAGTATGTGTAAGGATATTCAACCCTATTCCATTGGTCTGCAGATCTGTCTATTCCAATACCACGCTGTTTTAATTTGAAGTTGGGGAAGGTGATGCCTCCCATCTTTTTCCCCCCTAAGAATTGCTTTAGCTATTTGTGGGAGCTTATTGTTCCATATGAATTTCAGGAGTGTTTGATAAATTTCTTTGAAAAACATCATGGGTATCCTTATAGGGATCACACTGAATCCTTATACTGCTTTGCAGAGTATTGCCATTTTGACAATGTTAATTTTCCCAATCTATGAGCAGGGCTAAGGTAGCTGTTTTAATGGCAACGTAAATTTTAAAATTGCATCATTGTGAGTGGTGATCTCTGTGGTAATGCAGTTCCCACTAATGAGCTTGCGCAGAGAGAGGTAAACTTCCAATTGGTGATTTTTTTTTTCAGGAAAAAAAAAGCCACTTAGGGTACCCCTTGGAAATCTACCTTCTTTAAGCAAACAGAAAGTGCCCCTCAGCTGCACTCAATACTACTACTGACCCCTCCAGAATCAGCCCAACACCCCTCCTGGGGTGAGAGTAACATCACTCACTTTGAGGAATGGCTCAGTGGCTAAAAGCATCTGCTATTGCAAACACGAAGCCAGGAGTTTGATCCCTGGTGCTGCTCACGTGTGAAGAGTGAACGCCGCGTGGCTCTGCTGCTTGGGACCCCTGGCGCTGCAATCGAATGTTCACACACTCATCAAGCTCCTGTGCCCAGCTTGATGAGTGCGGCCCCAGCCTAGCAAACACTGCAGCCAGATGTGTGAGCACTGTGGCAGGAGTGAGCAGCACAGTGCCCCTGGTGAACAGAAGAAATAGGATGTACAGGAGCACTGTTCCAGGAGCACAGCAGGGGAGCTCTGAGGAGACCAAGTACAGGAGCCGCGGAACTGGAGCCCCAGGCAGCCTGGTCAACGGGGCCCCAATAGGCCACAACTGACTGCTCTGCACGTGTGTAAGTCCCTTCCTTACGTGGGAGCTGGACCAAGTGATTGCCTGCTTGCAAATTCCATCAAGGCAGTAGGTGACAAAGCGATGGTGTCTCGCTTGGTACCAGGTGGCTTGATTGCTCTGATGGCCCCTGTGGCTTCGTGGGGAGGGGTCCGGGGAGAACCCATGTGACAGGGCATGGATGGAGGCTGCTCGTCCACCACCAGTAGCCACTGGGCTGAGTCCTGCTAGCCACCGCCTCAGGTGACCCGTGGCTTCTCCCCGAGCCACTCACCTCCGTCCTGGAAGAGGTGCCAGGCTCAGGGGCTCCTGAGATCCAGACGCACCAGGAGAAGGTGACAGAGGTCCTCTCTTTTCACGTGGTTGGGTTTGGTGGTAACACCCGGGGCTGCTCCAGGCGTCTCCCAACGCTGAACTCGGGGTCGCTCCTGGCAGGCTGGGAACCACGTGAGCCTCAGGCATGCGAGCACATGCTCCAGCCTGCTGTGTCACCTCCCAGCAGCGTGGGTATGCAGTAAGCTGATAGGAGTCAGGCACTTTGCTACCGAGGGAGTTAGCCACGTGACGATCTGGAAGAGGGGCGCGGCAGGCCGAGGGCAGAGATGGGGCACAGGCCCTGGCATCTGTGAGGAAGAGCCGGGAGGCCAGTGTGGAGGAGGTGACCAAGGGGCTGAAGGGAAGCTGAGGTCAGAGAGGTCACTGAGGGTGAGACAGCCCAGAGGTCCAGTGGATTAGAACAGGAGTTTTTTTTTTTTTTGCTTTTGCTTTTTTGGGTCACACCCGGCGATGCACAGGGGGTTACTCCTGGCTCTTCACTCAGGAATTACTACTGGTGGTGCTCAGGGGACCATATGGGACGCTGGGATTCGAACCCAGGTCGGCCGTGTGCAAGGCAAATGCCCTACCCACTGTGCTATCACTCCAGCCCCTAGGATAGGAGCTTTGGCCATCATCTGATTTTTTTTTGGGGGGGGGATGTGCAGTGCTTAGGGATGACTCCTGGCGATCAAGGCAAGGTGATCAGTTACTGTTGTGGCATTGCTAAGAATACTGAGAGGTGACCCTGATAGAGCAGGTTCCTAAGACCCTCTTAGGTTGTGTTCCCCGGCAAAACAGTTCCCCAGAGCACTGTCAGGTAGAACTGGAGCTTCCCTGGATGAGGCCACCACCCACTAGGTAAGATGGTTCTTAGATCTCCATGTGAGACCCCAGATCCTCCAGAGCTTTGCCTTTAGGAGGAGGCATCTCCCCACAGCACTGCCGGCATCTTGCAAACGCCTCACAAATCCTCAAGGATCTCACTGAAGACGTCACTGTTTGGTTCTCACGCCCTTTGTGGCTATCACCACTTCTTTCAAAGCTCTGCCTCAAAAGTCAAGGTTTGGGCCAGACAAAGGGACAAGGGACAGAGAGGCCTGAGAGTGCGTGGGACAGCCGCCGGGGACGGGGAACCTTCCTACTCCCCATCAGTCAAATCCCCAGTCTCACTCAGGAAGAACACTGCCGGCTCAATTTCGGCTTTAGCTTAAATCATTTGCTAGTAAACACTATTCATGTACGACAGAGTGTGCTGAAATCAACCCGTGGCAACATACTTTGCATTTCTCAGGAGATGCTTGTGATCCCAAATCCTAATCCCGAGGATGGTAAATCTGAATGAGAAAGGAAAGGAAATGTTATTTGAAGAGAGGATAAAATACCGACCTTCAGTGCCTGCTGTTGCTGGCCAGAAAGAATGCTACATCACGGTTACTGCCAAGAGCTCTAGACTATGCTTCGATACACACAGACTGGGAGGCAGAGAGAAAAGAATCTCACTTTATTTGTTTTTTTTTTTTTAAATACATATAGATTTTGGCCACACTCACTGATGCTCGGGGCTTAGTCCTGGTTCTGTACTTAGGGATCACTCCTGGCGGGAATCTGGGTACCCAGATATGGTAGAGCAGGTAGGGTATTTGCCTTGCAGGCGGCTGACCTGGGTTCAATCTCTGGCTCCCCATGTCTCCTCTTGGTGTCCACCGAACACCAAGAGGAGAGGAGACCCCTGAGCTCAGAACCAGGAGTTAAGCCCTGAGCACAGCCAGCACAGCAGTCTCCCACTCAAAAAATTGCTCATTTTACAATGGGAAGATAAGCCCCCAGTGAAGGCTCCGTCAGAAACAAGCATCTGGGGCCGGGAGTGGGGGACCATATGGAACGCCGGGGATCAAACCTGGGTCAGCCACATGCAAGGCCATGCCCTCCCTGCTGTACGACTTCTCTGGCCCCCAACATATGCTATCTTTAGTCTAAAGTTTATGCCTAAATAGCTTCAGGTTCATTCTATTTGGTAAAATCAAAGTCAGGATTTGATTTGAACAGTTCTCAATGAGTGCTGCATCAGCATTATCCAATCTGGAAGCAGTGTCACTCATGAAAGGCTCCTATGTATAAATATAAAAATATTGACTTTGGGGCTGGAGCAATAGCACAGTGGGTAGGGCATTTGCCTTGCATGAGGCCAAACCGGGTTAGAATCCCGGCATCCCATATGGTCCCCTGAACACCGCCAGGAGTGATTCTTGAGTGAAGAGCCAGGAGTAATCCCTGAGCATCACTGGGTATGACCCAAAAAAAAAGCAAAAAAAAATACTGACTTGATCTTCTGGGGAGCCAGAGCGAATAGTATAGTGGGTAGGTTAGGGTGCAGTGCTTGCCATGCACACGGCTAACCAGGGCTCGATCTTTGACACCCCACATGATCCCCCAAGTCCTGCTAGGAGTGATCCTGAGCACAGAGCCAGGAGTAAGCCCTGAGCATCACCAGGTGTGCCCCAAATACTAGAGACACCTCTCCATCCCCCGCCCAACAAAAAGGTTTTCAGATGCTTTCACATTCAAGGTACTCTCTTTAATCAAATGCAAAATGAAAAAGAAGAAAAGAAAAATTAAATAAAGGTGGTTCCAAAGTCCCCTGGGGGACTATGATTTGGAGCACATGGATGGAAATTAATATTGATTAATTAATATTAATGAAAATTAATATTGATTAAAGTTAACAAAACTGGAAATCTTTGTAGAAATACATGACAGGCTAAGCTAACACCAACAAATTCGATTCTCCCAATCCATACAGTGTTGTTACTTCCAATGGCTCCTTTGCTGTTACTGGATGCCAATAACGGGTACTGAGCACCAGCTCTGTCACTCGTGGTGTGCTCGGCTAACCTGTCCCTAACAGACACAAAGCCCGCGGCGAGCACCCCTCCTGTCTGGGACAGAGGTACGCTCTTCCTAGCTGTCTGTATATTCTGAGTACCTTATTCCCAGTATGGCTTGGAGAAGTCTCCTCAATGTTCTGGTTGCTAGATGGTTCAATAAAGCACCACCGAAAGCAGACACAGAGATCCTGGGTCTGCCAGAAGGTTCTCTTCTTTGAAGACGCCTTCAACATTCATTCTCTTGAGGGATGTTGTTCGACTCATTCCTTCAGTGACGGCTTAGGACCATGAAAACAGAACAGAGTTCCAAACTGTTCTGCCGGCTGTAGAAGTCTGAAGTCTTCTGGCTGGCATTCTTCCTGCCTCCGAGGTTCTCTTAAAACAGAAACGGCAGGAAAGCTTTCCTATGCTTTGGGTAGGAGACAAATTTGCTTCTGTAGAAGTTGTGGCTGAGGACAGCAGACAGGGCCTGGCTGCAGAAGACGTATGTCACCACCAACCACCAAGTTAAGTTGTGGAAGCCAAAGGTGACGGCCATGGAGATGTAGATCATCAGCTCCGCCAGGTAGTTGGGGGAAGAGACATACTCGAACCAGTCTCCAAACGGGATGCGGTGGTTGCAGTGAATGACCACGCCTGAAATGCACAACGACAGCCTAAACACCTGCGGCTGCAAAAAGAAAGCTACCATGCCACCGCAAATAATTTACAGGAACCCCGACTCAGGAAAGAGCACCCCAGAACTGCGCAGGCCTCTCTACTTGGCCAAATGTGTGCTGTCCAGCTGCTACACAGGCCAAAGTCATGTGTCTCCGTGGCTTGATCTTGAACAGACTGAGAAGTGCAGAAAGAAAGAACATCCCTCCGGGGGCTGGAAGGATAGCAGAGAGGGTAGGGCGTTTGCCTTGCCCGCAGCCGGCTGAGGTTCGATTCCCAGCATCCCATATGGTTCCCTGAGTACCGCCAGGAGTAATTCCTGAGTGCATGAGCCAGGAGTGACCCTTGTGCAATGCCGGGTGTGACCAAAAAGGAAAAGAAAAAAAAAAAAAGAAAGAAAGTACATCCCTCCAACCATCCCCTGGGTTTGTACCAGGCTCCACCATCTACTAGCTGTATCACTTCAAGCAGGGTTGGTTGGTTTGGTTTTGAGCCACACCCAGCTGTGCTCTGTGCTCAGGGATCACTCCTGGTTGTGTGTGTGCTTGGGGGGTGGGAGGGACCATAGAGGGCACCAGGGATTAAACCAGGGCCAGTCGAATGCAAGGCAGATGGCCCCCTCACTCTACTATCCCTCCAGCCCCACGTCAAGCAGGTTGTTGAATAGCGCTGCGTCTCCATTTCCACACCTGTAAAAGTGGCTAAGAACACAACACCCTTAAGGGCGTTCTGTGAAACTCCGCGCCAGGCACTGTTAATAAATCACTCCATTCAAAACACTGGGAGGGGGGTGGGGTGAGTAGGGGGTGGGGGGCGGCAACCACCCCGTGTAGCTCAAGGGAGGCGGTGCAGGGAAGGAACCCAGGATTGCTGCACACAACGCACAGCACCCCAGCACTCGAGACTATCTCCCTGCCCCGCCTCTTTCCCCAATTGGTGGGGGCTGGGGAGCGATGCCTGGGGGTGACACCCAGGCTATACGCAAGTAGGGGACACTCAGGGCTGACTCCTGGCCCTGTGCTCAGGGATCACTCCTGGCAGGGCTCGGGGCACCATACCGATGCCGAGGATTACATCCAGGTCTGCATGCGGGGCAAACCCCCTGCCTGCTGTTACTAGCTTTCTGGCCCCGATCAGTCTGTGTCTTAACCCTTTGGGCACTTTTAATGACGGAGGTGCTGCGTGTGTTATAAACATAACATTGGGAAAGAGACGACACGGGAATGCAAACAAGCTCTGTGTCTGCGATCCCGTCTGAAGTCACCTTACTGCTCTGTCTACCACCGAGGCTAATTCCTACATGAAATACACCGCTTTTAAATACGGCACTGTTTCCCCCCAAATACGTCAGCACTCAAGTGCATGTTTCTCAAAGACTAATTGAAGGGCTGGAGAGACAGCAGAGCAGGTAGGGCATCTGCCTGGCAGGCAGCTGACCTGGGCTCAATCTCTGGTTCTCCAGGTGGCCCACCGAGCACCAAGAGGAGTGACCCCTGAGCTCAGAACCAGGAGTAAGCCCTGAGCACAGCCAACCTAGCAGTTCTTCACTTAAAAAAATTGCTCTTTTACAATGGGAAGAAAAGCCCCCAGCGAGGGCTCCATCAGAAACAAGCACCTGAGGCCAGGAGTGGGGGGAGGGTACAGTGCTTGGGCACACGCTGGGCACGCACCTGAACCCGATTGGATTCCCGGTGCCACAGGGTCCCTTAAGCATTATTGGCTGAGTCCTGCAGGACACAGGGCACCACCAGGTGTGTCCCAGGGAGTCCTGGGCACTTCTGGGTCCCCTGGTCGGCAGAGAATTGTCAGTGGGGTCCCTGGGTCTCCTGAGCACTGCTTGGGAGCCCCCACCCAAGGGAACAGACTTAAATAAAAAAATCAGGTAACAGACAGACTGAACAACGGAGAGGGCAGGAAGGGAGAGGAATAATAGAACCTGAGAGCGCGGGGGGCTGGGGCGCGTCTCACCTGCTTTGTTCTTCCTGAGGTTGCCGAGGATGACGTGGCAGCGGTACTGATGGACCGACGACCAGACGAACATCATCATTCCCAGGATGTGGAACCAGCGCGTCTGCGTCAGGAGGCTTTTCCCTCTCACGTAGGCTACAGGGACGGAAGCGAGTGTCAGGGCCGACTCCGCCACATGCCAGAGGGGCGGAGAAGGGGCAACCAGGAGCGTGGGTGGAACGCGACTATCGGGGTACCCAAACGCTCCCGCAGCAGGGCGGGGCTGGCGGGCAGGGCCCCGGTCCTAGGCAGGGCGCCCTCGCCCCGGGCGGTGTCCAAGGCCTAGCGCAGGCCGGGACCCGACGTCCACTTTGCCCCGGCTCCTTCGTCACCCCCTGAGGAGCGCAGGGGCGTCTGCCGTGTGCCGTGCTCGGAGGAAGAGTTTGCTTCGCCCTTCTGCTGCTCCTCTTGGTCCCCTAAGTTCCAGGAGAAGCGTTGCCCCCTCTCTCCCTTCGCCCCGAACAGCGACAGGAAGAGAGCGGCCTGCGGCTAGGAGCAATCCTCCTGGCCTCCAGGAAGCGAATGAAGGATGAGCAGGAAGCAGGCAGGCTGGCCGGCACCCGGCTGGAGAAGCAAAGCTGGACCGACCACAGTGAACCACTGGCATCACTGGCCTCCCTTTGCTCAATTTGCTCCAGCGGGCACCAGTAAACGTCTCCATTGTGAGACTTGTTGTTACTGTTTTTGGCGTATTGAATACTCCATGGGGAGCTTGCCAGGCTCTGCCGAGCGGGCAGGATACTCTCGGTAGCTTGCTGGGCTCTCCGAGAGGGATGGAGGAATTGACCCCGGGTCAGCCGCGTGCAAGGCAAACGCCCTACCCACTGTGCTATCGCTCCATCACTACAAGGATGTCGTGAGACCCCCAGTCTCATGCCAGGAAGTCACTTCCCTGGGAACAAAGTTCCACAGGAGCAGATCTAAACCACAGGGCAGTAAAAGAAGAAGGGTCTTAGCTACAGGGAGGGGGTAGGGGGTGTCTAGTCTGAGTGATACCTAGTTACCTGGTTGTTACGGAGTATCTGCTGGACGTGAGAATCTGAGTATCTGCTGCATGAGGGAAATAATGAGACGAGTCGGGCGAAATCCCGATCTCCATGAGGAAGCCCAGGAGGGCGTAGAAGGACAAACAGGGAAACACACCAGCAAGCGAGACACTGCCAGGCAGAGACAGCTCTCTGGGGGTGTGACGAGAGTGAGGGGACGCTCTTGGAAGTCCAGGGGCTCCGGGCGCAGGCTGTGAAGGCCCAGGAACAGAGTTGGGGGGCCGTTCCCTTCACTCTGCACAACCCGTCCAGGCCAGGCACGCCCCTAATCACCGACGCTCAGAGCGGGTCACTGAGCTGGAATTCTGCCTTCCCAGCCCGGGTGACTTCCAGCCGACCTCGGGGGCAGGCAGGGCCCTGGACGCTGAGACAAGCTCTCCGCACTGCCCAGGGCATCCCAGTGACTCACGCAGGGCAAATAGGTGACACAGAAATTAGCCTTAGAGAGGCTAAGCGGGTGTCCCTGTAGCCTTTCTGTGACTGTTAGAGGAAAGGGGCCATGGGTGGCTGCCCCCTCCCCCCGGGGAAATTTCAGAAGAGACCCAGATGCTGGAGGACAGGAATGCAAACAGGCGACCAAAATGCTCTGAGAAGCTCCCCTGGGTGGGAAGGCTCTGGTTCACCAGGAACCCAGTGAGCACTGCTGGCCTGCTGCGCTCACCAATTCCACAGCAGTAAGAGCAGGAAGGAGGGGCCATAGTCCTAGAACAGTGCGGCGGGTGTTTGCCTTGCATGTGGCCGACCAGGGTTTGATCCCTGACACCCCATAAGGTCCCAGGAGCCCCACCACACGTGATGCCTGAGCACAGAGCCAGGTATCAGTCTTGAGTATCACCGGGTGTGGCCCAACCCTTTTACACACACACACACACACACACACACACACACACACACACACACACGAGAAAGATCAGGGAGGAAAATCGAACTTGATTCCACGCAGACAAGTTGGGGGTGCAGATGTGAGGTGAGTGACTGGGGCCAAGGAAAACTTCACGGGAAGAGTCAGGGAGTCAGCCCTTCTGAGTGAGGGTCTCGTGGGCCCCCCTCGGGGGAAGTCTCTGAGCTCAGTGGCAGTTCCCGAGCCCCCTGTCAGGCTCGTTCCCCGACTTTCCCCACTCCCCGTCCTGCTGGTGGTGTCCTGCTGTGCACGTGTCCCAGTAAAATCCCACTGTGATCAGTGGGCACTGCTTTGTGTCACAAAGGGGAGCCACTGCACCCACAGGAAGGGGGAGTGAGCACTCCTGAGAGCCAAACCGCCAATGCACCATGCCATGGCAAGGCCAGTGCAGAGACCTCGGTCTTCATGCAGGAGGAGGGCAGGGCAGGGCCCTTGGGAAGCGCAAAGGCTGGACCAGAGGAAACAGTCCTGACACAGTGATCTTACTGTGCATTAAAAACCAAAGCCGAGCTTGGGGTGAACCTGGAAATCCCCTTGGCTTTAGTGACGAATTTAAGAACCAGGAAGCATTCTATGTAGCAAGGAGGAGGGAGTTGTCAAGAACCACACAAAAGGGAACGTTGGTTGAGCCAGAAAGAAGGTGAGATAAGGTTACTTGCTGAAGGAAAGAAGTAGTAATAGGGTCCAGGACGCAGTCCAGTGGGAGAGCCCAGGGGCACGGGCAGGTGTGAGGTCCTGGGTTAGATTCCTGGGGGAGGAAGAAAGGGAGGAAGGAAGGGTGTGGGTGAAGGAAGAAAGAAAAGAAAACCAAAAAAGGGAGGAAGATGAAAGAAAGGACTAAGGTAAGAAGGAAGTCAGGGACCGCCCTGGCCACTTGAGATTTCAAAGTCTGAGCTGGAGAGACCAGTACAGGGGTGGAGGTGTTTGCCCGGCACACAGCAAAGTCAGGTTTGATTCCTGGCACCGCACAGGGGCCCCCAAGCACCGCCAGCAGTGATCCCTGAGCACAGAGGCAGGAGTGCATCCTGAGCACCACTGGGAGTGGCCCCAAAAACAAACACCACAATCTGTCCCCAAGAGTTAACTCCCAACTGTCCAAATTTTAAGGACTCCAACATCAGCAGCAAAGCCTGCATCAGAAATAATGAGGATTTGGGGGGAATGGGGGGTGGAGAAGGGGGGCAAGGCAGACCACGGACGCCGGCTCGGAGGGCTGCACTTCTCTCTGGCTGTCAGCTCCGTTGAGTAAGCCCTACCTTCTTTCAATCGATGTACACTCAATTTTTGAAAGTGTCCATAAATAGGTTTTCAATAGATGGCAGTTCTGTCTGTTGACCAGATCACTCGAGTGAACTGTTGTACATACTTGGTGGAACAGTCTGTCCAATGTGACATCCAAGTGTGAGCCACTGGTGGTACACGCTGGCGTCAGCATGTTAAGGATAAAGTGCTGGGGGGAAACAGCACTTTCTTCAGTGGGGCTGACGGTGCTAAGCCAGTGTGGCCGGGGGTTCAGCAGGAAGCGGGCACACGGCCAAGAGCAGGGGAAAGGGCCAGTAAGGAAAGTCGCCTCTTCATGGCCTCAGTGCCTGGGGCAGGTGGAAGGCGAGGGTGGCGGGGGAGGGGGGAGTCGCGAGGGGGAAGGGAAGCAGTAAGTCATCAGGAATTCCAGGAGGAAGGGTGGCCAGGCTCATAAGAAATACCCAAGATTTGGTTTGGGGGTGTTTTTTGTTTGTTGTTTGGGAGCCACACCTGCAGTGCTCTGGGCTACTCCTGACTCTGTGCTCCTGGTAGGGCTCTGGGGACGCTATACGATGCCAGGAATTGAAGCCAGACCTCCTGCCTGCAAAGCACGAGCTCGGCCCATGAACTCTCTCGGGTCCACGGTTAAGAACTGAAGCGGGATACGAGCCCCTTGCGTCTGTTCAGTTCCTGTGACTGCTTCCCTCGCCAGCTCACCTCCCGGTGGAGAGGGAGGGGCAGAATACAAACAGGGTGATGGGGGCGGGGGAGCAGGAGTTGGCTCAGAGGGCGGGAGCCCAGGCTCCTTGGCACTGCCTGGTTCTGGTCCTTACCACGCCACCGGGAGCGAACACCCAGCTCCAAGCTGAGAGGAGCAACCCAGGGGCAGCACTGCTGGTGTGGCCCCCCTCCCCCTGCCCAAGACTGTGTCTTGTGATGCCTGAACTCTTAGAAGGGAGACACGACATTTGATCTTTGTTGAGGAGGAGGAACTGGAGTGTGACTTTTTGGTGGGGCCTATTGGATATGACAATTTTTTGTAAAAACAATGCATGCTTGGGGCTGGAGATATAGAACAGAGGGTAAGGCATTTGCTTGCATGTGGCTGACCCAGGTTCGATTCCGCATCCCATATGCCCATATGGTCCCCTGAACACCGCCAGGACTAACTCCTGAGTGCAGAGCCAGGAGTAACCCCTGAGCATTGCCAGGTGTGACCCCAAAAGCCAAAATGAAAACCAAAACAAAACAAAAAACAAACAAACAAAACCAATGCATGCTCATGAAGATTTCGAGTCATTTTGTAAACGAACCTCTCCCAAAGCGCCAGGGCTGTCACTGGCCCTCCAGATGCCAGAGCCCTTGGCGGCACAAGCACTTTGCCTGAAAAGTGGACCCAGTTTCCGGGGCCACTCACCGTTCCTGCCGTCCAGGGGCACTTGGCTCAGCACAGTCAGGCCGACGAGGACATAGTAGACGGCTCCAAAGCAGTACTGCACGAGGTTAATCACGGCGTTGGAGAAGACGCTGACGTAGAAGCACTCGAAGAGTCTTCGCAAGCTGTGCAGCCACAGAAACGCCAGCACGAGGAAGGCAGACAGTGCCAGCTCCCCACCTGCAACCCAGCACGCGGCAGGTCAGGCCCCTCAGCCCACCCCTCTTTCCCCTCCCCCACCATCATCCCAGGGACTCCTCCCAACGACTCCAGAGCACAAGAGGGAGTTTGAACTTGGAACCTGGTGTCTGGTGGGCAAGCCCCTTAAGCCAGTGGGACATCTTCCAGGGTTTTATTTTATTTTTTTGCTTTTTTTGGGGGGTCACACCCGGCAATGCACAGGGGTTACTCCTGGCTCTGAACTCAGGAATTACTCCTGGCGGTGCTCAGGGGACCATATGGGATGCTGGGAATCAAACCTGGGTCGGCTACATGCAAGGCAAATGCCCTACCCGCTGTGCTATTGCTCCAGCCCCTTCCGGGGCTTTTCGATGCATATTTTTTTCTGAAAAAACAACTCAACCCACATGGCCAACTCAGAAAACCAGCACAGGTTAAGGGGCAGAACGTGACCAGCCACCTCCTTGAGTTCCCTCCCCAGGGTAAGTCCCTTCCAAAGTGCTTTCTATGGGTACAGATTTGCTTCCAGTTTTCACATTTCTACTACTATTATTTTGGTCTGGGGAGAAGGGGGTGTGTCTGGCAGTGCTCAGGGGTTGCTTCTGGTGGTGCTGGGGAATAAAGCTGGGCTCCAGCTCCTGCAGCCACACGCCCCCCAGCTCCTGCCCCCAGTCCTTGCTTTTCTCTGGACGCTCAGAAACGGTCAAGCTAGTTTTACCCTAAAACCGAACTTAGTACATTTGCTAGTTTACCCTATAAAGAGAACAAGTTAAAACAACTGGAACATTAAAACTGGCAGCCCCCCTCCCCACAGTGGCTCAGTGAGTCATGCAGTGGGGGGGCAGCCCACTTGGCCAGGGGCCTCCCCTCCCAGCCGGGTGGCCGGGCTCACCCCCTCTGGCCTCTTTTGCAACAAGGTCCTCTGGTTATAGAGAAAGGGATTGTTCCTGGGGAGCCAGTGTTTTCGCTGCTGGAACAAAGGACAGAGATAGAGCCAGAACAATTGGCTTCTTATTCTGCCCTCCCCCACCACGCCAGACACTAGCCGAGGCCATCTGGGGATTGCCGGCCTTCAGCTTCTCCCTTTAGAAAACTGACATCCTTTCTGGGAGACAGAATTGAAAGGCAATTTTGTGATCATCTGGCCAACAAATGTTTACAGTTAACCTGGGGTGGGAGGGGGGTTGTCTACACCTGGGGGTGCTTGGAGACTCCTCTGGGCTTTGTGCTCAGGGATCACTCCTGAAGGTGCTGGGGAGGGTGCTACGTGGTGACAGGGCCGAACCACAGTTGGTCAAACACAAGGTCAGTGCCCTAAGCCCCGTACCATCTCTCTGGCCGACTGCAACCAACATTATTTTTTTTTTTTGGGTCACACCCTGCCATGCACAGGGGTTACTCCCGGCTCATGCCCTCAGGAATTACTCCTGGCGGTGCTTGGGGGACCATATGGGATGCTGGGAATCGAACCCGGGTCGGCCGCATGCGAGACAAACGCCCCACCCGCTGTGCCATTGCTCCAGCCCCAACATGAATTTCTTAATGAGGTTGTCCAGGAGGCCGGAGTGATAGTGGGTAAGGTGTGTGCTTTTGTACACAGCTGACCTGAGTTTGATCCTTGGCAGCGGATAGGGTCCCCCGAGCACCATCAGTAGTAATTCCTGAATGCAGAGCCAGGGGATACTCCTAAGCTCACCAGATGTGCCCCCCTCCATAAAAAGGGGCAAACAGTAATGTAACGCTGTCCAGTTTGACCATCATTTTTGAGCCATTTTTAATCTTGGGTCTCATTTCTGGAGTTCTGAGAAGGGGCTCTGGCTGGGATAAATGATAAATGTGCTGAGGTGGATGTGTGGGGTCTCCACAGGCTTCCCCCAGCAGTGTAGACATCTGTAGGAACTCAGCAGCCTGAGACAGGGCGTTCAGCGCTGTATCTGGCCCGGTGCGCAGACACATGCCAGGGATGGAGCTGAGCAGCAGACTGACCATAGGTCAGCGAAGGGCCTGGGCACAACCTCTCAGCCCTCTAGCTACGAATTCCCTCTTCTTGCCCTCACCCGAGTCTGAGAGCCGGCCAGGGAGGGGTCTGGGCGTGACGATTCGGGCAGGGCAGGTGGGCACAGGAAGCCAGCGCCGCCGTCTTTACCTTGGAATTGGGTGGCCCCAAGCACTCTGAGCAAACCATGAAGCCAGAGTGGAAAAGGTGCTCCCAGGAACAGAGACTGAGTAAGGCACCAGAGCAGGAAGCCGTTCCACAGCACCGAGATGATGTAGAAGTGAGAAAAATACCTGCAGAGGGAAAACAAGGCAGTTAGTAACTTGAAGACTGGCCCTTTGTCCGGGCGGTGGGGGTGACAGCACTGGGCTCAGACTGAGGGTCTCACCCAGGCAAGTACGTGTCTGCCACGGAACCTGCCCCAGCGCCCACAGATCTGCTCTACACTGAGGCAGAAAGAGAGAGTTTCCCCGTCTCCTCCCACCCCCTCCATTCCTGAAGTACTGCATTTTCTTTCTTCTTTCTTCTCTCTCTCTCTCTCTCTCTCTCTCTCTCTCTCTCTCTCTCTCTCTCTCTGTGGGGGGGGGCACACCTGGCTGTGCTCAGGGATTACTCCTGGCTCTGCACTCTGGAATCACTTGTGGAGGTGTTCAAGGGAACCAGACGGGGGGGGCTGGGGATCGAACCCACCCAGCAGCGCTACGGGGTATTGGGGATCAAACCTGGGTTGACGGCGTGCAAGGCAAGCGCCCTCGCAGCTGGACTGCGGTGAAACCCACCTTCTAGAAGGGAGCTAGCAGCACACCCCCGGGGCATACTGCCACCCCCAGACAGATCCGCTTCACTTCGCTCCCTCTGCAAGGCCCGGGGCTAGGCAGGGTGGGTGTCCCGGGGGCCTGGGAGGGCACAGGCATTCGCTCTGTCTGTGCGTCTCCTTCCCCTGTGGCCTGCCTGGCTGTGCCTGCTGGGATCAGCACCAGGAGGGCTGCCGGGCTCGCGCACGGGCAGGGGGGCAGAGCCCGGCCTAGGACCCGCTGAGCTATCTCTGGGCCTCAACCTGGGCTTTATTTTGAATTTTTTGTCTCTTTCTGGGCCACACCCAGCTGTGCTCAGGTCTTGTCCTGGTTCTGTGTCCGGGGATCCCTTCTGGAGGTGCACAGGGACCCTACGTGGCACCAGGGATCCAGTCTGTACTGAGCGCCTTCACCCCGGAACGACGTCTCCGGCCCTCAGTGTGGGTTTGGGCTTTGGACTGAGCGCCACGCGGAGCCTTTTGGCAGAGTGACTCAAAGTAGCTATTTACATGTTCAAACACCTCTGGCTGGTATTCGAGCTCCGAGACGGGCTGTGGTATGGCGACAGGAAGACGCGGATGCGGGACAGCCAGATGCTGACCTGGCAAATCACACGCCTCTTAGAATAAAAAACACAAAGAGCAGCGCTGCTCCTTTATTTCAGTTTGGCTTGTTGGGCTCCCACCCAGCACAGCTTGGGGGCGGGGTGGGGGGCAAGCCTAGCCAGGCAGGCCTGACGGGTGCAGTGCTTGGGCCCAGGGGTGCTCAGGGGTACCCCGGCCACACTCAGAGGGGTGCTAGGGCTCATGCAGTGCAAGGGCCGTCACCCTGTGCTCTGCATGTGCAAGGCATGTGCTCACTCTACTACCTGAGCCTCCTCCCTGGCCAGCATTATACCTTTAAAAAAAAAAAAATGTATTTGGTGGTGGGGAGACATCCCAAGTGGTACTTAGGGGCTCCTCCAAGTTAACTCTTGGCCGTCCGGACTGGTTCATTGTGAGGGCCCAAGGGTGGTGCCGCTAAGGTCCTTCGATGTCAGGGATCAGGCAGTACTCGGGAGACCATGTGGTGGCACGGATCAAGTGGAGTGGGTCACACGCAGAGCGCACGCTTCAGCCCCTCTCCCGTCTCCCTGCGCCTCCCTGCCCTGCGTTCCGCCTTAACTGGGTGAGCAGGGCCCACTCACGGAGGAGGGAGTCTCGGAAGAGAAGTGCAGGAAGTGAAAGCATCAATTATCATTTCGCAACCTTTTATGGGTGATCGTGACCCTCTTCTGACCTTGCTTCCTGTTGGTGGGCGGGGGTGGGGGGGCATCCTACTGGCTGACCTCCTAATGTAGTGGCCACCCATTGCCTACTTTAACCCATGCCTACTTTAGAATATCCACATGGCCCATGGTTGAGAAACGTTGGAATCAGCCGGGACTGCTGGCCTAAACCCTAAGAGCTGGTATTCATGGGGGGGGGGGGACGAGGAAGAGGGGAGAACTTCACCTTCACCGACAGAGGGAACAGCCAGCACCAAGGCCAGAAGAATGAAAACAGACTGGAACCCTGGAACCCCGGGGCTCAGTCTGCAGAAGACAAAGGTGGCCGGGGGTCTTTTCTTCCTTTCCCACAGAACAGAAAAACGTGGACTACACTGTTATAAAGAAATGACTGTGACGATTCCATCGTAACGTCCACTCGCCAGGATTCTAATTCGCAGTAAATACCGTTTAGCAATAAATGATTTTAAAGTAATATTGGCACATTAAAAAAAAAATCACAGAATGGTCATAGGACCGTGAATTTTCGCAACAAAAACTGGTGCCCATTATGTAATTAAGTACATGCATCCATCATGTCCTCAGTTGGCGCCTGCCCCCGGGCTGAGATCAGGCCATCACTGCCAACAGGGCAGGCAGGTGCTGTCCTGTACCACGCATGCACATCCCACCTCCTGCCTTGCACAATTCTAGCCTCCCAGCCAGGGCATCCCACCAGCTTAGGAGACAACCGCGTCACCTGGTTCGTGAGGATCCTCGCCCTACTTCCCACGAGCTCATCTCTGACCACTGTTCTCCCACCGCCACCACCTCAGCCTTGCGCATGACCAAGTAACCTGTTGGCTCATGCTCTCCTCCGAAGCCCGAGCACGAGCTGAAATGATCTTGCTTCACACCATGTTCGCATACGTACTCTGTGTCTTGCCCAACTTGCCAATGATCGTGGCAAGACCCGCAAGACAAACGTACGTGTGTATGTATGAGTACGCAGGTACTCAGTGCCGCTTTCACAATTCAGAAAACCAAGATATACAGAGATATATCCCCGGAGCCTGCCCTCAACTCTAGGCACAGATCCTCTGACCCTCTCGGGAGACCCCAGACCCACAGCACCCAGCAGGGCCTCCACACGTACCCTTCAAATAAACGAATAAAGGGGCTGGAGCGATAGCACAGTGGGTAGGGCGTTTGCCTTGCACGCGGCCGACCCAGGTTCGATTCCCAGCATCCCATATGGTCTCTCGAGCACCGCCAGGAATGATTCCTGAGTGCAAAGCCAGGAGTAACCCTGCGCATCGCTGGGTGTGACCCAAAAAGCAAAAACAAAAAACAAAACCCCAAAACAAGCAGTGAAGTCTACCAACAAGCCAATGAAACCTCAACCCTTTTCTCCCATTTATTCAAAACATATGGAGAAACAGAAATCACTTATGAACCAGGTATACAGAGACACATCCCAAGAGTTTGCCCTCTGTTCTATGCAGACTTGTGAACCTCGGGTGAGACCCCATGGAGAAAAGCCCATACAGATGTCTGTCTTTAGGGTTCTAATCAATGACAGTCCTTTGATGCCATTTTGAAATTTCGGAAGCAGGAGTACTCCTAGAGCCACTAAGCAAGCCCAACGTGCCAGGGCACACGCTGGCTCTCTCCTGCGATGCAGATTTCTTGGGGAATCCAAACTCTGGAAACCAAGAGGAAACTGAGAAAGGCGGTTTCTATCTTAGGTTGCTGTCAGGACTGGTTTTGAAATGTGTTCCCGAAGGCAAGGACATGATGCCATTTTCACAATTCGATAAACAAATGGTTAAAGTCACATTCTCTCAGACCTACTTTCCCAGGGCCGTCATTATTCCCAAAATGACATCTAGGACTGGAACGACAGCACAGAGGGTAGGGTGTTTGCCTTGCACGCGGCCAACCCGGGTTCAATTCCTCCGTGTCCCTCTCAGAGAGCCCGGCAAGCTACGAGAGTATCCCACCCGCACAGCAGAGCCTGGCAAGCTCCCCGTGGCGTATTCGATATGCCAAAAACAGTAACAAGCCTCACAATGGAGACGTTACTGGTGCCCGCTCGAGCAAACCGATGAACAACAGAATGACAGTGCAGTGCAGGAATGCGAGGGCAGAAAAGCAGGGAACTCTGACCGTGGCACCTGGCGAAAGCCGGAGGCCGGGTCACACTTCACAGTGCTTCTAAGAAACCGGGGTTGAGCCAACTTGTCCTGAATACTTCCACTTCTTCCCAAGGCGCGTTTCCTCCACCTTTCCTCAGAATGTCCTTGTTCTCCCTTCTCAGAACATCCTGCTTTCTCCACCGCGCAAAAAGGGATTATCTGGGGGGTGGGGGCTGGTGTTGGCTGCAGATGCCAATGCCCTGCTCCTTCCTTGTCTGTGCCCACATCGCCTATGAGGCCGACGTGAACGCCAGGCGTGTGCCTGCACTGGCCACCCAATCGCTTTCTCCCAGGTCCTTCCCCGGCGCCGACTGACACGCGGTCTTAGGAGGGCGCGCACGCGGCTGGCGTCCCCCCACCCCAGAGCTCTTCCCAATTATTCTCTGCTCTCAGCAGACCCCCCAAAGCACACCCAGCCTTAAAACTCCCCCCAAGAACTCTACCGCCCCGAAAGCTGGCATCTTCCCATTGCCCAAAGGTCCAACGAAGCTCTGGGCTCGGCCTTGCCTAAAAAACGTGCCATGTGGGGCCCGTCCTCCGGGGGCACCTGCCGGAGGAGAGCGGATCGGGATGGTCAGGGCGGCTTGTCCTGGCGCTGAGGGTCTGGGGCAATCAGCGCACAGCGCAGGGAGGGCAGCTGCCTTGCAATGCCGCCGCCGAGCAGGGTTCGAGCCCCGGCACCCCCCGATCGGTTCCCAAGCCCGCCAGGAGTGATCTCGGGAGCACGGAGCCGGGAGTCAGCCCTGAGCACCGCCGGGGCTGGCCCCCAGAAAACAGAGTTATTAAGCTAAAGGCGCAAGGCGCGCGCCGGCCTTCTGCAAGTGAGTTCGAGTGAGCCCCCCGCCCACCCTCCCGAAGCTGCAGTTTCTGCAAGGGCGAAATCTGGGGGGTGGGGGGGGTCAGAGGACACTTGGAACCGGCCTCCCCGCAGAGCCGCAAGTTCAGGTTCCTCGGGTGAGGGCGCACGGCGGGGTGGGCACGGGCGGCCGCCAGAGGGGGGCTTGCGCCGGAGGCGGCCAGTGGCCAGCGGCCGCGCCGCCTCTGCTGCCCCCTGCCGGCCGCCCCGCTGTCCGCGGGCGCGGTTACCTCTTGGGGACATCAAAGGCCAGGCAGGCGGCCGGGCGCGCCGGCCCCGCGCCCTTGGTTTTCCCATAGCGGATGAGGTCCTGGAAGAGCGCGCCGCCGGGCAGCAGGCCGGGCGGCACGCGCTGCAGCAGCAGGCTCAGGAGGAAGGCGGCGGCCAGCAGCGACCACACCAGGCGCAGCGGCTCCCGCGGCCACGGCTCGGACCCCGCCCCGGGAGCCATGGCTGCTGCGGCGGGCGCGGCGCGCGCAGGTCCCGGCCCCGCAGGACGTCGGTGACGCGGCGGGGGCGGGGACGACGCGCCCGGCCCGCCCCGCCCGGGCTCGCCCCGCGCCGCCCCCCAGCGCCGCCGGCACGCGCGGCCCGCGGGGCTGGGGCTGCAGGTGGTGGCGGTGGCGGTGGCGGTGGCGTGTGGGGGAGGGTGGCGAGCGGCTCACGGTCACTGTCACCCCGCCCTCCCCGCCCTCCAGCCCACGTGGCTCGCGGGAGGGGGGAAGCCCCGCGGCGACGCGCACCGTACCACGTGGCCGCCGCCGTGTTTTCCACGGGAGAGTGGAAAGGTGCGAGTGTGTGCCTCTGAAATGCGAGCTGGAGTATCACGCAGCCCTCAACAGGGTGACTGTGGAGATGGCAGGAACACGGAGCGTTGGGAAGAGCGAGATCGCAGACTTCGGGGGTGGTGGGGAAGCCGGCACGTGCTTTCTGCCGCCAGGGAAACATGAATAGACATAGCAGTTCACATAAAGAGATGATAAGGATCTTGAGCGTGTGTCATTTGGGGCTGGAGCGATCCAGTAGGGCACTTGCTTGGCTGGGGACCCATCTGGGTGGGATCCCGACATCCCATATGCCTGCCAGGAGTGATCCCTGAGCACTGCTGGGTCGCCCCTCCCTCCCCCCCTCCCGCCCTGAAAAAGTAAAAGGAAAATGTTTATAATTTGGATCTAAGAAGCAGAAACTCATCGAGGCAGTTGCAGTCACTCACACACACACACACACACACACACACTTACACACATACACACACTCCTGGGCTGCTCTCAGCTCTGTGCGTACACACACACACACACACACACACTCCTGGGCTGCTCTCAGCTCTGTGCGTGTACACAGACACACAGACACACAGACACAGACACAGACACACACACACACACATACACACACTCCTGGGCTGCTCTCAGCTCTGTGCATGTACACACACACAGACACAGACACACACACAGACACACACACAGACACACACACACACACAGACACACACACACACACACACTCCTGGGCTGCTCTCAGCTCTGTGCCCGGGGTTGCAGCTGGGGCATTGGGGGTCTAAAGGTGAGCGGGCCCCTGCTGCAAAGCATGCTCCTCAGCCCTTTGAGCTGTCACCCCTGCCCTAACAACGGAAATTTTTTGTTTGTTCTGTTTCTGTTGGGGGAGCCATGTCCTGCATCATGAGGGATGGGTGGGGGTGGAGGTCAGGGTCGGGGTTACTTCAGATCTGCTCGGCCCAAGTGAGGCCTGCAGCATGCACTCAGCCCCATGAGCTATTTCTCTTCACATTCTTTTTTTAAAGCAGCAGTTGTTTTCCTGCTGGAGTTCCTGGCTCTGAAGGCAATGCTTTGAACGGCATCCACCGTTTCTCCTTACAATGCCATTCGGACAAAATGAATTTAAACTATTTTTTTTCAGTTATGTTAAAAGAAAATCTAGCTCCTTTAGGTAATATTTGCTGTTGGTTTCTTGTTGTTGTTGTTTCCCTGCCTCCCCAGTGGCCCTGGGGGCCACAGGACCGAGGTGGGTGCAGTTCTGAAGTCTGTACACTCCAGCTCTTGGAGCTCTCTCTCGGCGGTAAGGGAAGCATTTTTGAAAATCTTTAAAATCTCAATTGAAAATTATTGCATCTCTGTTATCTAACAGTCCTGACTTGCTTACTGGACAAGGTAACGGGTTTATAGGACAGTGTTTCAATAAAGAGTTGAAGATACAGTATGCGGGGGTAAGGCACCTTAATTCCTGGCACCACCTTTGGTTAAAACAAGACAAAAGCTTATGTTAAATGCTAAAAGGTTCACATACTTTTCATTTGTTCGTTTTTGGCTTATTCCCAGCTTGGTGCTCCTGTGCTAGGGACTAAGCCCGGGGCTCCCACTTGCGAAGCATGAGCACTAGCTCTTTGACCCACCTCTGAGCTTATCCTCTCAAAGAAGATGCGTGACAGGTGAGGGGCAGGGGAGGGGAGCAATGGCCTTCACCCCAGTTGAGTTATTTCCATGCATGCTGAGTGAAATCACAACCGCATGGAGGAACAAGTGATATCGATATTTCTTTGGATTGTTGTATTGTAACAGCTTTCCGTTTTATTTGGTTTTTGGATGCACCTAGTGGTGCGTGGGGGACCATGTTGGGGTGCCAGGGATTGAAAACCTAAGTCAGCCGCATGCAAGGCAAGCACCCTGTCTGCTGTACTATCACTCTGGCCCTACGTATTTCTTTCTAATCTTTTTTTCTTAAAGGGCTGCAAATCTTTTTATTATTATTATTATTTTTTGGGGGGGTCACACGAGGCGATGCACAGGGGTCACTCCTGACTCATGTACTCAGGAATCCCTCCTGGCAGTGCTCAGGGGACCATAAGGGAAGCTGGGATTCCAACCCGGTTCGGTTGGGTGCAAGGCAAGCGCCCTACCCGCTGTGCTATCACTCCAGCCCCTTTCTTTCTAATCTTTGTAGTGAGTGCTGTAAAATTTACCTCAAATCACTGACTTTGCTGCAGCCTTTTTGATAAATTTTTTGATAAATTATCAAATTTTGATAAATTTGATAAATTGATAAATTGTGATAAATTGTGTTTTTCATTTCTTTTAGTTAAAAAAAATTCTTGAGATTTTCCCTTAACTCATGGGTTATTTAGAAATGTGTTGGTTAGTGCCGGAGAGCTGGGACAGCAGATAGGGCATTTGCCTCACACATGGCTAACTTGGGTTTGATCCCCAGCACCCCATATGTTCCCCCCATCAGCCTGAGGCATGTTTTCTGAGCGCAGACCCAGAAGTAACCCCTGAATATTGTTGGGTGTGGCCCCCAAACAAAAACAAAACAAAATTTCTGCCAATTATTAAAAAAAACTTTACATAAGTTCTTTTTTTTCAGCCACACATGGATTTATTATGGTTTTATTATTTATTTATCTATTTATTTATTTATTATGAATTTATTACTGGTTCTGTGCTCATGGATCACTCCCAGTGGTACTCAGGGACTATATGTAGTCTGGAATTGAATTGGGGTCAGCTGCATCCGAGGCAAGTCCATCCTGTACTACTTCTTTTGCCCTTAGAAGTTCTATATTTTTTTAAATTTTTGGGTCACACCCAGCAATGCACAGGGGTTACTCCTGGCTCTGCACTCAGGAATTACTCCTGGCAGTGCTCAGGGGACCATATATGGGATGCTGGGAATCGAACCCAGGTCGGTCGCATGCAAGGCAAACGCCCTACCTGCTGTGCTATTGCTCTAGCCCCAGAAGTTCTATTTTTAAGTGCAACTTATCACCCGGAATGTGATCTATTTCAGGTATCTACTCCTTGTGAACTTGAGAAAAATAATATATTACAAATGAAATGATAGATAATGTTTCTGTCTTGGAACATATAATATTATTAAGATGTTGGTATCTTCCATATCGATCCAATTATTCACTGTAATCGCAAAAGAAATACCTGCAAAGAGTTTTGTAGAAATCAACAGAATGAGTCCAGAATGTATATAGGGAAAAACTGTTTTAAGGGCCAGGGAGACAAATTAAAAACCAGGTCTCAAAAAAAGAAAAAACAACAAAACCCAGGTCTCATGCCTTGCATGCACAAGGCCTTGAGTTTGATTCCAGGCATGGGTGACCCCCCCCTCACTCCCCCAGAGCTGCAGAGGATGACACATGGCCCGCAGCCACCTCTGGGATGGCCAGTGATTCCAGAACTGCTGGGTCTGAGCAGCACCTTATCACTGGGCTCAAGTATTGGACTGGCCAGTCTTGTTCGCCAAAAATCCTTGGAACTGCTTACTGGGTCCTCTGATCACGGAGAGGCCTCCCCAAATATAAAAATGTATATAAAAACAAAGAAACTACTGTAGTTGCAGGCAATATTGAAGAATCAAAATTTAGAAGATTTACATGATGATATTTTAAGTCTTAATATAAAGCTAGAAACATATAATGTGTAACTGTAAAGTTAATACAATATGCTGATGTAAAGACACATACAGAGATTTATGGAATAAGAAGGATTCTATAAATAAACTAAAACTTAATAGTTAACTTGATTATGATGAAAGCCCCTGCACAACAGTGAGGAAAAGAGTCTTTTAGTTTTTAAAATTTTTTAAATTTTTATACATTTTCTTTTCATAAATTAGTTCACAATAGTTCATTATAGTTAATATTCAAACACCCACCCCACCAACAAGCATCTTCCCACCACCATAAGAGGGAAGTGTGTGAAGGTTGTTGATTTCATTCTGGGGCCATTTAAGTCTGTATTTTAGAGAATATAAGCAAATACGTTAAAACCGAACAAATGTGTGTACATCAGTGGGCTAGAGTATAAGAGGTCGCACAGTCTCAAATGTGGCCGCACGTTCCAGGAAATTCTTCATTGCTCTCTTCTGGGATCTTTATTTTTATAGTGTCTGGATCTTGGTGTTGAAAAGATTACATGGCGCAGGGGGCAGTTTGTGGGTGTGACTGCCAAGCTACTGGAAAACTGGAGAGCTGGGTGGAGGAGGCCCAGTCCTGATTGAGCAGGTTTGGAGATCTCAGTCCCAGGTCCTGAATACCTGGGTTCCTCTGTCGGTTCCTTCATGGGTGAGGCTTGTCTGAGCATGTGGAGAGTGGCCTTGAGCATGGCTGTGGCTGGGTTCTGGAGGTTTTAGGCTGCCAGGGTTCTGCTTAGGGCAGGGAGGAAACTCAAACCCCTCCAAGGTGCCCTGGTGAAGACAGCCTGGCACAGGGTCAGGAGATTCTTGAGTCTTTTAGTTCTTATTTCTTTTGGTTTAGTTTTTATTTCTTTTGGTTGTGGGGGCCACACTTGACTGTGGTCAGGGATTACTCCTGTGTCCATGCTCAGGGATCACTCCTGGTGGTACTTGAGGGACCATATGTGGTGCCAGAGGTAGAACTGGCGTCGGCCATGTGCAAGGCAAAGCCCTACACTATCTCTCTGTCCCCAAACATTTTTGTTGTTTTGGGGTCACACCTGGCAATGCTTAGGAACTACTCCTTGCTCAGTGTTTCGCTTCTATAGGGTGGTGTTTGGGATCCTGTGGTATCAGAGTTTGCACCCAGGCCTCCTGCATACAAAGCTCAACCATTGACCTTTCGCTCCAGCACCCAACTAAAAACTTTTAATCTTGTAAAATTCAGTTAGTAGTTTAAAGAAACCGTGGCTGCTTTAACCCTCTCTACATCACATGCACATGTCATATTAAAAACATTTTTAAATAAATTTTTTTATATTTTTATATTGGCATTCCAATAATTATTTGCAGCAGTCATTTGTTCACTATTTCATATAGCAAACAGGAATTCATATAACAAGAAGGGACTATTATTTTATTTAGGTTAATAACAAAGCATGACGGAATAATGGATTAAACATAAGGAAATGGGACAATTGAAAGGAAGAGAGTGGGAGTTAAACTTTCCTTCCTATATGACTTACATCATTAAAAAAAATTATTTCATTAAGGTGCTTCCTATTCTACTTAATATATTCAATTCATAGACTCCAGAAATTCATTTCCTATGTAAAAGCTACATTTTCCAGTTGGCATACAAAAAATGTGATCTTTTAGGAGAGAAAACAGTTGGGTCATATGCACAGTACCCTGGAAATGAATTAGACTTGATTAATTAGCCTCAGTGAAAGTCTCTACAAACGTGCATGAAAATAACTTCAACAACATGCTCCTTGAATTTGTTTGCCAACATTTTATTGTTTTACTAGCACCTCCTTTTTCAATGTGATAGATTGTGTTTTTATCCACAAAGTTAGGATTTATTTGAGTTTTCTCATCAAGGTGCAAAATGAATTTTTGCATAAAAGCGCTACTAATTTTAGCTATGGTTCTAAAGTCTTTTCCTGAATTTTTGTGCAGTGTCAGCAGACAAAGAAGGGAGCATTTCCTGAGGTACGGAAACTAATCAACAGAACCGAATTTGTTCTTTTAACAAATATTTATTCAAAATCTTCTTCAGGCTAAACATACTGTCAGGAGGTCCTGGACTGTAAGGGTCAAAGACAAAGACCCTCCTGCAGGCTCCAAAACTGGATCGACTTCTTTCATGCTCTTATTTTGCTTCTGTTTTAACTGTATCCAGTCAGTCCCTTTTAGATTGATTTAGCTGACTCAGTGATCAGAACACACACATGTTGATTCCAAACTTTGGCATTTTGAAAAATAATTCATTGTCACTGTCATCCCGTTGCTTATCGATTTGTTCGAGCAGGCACCAGTAACATCTCTCATTGAGAGACTTATTGTTACTGTTTTTGGCATATCCAATATGCACGGGTAGCTTGCCAGGCTCTGCCTTGCGGGCTTGATACTCTCAGTAGCTTGCCGGGCTCTCAGAGAGGGACGGAGGAATCGAACTCGGGTCGGCCACGTGAAAGGCGAACGCCCAACCGCTGTGCTATCGCTCCAGCCCGAAAAATAATTAATCTTGAAAAAAGTTTTGGTTGCGCAGATGGTTACAATAGTGTTAATATTTATGGTATCGATGTACAAAGTCACAGCACCTTCACCCCCACCAAAGTGTCCAGGACCCTCCACCTCTCTCCCGGCATCACTTCTGGTCCACCTCTTAATTCCCCACTCCCCACCTCCCTCTGCTTGGGAATCTCCGTCTTGTTACCCAATGCTGGGGCTTTGTTGTCATTTGATACTGTCTATTCTGGTGTTTCTCTGCGTATCACAGATGAGTAATTTGTCCAGCAATTGTCCTTTATCCTCTGTCTTGTTTAACTTAACATGACACCCTTCAATTACATCCAAGTTGCAGCAAATTGCATGATTTCCCTTTATAGCTACATAGTATTCTATTGTGTGTATGGACCACACTTCTTGACCGCTCATCTGTTGTTAGACATTTGGGTTCTTGGCACATCCTGGCTATTGTACTTGGTGCTACAGTAAACATCATGTGCATATATCTTTTTGAGTTAATGCTTTTGTGTTTGGGTGCAGAGAAGCCAAAAATTAGAGTTTGCCGTATCATGGAAGCTCTAATTTTACTTTTGGTGGCATCTGTTTTCCATAGATGCTGACCCAGATGACAGTCTCAATAGCAGTAAATGAGGGTTCCTTTCTCACCACATCTTCCATTTTCACCAGTATGAGATAATACTCATTGTTTTGATTTGCATCTCTCTGATAATAAAAGTGTCAATGAGCACTGTTTCATTTGCTTGCTGACTGTCTGTCAGAAGATATTTTTTTGTTTGTTTTTAAATGGCCAAAGCATGTTTGTTTTGTAGTAATAGTTCGGAAAGCACAGTACTTGCTTACATGGTGCTTTGCACTGACTCGCACAAGTGATGAGGAATAAGTACCCAAGAACTCTTTTATATAGCCCTAAAGAAACCATCTTCCATGTTTACTAAAGTGTGTGTTGTTCTCTGTTAGTGAAACAGCAATCTGTTTTATTTTGACTGGGAAGGAAGGATCCAAGGGTACTGTGTGGAAGGGAATTTTGGGCAATTTTAAGAGCACTAGAAATTGGGTCCATGGTGAACTCTGTGTTAGCGGTGTGTAAAACAAAGGGATTGTCTTATAATCAGCGAGTCCCACCCATGCAGATCAATCATCTGGAGATTTTACTAAAATGCAAATTCCTTTTCTGTAATCTGGGGATAGTCTCTAAAATCCTGCTTTTCTGACAAGATCACGAATCCCGACTACCCCCCCATATTGAATAGGATAGGTGAGATCAGCATTCAGTGTTGTCTAATAGAAAACACGTTATAAACGTAGTTTTAAATTTCGAGGATCCACATTGAAAAAAGCAAAAAAAAAAAAAAGAGCAAAGTAAATAACACTTTTATTTTAGCATGTCATTTATATAAAAACTATAAATAAGTATTTTGCATCATTTTTTCCTATATTATCTTCAAAATATAGTTTTATTTGTACATCTACGTATTTTTTACATCCATGGCACATCTCAATTCTGATTCACGTTTCAAAAGTACCCTGGGTAACAGTCTCTCCATTCCTAGCGAGCTTACATTTCAAACAGATTTCTGCCTTCAGGTGGCGCTAACGTTCTTTGTTTGGTCCTTGAAGATTTGTTTTTGCTTAGGTGAGAGCATTGCCAAAGGCTACTTAATAATTCTTATTTAGTCTCTTAATATGTTTATTCCATAATTTATGTTTTCAGGATATACTAATGGAAGTGTATTATATTTTCTTAAACTCTGTCCGATAATTAAAGCCCATTAAAGTTATTATTAGTTATGCCGAAGTCAATTATTTGGGATAATTGTTGAGATAATTCCAGAAGTCATTGTTGGGAAGAGGTAAAGAAGATTGAACTGTGATTATATAATTTGGGACACAGGATAGTGTTCAGCTAGTTAATAGAGCAAAGGTGGAGACAGGAAAATAGCTGAACAATATTTAAATCATTTTGTGATTTAAATAATTTTGGGAAGCACTACTATCTCTCTGCACTTCCCAATGCCCAATATTTTAAAAGCATGCTACCATTTCTTTTGCCTAAGTGTATTTCTAAAGATAAGTAAAATATGTCAAGTATCATAAACAAGTGGTTTACTAATGTGTTAATTCATCTTCCCAGCAAACCAATGAAGAAACTATTTTTATTATTCCCACATTTCAAGTGAGGAAAGGGAGTTTTCAGAGATTCGATAACTTGTTCTAGGTGTAAGACCCATGAATAAACTATTCATAGAGCGGTAGAGCATCTTGGCACTTTGGTGGTGGTGAGTTGAAACAATTGCATCAAGAATTGAATTGCATCAAGCCGTAGCCATTAACACTATTGTAACCTTGTTATCTAAACTACCATAAAAAATCTCTTTTTTAGAGAGAGAGCGACAGAGTGAGAGGCAAAGAGAGAGACAAAGACCGAGAGACAATTCATGTTCAAGTTCATTTAAGCCCTCAAGTTCATCCCTTCAACAATGACACAACATTTAAGCTAAATTTGCTGACTAGTCAACTAACACTACAACCTACAATGGCCACGTTGGGCCTGGGGAGTTGTCTTTTATGGTGATGAGCTATTAATATGCATAATCAAAGAGCAGAGGGGCCAGCGGATAGTATGGTGTCGGGGCATATGCCTACCATGTGCCTGACCTGATTTGATTCCTAGCATCAAGTGGTTCACCTGAGAGGACACCTAGGACCCCCTAGAGTGGCCCCAAACAGAACTGTGTTCTTGAGCCCTTACATTGAACCACCAACAGTTGGCTGAAAATCTGGTGGGGTGCTAGGAGTCTTCTGAGCAGTGCCTGGGTGTCCCTCCCCCTAAAAGAAAATAAAGAAGTCAGAGAGTTAAAAGCTCAGTGAACTTTGGTCTTAGTTTTCATTTCAGTACTGACCAACCATATGCTTGATAATTTAAATCTCATTCCCACATGAATGAAGCAGAGGGAAAAACCTCTCAGGGGTATTGAGGTTGAATTCATGACACCAGATCGCAATATTGTAATAACTCATTTTAATAATATAAATTCCTCCCACATAACCTTTGTAAAAGTTACCACATTGTAATGCGTCAGACATGGCTTTCCCAGTGGCACCTCTGTGCATTTATTGCAAACAATACCAAATGGTGTTTGTTTTGTGTGTGTGTGTGTGTGTGTGTGTGTGTGTGTGTGTGTGTGTGTATTTGATAGAGCTGAATTCCAGTCCTTTCCTTGCCACCCACTGACTCTTATCTTGGGTAGCTTATCAAATCTTTCTTGGAAGATGTTTCCGCAACTGAAAATCAAGGATATGTCACGAGAAGCTAATGAGATGATAGAGGCAAAGTTTCTTGCAAAGAGTTAATGTCCAAACCATGTTGCTTTTTTAGACCAATGAGAAATAATAATAAGTGATAGCTGTACCTGCTTATTTGACTTTTTAGTGGAACTTGATATTCAGTGACTTATAGATAAAAAAAAAAAAGTGAGGCTAGTCCTCAGACCAAAAATTTATACTCCCTCCCAGCTCCTTTAATTCTCAAAATTTTAATGAAATTGGGCCATGTTCATCTAATTTATGCAGCACAGTGCCTTAGTCCTTTGCGTTGCTTGGCCAGTGATAACCAGTCTTTTAAAGTAATCTTGTTGAAGAGCTTATGAAGACATTATAGTTTTTGGCTCCCTATCTTATCCAAGTTGCCTGGATGAAAAATTTGTCTTTCCAGACAAAGGATTTGTAACTACTTTAGCATATCATGGAAGCAGAGAGACACTTCGGAAACAGGATTCCAGCTGACTTTCATCGGGTGTTGATTTGGATGCCTTGCTTACAGCTCACAAGCGGAAAAAATACATTGTTTTAAAAATATCAACATTTCCTGATAGAAGAGATTCTTTTTTGCTTTGTTTTATTTTTTTTTTCTTCTGTGTCTCTTCCTCCTTCATCTGTGTGACGGCATCTGAGAACTCACAAATCTTGAAACCTCACCAAGTTCTCCAAAACCTGCCCAAATGATTTTCCCCTCTTTCGTTGCTGGCCAGGTAACAAAACCACATAAACCAAGTGACCCCAGGTCACTTCACACAAAGGGAGAAGGAAAATCTATTTTAATAACCCTCCCAGCCCTGCCCCCCAGTGAAGGGAGAGCCTGCTTCTACTACTTAGAAGGGGACCTCAGAAAATTCACTGATAGAACTTCAGCTCAAACTTCTCCAGGGACCCAGCAGTGCCCAGTGTGAAATCTAATAACACAGGAGCAGAGAAATGACTTCTTTTGGTTTTCCTTTGCTCTGCCATCCCAATAATGAGCGTCTTGTTTCCTCTGTAAAGTCTTTCGGGCTCAGTTGTCCAGTCTACTTGAATAATTTTTGTTTTTTTGAGCAGATAAGCACCAGCCAATGGGCAAAGGGAGGTATAGCCTACCTGTGGCAGCCTGATAGGGTGAATATTTTATTTTGCTTAAATTTTAGAATTAATTGTAAAATTATAGTTTAAGTAACATGGTTATAAAAGTGTCAGTGTTGGGGCTGGAGCAATAGCACAGCGGGGAGGGTGTTTGCCTTGCACGCGGCCGACCTGGGTTTGATTCCCAGCATCTCATATGGTCCCCTGAGCACTGCCAGGGGTAATTCCTGAGTACAGAGCCAGGAGTAACCCCCTGTGCATTGCCAGGTGTGACCCAAAAAGCAAAAAAAAAAAAAGAAAAGAAAGTGTCAGTGTTTCTATTAATGTACATGGTTGCTGCCCAGCTCCTCTTAAAGCAGGTAGGGAAGGGCCTTTCCAGACGTGACTGACCTGAGTTCGATCCCTAATGCCACATATGGTGCCCTGAGCCCTGCCAGGAGTGGTCCCGTAGCACAGAGCCAGGTGTGCACCTCGTCCCCACACTCAAACAAAAACACAGAAGCATATACAAGCAAATAAAGAGGATAAGGAAGATTCTAGCATGGTAATTTTAGATTATGTACAAGGTTGCATTGAGAGATCTTTCTCACCAAGAAAACTGGCATTTGTCATTCTTTATTTTATTATTAAAAACATTTTTTTTGGTGATATCATGACTTGCAGAGTTATTCCTAGTTGGGTTTTAGGCACACAGTGTCTCAGTGCCATCAGCAGTATCCACCTTCCCCCTTAACATCCCAAGTTCCCTTCGCTTCCTCCCCCACCCAGCCTGCCTCCTTGATAGGTACTTAAAAAAAAAAATTTTTTTTTACATCCTTTAACCTGGCAAGCTCCCTGTGGCATATTCAGTATGCCCAAAACAGTAACAACTAGTCTCACAATGGAGATGTTACTGGGGCCCGCTTGAGCAAATTGATGAGCAACGGGATGACAGTGACAGTGACAGTGATCCTTTAAACATTTTTAAAAATTTGGGGATGGGGTGGGAGGACGGGAGGGATACTGGGAACATTGGTGGAGGGGACTGGGCACTGGTGGAGGGATATAAACAAAATGCAAACATGAAAGTTCACAAGTTTGTAACTGTAACTCATGGTGATTCACTAATAAAAATAAATAAATAATTTAAAAAAATTTTATTTTATTTTATTTTTATAAGGTTGTTGATAATAATTTATTACATTCACTATTCCAACACCAATCCCACTACCATTACACCTTCCTACCACTATTATCTATAATTTTCCCAAGCCTGCCCCAATAGCAGGCCCTAAATAATTCATCTTGTATTTCCTGCTATGAATAATTCTCTAAAATGATCAAAAATGCTTTTCTTAGAAGAAAGTGTGCGAAGATTGATATATCTCACCCTGGAGCCATTGAGTCCTTGCATAAGAGATTACTAATGTGTTGTTACAAGCCGAGTCTTCTGTGCTAATATTTTTTAATTGAAATTTTTAATTTTTTTAACTGAGATTGGTTTGCCTTCTACCTTACATCCTATTCAATGTGTGCTATTCCATCAGTGATATAGAGTATGATATATCCTTTTTTTAAAAAATGGAATCACTGTGAGATAGAGCATTAGGGCATTAAAAAGCTGTTTATAAGCTTTGTAACTTATAAACTTATAAACTTTCAGTCGTAGAATGTTCCAACACCCACCCTCCACTCCACCAGTATAATTTCCCAGCACCAATGCCCCAGTTTCGTGTTTCTCTGTCTCTGTCTCTGTCTCTCTTTCTTTTAGACTTTGTGGTTTGCAACCCAGATGCTGGAAGGTTATCATGTATATTCCCTTACCTACTTTCAACACTCAGTTCTTGTCCAGAGTGGTCATTTCCAACTACTGTTGTCATACTGGACCCTCCTTTATCTTAACTAACCCCCACCCCCATATCCTTGCAGTAATTTCCAACCATTGACCAGTCCTCCTGACAGGCACTTTTTAAAGTTTGGTTGTTGTAGGTTGGATTTCCTACTTGCAGTGTTGTTGGCTGTGTGGTTGAGGAATATACATATACCACAATTCTCCACTGCCAATATGTGTGAGGCCCCTACCTCCTGCCCTCGTTAGGTCCCGTCCACCTCTTACTCTCTACCTGCCTTCATTCCTTTCCTTCCCTATACTCAAAGGACCAGGGTAATCTAGGTCCCCCTCCTTTGACACGCTGTGTCCCCAGTCCCGTCCTTCTATATACGATAGATACGTGAGAACACCTGGTATTTGTCTTTCCTCTGACTTACTATGGAGAAGTTACCAAGCAGATATGGGTGTGAGGTGACTGGTAGGGGGAGATACTCTTTGGCCCCCATTGCATCTCCTGGCTCCATCTCCACACGCTCCCACACCCACTGTACCTGCACCATTGCACAGACTGAGGGACCCATGATAGAGAACTGATGGGCAGTGCAAGAAGAACAGTTTTACATCACAACCATATAAATGCTCTCCTCCTAAGTGATCCTGGCAAGTCACATCACTTCTCTGAGCCTAAATGTCCTCCTCTGGATACACATATATTACCTAACCAAGTTGTTGTGAGTGTCTCGTTAGGTAAAAGAAGAGAAGTGCTTTGCCAGTTCCTGACCGCTGCCCGTCGGACATCTGCCATTCACAGTAACTGATGGAGCTGATGAATCGTACAACTACGGGTTTCTGCAGATACAGGGCTCAGCTTGGCTGACAAAATCTTTCCTTTGTCAAGTAACAGATGCGAGGGCTTGGTTGGCCTCCATCAGATGGATTTAATCAGACTCCAGCTTCGTCGGCCAGTCAGCGCCCTGCCCGCAGGCCCAGCGCTTAGGCTCCTTCCTCGCTGCTCTGCACCAGATGTCGAGCTAGACAACGGAACCAGGCTTTCTCCTCAACACGTTCTCTCATTTGCAGATAAGAAAATCAAGGACCCCTCAAATGAAGACCCTTCCCTGCTTTATGGTAAAGGGGAAGGCCCAGGTCCTACAGGACACTATTCCCAAAAGGTATAGAAGAGTGTGTGGTTCCCATCTCCCATCTCACCTTCTTCTTCCTCCTCTCTCTCCTCCTCCTCCCCCTTCTCCCCCTCCCCCTCTTCTTCCTTTTAATTCTCTTCCCTTTCCTTCTCTTCCTTTATCCTGTCTCCTCTCTTCCTCATTCCCTTTCTTCTTGAGATAGGAAACATTTAATTACTGGGAGAAATTCCAAAGGGAATTAATGATAATTGAGCAAGTGTCTAAACACTGCCCACAGTGGGCCTTGCCAGGGTTCCCAGAGCAAGCACTGAAGACGGAAAACCACGAATGCATCTGGTTTCCCTGGTGGCTCCAACCCACATGGATGTGTGCCCTTCTAAGAACTGCTTTCCCTTGAAAATGTTCTCATTAATTGGAGTGTGGCGATGGCCCAAAGGACTGGAGTGTATGCTTTTTTTGGCTTTTGGTTTTTGGGGCCAGTCCTAGCAGCGCTCAGGACTTACTCTCTGTTCTGCACTCAGGTGTCACTCCTGGCTCTGGGCCCACATGTGGTGCCAGGGATGGGACCCTGACTGACTGCGTGAAAGGCAAACATCTTCCCTACCATCCTACTGCTTCTGGAATGCATGCTTAGCCTGCAGGGTTCAGGGTTTGGTCCACAGACCACATGGTCTCCGGGTACTACAGGTGTGCCCCCCTGCCATTCCAATAATAGTACAAAAACACATGAATATATTTTCATTGTAAATTATAAAAATCACCATAGATCAAATTAGTTGGGGGGGGTCTTTGACTGTTTTATCCCAGTCTTTTCCCCAGTTACTACTGTGAGTATTTTAGAATACATTTTTCTAGAATTTTAAATATTATTTAGGCACATTTATTGATAAATCCCTATATATATATTTTGCTTTTTTGGGGGGGGGGGCGTCACACCTGGCGATGCACAGGGGCTACTCCTGGCTCTGCACTCAGGAATAACTCCTGGCGGTGCTCAGGGGACCATATGGGATGCTGGGAATCGAACCCGGGTCGGCCGCGTGCAAGGCAAACGCCCTACCCACTGTGCTATCGCTCCAGCCCCTATATATATATTTTTTACATGAATGGTACCAGTGGTAGTTACCATTTTGGAGATTGATTTTTTTTTTTTTTTGGTTTTTGGGTCACACCCGGCGATGCACAGGGGTTACTCCTGGCTCTTCACTCAGGAATTACCCCTGGCGGTGCTCAGGGGACCATATGGGACGCTGGGATTAGAACCCAGGTCGGCCGCGTGCAAGGCAAACGCCCTACCCGCTGTGCTATCACTCCAGCCCCAAGGAGATTGATTTTTAACCTAATGAATTTTGGGGGCTAAAGACTGTTTATTATTCTTATTTTAAAACTTAGTTTAGTTTGGGCATAATGGTCACCATAGTGTAAAAACTTATGGTGTCAATGAAAGAGAGTTCATTTAATTTTATTTGGGGTTGGGGAGTCATACCTGGTGACACAGGTGAGGGGTGACTCTTGGCTCTGTACTCGGTGTATCTTGCAGTGTTGGTGACCACACCTGAGTGGACTGCCACATGCAGGAAAAGCATCTTAACCCCTGTGCTACTTTCCTGTCCTACGGAGATAGCTTTAGTTTTTTCATTTTTACTCAATAAGAGATCTTAGAGATAGTCCAAAGCCTTGAGCAGACTCATTGTCTCATTTTGTCCCCGCTTCCTAGTCTGAGCCAATTTTAACCTAAGCACTTCCCTCTGAGTGGGCTTCCAAGTGGCTTCTAGCCTACAACCAACAGTGCTTCTGTAGGGTGTTCCCTCAGGCAGAAACTGCATGGCTGTCGTGAAATTGGTTGTTCTGCTTTTCTCCTCGGACTGCATCCTTCTCCTCAAAAGGCAGTTTGTTAAAGATTTCTTGCCATAATCATGTAGGATTCCTTTATCTCAGAAGTGTCAGTTTTGTACTTTCTCATTCTTCCTTTTCTTTTTCATTTGTATTTTCTGTGCTTTTGTGTTATTACAGATTACTGGCAATATTGTGATGTTACTCTTGCATAATCAACCTTTCACTTGACAAGGCTGAGTCGAGCATGCATACATATAACTACGTGTATGAACTAATGGATTAATTAATTGAACTAATAGACTAATTGCTGTCTCCAATGGCTATTCCAGTTTACACTCCTGCTAGCACTGTGTGATACATGATGTTTTTCAAACATTAGTCATCTTGCCAATCTTTTTGTTTGCTTGTCTGTTTGGGGGCCATACCCAACTGTGCCGAGGGCTCATTTCTGGCTTTTTGCTCAGGGATCACTCCTGGAAGGATTTGGGGGACCATATGTGATGCCAGGGAAAAAACAGAGTTGGTTGCGTGCAAGGCAAATGCCCTACCTACCATATTATCTCTGGCCCCAATATCTTGCCTATCTAATGGGATGGGGGAAAATGACATTTTTTTTTTCTAAAGTTGCATTTTCATCTTAATTTTCTTACAATAGAAAGGTCTCCCTCAGGGAGTTCTGATGTCCTTATTAAGTGGTAGAAGAGTTCCTTCCCCAGACCGAGCCACCCCAGCATGCCTAGATTCAAGCTGGAGAAAATATCCAAGCAGCACTGAGGTTCTGAGTTAAGACACACATATTCCCCCAGAGCTCTGGGTTCTATGTTGGAGATTATAGATAGCAGCGTCCGGAGTTGCTGTTCAGATCATGCAGATCAGACTGCGATTAGAAGTCTTCAGAGGTGCTGGGAAATCTTCACATTCTGGGGCGAGACAGGCTCATGCATGGGTGATGCACGAGTGAGAGCTTTGCATGCAGGGCGCTTGGGTTCAACCCCCTGGACTGCATGGTCCCCCACCCGCAACTGGGAGTGGCCCCCAAGCACAGAGCCAGAGGGAGCCCCACACAGCCCTAGAGTGTTCCCTTTAGTGGTTTCTTTTTTCCTTCGCAGGGCTTGTTTTTCATGCCTACTATGTTCATTGTTTTAAAAAATGAGGGTGTGTCTTGTGGAATTTTAGCAATACATATGTTTTGTTGATTATAAAAAAAATACAGCAAGGGCATTTCAAGCCTGGAAAAGTTTTGAAGAAGTAGAAAGCTATTTTCCACTCAGAGGCAACAGTTGTTAAATGATTTGAAGTAAAAGAGACATGATTTGGAGTAAATAAGTTTTCAGATGCCAGCATATCTTTCCATGCAGATTTTACAAATGTCTGCTACACGGATTTCTTTGCCACAGCTACTCAGGGAGGTCACTTTTTAAAAGATATTTTTTATGAATTGCATAAGATCTTATATATAAGTTGTGTTTATCACCATTTTCTCTATTATTTTGCTTCTGAGTATGTACCTGCATTGCTCATTTGCAACGTATCCTTTTGGGGGGGATGGGGTGGAGTGCACATCCGTTTGGTGCTCAGGGATTATTTCTGGATGGACTTGGGGGACCAGATGTGGTACTTGAGCTGGGGTCAGTTGCATACAAGCCAAGCAACTTCGCCTTCTATGTTAAGGACCTTAACCCCTGTACCGTTCTCTGGCCCTGAAATACGTGTTTGTTTGATCATTTAGACCTGGCGCAGATGGTCGGTGCTTCTCACATTTGCTCAGAGCTCACGAATCTGCACAGCCCCTCTGGACTTAGCGGCACTGCTCTCAGAGGCAGCTTCTCTGCAGGGCGGGAAGAGAGGCCCTTAAAGCTCCCCTCCAGGACAGAGTCGCCTCATGATGGACTTACCATGTCTGGAATTTGGTCAAGGCCCAAGAACTGCAACTGGAAGGAATGCAAACCCTCTCCACGACTGTGTCGGAGGGAAGTATAGACTTTACCTCCCCCTCACCTGCACCCCTCCCACCCATGTTCCTTGTTGTTGATGTCACTGCCACAACCTCAAGGGGTGATTGGTAATGGGGTGGGGGGGCCTTTGAGGGGTGGTTGCGCATTTGCTGGTGGTGCTTGCTGCAGGTGGCATGTCACACCATGGTGCTTGCCCATGGTTGCACTCCTTTACTTGTGGGACTCGTGCGTGTGTGCTGGAGATCACACTGAGGTGCTTGTGTACTTTCTGGTAGGAAGCCTCATTAGGAGTTTCGCTTCAGTGCCAGCACAGGTGCTCCCAGGGGTGCAACTCCCTGACAGTGGTGCTTGTGCATCACTTTGCGGGGAGGGGGTGTCTCCCTGCGGGGAGGGGTGTCTCCCCAAGCAGGACTCAGGAAGCTTGGGGCCACTTCCGGTAATACTTGGCCATCTGATTTGGACGGTTCAGTGAGATGCTGCTGGGCCCAGGAGTGCTTGGGGCCACCAGCGCCATACTGGTGGTGCTCAGGTCCTGCTGGGCTTCACCTGGTGGACTTGGGGGAACCATGCAGAGCCAGGGATTAAACTCAGGTCCCTGGTTGGCACATGGTCCAAACACCGCAGCGATGCCTTACACTTCCCCCTTCCCCAATTGTGTTGCTAACCGGGGGTCATGCCCTCTATTTTGGTGCTTACACACACTCTACCACAGTGGGGCAGGAAGTTGCATGGGAATCTCAGACAGAAGAACTTCTGGGATCGTGCTCAGCAGATGTGGCAGCATCAGGGATTGAATTCTCGACCTCACTCTTTGAGGCAGGTGCTTTACGACTCGACCCTTGTGTCCTGCCTGGTAAGTGTAGACTGAAGAGACACCTGGGAAGAAGTCTAGCCTTGGGACCGTGCTGGGTATAGGGGAGTTAAGACTCCTAGTTTCACGCGAGACTGTGCCTGCCCAGCATCTCAGCTTTTACTAACCGCTGAGAATGTGCAAGCTGGGAAATAAAGAAAGCTACTCAGCCCTTACCCCCCTGCAGCCAGAGATAAGGCAATTGGCTGCTAGTTTTGTTCATGAAATTTCGAAGGAAAATTTTTCTTCTAGGAGCCCAAAAGGATATTCTTTGTCATGACTAAGGTGCATGCAGGAGACTGCACAGTTTTTCATGAGTGGCTAAGAGGCATGTTCCGTCAAATGTGCTGATGCATTTCAGTTTTGTGGTGAACATCACTTTGTTTCTTGATCCCTGGCTTCTTTAATTGCTTCTGAATGTAAGTGATGATTGAAATGTTTTGTTTCAAAACAGACTCTTTAATGTTACTGGATAGGAAGTGCTCTCTGAAATCCTTGCTTAATGAGCTGGGTCCATGATTCTGATAGCAATCATTTTAGCAATACTTAGTTCCTGTGGGCCATAGTAATAATATAGCGAGTAAGGCACTTGCTTTGCACGCAACTGACCAGGGTTTGATCTCCAGCATGCCATACGGTTTCCCCGAGTCCACCAGGAGTGATCCCTGAGTGCAGAGCCCTGAGCACTGCTGGGCACACTCAAAAACAAACAAAATACCCTGATCCCTTAGCTCCCAGTATTGATTGTTGCTTGAAACTGCCCTTATATCTCTGGATAGATTGGCCAAAAGCCGAAGTTTCCTGGCTACCCAATCAGTGCTTTTTTTTTTTTGCTTTTTGAGTCACTTCTGGTTCTGCACTCAGGAATTACCCCTGGCGGTGCTCAGGGGACCATATGAGATGCTGGGAATCGAACCTGGGTTGGCCGCTTGCAAGGCAAACGCCCTACCCGCTGTGCTATGGCTCCAGCCCCCACAATCAGTGCATTAACAATGGAGGTTGGGGCCTGGAAACTTGGTGCAGGGGTTAAGGTGCTTGTCTGGCATCCCACTGACTCCAACTGGAGCCCCTAGGACCACCCAGGATCATCTCTGAACACAGAGCCTGGAACATCCATTCATCCATGTGTGTGACCCCAGCCCCGTTCCCAGCCCGCCCGCCCCCCAGGCCCCCCAACAAATGTAGGTTGAATTGTTTCAGTCAGGGGCTAACTTTGGGGAAAACTAGTGATAGTTTCTAATTATATTTATGATTTGAATTTCGGCAAACTTCTCAAGGGAATGGTTTAGTCTAAGTCGCTGGTGCTGGGATCACAGCCGTCAGAAGGTAGCTTGAAATTCTGAGTGAGCGTGGGAGGCTAAGGATCCCAAGGATCCACAGCTTTGGAACGATGACCCAAAAGCAGATGCGACAGTGAAGGGGTAGAAACAAGGGAGGAAAAAGTGGAAGGCAGTGAAGAGAGGAGGAAGGACAAGAAATGGGCTCGGGGTTGGGGGGGGGGGCAAGGTCAGGGTCAGGCTGTGTGGTGCTCTCTGGGATGGTCCTAGTTTTCACTCGCCCCGCCCCAAGACACGGGGCGCCTCCGGCACTGACAAGCTTCCTGAGTTCTTGAGAAAGTGCTTTTTAGATGGGGCAAGGCTGCAAAGGGCCTGGGCATCCTTGCTGAGTTCCTCAACAGAACCAGAGGGTGACCAGCAGCTTCGAGGACATCTCAGAATTTCCCTTATTGGAGGGTGCCTGGAACCCAGGGGCCCCAAAATTGCAGGAGCACTTCAGGGTGCAGTTTTGGGGTCCCTGAGCATTACAGGGTGAAGTCTGGATGTCCTTGGTACTGTAGAGCCCAAACAAAATCACATCCTTGGGCCCTTGCATCAAACCACTGGCCCAGTTGGCTGAGCATCACCTGTGGGATTCCCGGGCTTCCTGAGCACTGCCTGAGAGAAGTCTTTGCCTCCCTCCCCCGCCCTCATAAGATGGATAGAATGGTTGTATCATTTTATTTCAGTCTTTGGATTGCAATGGGTAAAAAGAAGCTCAACTTAAAATGGCCTAAGAAGAGCTTATTGTCCAGTCAGTGAAAGTCCAGGGAAGAAGATGGTGTATAATTTCCAAATTGCTATGATGCTTAAAACAACAGGGATTTCTTGCCCTGGCATTCTGGAGGCCAGGATCTGTAGTGCAGGGGCTGGCAGTCCAAAGACCCCCTGATGGTGCCAGGTCCTTTTCCAGCTGCTGCTGGCTCCCAGGGACCTCTTGAAAGCACAGTGGAGCCACCTCAGAACCATGATGGCAGTGTCTGGTCTCTACTCCTTTGTCCTCATATCACCTTCCCTTTGTGTCTGTGTTTTATCTTCTTTAGTCTACACCTAATCTCCTTCTCTCTTATAGGGATGCATTGACTGCTTTAGGGCCTGGATAATCCAAGATAAGCAACTTCTTGAAGATTCTGAACTTAATCGCTTTTCCCCCCTCCATGTAGGCACCATTTACAAGTTCCAGGGATCAGGATTTGACTCAATAGAGTTGACCTTAGGGATTTCTGGAATAGGGTCCAAATGATATCACAGGACTTGGTTGGGTACACTTTTTTCACCAGCATTGGTGATGGTTTTGGTCCATCTAGGGAGTAAGGACCCTGAGTGTACTGCCTGAGGATACACAGAGTATGATTAGTCTAAATAGGAGAGATTAGTGTAAGAGGGGTTGTGCTCTGCTGGAAGCCAGGACAAGGGGGTCTTTTCTAATAACATAGAGTTCAGGACTCATTTAAAAAGACTCATGGGGAGGTGACTAAAGAGACTGATCAGACTGATCAGGTGCAGTGAGAAGAAAACGAATAAAGATCAGAAAAGCCTCTTCCTTGGGTATACCTGGTTATAAGGCAATAGAAGATCTATACAAATGGCTTTAAGCATCTGTCACTGTCACTGTCATCCCGTTGCTCATTGATTTGTTCGAGCGGGCACCAGTAATGTCTCTCATTGAGAGACTTATTGCTACTGTTTTTGGCATATCCAATATGCATGGGTAGCTTGTCAGGCTCTGCCGCGCAGGCTCAATACTCTCGGTAGCTTGCCGGGCTCTCCGAGAGGGGTGGAGGAATCGAACTCGACCTCAAGCATAAAGCACCAAAATTTATTAGCTCAAATAAGTGAACTGTCTAAAGGGTTGGGAAATGTCGGGAGTTTCAGAATCCGCTGAGTCCAACTATTCAAGGGCTGGACTTCTGCCTTCTCCAGTTTCTGCTTTCTTCTCTGTTGTCTTCCTTTAGACAGGGCTTTGCAGTGAGCTAGCAGAGATGGCCACACAGGTTTCTGTCCTATCTTCAGGATGTCACTGGAAAGGTGGCCTGTCTTTCTTAAAGATTAAACTTTCCAGAAGACTTAGAATGAACTGATTTAAATTACATACCTCACCTACACTACGGGTGTGGTGAAGCAGCCCGACTAAGTCTCACAAATGGATGGTGAATTGGGTGTTGTTTTTTGAAGAAAAAGGCTGATATTAGCAGTCAAAGAAAACAAAAGCAAAGTGCATGTTGAACTGGCAAAACCAACTGATAAACAATAGCTTACAAAGGCAACTGTCTGTAATTGGCCGCCAGAGCCATCCTGCCGCACTCAGCAGTGAAGAAACCCGGTGGGCACCACAACACAAGGGAATCCTCTGGGCCCTGTACCGAGATGATATTTCCGGGACACCCCAGATGAAGCGGGTGCAGTCTCCCCACCTTCTCCAGATGAAATCCCGGTGACCATGAGCTTCTACAAGCAGGCTCCGGTATGTGGCTATCAGGACTATTCCTCTGAAGCGTGGGTCTGCATACGTGGCCGTGCAACCTTTCCTGATATGCAAAGTGAGAAATGGAAAAGAATTATCTAATGATGTCTTTTCGGCAGGTCTGATTGTTGGGGAAAATTCCAAATAATAATGGTGGGTCTTTTGTCGAAATATTGAATGTGCTCAAAGGGGAGAGAGAGTAAAGTGGAAATCATCTGCCACATAGGCAGGGGGAGGGGTGGGATGAAGGGTATACTGGGGTTCTTGGTGGTGGAACATGTGCACTGGTGAAGGGATGGGTATTTGATCATTGTATGACCGAGACTTAAACTGGAAAGCTTTGTAACTGTTTTCATGGTGATTCGAAAAATTAAAAACAAAACAAAACAAGGCAACTGTCTGTAATTCAGGGAAGGTAGATCAAGGGTGCTTATGATAGAGGACTTTGGATACTGTTGTGCAGATAGATGGGGTTTAAAAGGTTGGGGAAAGGGATGCCATCAAAGAGGTTTAATTAGGAGTAACATGATTTTTTGAGACATAATTTGTAACTGACGTCCATTCTCAACATCGAGGCCCTTTTTTTGTGTGTGTCATATGTTCTATGGATTTTGATAATTATATAATGACTTGTGTCCATTTTTACAGTATCACACAGAATAATTTAATTGGCCTAAAACTGCCTTGCTAATACCAATTCTTTCCTCAATCCCTTGGTAACCCTTGTCTTTTTACTGTCACCCTAGGTTTGCCTTTCCCTGAATCTTAGATAGTTGTAATAATTTACAGGCACCATTTTCAGATGGACTGCAGATCTTTAAAGCCTCTCTTTTATTTTATTTAATTTTTTGGTGAGTGGCTTTGGGGGCCACACCAGTGATGCTGATGGGGTTATTCCTTGCTCTCATCATCATCATCATCATCATCATCATCATCATAATCATCATCATCATCATCATCCTGTTGATCATTGATTTTCTCAAGTGGTCTCAGTAACGTCTCCATTCGTCCTAGCCCTGAGATTTTAGAAGCCTCTCTTTATTCATCCTTCCCAACGGTGCCGCATTGGAGGCTCTTTCAGGGTCAGGGGGATGAGACCCATCATTGTTACTAGTTTTGGCATATGAATACACCACGGTGAGTTTGCCAGTCTCTTCCATGTGGACAGAAAACTCTTGGTAGCTTTCCAGGTTCTCCAAGAGGGAGAACTAGGCTATAAGATGTCTATAAGCCTCCAGGAGCTTGGTTTTATAGTTTCTGGATTTGGGCTGTTGATGATATTATGTGGTGCTGGGGGCAGTTTCTGGGAGTGACCAACTAGCTACTGGAAAATTGGGGACCTGGGATGCAGAGTCTCTTTCCCCCACTCCTGGCTGTCTTCACCAGGGCCCTTCAGAGGGGGTGGGTTGAGTTTCCCTTCCCACCCTGAGCAGAACCCCGGCAGCCAAAGACTTTTGGAACCCAGCCACAGCCATGCTCAAGGGCCCTCTTCACATGTTCGAATGAGCCTCATGCATGAAGGAACTGGCAGAGGAACCCAGGTGTGTGGGACCTGGGGCTGAGATCTCCAAGCCTGCTCAGATCCGGACTGCGCCTCTTCTGCCCAGATGCCCCATTTTCCAGTTGCTAGGCGGTCACACCCCAAAAATTCCTGGCTCTATGCTCAGGAATTACCCTTGGCAATGCTCAGGGGACCATGTGTGATGCCAGGATTTGAACCCCTGTTGATTGGATGTAAGACAAGAAAGTGTCTTAACCCCCATACTATTTGTACAACCAAGACTTCTTTTCTATACACAGCTTGGTAACTCACCCCTTTTTATAAATGAGTGATATTCTACTGTATAGATGTGCTACATTTTGTTCATCCATTCATTTATTAAAGGATACCTTGCTTCCTTCCCTATATTGGAAACTACAGCAAGTTTTACAGATTTTTGTGTGGATCTAAGTTTTTAACTCACTCAGGTAAATACCAAGCAACATGACTGATGGAGAAAACAAGTTTCTTAGAAAACTTTTATTTACAAAACATTTTCACTTTCATTTACTTAAATTTTGTTTATTTGTTTGTTTTTGTTTTGGGGCCACACTTGGCTGTATTCAAAGCTTACTTCTGGCTCTGTGCTCAGGGCTCAGTCCTGGCTGGGCTTGGAGGGCCATATGTAGTGCCAGTGATTGAACCTGGTTTGGCTGCACACAAAGCAAGTGCCTTACCCACTGCACTATCTCTCCTACCCAATTTGCTTAATTTTCATAGGTGTTCTCAAAGGCAAATGATCCTTGTATTAGAGTTCCATATTTTGGGGGCTGGAGCTATAGCACCGCGGATAGGGCGTTTGCCTTGCTGACCTAGGTTCCATTCCCAGCATTCCATATGGTCCCCTGAGCACCGCCAGGAGTAATCCTGAGTGCAAAGTCAGGAGTAACCCCTGTGCATCGCCAGGTGTGACCCAAGAAGAAAAAAAAAATAGAATTCCACATTTTATAAACTGAGGTCCTAAGAGTTAAACATTTGCATAGTTGGTGAATGTGTAATCCAGTCTCTTCACATGTTTAAAGTCACATCAGAGCAATGAAGGATTGTCAGAATCATTCTCATGATCTCAGCCGAGGTCACTCAAACAATAAGACCAGGCCACTCCCACCAAAATGGGGAAGCAATAAGGTTTTGTGTGTGTGTCTTCCTGGCCTCATACCCAGCGTCTGTCTGTCAGAGAGACATTCTCTGGTCTACTCCCCAGGATCAAAAAGCATTTATACTAATGCCCTGGAAATTTCCCAGTACTTGGGTGGATAAAGATGAAGTAATTGAAGTCATTGTTATTATTAATGACTCAACATACTACCCCTCCGAGATAAAATATGTATTTTCACAGGAGTTTTTAATGTCCTCACTGAAGAAAGTAAAATCTATGGAAGTTTTCAGCACTCAACAGGGCTTGGGGGAGCGAAGTGATAGAAGGAAATAAGTGAGATTTCCCAATGCTCTCCAAATTATACCTCATGTTTAGTTCAACTCATGCCTCACTCAAAGGTAATGAATGCCTTTTAGGCTTTTTTTTTTCCTTCATTCCTCAGTTTTCCTGACTGTGTGTAAGGAAGTTTTCAACAAACAAAATAGCTCAGGTAAAGTCCCATGTTGTTTTGATGGCTTGGTTTTAATTTTCATATCAGGAATCTTTATCAACATCAGTGGTTAGTGACCCTTAGTGAGATAAACCACATTTGTTGTTTGGGCTGTGGAGACTGATAAAGGGGTAGGTTAGGGGAGTATTTTCCATTCTGTCCTTTTAATCTCTAAGACATTACAAACAAAATATACAGAGGTAAAAATCAGTGTCCTGGTGAATTCAAGGTAGACTTAGGATAAATATCTTCCAAGCAGGATGTTGGCCCGAAGTCTTGCCTTTGTAGAAACTGTGGCTGCTACCGGAAAAGGATTTTTACAAGATTTTAAAAAATACAACAGACAGTTTCTAGTGTGAATTTTGGCAATATCCCTCTAACATAGAAGGAGCATGCCTTGCTTAAAACAATGGGTGACTGACCTCCATCCAGCATACTCTATTTTTACTACTAAAATGTCTCAAATTCCTTCCTTTTGCTTTTAAAATTTTAGTAGTCTTCTTGGCAGAGCCTTGGTCTTGGGCATCTCTGATTTTTATGATTTGGATAATCTTGGGAGTCTTACAGTAGCAATATCCCTTGTTTGAATATTATTTTTTACTTAATTTTATTAAAAATTATTTGAGGGTTGTTGGGATATTCCTGGCTCTGCTCCAGGCTGACTCCTGACTCTGTGTTCAGGGATATTTCCTGATAGTGCTCAGGGTATGATAAGTGGTGCCAGGGATCAATCCTGTCAATGGGTAAGGCAAATACTTTATCTCTCCAGTTCCTGACTTCTGTCTTTTAAGGAAGGAGAATTTAAGATTTCCATCTATCAGATGAAATTTTCTCCCTTCTGGCACCTCAGGGAAGCCATTGTCTACATCTGTCTTAGTGTGGAGAAAAGAAAATGTAACTTAGAACCCCTTTGCCCCCCCCAAAAATAATCCTCTGGCAGTAGTGACTAATCTGGATGAGCCCTTTGGGGTTCATTCCATGTAATCATTTGAAAAAATACCCTTAGAACATTTGAACTGTCATCTCTTCAGTTGGTCTCATTGCTCTGGAACAAAGGGCAAATTAGCAAGACTTCAAGTTCCTGGCATGATCTATCCTACTAATCATTGCTGTGCTTTCCCAGCACCTGTCACTCTTGTAGGACCTGAGTTTCCAGTGTAATAGTTGTTTATCCTTTTAGCTCCCCTGCTAGCAATCAGCTATGGACTACCAGTTATAAATACGGGCTGTGGTTCTCCAGAAATCCACAAATATCTGCTGAATGAATACATGTCAACAATCGCGTGATAAACCCAAGCCACTGGACTAGCTATAAACAATTTGACAGTTAGCTTGAGCAATTGTCTTTGTAATTTTTTTAAAAGGACAATATGAGTATTTGAGGACTCCATACACAAATATTTGTGGAATGAATAAATACATGTCAACGATTTATTGATGAGCCCAAGCTATGGGGTGAGCTATAAATACCTTGTTAAACAGTTAGCATTAGCCAATGCCTTTATAAAACAAAAGCACAATGTAAGTGCTTGAAGAACATGAGTCTGACATCAACTCATCTTTCCTTGCTATGAAATCAGTGGTCCTTTTCAGTGGAGAAAGGACAGTGGAATCATTCTGTTCTCCCTCTTTATGCCTCTGGACCCTTTTTTTTATCTTTGATTTTGGCTTTGCATTGTCCTAAAGCTTTGTCTCCATGCCACACTCCTCTGTACTTCAAGCTTTTGTGCCATGCTTGACATGTCTTTCTCCTTTATCAGATTTTTAAAAATTTATTTTAAATTTTATTATATGAGTCATACCCAGCAGTGCTGAGGGTTTACTCCTGACTCTGTGCCCAGGGATCACTCCTGGTGGGGCTCGAGGGACCATATGGGATGCTGGGGATCAAACTTGGGTTAGCCATGTACAAGGCAAGTTCCCTACACATTTTTCTATTGCTCTGACCTCTTATCAGAATTTTAATAGAAAAATTGCTAGGACTTCTCAATGCAACGGAATGAAATTGGGTCAAGTTCAGTCTAAGGATGATTCTATTTTTATCACCTGGTTCTTTTTTCTAATTTGTGATTGGAAGATGGCTGCATGGATTGACCTTGAGGAAGCCCTGTGCTGTTTGTGTGCCCTACACGCTCTTTCTATGTTGAAATCCATCCCTGATGTGACAGTGCTATGACCGGGATTTTTGATAGGTGATTAGTTCTTATAAAAGGGCCCAGGAGAGTGCTCTCACCCCATGGCCCTGTGAGGATGCAGGAATAAACTGACCCTCCGCTAATCAGGAATCACAACAGACACTGAGTCTGCTTGACAGAGGGCTAGAGGGACAGTGGGGGAAGTAGGTAGGCTGAGGTTAGAGCTTGCTGCCAGAGAAATAGTCCCCATATGGAACGTCACAAGAATGGACTGAGAATACACACCCTTGATGTACAGAAGAGAATTCACTGCAAACCCTTTATTTTCTCATCTTGCATGTCTTAAACCGAAGGCAGAGTGCTCGACCCACTGCCTTAGTTACAAGACTATAAACAGAGGTTTTCCACTTCACTTTCCCCAGGCATTCTACTCAATTATGGAGACCCCAAAACCCAGTCTCTCTACTCTCCCTTTCCTTTCCTCAATTAAAATTTCTTCTGAATTTGGCTGTCTCATATCTCTCTGAGGACGAGCCTGAGCATGATGCAACATGCAGACATGTTAATCTTGGGCTTTCAGTACCAGAATTGTGAGAAATAAGTGTTTATTGTTTGAGCCACACTAATATTTTTGTTATCACAGCCTGACTGGATTAAGACATCTGTTTCTCTTCAATCCACTGAAACCAGAGAACTGTGGTCCCTTCCCAATGTTTCTTTCTCTGCTCTGTTCTGCTTTTCAGCTTTATGAATAAGCCATGGGAGGTGTAGCTAAAGCATCACTGTCATTACCATGACCCCTGAACCCTCCGTCACAGTCACCGTTACCCCGGAAACCATCACTACTAATGCTGTTGCCTTCATCACCACCACTGAGATTATTACCACCAGTGTCACCTTGTCCATATCTGCTACTATCGTCACCCGAACCACAACTACCACTTCACTCTCACCCCCACCATCGTCATCACCATGTTTTTTTTTTTTTTGGTCACACCCAGCGACACTCAGGGGTTACTCCTGGCTCTGTACTCAGGAATTACTCCTGATGGTGCTAAGGGGACCCTATGGGATGCTGGAAATCGAACCCGGGTCAGCCGCGTGCAAGGCAAATGCCCTACCTGCTGTGCTATCGCTCCAGCCCTATGTCATCACCACTGACAGTCTCCTGTGCTTATTTGCATGTTGCTAAGTTCCATATCCAGATTTATTCATTGATCTTCACAACAACCTTGAAGAGTGGGTGCCATTATTATACTCTTCCTTTTGCAGAGCTTGAGGTACATAGAAATCTGATTTGTTCAAGTTCACATAGAAATCCAATGAACCCTGTCGTCTAACGCTAGGGCTAATGTATTATATCCATCTGGACTTTTCTAAGACAGCTTCCGTTCTGTCTTCTGTGTTAAGATGGCAAACCCGGTACTCTAGGAGTACTATTTTATAGTAATAAAGCTTTAATATAACATAAATAAAACAATATAAAAATAAATTTAAAATTAAGCGTTTTTGTTTTGGTTTGGTTTGGGGGCCACAGCCAGTGATGCTCAGGGGCTACTCCTGGCTTTATAGTCAGAAATCACTCCTGGTGGTGCTCAGGGGACCATATGGGATGCTGGGGATTAAACCTGGGTCATCACATGCTGCAAGAAGGCAAGTGCCCTTTCTATTGCACTATCACTAACCCTAAAATTAAATTTTACTTATTACTCTCTTGGCCCTCTCAAGGAATGATGAGGGGGTCCCGGGGTCATTTTAGGTGGTACCCAATGGTCAGTGTGTCAATGAGAGGGTCAGAGAATGTAGTGCAGCTCGGATTCTGGTGCTCGTAGCACCACACCTGGTGGTGCTTAGGAGTCTCCAGGGTTATACCCAGTGATACCCCAGGGGTCATGAGGAGCAAAGGATAGAAATAGGGCAGGGTGTGTGCACCCTAACCACTGTAACTACCTCCCTGGCTCCATGGGTTTCAGATTTTTAATGTCCTGCCCATCTTCACATGTCCCTTATAGGCAGAGCCACGACAGCCCAGTGTTCTGCCTTCATGTCATCTTCATTTCTTCAGTCTGCCTTCATTTCTGGCTGACAGTGTCAGAAATGACCTTGTGCTGAGTGATGCTTGGTTGTTCAGCACTTTTTTCAGTAATAAGAAAATGCTGCTAGAGGGAGGATGATGTGATAGAAGGAAACAATGGGGTATGGGTAGGGTGGAGTCCGCTAGGGAAAACACAGGAAAGGAGGTCTGAGACCTTTTGTTACAATGCTGCAGAGCCATGGCAGCTTCCTAACTCCCGTCTCTACTGCTCTTAAGAAATTTCAAAAACAAGAACTTTGTAGAGGGAAGCTGATACTGGTGGTGGGATTGGATGTGTGCCTGACGCTCCACTATGAACAACTTAGCAAATCAGTGTCTTAATAAAAAGAATATTTTAAAAGAGAAGAAAATAACATTGAGTCTAAGGAAGTAAAGTAATTTAACACTAGCACTGTAGCACTGTCCTTCGTTGTTCATTGATTTGCTCGAGCGGGCACCAGTAATGTCTCCGTTGTGAGACTTGTTGTTACTGTTTTTGGCATATCAAATATGCCACGGGTAGCTTGCCAGGCTCTGCCATGCAGGCGGGATACTGTCGGTATCTTGCCAGGCTCTCTGAGAGGAATCGCACCTGGATAGGCCACGTGCAAGACAAACACCCTACTGGATGTGCTATCACTCCAGTCCTTTAACACTAAATTTGATACTTAAAAGAAAAAAATCCAAACACCCAAGCCAAACAAAAAGCAAAATTCAGAAGCTCGATCATTTTTATCATAGCTCCGTAAACTTGGCAGAGTAGGAATTCTTTCCTTTTTTTTTTGCAAAAGAATTAACAGTGATTCAGATATTCAGAAATTCGATGGTTTGCTGTAGATGACCCAGTTATTAAGCAGAGAAGCAGGTCTAGAGTTTATGTCTCTTTGTTGTACAATCATCACAACACCCATTGTCTCCAGTTATTGTCTAAGCAGACAATGAGTATAGATGGACATGCTTCATTTTTATCATTTGATTTTTTTTTTGTTAATTCCCCAGTAAACAACTAATGAAAAATGAACTTGGAGTCAACCTTCTGCTGACTGACTTGGCTATTGTTCCTACTTTCCTCTCATGACGGATTCCCTGGGGTTACCTCTGGAATCCTGTGATGAGTGACTTCAGAAGAGTCGGCTCTTTGGTTTGCTCAACTGATGATGTTTGAATCATTTTTTTGGTCTGGAATTCAGATGGACTCTTAGGCTAGTCTCTATTTTTGAAGCCAACTGGATTGTGTGACTCTAGGAAAGTTACCCTTATCTATACTGGGTAGTGGGGGGAATTATTAAACTTGAAGAGCAGAAAGATCATTCTGGAACTTTCAAATGATACAATTCAGTTTGATTCCACTCCTGAACATTCCACTGTGTGCAGTGTGGTAGACACTTCTATTTTCCCTTTTCCAGTATTCAGACATTTTTATAATGTTTTATCTTTTTGTCACTTGAGAATGTATTATTTTTATAAGAATAGCACTGCAGCACTGTCATCTCATTGTTCATGGAGTTGCTTAAGCAGGCACCAGTAACGCCTCCATTGTGAGGCTTGTTATTATTGTTTTTGGCATATCGAATACGCCACGGGGAGCTTGCCAGGCTCTGCCGTGCGGGCAGGATACTCTGGTAGCTTGCCAGACTCTCCGAGAAGGGCAGAAGAATCGAACCCAGGTAGGCTGTGTGCAAGGCAAACACCCTACCTAATGTGCTATCAGAAAGTCAGTTCTATTTAATACTGCTACCTGTCTTCAAAATGGAACGAAGAATAAGGACACACTTTTCTTGTTTGACAAGGAAGTCAAAACCACCTAACTCTAAATATTTCAACTTTTCTTCCTTCATGCATTTCTATCTTCTTGCTGCTTTTATCAAAGCGGAAATTCTTTGTATTGATTTAAGTTCAACAGAGATTTTTCCCATGACTAATTTTGGCATGAAACTGAATTGATAAGATGCAGTGCCTCTCTTTATAGAAATGATCAGGTGGAGCACAAGAAATGATAAAAATACTGCTTCCCCATAATCCTTCTCTTGAGGCAGGAAGAGGGTTCCAACACTCACAGAGGTACAGGGCATTCAGGTACTATCCTACCCTGGGCTGTCTCTCTTCTTCAGTGGTTCCTGCCATTCTTTTCTCCCTCTGCAGAGTAACTACAGGCAGGTCTAGGTGCTCAGAAGCTGCAGAGAATGCTGTAATTTTCTATTCCTCCCTCTGATGAATGCATTCTATTTTATTTTATTTGGGGGGACAGACCTAGTGCGGCTCAGGGCTTATTCCTGGTTCTGTGCTGTAAAAATCATCTGTCAGCGCACACGGCCAGGGAGAGCCCTGATGGCTCTCCCTGTTGGCCGGCCCCGGGTTCCAGGAGGAGTTCGGTCCCGGGCCGCTCGCTCAGCGGGAGCAGCTCGGGCCATGGGGCAGATGGAGGAGGAAAACGAGGGCCAGGCCGGTTGATTGATCAGTTGCCAGTTGCCGTTTATTCCATTCACTCCTGTCTCTCTCTCCACTTCTCTCCAGGCCCTCAATCTCTCCTCTCTGCTTCCTCCTTCTTCCTAGTCTCACCCCTACTTGTCCTCTAGGCTACACAGTCAGGTAGCAAGATCAACATAAGAAAGCCCTTCCTGAGGGCGGGGCATTCCAAAGCCCTTCCTGACTGCCAGCAGGCAAAATACCTCTTAAGGTTTTTCTCCTTTCCTTAGACCAATATTCATTAACATCTTAATACTAATTATTTTTGTATGGACACAGTAAGAAATACATTGAGGCTAGTAGGGCAGCTCTCCTGGCAACATCTTGCCACAGACTCAGACTACAGCACTCAGGCCAGATTAATTATTCCTAACCCTAGCAGGGTCCGAATCTAGTTATCACTGTTTGGATCATGACAGCATTTGTCCATGACCAAGCTCTTAACTTAGAGTTAAGCATTAGGCACTTTGGCCAGGCCCATCTTGATGCCAGGGTAGCACACAACTCACCACTTGCCCTGGGTCCATCCCATCCCTCCTCAGGACCCTGCTTTTGGGGGTGCTAGGAAGTAAGGGCAGCTGAGGCGTGGGTCGAGAGAACAGATGCCCAGGAGGAAAATATCATGCAGAATCAAATGACTCCCAGGTTACAAAAGCATAGCATTTGCTATAGTCTTCCTGTGTCCATACAAAAGAACAGGGCTCTGAATAAACTATGCAAAGCACTCAAGGAGAAGAGAAAAACAATATTTATAAGTCAACAGAACACAAGAAAGAAGTTACAAATAAACACAGGAATGGGAGCACTGTGATGGGAGTAACCCAATAAACCTAAACTACCTGAGGTTATGTTATCCTACACTGTGCTCAGGGATCACTTCTGGGGAGGATGCAACTGGGGTGTGCCATATGTGGTGCCAGGGTGAGCCACATGCACGACACGTGTAGTGTTTTAACTGCTGTGTTCTTATTCTGGCTTCTGGTTACTGCAGTTTAATGCTCATACCATTGAGGGGTTGTTTTCTCCTTTCTTTCTCTCTGATTACCCTCTTCTCCCCTCCCCTCCCCTCCCCTCCCCTCCCCTCCCCTCCCCTCCCCTCCCCTCCCCTCCCCTCCCCTCCCCTCCCCTCCCCTCCTCTCCTCTCTTCTCCTCTCCTTTCATCTCCTCTCCTCTTTTTTTTCAATATTTGGGCCACACCTGGCTCAGGGCTTACTCCTGGCTCTGTATCAGAGAATCACTATACAGAAGCCCATACATGACTCTGGGGCTCAAGTCCAGGTTAGGCATTGCAAGGCACGCGTTTTCCCTGCTGTACTATCTCTTCAGTCCCTTTGCGGTATTTCTTGCCAGAGCCTTTCCCAGCTTTCACACACGGAGAGAGGAGCCTCATCCTTTCTTCCTAATCTTGTCTCATTCTCACATGTACCACCAAGCGGGGTGGCTTTGTGTTCTCTCAGTCTGACGGGGACTTCAAATGACAAATTTAAAATGGCAAACCTATGAAAAACAAAAATGCCTGCAAGAGGAAAAAAAAAAAGGTAACGCTAACAAGCCCAATCTGTTCATGTTGAAGATGGCAACTTCTCTCTCTTTAGAACTCACACGAGGCTCTAAATGCCTTCAGCTCAGCAGGGCCTGGGGCAGTTCTGTTCACTCGCATGTTCCAGGGGCTCAGTACAGAGCCTCACCAAATAGGGATTCAGTAACATGTTTTAAGTGCAAATGGATGACCATATGACGGAGACATGTATCCTCGTGAGCTTGGCAGGCGTGAGGGGCAGGCTCCACGTTGTATCAGAACGACCCCCTCTTCAGTTCCCCGGCGAACTGTCCTTGGAACGCCTTTGCAGGCCTTGGCCCTCTCTGCCTTTCAGGATGAGTTCATTTCCCAGGGGGCTCCTCAGACCCTTACGACAGCTTGAGCCTGGGCAGACTCATCCCAGTGGCCCTCCAGGCGCATCCAGGCCTGGTCTGGATCCTGGAGTGAAGCCGGGGTTTCAGCCAGGGCTTTGCTGCAGAAACAGCAGCGGCCACACCAGCAAATGCAAGGACGAGAAATGTGGGAAGGAATGAGGTTAGGTCTCACCGGGAAGGCCGAGGAAGATGCCGGGAAGGTGATGAGAGTGAGGGCCACTGCAGGAGCAGCACCACAAAGCCCCTAGCATCCCAGCATCCTCGGCCCTGGGGAGCTCAGAGTGAGAATAAGGATGGCGAAGAGGCACAGATGTCCTGGGGACAGTATGGACTTTATGCCAGAGGCCAATAGAAGAACCTTGGTCTGAGATGGGGAAGGATCGCTCTGAGGCTAACTTAGCAGGAGAGAGAAATAGAAACTTGTTCCATCAATAATCCAAGAAAGGGGGCTGACAAGGACCTAAGTCCCCTTCACTGTCCAGTAGCCAGTGGTTTATAAATTTCTGTATTTTCAACACTTTCAACCTCTGGGGTCAAAGGCACAAAGAGTGATCACTAGGGGTTTTGGGGATGAATGAGAAAATCAAACACAGAAAAGACACTGAAAGGTGGAGTGGAGTGGGGTGGAGAATCTATAGGTTCTCGTATGGCCGAGTGGGCTAGGGAAAGGGAGAAGGTGAAAACAGAAGAGGTTACGAGCTCGTGCCAGAGACAGGGCAAGGGAGAGCAAAGGGAAGCTTGGGAGCAGGTGAATTTTCTGTGTGGCAGAATTCAGGACTGATGGACCTCACCTAGTGGCACCTGAGGGAGGGCTTATTCTATGCCAGGTGTACTTGTAGACACTTTGTGTACAGCAACTTTAGACTTCTGATAATAATCTTAAGTAGCAAATATTAAAAATTTTAATTAAAAAAAATCCAGTATAATTACTTTTGGTGCCTCTTAAGAAATTCTCAGGGGCCTGGTCTGGGACCTCCAGCCAGGCTAGATTTCCATGCTTGGGCCCGTGGGATGGTGCTGCTAGAGCCTCAAGATGCTGTGGCTCTAATCGGGCAACCCTTCCGTGCTCAGGGGCCACTGGGCCTGTGTCTAGTGATGTTCAGGGTATCTGTGGGTCCAAGGATCTAAATTGGGATGCACGCGTTGCATGCACTACTGACCACTGGGCTATCTCTCTGACCCATTCTTTAACAGATGAGGACCCTGAGGCATGGGGAGATTGGTTACTAATCCAAAAGTACCTGTGGGCAAATCTTGTAGGCAGTGTGAGGCAGTCCATATTTTGCTTTGCAAATGCTCTTCATCCTCCTTTGGATAAGATATATTAGTTGGCAATTTTCAGAAAAACAGAACCAACAAATATTTGTCTGTGCCTCTCTGTCCCTTATTTCAGTGATTGTAAAGCTTGGAAAATCCCAACTCCTCAGAGTCTCAGAGTAGGGCAGTTGCTGAAAATCCAAAGAAGAGTTTCTGGTTTTGGTCTGAAGGCAGCTGACAGGTAGAATTCCTTTTTCTCTGGAGACCGGTGCCAATTTATTAAAGTTTTCAACTGATTGGATAAGATCTGCCCAACTTCTGGAAAGTAATCTGCTATACTCAGACTTTCTTGACTGAAATGTTAACCTCATCTAAAATGCTTTTACAAAGGCATGTAGAAAAATGACCAAAAAAAAATGACCAAATATTTGGAGACTGTGGCCTGGCCAGCTTGACCCTTTGAAATGAACCATTCCACTAGGGCTCAGGAAAATAAGATCTAAAGCAAATACTTAGCAAGCATTGTGGTGGCCTTTGCTGGGAGGAAATATGAATGAACAATTGGTGAGTTTGCAAAATTCAGGTCTGGATAACCATCACTATGATCTTTGGTGTTCATCTAGTCATGGCATGATTAGAACAATAACTGATGATCTAGTAGGAATCTTAATATAGTATAATTCTGCTTCACTTTGATGGAGATGGTTGAGATTATCTATAGTTCTTGGGTGTGTTTACTATTTCAAAGAATAGAGAATGAGATGACTGCAGTTGGCATTCATATAATGATGGAATTCTAATCATAATTTATATAGTGTAAGTTATAGAAATCAGCCTTTTCCAGTTACTGCCAATCAGCAGTAAGTGGCAGATTGTTTTGGATTGTTTTGCATATGCGGCAGCATCTCCATGTTGCCATTACACATGTCTGGCCTAGATGATGGGTTGTGATGAGCAGGGCAGTCAAGAAAACCCCAAGTTAAAGTCCTCTGATAGCCAAATCTTAGCATCAGTCACTTTCTTTTGAATCAATACATTCAGCTCCCCATGTTTTCCATGTGAGCATTTTTAATGAATATTTATTGACCGGGGTCATGTTACTTTCCTCTTCTCAATATATTCTGGTGCTAGCACTTTTAAATTCTTAGGAATACCACAAGTATTGACATTTATTCTCTTGTCTCCAAGAAAACATTATGTATGCTTGTTGGAAAGCCATTACTGGTATCCGGTTAGTTAAGAACGGAGACATTGAAATCTAATCTGAGATGGGGTCCTTTTTTAAATTTTTAAAATCTGTATTAGGAGTATTTGAAAGGGTGTATTTAGGCTTGAAATAGTTCTCTAAGAACATGAGCTTGTTTTTTTCTGCGTTCTTCTGATGGCCTGCAAAATACAGCTACATTTTTAGTGGAGTTAATAAAAAATACTCTTAAAAGAGTCAATTGTCCCAAATTACTAGGTTTTCAAACCAAGAATGAAACCCTTGTCTTCAGATTCCCTGTCTAGGGCACCCTCAGAGGCACCCTAGTTGATATGCTGGAGGTCTGGTATATAGACTTTGGAGTCATGGAATTCACATTTCCACTCTATCAATCACCAGAGGCCTGAACCTGTGCACTTTGTTTATGTGACTGAGTCTTATTTATCTCATTGGTAAAATGTACCCCTATCATGGGTTTCTTGGGTTAAGGAGATTACCTGTAAGTATTTGGCACCGAGCATACATGAAATCTGTGACCCTTTCATTCTACATCTGGGTAGTAATCATGTGTGCACTTCTGTGACAGAGGATTGACTGTTCTCATCGGAAGACTTGGAATAAAATCTACTCAAAAGTTCAGGTAAACGGCTGCTCTTTTTTTGTTGCATGCTCTCGTAGACTAAACAGTAATGTTTATGGTTTTACTTATGAAATACCTTGCACCACACACACTAGAGAAATATTTTTTACTAAACAATACTGCGTGTTTTTAATCACCTTTGAAAAACCTATGTAGACTTCAATCCCATGCAGAGCGTACCTAACTTACTTGGTCTACAGATCTTTTCAGGAAAAGCCCCTTTCAGTGATCTACCTTTTAAAACCTACCTTCTTTAAATGAATAATAAAAGAGTGCCACCCAGTTGAATCCAGAGCTACTACCACCCTTTCTTCTCTGCACCATTGGTCCAGCACTTCCCCCTCCCTGGGGCTGGTGTTATCCATTTTGGAGAAGAGTGTTTGTTATAACAGAAATTGTATCATAGATCTTTTCCCCCTTCCCTTTCCACTTCTTCCTAACACACGGGGCCCACAGGGCTACAGTAAGCATTTATTGGTCTTCTTTTTGACTTGTTGTTACATTTAAGACAGGCAACATTGATAAACGATATCAAATGGAGATTATTCTAAGAACATAGTAGATTATGTAGAATGTAAGGAAATCAAGAGAGGATACTCTTTTGATGTCCTCTGAATGAATCCGAATGAATCTATAAATGTCCTTAATTTAATTCATGTCAACTGTGTAAGGGAATCAAAATAAAATAGCAGAGTAAACATTTTATGTAATCATGCCCACCATTTATTATCTACTTAGTACATGTCCTGTGATAAGCAATTCATAAACTTTATTTTATTTCAAGGCAGATATGTGTTATTTTTTGTGAGTAAAGATAGTTTTTATTGAAATTTATTTAGAACGATGTGAGAGAGAAAAAGAGAAGTGCATTTTTGATCCACAGGCATGGAAATAAGCCAGGGTGGAAATAAGCAAGCAAAGAAACATAGAGATGAACAAGTAAGATTTGTGTTCAAAGGAGAGCAGAGGCTTGAAGAGTGAGCCTCAAGGCAGATCCGTTATCCCCAAGTTAAAGAGGGGGAAAATAAGACATACTCAAACTTGCTTGGTTTTAATACGTGGCATAGATATATCAGATGTCTTATAATAATAATAATAATAATAATAATAATAGAGCTATTCATGCAGAGCTAGTGGTATGCCAGGCATCATGCTAATTGCTTCATACCTGGTCATGACATCTTGATGGTGTAGGTTATTTATTTAGCTAGTTTAGAAATAAAGGCATTGGAGTGACATTGTATAATCATGGAAGTTTAACAGCAAGGATATGCTCTGAAAATTATAATATTAGGTGACTTTTTCATTGTGAAAACTTGACATAAAGTGTGCTTATAAAATCTATATGGCATAGTCTACTATGCCTGTAGATTATAAGGTATAGCTTTTGGGGATCCAGCAATAGATAGGGTCCATTGTTGACCAAAATTATTTGCATCATTTCAAGTGATAAATGGCTATACTTCAAACATTTATTGCACATTGATAAATTGTATTCATAATTCAGGGCTATACTAAATCTTGAGGGCAAAAACAGAAATAATCCATCAATAATTAATGTACATGCTAAAAAAGTAAAATAAAACACGGCACTCATAACAGTTTTCACTAGTGGCTCCATCTCTTCCTAATTCCTATCCACTCTCCAGAAGCATTCGTTCTCAGCAGTGTTAAGTTTTGGATTCTATTGGGGGTAAAACTAGAAAGCATACTTAAAGATTTTAATTTACCCAATTTAACATTTTCTATAAAAAATAATTTTGCTTACTCATGACACCTCCTTCATATATGCTTCTCTTTCTCTCAATATACTTATATCTCGATTCTATTTCAAAAACAAATTTAGGGCCTGGAGTGATAATACAGTAGATAGGGCATTTACCTTGTAGGCAGCTCACCAAGGTTCTGTCTCAGCCTCCCATATGGTCCCCTGAGTACTGCCAGGAGTAATTTCTGAGTGCAGAGCCAGGAGTAACACGTGAACATCATCAGGTACGACCCACAAAGAAAAAAAAACTCCAAATTTTACCTTTTTCAGTTCCTTCTTTTCTCTTCCTTCTTCTTAATATCTCTTTTCACCCAAATATCATTTTATGGTATAGACTTTTCTTCTTATATATGTTTACAGAAAGCCTTTCTTTAATACGGATATGGCTTCTTGACTTAGTTCTCCTTTGCTTTTGGGTGAGCACCTAGAGAGTGAGCCATTACAGACAAGAAAAGTGAAGGTCCTAGTGAGGAGACATGTATTCCGCAGCACTAACTCTGACACTGTTCAACTTATATCTACCTTGAGTGTCCTTTGAAGAAAAAGACAAATGTTTAAAAAATAATTATATTGCTATGGGATCAGGAAGTAATAAAAGTATCCAAGAGATCACAGAAAGAATAGCGAATTGTGCGGGTAGCAGATAGGGAGCTGGAAAAGAATCAAATGTTCCTGGTAACATTTGAGAAGTTTCTATAGTTGTCAGGCCACCTCAGACTGAAGATAAGGAGGCATGACAAATGGGAATAAAAAGTTCCAATTTCTCTAGTTGATGTAAAACCTTGGTTGAATATATCTACTTAATAGAGTCTTAGACACAAACTGGGGTGTAAGTTGTTCTGAGGTGATAATCCAAGGAAGCGCGATGAGAAAGTAAGGAGGATGAGACAGGGAAGGAAGTCAAATCCAGTAAAGCTCCTCCCTTGAGCTGATTGTTGGAAAGGGTGACTGAAGTTCTCATAAATTTAATAGAAGGCATATCAGAATAATTCTCTATGGCCAGGAGCTGGGGCATTTTGTCACTGACTCTAACATTCCCTTGGTTGAGAGTTGCTGCGAGGGATATTAATTCTTTATTCTTTTTGATCTTTGACTGCCTTTGTGCTCAGTCATCTTGATTTTAGAGAAGCCCTGAGCAGAAAAGCTGGAAATACCTCAGGAAGAGCCTGAGGTAGACTTGGCCTTTCCCAGAAAGCTGTTCACTAGAGCTGTGTGGAACTCAGGTGGGCTGAAGCCAGAGCCCAAGACCACGCATATTGATGGCAGACTTTCATCTTTCCCCCAAAAGTTTCTGATGATGTGCGGGGGGAGGGGGAACTGCATGGGGGATTGAACACATGTGGCTGGAGTTCACTGCAACAACATCTGGTATGAAAAGCCCAGGGCTTTTTGGAGCCCTGCAAAGCCCTTCATGACTGTGGTAGTCACTGGAGCCTCCATCTCTGCCAGCTCCCACTGAGGCATATTGCAGTCACACCATGCCAACATCAAATCATGGAGGTGGGGAGAATGCTGTTTGCCTGACCTGCACTCCGCCTTTCCTGCAAAAGTGTACATGACACTCTGACTTTGATCTCAAAAGCATGAAGGCATTGAGAGTCTGGGAAACTTCTGTGAAGCTGCAATGTTACCTGGAAGAGGAAGGCCTTGATCCACCATGAATTTTCCTCCTGTGATCTGTGATCTGCAAATGCGTTTTAATACAGAGAGTGCTGATTGCAAGAAATATGGATGCAGATGGTCATATTTTGTTATGAGTGCCAGAAATCAGGACCTATCTGTGAAGGAGTCTTGGTGTATTCCCCTCCCTTACTTTTCAGGTCCAGGTAGAAAAAAATTCTGGAGGGGAAAAAATAGCATGACTTCTGTAGGTGAGGCATTTGACACCACAAGAGCATTGCAGAGTACATTCTTACGAAGTAAAGGCTGTCAGACTATCGTTTCCAAGGCAATCAAAACAACAAAAGAGAATACATTCCCCTCCCCACCCAACATCATAGAACTACAAACAAGCAGAGGTGGAATTTGAACCCACATCTCTGGATTTAATTCGGCAGAGAAGAGCAGAATGGAAGAAGGGAGAAAGTGGGTGGATTTGTTGTTAAATTGGTGGAGAATATATGAATGGTAGGTAGAGCCAGAGACTTTTATTTGATTTTGCCCTCCAAACCATTCAAACAGTCCCTCAAAGGATTTTCACAGTTCTAAGCAATATTTGCATGAGAAAGGCCCATTTGGGGTGTGTGTGTGTGTGTGTGTGTGTGATTGTGTTGTGGTGGCCCCCCCCTCAAGGCATTGACCTGATCTCCTATTGGTGAGCTGTCTGGTGTGGCTGCTCTTGAGAAGTGCCATTTTCCTTAGTTTGCATTATAGAAGTCTGGGGACATGGGGAGATACATCAAGGTCTTAGAAGTTCTGTTTAGAGCTTACCCAGAGGTCTTTTTTTTTGGGGGGGGGGTGTTGCAACGTTTTAAAGGGTACAAAGGAGCCGTTCAAATCAGACTGTTGAAAGAACCAACAGGAAGTTGGTTTATAACGTGTGTGAGGTGTGTTGTGGCAGGAGATAGGAAGAGAAGCCTAAGAGAGGCAAGGCTCCTGACTTGAGGTGTTTAAAGACCTAGCAGAGAATCTGTAGTCTGAGAGAGCAGAACAGAATCAATAGGAAAGGGGATGAAGCACTAATTTGTTGAGGATGAGTATTTGAACCAAACTTAAGGAAGACAGCTAAAGCAAGCTAAAATACAAGGCTTCTCTGTGATAAGGCTTCTCTCAAGAAAGGAACTGGACATTTTCAAGCAGAGACTGGATTCATGTGGGATAAAATTATTGTAGAAGGGATTTTATCCTTAAGTATGTGGTTTGAATAGATGATTGACTTTTCAGATCAATTCCCTATAATAATTGTATAAATATTCTTTTTCAAAATTATTAAGAACAGAGCACCAGGTGATGTAGGCAGGTAGATAGGGAAAGGCCCTTGGCAATGAAACTTAGATTATCAAAGTCTCCGGAGAGGAGAATCCTGAGACTGACCCACCCTGTGGATACAGAAAACAGACCTGATAAGACCTTCAGCAGACCCTGAGGAGGTTGGACCCCTTCCCATGAAGTTCCTCCATTCCCTCGACCTCTCCCTTAACCTGATTAACTTCAGTGACCCAGCTCCAAGGAGACTCCAGAACATCCCGGATCGAGACGAGCTGCAAAGAACCTATAAAAGCCAGCCCAATAGTCCATTCAAAGCTCTCTCCATCTTCAGAGGAGCCTGCGTTCTTTCTCGAGCGCGTTACTCCTACTGGTTTTTCTTTTCCACTTATCCCTTCCTCCTTCCCTAAGACCCTCTAAAATAAAATCTGCTACGTCACTGCTTGTCTACTCTTGAAATTCTTTTCTGCGAGGGAGACAAGAACCCAGTAACCCTGGGTCCCGGGTGTTAGAGGCGGTTGGAGAGAAAGTGACCGTCTTTCTCGTCCCCGTTTCACGTAAGTCACCCGTGGGGCCCACCAACATCACAGGGACTAGAGAGGTAGTACAAAGGTTAAGGTGCTTACCTTGTAGGCCACGGACCCAGGAACTATTCCCAGCACCACATATTGTCCCCATGAGCAATGCCAGGGGTGATCCCTGAGCACAGAGCCAGGATTAAGTCCTGAGCAAGCTAAGAGCAGCCCAATTCTTGACCCCTGTCTTCTCTCCACAAGTAAAGAACCCCAAAATAAAAACAAAACAGAACCTAGAACAGAACTGGGGGAGGACTCAGTGATGAAGGCTGTCAGTCTGCAATGGGTTGAATCCCCAGTGGGCCTATGAGGATGTATTGGTTTCTGCTGTCTGGTTTCTCAGTACTGCAATAGAGGGTGCATTGTCTATGCACCATAAGTCACTTATTTGTGATGCTCACACATAACTGCATCCCTTGGCAAGCACTACGGCTAGAAATATGTGAGCAGGCCAGGACTGGGAACCCCAGAGCGTCGGTGTGAATAGGACAGTACCTTTGGCATACACTGCAACCAGAATGTTCTTGAACGCCACGGAAAATGAGTGCAGCATCTGGCCAGCACCAGGACTGAGTGTTTGAGCACTGCAGCTGGATGTGTGGGCCCGCAAGTCCTGCAACCCCAAAATGTGCAAAGTACATGTCGCAGGCAGGTGAATAGTAATTGTATTTTTGGGAAAACAGCAACTGAAATGTGAGCCAACAGGAAAGAATGAAGGCCTTTGACGGGACTGTGTCTTAGGAGCCTGGAAAGCCACCGAGTTGCAAAATTCCAGGCTAAATGCTAGGAAACTTGCAGAGAAGAAAGATGGCACAACACAACGCCCCGGGAGGAGACTCCATCTCTAGAACAAAGGCCAGGTAACGAATTTCAAAAGACGGTCAGGGGCCAGAGCAAGAGTATAGCCAGCAGGGCCCTTGCCCTGCACACGCAGCCAACCTAGATTCGATTCCTGGGCATCCCACATTGTCCCTTAGGCCTCTGAGGACAGAGCATAAGCCTTGAGCACTGCCTGCTGGGCACCCCCCTCAAATAAACAAAACAAAAATCACATGCTTCAAACTCCCCTTTCGCAACCACCTAGCATCGAACTGGTAAACAAACTAACTTGGACAAAGGGTGTGTGTGTGTGTGTGTGTGTGTGTGTGTGTGTGTGTGTGTGTGTGTGTGTGTGTGTGTGTGTTGCCTGGATCACATGCATTGTGAGCACATGTATTGCCTAGGCACATGCGTTGCAAGCACATAGTGCCTGAGTACATCCTCCCAGTATCTCCTCTAGAGATGTGAGCTTTCAGACCTTAATGCTTTAATGATGGATGGTTTCTCCACATTTGGAGAAGCCCACAGTCTCTCCTGAGCTTCCCTCTCTCTGTCTCTCCCTTTTTCTCTGTCTCTCTCTTTGACTCTCTCATTCTCTCTCTCTGGCTCTCTCTCTGGCTCTCTCTGTCTCATTCTCTCTCTTTGGCTCTCTCTGGCTTCTCTATCTCTCTGGCTCTCATTCTCTCTGTCTCTCTCTGTCTCTCTCTGTCTCTCTCTGTCTCTCTCTGTCTCTGTCTCTGTCTCTCTCTCTTAAGAGAGGCTATCTCCCTCACCCTTCCTCACAATCTCTTAAATTAAACATGTTTTTACTTCACTGCTTGTCTCCTGAAATTTTTTTCTAAGAGCAAGGTGACAGGGCAGAAAGTCGTGGGTAAAGTCTAGGACTGACTTCCCTTTCCTGCAAAGAGAAATTCTTGCTCTAGCTTGAGTCCACGGCTCCCCGAGAAATCAGTGGCAGAGATCAACTCCCATGCTGCACGACACGTGGACTTCAGGTGCAGCTTGCTGGCTGCCTTGTGTGACTGGTGGGGCATGAAGTTCGTGCTGTGCAGGGACTCACTGCTGACTCTCACCAGTCCTAGACTACCCAGGCTTTCCTGGTGCGACTGAGGTGAGCAGAGACAAAGTCGCAGATTTTCTTCTTGAGGCTGCTGCCTCTCTCACCCCACTTCACAGAAGTTACCCAGGGGACCTCCACTGGCAACAGTGCATATCACCAAACCTGCCAAACACGTGTGTGACCTCTGGCTCTAACTCTAGAAACAGTAAATAACAGCATGGAAGGAAGGGGGAAAACGAATAGAACATCAATTAGATATACGGCATTACTCAATTGGAACCGAATAACCTCCCCCCACCAAAGAAAAAAAAAGGAGAGACAATATTTAAGTGAAAATAAAGATCCTCAAACACATATCAAGGAATAGGAATCTTATTAAAATTAAATTAAAACTGGAAGTTAAGCAATAGATATCCCTTTACAATGACAAAAATTAGCCCCCACATTGCAGGGCTTGATAATGCCAGATGCTGATTCCAGATGTTGGTTAGGTAATTCTATGTGGAGAAAGAGAAAAGCGTGTCCGGCTGGGAGCAGGGGTGTGTGGGAACAGGTGCAGTCATTCTGGAAACCAATCTTGTGTTCCTAAGTGAAATGGACAGAATTCATCCTCTTCCTTATGAATGAGCCCTTTTCTTGTTATCTGTCCCAGAGAGACTATTGCATTAGAACTAAGAAGAAGCACACAGGAAAAGCATCACAATAGAAATAGATAAGTCGACTATGGTGAGGCTCTCATAGGGTACACAGTCACAACTATGAGTCACAATTTAATCAACTGGATGGACCATAGTTTAATGTGGATTTCTTTTCATAATACAGAGTTTCATTTTTTAAATGAAAGCATTGTGTATCTTTCGAAAATCCATACAGAGGCAGGACACTTATTAGAATCATTAGAATGAATGGAAGGTGAAGATATAATGGAAGTGAAGATATAAAGGACATGAAAGAGGAAAATAGGCTTAATGGGATGAAAAAAAGGTGACAGTGGGAATGTGCAGAGAGCAGCCAATTTCTGCACAGCCAACAATGTGCTGAGAAAAAGTTTAGAATTTCTTTCAAAGAGCAAGAAAGATTTTCTTGACATATTTAGTAATCCTCGAGGAGCAAGTTTTCCTTAAATTTGTGGACTCAAGTCAATGCTGTGAAAAAATAATAACTTATGTATTAGTCTGATTGCCAATTTTTCTTTTAAAATTTCATGCCCAATATAGCCCATGCTATTAGCTTTCACTGGGTAACCCGATGCCAGTACAGGGCTCAAAATACTGGGAATACAGCTCTGAAGAACAGCAGAATAATTAGCTCAATTGGTGGAGGTGAATGGGCACTGGTGGAGGGATGGGTAAATGATCACTGTATGAGTGAAATGCAAGCACAAAAGTTCATAAGTTTGTAACTGTACATCACAGTGATTCTCTGATAAAAATTAAAAAAAAATAACTAGCTCAGATTTGGGCATCAAAGGAGATCACACTGAACGTAGACATAGATGTTGCTAAGATGTTCTCCAAAAGTTTCTCTATTTGAAATAAGTGGGCTAATATTGATGCAGTAGGAATAAGGGTACTTTCCAGTGGTATGTTTCTCTAAAGGGGGACGTGGGGACTGAAAGGAAGGACTCAGAAGAGAAGATGAGATTCAAGTCAGGCGCTGTGACAGCTGGAGAGCCCCGGGCTGGGGTGGATGGGAAGAGCAGCAGGTGGATTTAGTTGATCACTTGAACTCTTGCCCATCAAAAGGGTAGCCACTCAGAGTAGATAATGGGATGGCAAGGGGTGGGGGTGGGAGATAAAAGGAGGCCCCCAGACCACCCTTTTTCTCTCCAGACCCACACTTTCCTGGATTCTGTTTTTGCCTGGGCCCGGGAGACTGCCTGATCAGGTAGGGCTCCCTGCCCAGGCAGATGGCTGAGTACCGTCAGGTCTCACAGACCCAGACAGGGGGCAGGATACACCCAGGAAAGCTCAGATTCAGGCAGGGCTTGGATGCCCGGACAGGGACAGATACTGGGCACAAGATTCTCATCCACACACATACGAGGTGTTGGCCAGAGACCAGGGAAGCTGTGGCAGGATGACAGGAACTGCTGGGGCACAGCTGAGAGGCCAAGTGGCAGGTGCAGAGGGCAGGGTTCTTGCCTGTGCGCACGTGGCCGTGGCAGAGACTAAGAGAGCTAGGATGAGAAGTCAGGGAACCGTTGGGGTAGAGTCCAGGAAAGGCCTAGAGACACAATTTCAGACGAGGAAGGTGCACGGAGGAGAGGACCACGCGGAGAAGGGACCGGGCCATCCTCCACTGGAGGTAAGTTGACTTCACAGGACAGGACTGTGAGGTTGCACACAGCACAGGGCAGCGCCAAGGCCAGGACAGGTGATGCTGTTCATGGGTAAAGGAGAGGCCTGGATATTTGGGGAGGAGCCTAGACCCATTGACTTAAACTGGGAAACGAACCCGGGTCGGCCACATGCAAGGCAAACGCCCTACCCGCTGTGCTGTTGCTCCAGCCCCCATGCACTTAAACCATAAACTCTAACTTTTAATCTTACGAGTTTTGTATGTAAATCTTTCATACACCTCTCAAGACTCCACCTGCATGGGAAAGCCCATTGCCATGCTAACATGTATGTATCAGCACATCTGCTACTCGCCTGACTGGGAACTTTTCCTCTTTGGTTCATTAAAAGGGCTCTGACATCAAGCCTGTGGCTGTCTGCGGAGAGGAAACCCTTTCTCAGGGTTACTTACCCACCGCTATCTTAGCAGGAGGGCCCTTTAGCATCGGGCTCACTGACTGGCACCCCTCCGAGGCTTCTGATGAACTTCCTATCTCGTTTCAGCCCTAGGTGGCAGCCTCTGTCGCTCCACCCAGGGGCCCTGGCGGAAACAGGATGCAATGTTTCCAAGAGCCCTGAATTGCAGCTGCTTATCTGCTGTGGCCAGGAAAGCAGACAGAAACATTTTCAGTGACCTTCCTTCCTTGGCCTGTTTGAAAACCCTGACCCCCCTCCCCTTTATGGGGGAGGGAGCTGAGGGGTTTTAACCGACCGACGTAGACGCATGAAATCTTTTGTGTGTTTTCCCCCCAAGATTATTGATTTATGTCATGGTCAGTCAAATTTTCATTTTCCACTCTTTAACAGTTTGGTGGGCAGATTCTATAATTTCTAATTCTTTCAGTTACTAAAAAAAAAAAAATCCTGTCCATTTTGGTTTTAAAATGACCAAGTCAGTCTCAGCTTCGATGCAAAACTAATAGTCTCTTTTCCAGACAATAGGTTCTACCAGGGCCTGGGAGAGTCTGGGAGATGGTGTCGAAATGGTCTCTACTTTTCCTGCAGTCTAGATTTTGGAAAAGTGAGAGAAAATGTCCTATTCAGCTTGGGACACAGGAGTAACATTCTGAGGGGAAACTTCCAGTCTTGATACTACTCTTAACATGCAATGTAGGAACTGAAGGATAGAACTTAGGATCACATTCTATTGAAAAATGAAACAAAAGTGGGAGGGGGGCGACTTTTCCCCGCTATGGAATAAAGGCTCACAGTGATCTCCCTTGTCTATGGATCTATGCATTTAAATGTTCTGTGCCAGGAAGGAGGGGAACGAGAGAACTGCTGAGTTAGAAAGATCTTTCTTTTTCTGCTTTTTTCCTTTTTGGGTCACACCTGGCGATGCACAGGGGGTTACTACATGCACTCAGGAATTACTCCTGGTGGAATTACTCCTGGTGGTGCTAGGGAGGACCATATGGAATGCTGGGAATTGAACCCAGGCCAGCCGTGTGCAAGGCAAATGTCTTACCTGCTGTGCTATCGCTCCAGCCCCAGAAAGATCGTTCTTTAGCAATGGAGACACAGACTTTTGCCTTAATCTCTCTTAGGAGTATGGAATATCTAAGAAATTCCTGAGGTGGGAGAGAGGGTCTATCACCTGACATCAGCACAGAGAAGATTTGCAACTAAAATCTGCCCATCTGTCTATCTGTCCACCCACCCATCTACCCATTCATTCATCACCTACTTACTCAGGCATAGATTTCCTAGGATAATGATCCTAAATATGGGGTCTTGCTGCTCAAAAGTCCAATTGTAGAACAAGATAGGTCAAAGGTTAATCCTAAGAGTTGAGTTTGATGCTCTTGGTCTGATGAAGAGTTTAGGAACTAATTTACTTGGTTTCCTTCTTTATAAAATGAAGTATTATGGTGGCTTGGATCTTTAAATTAGGTATTATGACCTTTAGAGAAAAAGTTCTGAGTTAAACACAAAATGACTATGGGTAACAGTAACAGAGAAATGTACATATACTCAGCTAAGATGCAGGTATTTTCCTCTGACTATTCAGAGGAGGAGACACAATGCCAGAATGGTAAAGATTTACTCAAGTTCTCAGAGTACTGGTAGATTCTGAACTTGAATTCACCCCTATTTCATTCCCACACTTAGCATTATCTTTTTGCTATATCATAATCTTTCTAATATGACATCTAAAAAGGGATAAATAACAAAGGAATCACCTGCAGTATTCAAATATGTGAACCTGAAGAGGACAGTCTTTAGGGCAGTGCTCTGGGGAAGGTGCTCAAGATTTCATTGTTCACTTGTAACCAGTGGTCATTGCTGAGCATGTGGAAAGACAAGATTTAAATTTCTCCATAACTGGCATTTAGTTTTCTTGTTTTCACATTTGCCCTTCAGTAGTGGAGTTGGTTTAAGGTTTTGTAAGAATGCCCATATTCCCGAGACCTCCCGGGGTCCAAACTCCTTTCTCTGAGTTCTTCCCAAGAGAGATCTATCAAAATTTATGCTTTACAGTAGTGACTATGGTAATCATCATATTTTAATACTTCTTGGAATTTATGCCTTCTATGGTTCTTTCCCTTTAATCTGACTGTGTCCGAAGCTCATGTTGATGGAGAGATTTTGGTGTAAATGCTGTCTCAGACCCTCTGAAGTTGGTTCTAGAAAACCTTGCAGAACTTGTGGTGGGTCTCTTGGAATTCTTGCCTGTAAACTCTCCCTTCTCTGAACACGCCCACGTCCCTGAAGTGCCCAAGAAACCTGTGTCCAGGTGTGGAAGTCCTGGCTTATAGGCCCACCTGTACTACCGTAGACATCCAGTATCCCCTGGCAGCCATGTGAGTGGCCATCCAATCCAATCTTGTCCTAGAACTGGCCAACCCACTCAGAGCATATTGAGTTTAACCATTATATAAATCACTCTTGCTACAGAAGAGACCCTAAGAAAGAGTTGCTTCACTTAGCCCACTCAACTCCCAAAAGCAAAGGAGAGGAGCATAAACTAGAGTGCTAAGACATTACGTTTAGTGGTGCTTGTTAGGTGAGAATAGGTAACAGGCACAATTGCTAGAGGCTGAGATCAGACTCAAAGGGCAGAATTGACTGGTGAAGTGTTGGCATTAGAATCTAGAACCTACAAGCTTTTAGATCTCATGCAAGTTTTTTTTTTGTAAAATAATTCTGTGTGCTCATTTATTAAACAGGGATAATAATAGTATACTTCATAGGTTTGAGTGAAAATGAAATGCGGATAGGGCTCAATGTAGTGTCTGGAATTTATCAAGCACTGACAATATGGTAGCTTGTCTGTTAATGATAATTATTATTGAAATTGGTGCTTTTATGGAATTAAACAGTTTCTCCTAAAATAAGATCCATTATAAATGTTTACAAAATTTTCTTTTAATCTTGTTTCAGTCAATCTTCCCTTCCTAATCCTCAAGCAGCCAAGCCTTGCAAATTTGGTGACAAAATAACCTTGTTCCCGCCTGCCACAAATTTCAACAGGAGGCTAGGTTTTCCGAGTTGATCTGAATGTTTTGGGGGCGGAGGGGATATGAACCTTCTGTTCACCCCTTTAATCTCCACTGCCAATACCCTCTCCGTTTGCTTTTCCTCTCACTTCCTCCAGGGAATTGTTTGTCTTTACTTGAAGGGCAGAGGGAGCTGAGCAGGCAACTGATGTCTTAATAAAGATGACAAGAGTGAGGGGCAAGGGGATGAAAATGAAAATGGACACTTAAATTGCCCTCTGTGGTCTCCTAATGACTTGTTGTGGCTGAGAGCATCATGCTGTGCCCATAAAAGGGAACCAAACACATACAAGGGGCTTGTGGGAATACCAGGGTGAATGAAGGATGCGCAACATTGCAAACATTTTTTCCATGCTTTAGAACTTCCATGATTATGTTAATACTGGAAAGAGGGATCAGGGGTTTTGGCGGATCTCTGACCACCACAAATCCTGTCTCCTTCCATGCTTGTAGTTTAGATTCTAAGCTTCAACCAACAGCAACACTGCTTTGAAAACCTTTGCTCTTGGACCAGTGCTCTGTACTGGTTCTCACTCTATTGCTCTCTCTTTTCAGTCATGATCTGCCTTAGGAAAAAGGGTTACGTGCTGATGTGTTGGGAATTTGTAGGAGTACTAGGAATTTGGATATATATAGAGAAAGACATTGCCATAATTTGCTTTGATTGTTCTGAAATTTATATAAAATATCTGATTTGGATCTTTATAACCGAGAAAAAAATTCTAGACTACAAATATCCTGCTGCAAGTCTTGGGTTTTGCTGTTGGTGTTTTTGGTTCTTGGAGTTACACCTGGCTTGATACTTGGGGTTCACTGCCAGCAGTGCTCAGGGGCCCATACGGGGCGAGGGATCCACCCCAGACATCCTACATACAAAGCATGTGCTCCAGGTCTTTGAGCTCTCTCCCTGGTCCCTTGAAGTAAATATTACTAGAGAGAAAATGATTTATTTTGCAGCAGAAACAATTTCATTTTAAGAAAGGGGGCCCCATCATTAAGAATCACACTTGCTACTGATTTGGCTGCACCCTGGTTGCCTTTGGGGTGTTTTTTTTTTTCAGGCTACCTGAAACTGTAGTACAGAGTTTGGCATATGGTAGTCACATAATAAATGTCTGATTATGAAAAGACGGAGTAATATACTTTGTTTAAACGACCTGTGACTTCTGATCATCAAATTAACTGCTGTAAGTTTTGTGTTTTTAAAAATTGTACCAATCCCTGTAGTTCTAGTCTCCCTCCACTTTTAGAGACAAAACCCCACTCTTCTTGTCTACTGAAGTGAGTAGCCTTCATATCAGCATTAAGGAATCAGGAAGATCGACCTCCAAGGGCTCCATCTCCAGCACGACCAGGAGTGACTCCTGTGCATCTACCCTGCAATAGGTCCCGAGACTCCCGAGATATGTTCCCTAAACAAAGAACTGGAACTTCAAGGATAGAGGCCTAAAATGGAAGCTCAGTACTCACTCTTAGTCCTTAAAAATTTATTTTTGCTCACTATTAAAATAGTTCTGGAGGATTGGAGCGATAGCACAGCAGGTAGGGTGTTTGCCTTGCATGAGGCCGACCCGGGTCTGATTCCCAGGATCTAATATGATCCCCTGAGCACCACCAGGAGTAGTTCCTGAGTGCAGAGCCAGGAGTAACCCCTATGCATTTGCCAGGTGTGACCCAAAAAGAAAAAAAATAGTTCTGGGGGCTTGAGCAATAGCATAGCTGTAGGGAGCTTGCCCGGCATGCAACCAACCTGAGTTTAATCCCTAACAATCCATAAGGTCCCCCAAGCACTGCCAGGAGTGACCCTTGAGTGCAGAGCCAGGACTAAACCTTGAGCAATGCTGGATGTGACCCTGAAATGAAAGTAGAAAATAAATTAAATAGTACTACTGTGTTTTTATCAAGGGTTATAAATATATATTTTTAATTTCGTGCTTTATGATGCTGCAAAATGATACATCTTTGAATAAAAAAATTTGAAAAATCAGGGTTTTGAGTCCAAGGGTTTTGAATCAATAAATAAAACATTTAAGTTTACTGCAGTTAGACTCTGTTGATTTATAGAAAAATGTTGATTAGAGTTCAACCAGTGACCTGTATATTCTTGATATTAATCCCTTATTGGGAGGGTATTGGGTGAACATACGTTCCCATTCTGTAGACTGTTTTTGAATCCCGGTTACTGGTTCTTTTTTTTTTTTTTAATTTATTTTATTGAATCACCATGTGGAAAGTTACAAAGTTCTCAGGCTTATATCTCAGTTATACAATGCTCAAACACCCGTCCTTTCACCAGTTCCCATATTCCACCACCAAAAAGAAAAGAAAAAAAAAAAGAAAAAAACCCAGTATACATTCCACGCCCCACCCCCAACCACCCCCCCCTGCATAACTGAAAAATTTCACTTCCTTTTCTCTTTACCTTGATTACATTCCATATTTCAACACAATACTCACTATTGTTGTTAGAGTTTCAACACAGAACTCACTATTCTTGTTGGAATTTATCCCCCAAGAATATGGCCCTATTGACAGGGAAATATTTGATAATTACTTTTCCACTGATGAGAATGAAGAGATATAAAGTTGCGCGGCCGCTGTAGGAACCTCGCAGTTTTAGGATTTCTGTATTTTAGTAATTAAGTCCAGGGAGATTTAAGTTGGAAATTGAATCATTTCCCTTCCTGGGGCAGCATGGAGCAAAAGCTTAGTTCACAGTCTGGAGACATGGCTGCAAGCACTCGCTGGAACCCCAAGTCATATAGCTGGCTCTGGATCCTGCTCATTCAGCAGCAAAGAGGCTGTGCAAAGGCATGGCCAACCGGGTTGAATCTCGGCGGAGCACGAGCTGGCACCGGCCCCGGCCCGAGACTCCTGGTTACTGGTTCTTTTGAGGTGCAGAATCTTCTTAGTTTAAGATGGTCCCATTTGTTTATCTCTGCTTCCACTTGCTTGGTCAATAGATACCTTTAACTTCAATGTCGTGGAGGGTTTTGCAGACCTTTTCTTCAATGTACCTTATGGATTCTGGTGTGATGTTGAGTCTTTAATACATTTTGATCTGACTTTTGTGCATGGTGTTAGGTAGAGGTCTGAACCCTTTTCTTTGCATGTAGCTGTCCAGTTTTGCCAGCACCATTTGTTAAAGAGGCTTTCCTTGCTCCACTTCATATTTCTTGCTCCCTTATCAAAGATTAGATGCTCATATATTTGAAAGTGTGTGTAGGAATATTCAACCCTATTTCATTGGTCTGGTAGAAGGATGGGTGTTGAAATACTGTATGACTGAAATCCAATCATGAACAGTTTTGTAATGGTCTAAAAATTTATAAAAAGAAAAATGTTGATTATATAAAAAATAATAACAGTTATCCCTGTTTGTCTAAGGGAATATGTTCAGAGATCCTTAGTAAATGCTTGCAACTCTGCATGCGTAGTACCAGACCTCTCTTTATGCTGTTTTTAAAGAGGGATCTCCCAGCAGTGCTGTAAGCCTGTGGGGTCACTCCCTTTGTGACGCAGTCTGGCTGTGGAAGCCTTAGGATTCAGTGCTTGCTACCCTGCTCAGGTAGATGGTAGTGGAGCCATAGGGATCACTCAGGTGGTACTGGGGGGCTCACTAGAGTGATACCTGCAGATGCTTGGTAGGAGATATGTAATATGAGATATTGAATTTATTTACAATGTGCACTCAGCCCCTACCTGTGTTCCCCTGGGTTCTTCCCCCCAAGCATATACACTTATGACCAAGTTTAATGAATAACTAATGAATAACTTAGGCACAGTATGAGGTTAACAATCATAACAAATAATACAGTAGAAAAATTATAACAATATACAGTAGTCAAAATAAATATAGATTCTCCCTCAAAGTATCCAGTTGTACGTAATATTTATTTTAACCGGGGTTGAATAGAACCACAAAGAAGGAGGGTAGTATGGCCATACCCACTGGGTGCAGACTGCTTGCTGCCTCAAGGAGAGAGGAGACCCGTGGATCTCCAGTCAAATTCATTTTCTTGTCAGGAAAAGAAATATTTGGGCAAAACTTTTACCCAAGAGCTAGACATCATGATATTTTAAATTTGAAAAGATTTTTAAAGGAAGCTAAAATACCTTTGAAAGGTAGACTCTCAACTGAGTCTAGAGACTAGCCTAGTTTGTTCTACCCCGATGAGACTTGAACTGTCCACCTGAGAAACATGGGGAAGGAAACTGCTTCTCTGGGATTGTCCTAGATTCCCCAGTGCTCAGAGAGCTGGGCGTGGCTCCCTGGTGGCCCCTCCATGACATCTCCATTTGACTTTTCAGTAGTCCCATTGTACTTTTCAGTGGTTCCAGGAAATACTCATTACTGTTTTGTGTATTTCTACAGTTTTTTCTTTTTAAAATCATTTTCTCACTCCCCCTGCCTCCCCACCTTCACCCCCTCCCACACACCCGATTATTCCCCTCTCACCAGTGCTCTGTAGTTTTTAGTCAGACTGGCAAGCCCAAAATTGGGGAATGAACAGAAGATTACCGACTGGATTAGAGCTGTCACAGACTAGAGCTGTTACCAACTGGATTCCACAGGACTTCAAAAGACGGCATGGCCGCCCACCTACGAGATGGTCAGATTTCTTCCTCAAAACCCTGAACTAACGGTTTGAGGCTCTTCGTGTTCCTGGAGTGAGCAGATACCACTGGGCTACACTAGCACTAGACAGGGACACATGGAGATGTTACTGGCGCCCGCTTGAGCAAATCAAAGATCAATGGGATGACAAGTAATACAAGTGAATAGAAGAAAAATTAAAGCCAATTTACATCTTTAACTTGTAGATTGCTACTTGGCTTGAAGTGGGTTGGTGGTATTCAGACCGTTTTAGTGTTTCCACTTCCAACTCATGTTGGATAGAATACCAAAAGCCTAGCTGAAACATTCAAACCAAGGACAACCATCTAAAGGAAAATGAATGCCTTTAGATTAAAAAAAATACTATCATTGCTCTTATGTTTCATGGTAATAATGAACATTCGTGGCTAATAGATTCCAAAATTTATGTGGGAAAATAAGGCAGTCAGTTCTTTCAGAAGAGCATCCCTGAACTCTGCTGATCAAAGAAGTGGAGTTGCTTACTGCTCAGTCTAGTTATTTTCATCTAGCCTGGACCATCTCTGGCGGTAGATGTATTTGTGTACATTTACCCCAAAGAAACTTTCAAGTCAGAGCTATAGCAATTTTGATATCATTGTTTCTTTGGAGACTAAGATGGCCATAAAATATAATAAATCTGATTTCTTTGATCTTAAAAATTTTAATGAAGTAATATTTTTATAGCAAATCATCCCAATGATAATATTTAGATTTAGAAGAGTCTTATTTTGTTCAGATATAATAGTAAGCATCCTGTTTGCATTATCGCATCTAATCATTTAGAAAATTCTGTTCTGCCATGTATGGAGACTGTGAACTAAGCTTTTGCCCCACGCCGGCTAACGGAGGAAATAACCTTCCTTCTTGGTCTCTCTCCCCTCCGGGAGAAGGCGTGGTGTCCGACATTTTGTGGGTCCGTTGAGAAGGTATGAACTTTGGCGCGGAAAAAAAAAAAAATGTGTGCTTTGAACTTGAAACAGCCGCGGGATACAGGGCCAGCCCCAGTCGGGGCCCGTGCTCGGCTCCGGCCGGCCGGGTTTTCGGCCCCGGCGCCCATGCCCCTGCAGAGCCGGTGGATGTGGAACAAGCGGGAACCAGAGACAGCTTTAGGAATTGGGGTTCCAGCAAGTGCTTGCACCCATGTATGGAGACTGTGAACTAAGCTTTTGCCCCATGCCGGCTAACGGAGGAAATAACCTTCCTTCTTGGTCTCTCTCCCCTCCGGGAGAAGGCGTGGTGTCCGACATTTTGTGGGTCCGTTGAGAAGGTATGAACTTTGGCGCGGAAAAAAAAAAAAAATGTGTGCTTTGAACTTGAAACAGCCGCGGGATACAGGGCCAGCCCCAGTCGACATTTTATCTCTTCATTCACATCCATGGAAAACTTATTATCAAATATTTCCCTATTAATAGAGCTGTATTCTTAGGGGATAAATTCCAACAAGAATAGTGAGTCTGTTTTGAAACTCTAAGGACAATAGTGAGTTATGTGTTGAAATCTGGAATGTAATCAAGGTAAAGAGAAAAGGAAGTGAAATTATCACTCACCTATGGGGTGGGTTGGGGGGTGAGGGGTGGTGTGTATACTGTTTTTTCTTTTGTTTGTTTGTCTGTTTTGTTTTTGCTTTTGTTTTTGTTTATATTGGTGGTGGAATATGGGCACTGGTGAAGGGATGGGTGTTTGAGCATTGTGTAACTGAGATATTAGCCTGAGAAGTTTGTAACTTTCCACTTGGTGATTCAATAAAATAAAAAATAAAAATAAAAAAAAAAAGAAAATTCTGTTCTGAATGGATTAATAGTACTTTATTTTATCAATGAAGAAATGGAGATTGACAAGCCATAGATAACTTGTCCAGGCAATGTTAAGATGATGACAATGAGCTAGAAGTGATGCACTTGTTAGGATTGCTTTCTGCTTAGAAAAGCAACCACTTACTGACCACTTCGTAAGGTCAGAAATGTTCATGCTATTGTAATTCATTTTTCCAAGCAATTCTCTGGTGTAAGGTATAAATTAGAAATCAGATTTAGCAAGATCAAATATATTACTCAAGGCAATGTAGGTAGAAAGTGTTGAAGCCAGAATTTGGACTCCAGATCAAAAATGGAAAATTGTGGGGCTGGAGCGATAGCACAGAGGGTAGGGCATTTGCCTTGCACACAGCTGACCTGGGTTCGAATACCAGCAGCCCATATGGTCCCCTGAGCACCGCCAGGAGTAATTCCTGAGTGTAGAACCAGGAGTAACCCCTGTGCATCGCCGGGTGTGACCCAAAAAAAAAAAAAAAAAAGGAAAATTGTGAAAGAGGTCATATATTGCTTTTTTGGAAAATGAGAAAAGAATAGTATATTTGGCTTCAACATAAAAACTAAGACACAATTTAGTAGTAAAAAATAAATCTACCCATACAAAATGAAAAAATCTACCTGTGGCACTGAACTCCAGTATGCCACTGGGCTCTCCCTTTAAATGAGATATAACTGCTTTGAAGATAAAAGTGAGCTGGTGTCAAGTGCTGCAACCGGGGTGGGTGGGTGGAGGGGTGGGGGGGTTGCCCTTGCATTCACATCAAAGCCAAATTCTTCCCATGATGACACTTTGACTAGGTGCTGAGAGATGGGCAAGTTTTCTTTAAACTGAAACTTTCCAACATTCTGAGGCTCCCCAGAAGCCTGGCTGAGACTTTTAAAGAGGTCCCCACACTCATGGTCCTTCTGACTTCTCTTTCTCCTTTCATTGGCGTCAGAGCACAATCTTTTTTTTTTTAATTTTTAAAATTTTATTGAATCACTGTGAGATAGTTGCAAGCTTTCATGTTTGGGTTACAATCTCACAATGATCAAACACCCATCCCTCCACCAGTGCACATTCCCCACCACCAATATCCCGGGTATACACCCCCCCCCCCCGCCTTTCCCATCCTCCCCCTGCCTCTAAGGCAGACAATATTCCTCATACTCTCTCTCTACTTTTGGGCATTATGGCTTGCAACACAGACACTGAGAGGTCATCATGTTTGGTCGATTATCTACTTTCGGCATGCATCTCCCATCTCAACTGGCTATGGCCATACCACCCTGAAAGCGCCTGATCTCGTCAGAGCACAATCTATCTACATCTGAAGCTTCTTTAGGTCTACTCATGCTCTTGTTTCCCTTTGTCCTTTATAGTTTCTCCCAGTGCATCTGTTGCATTTTCAGTTTGGCTTCCTGGATGTGCTACTTCTTGGGGGTCTGAAACTGATGCAGAACGCCAAACACAGTTGTCTGAAGAAGCAGCAGTTATTGCTTACTAATATTTATTTGTCATTTTATCATCAATTTTTTCAACTGTTAAGATATACTCACAAACAGGAGATAAAACCAACATTAAAAATAAAAATTATAAGAGCAAACATACTTTCACAATTGGAGATAATCTATTCATGATCCTAACTTTCGGGGTTCGAAGAAACTGATATTTTTTATAGGTATTTCATATTTTTATCAAAATGGAGGGATTGTCTTAAGAGACTCTCAGATATAGTCATATATAGCTTTTAATTTAGCAAGTTTGTAAATCTGATAATTTCTCCAAATGATAGGAAGCTGGGGCTGGAAGACTCACATACCCAAATATAGATTTTACTTTTCTGGTGAATGCTGACTCAGTTCCCAATTGTTCCCAATTGTTCAGGGTCTCACAAAATTTCTCAGGCCAAAAAAAAAGGGTCTCAATAATTCCACCTGTGGTGTGTTATTATTATCTTACCGTCAATTATGAGGAGAGATGCTTGCTGACATTATCTTAAAATTTTTATTTTATATTTCTTTTAGACTGATAATTGCTTGTTGATCTCGGTTGAAAAAATGAAGATTTCAAAAATCCTTGAGGATAATAGTTGTTTAAAAAGACCATATTAATAAAATTATATGAGACCATTCACTTATTATATTTTAAAAGTGTAATAAAGTATATGTAATGTAAAACTTACTGTTTCAGTCTCTCTTAAATTCCGTAGGCTTAAATGTGTAACAGAGCTTTAGGACTCTTCCCCCTGTGCAAAACAGCAACTCTGTACCAATTAAACAATAACTTCCCATTCTACTTTCTGGATCTCTGAGTCTGACTCTACTAGATTTCTCATATAACTGGAATTGTACTTTATTTAGTTTGTGAATAATGTTGTGTAATGTTACACAACAATATACAAATACAACTATCTCTTGGAGGTCATTCTTTTCAATTCTTTCTTGTTTACTTGTTTTCTTTTCTTAGCCAACCCAGTGGTGCTCAGTACCCAGGCTCTTAGCTCAGGGTTCACTTCAGGTGGTGTTCAGGGGATTATATGGAACCCAGTTTGAACTGGGGTCCCCTGCATGCAACGTGACCTTAATCACTATAATATCTTTCTGGCCCACCTCCTTTGAATTCTTATGAAAATATATTTATAAGTTGGAAATCTCTATTGTATCACAATTTTCCTTAATTTTAACTTTTTGCTTTTTTTTTTTTTTAATTTTATTGAATCACTGTTACAAGCTTTCATGTTTGGGTTACAATCTCACAATGATCAAACACCCATCCCTCCACCAGTGCACATTCCCCACCACCGGTATCCCTGGTATACCCCTCCTTTCCCACCCTCCCCCTGCCTCCACTGCAGACAATATTCCTCATACTCTCTCTCTACTTTTGGGCATTATGGCTTGCAACACAGACACAGAGAGGTCATCATGTTTGGTCCATTGTCTACTTTCTGCACGCATCTCCCATCCAGACTGATTCCTCCTGCCATCATTTTCTTAGTGATCCCTTCTCTATTCCATCTGCCTACTCCCCTCTGCTCATGAAACAGTCTTCCAGCTATGGGGCAATCCCCCTGGCCCTTGTATCTACTGTCCTTGGGTGTCAGCTTCATGTGATGTTATTCTACACTCCACAAATGAGTGCAGTTCCTCTATGTCTGTCCCTCTCTTTCTGACTCGTTTCATTTATCATGATACTCTTCGTCTATCCATTTATAAGCGAATTTCATGACTTTATCTCTCCTAGCAGCTGCATAGTATTCCATTGTGTAGATGTATCAAAGTTTCTTAAACCAATCATCTGTTTTAGGGCACTCGGGTTGTTTCCAGATTTTGGCTATTGTGAACAGTGCTGCAATGAACATATAGGTACAGATGTCATTTCTACTGTGCTTTTTTGCATCCTTGGGATGTATTCCCAAAAGTGGTATTGGGGGGTCATATGAAAGCTCAATTTCTAGTTTTTGAAGGACTGTCCATATTGTTTTCCAGAAAGGCTGGACCAGCCGGCATTCCCACCAACAGTTAAAGAGCATCACTTTTTCCCCACATCCATGCCAGCACTGGTTGCTTTTGTTCTTTTGAATGTGTGCTAGTCTCTGTGGTGTGAGATGACATCTCATTGTTGTTTTGATTTGCATCTCCCTGATGACTTGCTATGTGGAGCATTTTTTCATGTGCCTTTTGGCCATTTGTATTTCTTTTTTGAGGAAACTTTTGTTCATTTCTTCTCCCCACTTTTTATTCTTTTTTATTCTAGTGCCACACTCAGTGATGCTCAGGGATTTTTTCCTGGTTCTGTGTTATGAGTGACCCCTGGTGGTGCTTGGAAGAACATACACAGTGCTGGGGTTTGAACCAGGGTCATAGCCTCATCATAGCTATGTGCAAGCGTCTTACCTTCTACACTCTATCTCTGGGGTTTGATTTTAAAGGTTTTGAGAAACAACTGTACACTTAGTGGAGGTTTTATTTTACTTTTTCACTGGTAGTAAATAAAGGTTCTGTTTGCATCACATCCTTACTTGATATTTTCTTTTCATTCGATAATAGCCATCCAAATAGATGTGCCACTGTACTTCATTGTGGCTTTGATTTGCATTCCTCCAATGACTAGTTATATTACATGTATTTAATGAACATTTTTGTATTTTCTCTGGAGATCTACTCAAGCCTTTTGCCCATTTTAAAACAAAGTTCAGTTGTTTTCTTAATTTATTGTTGTTAAGTTTCTGGGTTTCTTTACATAGTTAAGATATTGACCTAATATTAGAGAAATTATTTGTAAATATTTTCTTCCATTTCATGCTTTGCTTTTTAAATCTGTTGTGTATGTTCTTTGGCACAGATCTTTTTAATTTTGAAGAACTCTAACTTACTAACGTTTCTTTTGTTGTCTGTATTTTTAATATTAATACAGAGACCATTCATCCATTTTCTATGATCACACCATATTTATGTGCACCACACCATATTAATAGTTCATCTATCACTCAATAATATTCATATTTTTGCTATCAGTAACACTCAACATTTTCTTTTTTTTTGTTTTTCGGGTCACACCTGGTGATGCACAGGTGTTATTCTTGGCTCTGCACTTAGGAATTACTCCTGGCGGTGCTCAGGGGGCCATATGGGATGCTGGGAATTGAACCCGGGTTGACCGCCTGCAAGGCAAACGCCTTACCCGCTGTGCTATTGCTCCAGCCCCTCAACATTTTCTTTATTAACACTTTCTCACAGGAATCCTAACAAGAATACTTTATGAACAAGATTTGGGTTGTTTTTCTATAATGATGGCCAAGACTTGGTCATCATGATTCATATGGCTCTGAAGTGTGTGAGGAAAACGTTTGGAAGCAATTTTCTGTCACAATTACTAGCACCCAACAGATATCTAGGTTCCACTTAAATGAACGACTATCTCGTATGCTGGCATCTGTTTTTCTCATGTTTCTCTTAGTTATGCCACAGCTGTTCCCTCAGACTAGGTATTTTCAATTTGTACAACTAGACATTGAGTCAAGCAGGTTGTGGTATCAACAGAATTCTCCAAAAGTCTGTTTTGAAAGACTCCTCATGTCTTCAATGGGAGTTGATTTGATACTGAAAAGTTAAGGCTCTGAAAAACTGGAGGTTATACACTGAACAATCCCCCCTCTCCTAACTTTGAAAACTGAAAATTAAAAATCTTTTTCCAGTGGCTGGGGTGATAGCACAGTGGGTAGGGTGTTTGCCTTGCATGCGGCCAACCCGGGTTCGATTCCCAGCATCCCATATGGTCCCCTAAGCACTGCCAGGAGTAATTCCTGAGTGAAGAGCTAGGAGTAACCCCTGTGCATCTCCAGGTGTGACCAAAAAAGTGGAAAAAAAATTTTTTCCATATCATGTGTAGTGACTGAATGGAATTTTACTATTAAAACATATTGCCAAAGAAAATCACATCAAGTGAATCAGCACCAAAGTCTAACTATTAGCTTAAGAGTTCCTTAAAGTCAAAGGTAGTTGCCAATTCCTGGGTTCCCAACTCATACAAACACACACAAACATGCACACAGAGACATGCCACATAGTTATCTGTATATGAATTACCGCAATGAATGAACACACATACCAGAAAGAAATACAATTTTGCATTTTTAGAGTTTCAAATAATCTAAGCCCATACAGAATTGTAGACACATAATAAATATAGCTTAATGTGACTACTCACATTTATAAATATTTATTAGATTATGAGATTTCTGGGAAAAAAAACATTAGTCAGAGATGTGTAAGCATACAATTGATGGTGTAACAGTGGTAGAGTGTGTGCCTTGCATGTATGAGACCATGAGTTTATCCCCAGCATCAGAATAAACACAAACATTTTTGGCCACAAATTGATTATTTGGAGAAAGAAAGAAAAAAAATTTTTTTTCCAGGATCCAAATGAGAAACAAACTGGATTTCTTCAAATTAATTATTGTTTGCATCTTTGCCTTTGGAGACCCTGACCTGTTTCCCTTTGTCTTTAGATATCACCACACTAGTTTCCCCAGAGGACATTGACGTTGACAGAGAAAGACCAAAGGAACCTTTGTGACTTCACCCAAATGTCATAACAAAAGTCAGTCTTAGCATGCTTCTGAGGGATTGACTTTCAAGCAGGAACCGGGTTGTTTTGGAAACTTAGCTAATGACATTGTTATTATTTCTCATGAGTGATTAGGTTGAGAGATCAATCCCACTAGCATTTAGTGTAATCCCTACAGGCCTGAAACCATCAGGACAGAAGCTGTGTGGCCCTAAAGATTGACCCAAGCTTGGTTCTGCAAGAAAGATGTGGTCTTTGCCTCTATATCATTTGTTTGGCTGCCAACTTTCCAAATAACTGTTTTTAAATAAATATGTGTCAAGATTTTGCATCATTGCTTATCCTGATCATGGATAGATTTTGAACATTTTAAAGGCAGTGCTCAACAGACATTTGTTTTGCCCATTGGAAAAATTCAGGAAACTCCCCAAAGTTCCAGGTATTGTACCTTTAGTTGTGCCTGCACACAGTAGGAGCCCAATAAATATTTACTGAATGTTGAATGGATGAAGTGAGTTTGGAAATAAGCAGAGAGCCCATGTGGTGTTGTAAATCATTAAAGAAGTGTGTTTTTACAGATATCACTGGGACACAATCCTATCTTCTTGACCTTCTTATGCCTTTATTGATGTGTTTTGACTGATCCTGAGAAGACGCTAGTTTAAAAGGAGCAGGCTATAATTTAAAAACATGATTTTTGCCATCTCCTAACACTTTGCAAAGGTCAAGAGGGTAGATAAACAACTTCCTACAGCTGCTGTTACATCTGGCACACGCCCGCTGCAGAAAGTGTGCACTGAAAAGATAAACACGTCAGGTTGTATCTACTTGCGTGCCCATGCTTTTGCGTCTGAACTTGACCCACAGCAATTAATATTAAAGCCAAGCTTGACACTAATGAATAAAATTCAAAAGAAGTTATGCTGAAATGAAATTAACCCTCATTCCCAAGAGGATAGAGTTCTCCACTGGCTCTGAAGTTAACTTTGATTGTGTAATCGTGACTCAGAATTTTTCCCCGTTACTTGCTTCTACGAGGCATCTCGTCTTGATTTCTGCATCGTTTCAAGTCCTCATGAGTCTATATTTGATCGATGTTGAACATTAATTGTTCTGTACAGGCTGCTTTACTTATCTTTGGATAGTTGCTAAAATTTTACTTTATTTTTGAGTAAGATTGAGATTTCTTGAGGTTGTTTCAAGCTCTGAAATTCTGTGGTCTCTGGATACACTGAAAATCAGCGGTAATTTCTTAAAAAAGAAACCGTCATCACACTGAATTCTGTACATCTCTCAAATAGAATAATTTTTGTCGTTGTTGATTTTTATTTATACCTATTGCTAATACTACTGGAAACATAGAGCCTTAAAAAAATCTATTCAACCTGGAAACTTTCCCTGAAGATTTAACAAAATACAATTTAAGAAGGGGTGTGACTTTAAAATTCACGTTCAATCATAATGTTTGTGGTAAAGCTGAGAAGGCCCTCAATAAGCACTTATGAATTCAAGCAAAGGTTTCCAATTGCAAGCTAATTTTTCTATTTGTGAGACCACAGCAACTCTCTAACAAAACTGCTAAACCCAATATTGTTGATTGTTATTTGCCCACTAATTAGCCAGAAATTTTCATTTTATTTGGAAATGTTCATCGATTTCTATCTCAAATGTTTTCTGTAGAACCAAGTTATATTTCTACATTTTAGTCTTTTATCTGAAAACTTTATAATTTTAATCCCTTCTCTTATTTACTTGCCACATATAACCACTGCTATAAATGTCCTATCTGTATTCTTATTTTTAATGCATTAATATTTCTATGAAACTGTTTGATTATTCCATTTCTTTTTTGGTGGCAGACACAACCTTGCTGGTGGTCATGTCTGCATCGATCCTTGACAAACAATCGCAGGTATCCAGTCATGATGTTTACACTTCGTTCTTGCCAAATTGCTGGCTGAACATTTCACAAGATCACAGAGCATTCTCTATCTCCTGATTAGCATTTAGAGAACCTTGGCAACTGGGATGGGGCTATAGAAGGGAAGCAGGCTGTTATTTAAATGGAGGAAAGTCACTATCATAAGCTGATAAGCAGAAGCAGTGATAAATCACACGTTTTCAGCCTTAAGAATTCACAGTGCGAATGTAGCATGAACCCACTCATCATCTGATAGCTTTTACTTTTCACGGAATCATCTTGCAGGTGGCAGGAGGGGCAAAGAAGCATCCTCTCATGGTCTGCATTGGTTTTACCCATCATTTCACAGATAATCGACAGACCAGAGTATTTTTCAAAAACACTTAAAAGCAGAATCATAGCAACAGGAAATGGTCTAAGTTCAAAAATACCCTTAGGAATAGGAGTTGCTTGTACACTGTATGATAGTTATGGCTTGAGGTAGGTCAAATATTGTTGGTAAGCCCTAGGTATTAGGCCTACACAAATGCAAAAAGCTGTTCCTTCAAAATTATTAAATGTAGTAATACCACACCTGTTAACATGGTCAGATACTAATAAAACTGCGGAAATGAACTGAGAAGTCCCCTCATCTGCAAGGGAAGGCCTGGTTTAGAGAAAAAAGGGTTGCTGACTCTGTTCAGTTTCTAGGTATGTTACATTTGTGACCTACACATTGCAGTAAAGAGGCCTCGCACAAAATGACAAACAAAAAAAAAATCTCAAACAAATTTACTTTATCCCTAAAGCAACTTGCAAAAGAAGAGTAAACAAAGCCAAAGTTATTTGGTAGAAGGGAGGGAATACTAAAACTCAAAACAGAAGTTAATAAAATAGAAACAATAGGACAATAAAAAACAAAGAAAACAAGAGTTGTCTCTTAGAAAAATAAACAAGATTGACAAAACTTTAGCTGGATTCACAAAAGAAAGAAGAAAAAAAAAATCTAACAAATGGGGACAGAACACAAAGAGGAAAAATTACAACTAAGATAAAAAAAATACAAAAGATCTGTGAGCAACTATGTGCCAAGAAATTTGATAATCTAGAGGAAATACATAAAAATTTTAGAAAAGTACAGCATTGGTGGAGGGATGGGTGCTGGAGCACTGTACAACTGAAATGAGAGCACGAAAGTTTGTAAGCCTGTAACTGTACCTCACGGTGATTCACTAATAAAAATTTTTTTAAAAAAGAAAGAATAAACTAGGAGTCTAACACCCAAGAATAGTAGAAATAAGTACTAGGAGGTTAACTCCATGGCTTGGAGGCTGGTCTCTCATTCTGGGCAACTCAGAGAAGGGAACACCAAGTAAAATGTGCTCGGAGGTCATGCGGGGGAGGGGTGATGTGTGCCGAATATAGACTAGAGACTGAACAATAGCCACTCAACACCTTTATTGCAAACCACAACACCTAATCAGAGAGAGAGAACAAAAGGGAATACCCTGCCATAGGGGCAGTGTGGGGTGGGGGGAAACGGGACTGGGGAGTGTGGGAGGGACGCTGGGTTTACTGGTGGTGGAGAATGGGCACTGGTGAAGGGATGGGTTCTCGAACTTTGTATGGGGGAAACATGAGCACAAAAATGTATAAATCTGTAACTGTACCCTCACGGTGATTCACTAATTAAAAAAAAATTCTGTAAATGACAAAAAAAAAAAAAGAAAGAAAAGTACAGCCTACCAAAATTGAGCCAGGATGCATTATATAACCTGAATACACTGATCACAAGTATGAACACTTAAATAGTAATTTAAAAAATTCCTTCATCCCAACAAAAGTCCCAGACAATATTTTTTTTTAAAAAATAAATAACCATGAAATACAGTTATAAAGTTGTTCATGATTGACTTTCAGTCATGTAATGTTTCAACACCTATCCCTTCACCAGTGTACATTTCCTGCCACCAATATCCACAATTTCCTTTCCACACCCCCTACCAGCCTGCCTTTATGATAGATCATTTTCTCCTCTCTCCCTCTTTCTCTCTCTCTTACTTTTAGGCACTGTGATTTGCAATAGTTACTGAAAGGGTATCATACATATCACTTTACCTCCTTTTAGTTTCTAGTTCTTGTTTAGAGTGATCAGTTCCAAATCTCATTGTTGTAGTGGTCCTTTCTCTGTCCTAACTGCCCTCCCCTTCCCACCTTGTGGCAAATTCTCTATCATAGACCAGTCCTCCTGGCCCTTGTTTCTATTATCTTTAGGTATTATTTTCATACTATGTTTATTTATATTTATATTTATTTTTTATATCTCACAAATTCTATGTCTGTCCCTCTTACTCTGATTCATTTCACCCACATCATGATACTCTCCATGTCCATCCATGTATAAGCAAATGTTATGACTTCATTTTTCCTAATGGCTGCATAGTCTTCCATTATTTTATCCACTCATCTGTACATCATTACCCACTGAATCTGTACAATACTTTGGGGAGTATTGTCATTTTAATGATGCTAATCCTTCCAATCCATGAGCAGGGAATGTATTTTCGTTTACAGTACAGTATCAGACTATAAAATTAATACACAAAAGCTCATGGCTTTCCTAAACACAAATAATAAAAGAGAAGAAAGAGATATTTAAAACACAATCCCATTCACAACTGTGCTTCAGAAAATCAAGTACCTCAGAATTTACTGAAGAGGTGGAAGACCTAGACAATGAAAACAACAAAACATTACTTCAAGAAGTAAACCTGTAGGCTGGAGAGATAGCACAGCAGGTAAGGCGTTTGCTTGCACGTGGCCGACTCAGGTTCAATTTCCAGCATCCCACATGGTCCCCTGAGCACCACTAGGGGTCATTCCTGAGTACAGAACCAGGAGTGACCCCTGTGTATCATCAGGTGTGATCCCAAAAGCAAAACAAAAAAGCCCCCAAAAACAAACAAACAAAAAAAGAGAAATAAACCAGAAAATATTATTTTACTACTGAGTTGTACCAAAGCCTCAGAAAATAAGTTATACCTATCTTCTTAAAGAGGGAATATTACCAAACACATTTTTTGTTTGTTTCTTTTGGGGCCACACCCAGCGGTGCTCAGGGGTTACTCCTGATTTTACACTCAGAAATGATTCTTGGTGGTTGTTGGGGTACATATGGGATGTCGGAGATCAAACCTGGGTTGGCCATATGCAAGGCAAATGCCCTACCGGTTGGTTGTATTATTGCTCTGGTCCCCCAAACAGGTTTTAGGAGATCAACAATATCCTGATACTAAAACCAAACAAGGACATAATCCACACAAAAGAAAATTACAGAATAATATTGGATAAACTAAAGTTCAAAAATTCTTTAAGAAATTACTAGCAAATTGAATTAAGCAATACATTCACAAGATCATCATACACCATGATCAAGTGGGATTTATTCCATGATTGCAAGAATGTCTCAACATATGCAAATTGATCAATATACTACATCAATAAAATGAAGGATAAATATATCATCATATTATTAGACAAGGAGAAAACATTTGATAAAACTCATTATTCATTTATGATAAAATCTTAACAAGACAGGAATTAAGGAAACATTCCTTAATATAATAAAGGCCACATGTTTCAAACCCTTAGCTAATCTAATATCATACTCAAAGGTCAAAACTAATTTTTTTTTCATATCAGGAACAAGGAAAGGTATTCACTCTCACCAATTTTATTTATTTTAGAATTTGAAGTCTTACTTAGAGCAATTAGACAAACAAGAAATAAAAGGAATTCAGATTAGAAAAGACATACAGCTATCATTATTTGTAGATGGTGTGGTAATATATGTATATATATCTATAAATCTAAAGACTCATGAAAAACTATGAGAGGAATGAATGAATATAAAAAAATGGCAGTCTTCAAAATCAGTATACAAAAATCTGTTGCATCCCTATATGCAAACAATAAAAAAAATTAAGAAACTGTTTAAAAGTAAGTCAAAGAAAATTAAATACTTAAGAAAAAAAGAAAACGCTTGCCCCAGCAGAACCCCAGTAGCCACAGACCTCCAGAACCCAATCACCGCCATGCTCACAGCCAATCCTCACAGGCTTGAGACAAGTCCCGTATGCATGAGAATGAATCCGATGAAAAAAACCCAGGTATGCAGGGTTTGTGATCGAAATCTCTAGGCTTGCACTGAATTCGGAATGGGTCCCCTCCTTCCGTCTTCCTGTGCTCCTAGCAGTTACACTCATGAACTGCCTCTGGACACCACATAAGCTCAGTAATGGCCATGATCCAGAGACTCATAAATAAATTTCAGAAGAGAGCAACACACTGCAGAGATGCCTCGGTACCCCCAATCACCATCCAGTTAAAGTTCTAACTCCAGCTCTAGTACCCTATTTAAAATTTGAGAATTCTTGAACTGCTTGGCCACTTTTGCGGCTGCATAACATCTCATACTTCATACTGCTGATCTACCAACAGTAGCATACCACATTTGGTGGGGTATAAGGTAGAAGGCAGCTGATTTCTTTTTTTAAATTTTATTGAATTACTGCGAGATAGTTACAAGCTTTCATGTTAAGGTTACAATCATACAATGATCAAACACCCATGTCCACCAGTGCACATTCCCTACCACCAATATCCCCAGTATACGTCCCCCTTTCCCACTCACCCCCTGCCTTCATGGCAGACAATATTCCCCATACTCTCTCTCTACTTTTGGGCATTATGGCTTAAGGCAACTGATCTTGATCTATCTATCTATCTATCTATCTATCTATCTATCTATCTATCTATCTATCTATCTATCTATCTTTTAGCATACAAGGCTATAACAGCATGTTAGTGATCTCTTATACAGGGACTTAATGGCTCCAAGGTGAGATACAACATTTTCATATACTTTCCTCTAAGGAAAACTTTCTGGGTCATTTTTAGTGGATTATTCATAACAAACAATGCAAAACAAATTATTTAGCATCTGCCTTTGGGGCAGAATTGGGTAATGGTGGGAAAATTCAAAATAATGGTTATCACTGTATCACTGTCATTACTGTCATCCCGTTGTTCATTGAATTGCTTCAGTGGGCACCAGTAGCATCTCCATTCGTCCTAGCCCTGAGATTTTAGCAGCCTCTCTTTACTCATCCTTCCCAATGGTGCTGCATTGGAGGTTCTTTCAGGGTCAGGGGAATGAGACCCATCATTGTTACTGGTTTTGGCATATGAATATGCCACAGGGAGCTTTCCAAGCTCTGTAGTGTGGGCAGGATACCCTTGGTAGCTTGCCGGGTTCTCCGAGAGGGAGAAATAGACAATAAGAAGTCTTCCAGGAGTTTTGTTTCTATAGTCTCTGAATCATGGCCGCTGATGAGATTACATGGAGTGGGAGAAGTTAGAAAATATGAAGTCTGACACTGTAATCCCAAATAGTCGAAATGGACTTCACATACCTCCCATATACCATTGCACCATGTATGTACTGTGGTTTTCTAAGGCGTTTTGAACATCCTGGTCAGACTCCATTTTGAATAAGGCATCAACCCTTCGTTTCCCATCTCTGTTTGACAGGAAGCATATTCCATTCTCACCATTGCAGATTCTGAAATCTAAAAGTATGCAATAATGGTGGGATGGGGTAATGGTGGTGGGATTGGTGTTGAAATATTGAATGTAACAAATTATTGTGAACAACTTTATACAAATAAAATTTTTAAAAGGCACAAAGAAAACAAAAGAACATATTTTTGTTTGTCTTGTTTTGGGACCACATCTAGCAGTGCTCAAGGCTTACTCTGGCTCAGAGTCTCAGGAATGACTCCTGTGGGGACTCAGAGATCCAAACCTGGTTCTTCCATGTGCAAGGCAAGTGCTCTACTTCCTGTATTATCTCTCTGACCCTAAGAACAATTTTTTTTTGAAATGGAGCATTACAAAATTGTTCATGATTGCATTTCAGTTTTGGATGTTTCAGCATCCATGCCTCCACCAGTATAATTTCCCAGCACCAGTGTCCCCAGTTTCCCTCCCACCCCTTTAAGTGACCCCCCCCCCAACCCAGCCTGCCTCTATGGTAGGAAACTCGCTCCTCTCTCTTTCTCTTTCTCTCTCTCATTTTAGGCATTATGGTTCGTGATACAGGTGCTGGAAGGTTATGATGTATATCCCTTTATCTGCTTTCAATACTTAGTTCTTGTCCAGAGTGGTAATTTACAACTAGTATTGTCATAAGGGATCCTCCGCTATCTTAACTACCATCCATCTCCCACACTATTGACCAACCATTAACCAGTCCTCCTGGCCCATTTTCCCTGGCATTGGATATTAGTGTCATACTGTTTTCTTTATGTTCCACAAATAAATGTAGTGATTCTATATCTGTTCCTCTTCTTCTGATTCATTTCACTCAGCATGATACTCTTCAAGTCTATCCATAAGCAAATTTTATGATCTCATTTTCCTTAACAGCTGTATAGTATTCCATTGTGTAGATGCTCCATAGTTTCTATATCCATATGTCTGTTCTTGGGCATTTAGATTGTTTCCAGCTTCTGGCTATTGTGAATAGCCTAAGAAAAAATTCAATAAAGGAGGTGAAAACTGAAAGATGCTAATAAATGATAGAAAATAAGACACACAGAGATAAACATCTTTTTTATGTTCATGAATGAGGAGCATTAAGATAATCAAAGTAGTCAATTTTCTAAAAGCAATATAGAGATTCAATGCAACCACTATTAAAAGACCAATGTGGACTGGGAAGACGGCTCAAGCATTAAAAGCACCTACTTGACGTGTGTGGAGGAGCCATACATTTAATTCTTAGCACCACATAGCCCTAATATTGCCAGGTGTAGCTCTTACGGTCCCAAGCACCACAGGGGTGGTCCTAAAAGTCCTTGAACAACTTCTGGGCCCAAGCAGTACCCCATCGGGCCTACAGCACTGCAGAGCGTGACCCCAGGCTCTCCAAGAACTACAACTGTTGGACCTTACAAGAAAAAAATAAGTTCAATGAAATTGTTCTTAAGGCAATAGCAGAAAAATGATATGAATTTCATAAATCTACAAAAGACCTTGAGTAGCTAACAATCTTTTTTTAATTTTTAAAAAATTTTATTGAATCACAGTGAGATAGTTACAAGCTTTCATGTTTGGGTTATAATCTCACAATGATCAAACACCCCATCCCTCCACCAGTGCACGTTTCCCACCACCAATATCCCGGGTATACCCCCCTTTCCCACCCTCCCCCTGCCTCCATGGCAGATGATATTCCTCATACTCTCTCTCTCCTCTTGGGCATTATGGCTTGCAAAACAGACACTGAGAGGTCATCATGTTTGGTTCATTATTTACTTTCGGCATGCATCTCCCATCCCAACTGGTTCCTCCAGCCATCATTTTCTTAGCGATCCCTTCTCTTTTCCATCTGCTTTCCCCCCTCCGCTCATGAAGCTGTCTTCCAGCTATGGGTCAATTCCCCTGGCCCTTGTATCTACTGTCCTTGGGTGTCAGCCTCATGTGATATTATTTTATACTCCACAAATGAGTGCAGTCCCTCTATGTCTGTCCCTCTCTTTCTGACTCATTTCGCTTAGCATGATAATCTCCATGTTTATCCATTTATAAGCAAATTTCATGACTTCATCTCTTCTAACAGCTGAATAGTATTCCATTGTGTAGATGTACTAAAGTTTCATTAACAGTCATCTGTTTTAGGGCACTCGGGTTGTTTCCATATTTTGGCTATTGTGAACAGTGCTACAATGAATACATAGGTTTGATGTAATTTCTACTATGCTTTTTTGCATCCTTGGGATATATTCCCAGAAGTGGTATTGGGGGGTCATATGAAAGCTCAATTTCTAGTTTTTGAAGGACTGTCCATATTGTTTTCCAGAAAGGCTGGACCAGTTGGCATTTCTACCAACAAGTAGCTAGCAATCTTGAGAAAATAGGAAGAAAAGTGGAAAATTCAACTCCTCTGACTTCAAATTCTTACAAAGTGATAACAATAAAAACAATATAGTACTGAAATGAATGTGAACCAAAATAGAATACACATAGATTAATGAGTAGAGTTGATTTCAGAAATTGACCTATACATAATTAACACTTAATAATTTATAACAGAGGAACAATGATCTTATAATAAAGACAGGAAAGTCTCTTTAACAAATGATGCTAGAGAAATTAGCCTTGTGGAAAAGAATGAACTTAGATTGAAAATAAAACACTTGTGGGGCTGGAGCAATAGCACAGTGGGTAGGGCGCTTGCCTTGTACATGGTCAACCCGGGTTCGATTCCCAGCATCCCATATGATTCCCTGAGCACCGCCAGGAGTAATTCCTGAGATGCAGAGCCAGGAGTAACCCCTGAGCATCTCCGGGTGTGACCCAAAAAGCAAAAAACAAACAACCCCCCCCAAAAACCACTTGCAACTATATTAAATCAAAGAGCTTTTGCATAGTGGGGAAAAAAGCCCAGAGAAACAAAGAGGGTTAACTGAATGGGAGAAGATGTTTGCACATCATACATCTGGTAAGGTATTTGTCTACAAGGTACATAACGAACTCAACAAAACAAATAATCTAATAAATAAAATAATAAATAAAAAAGAAATAAGCAGAATAGCTGAAAGACACTTCTCCAAAGATAATGTAAAGATCATACACAGACACATAAAAATGGCCATAAACTTTTATTATCAGGGAAATGCAAATCAAAGCCACAATGAGATATTTGTCTCACACTTGTGAGAAAGACTTACATCAAACAGGCTAGTAAAACAAGTTTTGAAAAGAGGATAGAGGAAAGGGCATCCTTGTGCACTGTTGGTGGGGATAAAAATTGGTGCAAGCTGTGTGGAAAACAATAAAGCACTTCCTCAAGGAATGGAAAACAGAGCTACCATTTAATCCAACTCTTTAACTTCCGGGTATCAAGGCAAAGAACATGAAATAATTAAATTGAACAACTCCCCTCCCCCCACCAGCAATGTTTATTGCAGGTTTATTTATAATGCTGAATAAATGGAAATAATTTAAGTTCCCCACTAACAAATTGGATGAAGATGTGTGTGTGTTTGTGCGTGTGTGTTTGTGTGTGTATGTGTGTATATACACACAATGGAACACCATTCGGTTATAAAAAGACAAAATTTTGCCACATGCAATGAAATGGGATGAGTGAGGATTATACTAAGTGAAATAAATTAAAGGAGAAGAACAAATACTAGATGGTTTTACCTATATGCACTATATAAAGAAACAACAACAATAAGCCAGTGGCCAATGGACATCTACAAAAGAACTAAGGCTACGAGAGGTGAAGAGGATGAAGAAGTGAGAAATCTCTCTAATGGATGATGGTGGGTGTCGTTTTTAACAAAAAACAAGAATAATTAATTAATTGGGAAGAACACCAGTAAGAAAAAAAAATTAAGCTTGAAACCCAACCTTTGGTTTTCTGATGAATACAAAAATAAGGAAAAGCATGCTATTCATAATTTCCTGACATAAGATGAAACTGCTTCAAATTTTCATGCAGTAGTGTGTGAATTTGGACTTTACAATTGATAAAGTGTAGAAAATGCATGCCAGAGCACTGATAATGCGGACTTAATGGCATCTTTGAATATTGTCTAGATATTGATCTATAAAACAAAAGCTGTCAGGAAAAAATTAAAAATATGCAAGTATACTTTTTTGAGTCACACAAGTGGGTATTTTTTCATCAATGTCTATTTTCAATTAGTTGCTCAGATTGATCAGCAAGTACCTAACCTGACTGTAAAGTCATAGTAGGGGTTGATGCATAAATAGGCTTATGGGATTGGGCTTTAAACACATTATTGATAATTCTGTTGTGTTAAATGCTCACGAGAGGACAATGAAGCATAAGTAAATGATGTGTGATCTCTGTCTTCTCCCCCCAAATTTGATCTAGCTGGGAAGACAAGGCTAAAGATTTTAATAACAACATATTTATAAGATGTGGATCTAAATTATATTGTGCCTAATATTCTAGATTTTGACAGCTTGGAGAATATTACTATTAATATCTGGTTTATTCTACTTTAGACAGTTCATAGTATTAAATAGAATCATAAAATGGGTAAAATGTAACTCTCAGACACCTTTCATGTCTTTTTACCTAATGCCATTTTTTTTAAATAATGAAAAGATGAGAACACTGAAAAAGCTGTCTTAATATCATGTGATCATAAAATTATTGGGAAGTTTTGCTTATCTTTGTAAGATTTTGGTTTCAAAATATGCTAGACCCCCCAGTGTAAGGAGTTTGCTTTGGTTTTAAATGAGAACTTTGTTTTGTGATAATAAAATCCTATCATGGATTTTAAGAGACAGCTTATACTGAATCCTGCTCATTCGTAAATATGGTAGTTTCCACTTTATCTCTTTGTCCCCTTCTCCCTTCCTTCCTTCCTTCCTTCCTTCCTTCCTTCCTTCCTTCCTTCCTTCCTTCCTTCCTTCCTTCCTTCCTTCCTTCCCTTCCTTCCTTCCCTTCCTTCCTTCCTTCCTTCCTTCCTTCCTTCCTTCCTTCCTTCCTTCCTTCCTTCCTTCCCTTCCTTCCTTTCCTTCCTTCCCTCCTTCCTTCCTTCCTTCCTTCCTTCCTTCCTTCCTTCCTTCCTTCCTTCCTTCCCTCCTTCCTTCCTTCCTTCCCTTCCTTCCTTCCCTTCCTTCCTTCCTTCCTTCCTTCCTTCCTTCCTTCCTTCCTTCCTTCCTTCCTTCCTTCCTTCCTTCCTTCCTTCCTTCCTTCCTTCCTTCCTTCCTTCCTCCCGCCCCAACTTATCCTCCTTTTTTATTTTATTTTAGCAGTTGTAGTTAATGAGAAACCCAGAATGACTAAAGTCATTTCAAAATTCCACAATAATTTTAGAATTTATAATTATTTATAGTACTGGTGATTGGTGAAAAATTCATTTGAAGCATTTCTTGTTTTTTCCCCCCACCCACTTTGATTTACTCAGTGGTTTGAATAATGAGACCATTATCTGGTTTGCTGTGTTTCACTGATCCTTTCAAGGTCCCTCCTGTCCCGCAGAGCCCTGGAGTCTGCTACAATACACCCACACGCAAGGCCTTTGGATTGGACAGGCCCTTGGAATTCAGGGGAGAAAAGTTATCAAAGAGTTGAGACGAGAGAGGAGACTTGCCTCTTTGGGCTGGCTGGTGGTCTTTGTGGGCAGGAAGTGCTCGATGTGCTGACAATGAGGAAACAGGCTGTGTTTTTGTTTATTTTCTCATAAAGTGCTGATGAACAAATGAGGGAGGCGCATTAAGGGACCCTGAAGGCGAGCTGTGAAAGGAGATTGGGGTTTATCAGCCTCATGGCCGGGTTTCCTCTGGAAAGAATGCTTCTGAGCAGCCCTCACTGGCCCGTGGGCCCCTCCTTCCCTCAAAACCCTTGATAACTCTTGAGTGCTTCAAACTGATGCACTTCCCTTCCGTGAAGATGGGGGAGAAGGTGGGTCTCAAAGATGCCTTCATAATATTTGCATCCCTGAGAGATAAAGTCCGTTCCCACAAAATAACTGCCTTTCTTTTTTTGGCGGGGTGGAGGGTGGACACAGAGTAGTAGACCTAATTTTAATTTCTGGACTCCTTTAAAGAAATCGCTAGGAAATTAAGAGGGTGAGGCGTGGGAGAGGGAATCATCCTTGTGGAACATTCTTATTTTTGGATCCAAGACTTACCTGACACAACAATGGAGGAAAGTCAGAAATAGTAGGAAAACATTGCCTGTAGCAATGAATTAATCTGTCACTTGAAAGATAAAAATTCTTAGGCAGCACACCATTAAAAAAAAAAAGATTCAAATTCTATGAACTTTGAATCCTTGGCAGAGCAATCCATGGAATAAAATAGGATTTTACCAAAGAAATCTAAAAAATTTAAATGGTCTAAAAGTTTCTTTTGTTGTAAAACTGGGTCCTTACAAGTTTATAAAGAATAATTATAGGGCATCCATTATCACTGACACTTAGCTGCACTTACATCAGCTCCAAAGGTCACTGCATCTTCCTTGGGGAGAAGTGAAATCTGTTTCCTCTGAGCTATAGCTGACATTGTAGGAGTAAGGTAATGTCTGGTAAAATAACTCACAAAAAAGCAAGTTCGACCAGCGTGCTTCTGTGTCAAGGGATTTAAAATATTTTACAGATGATAGCAATATTAACAAATGTCACTTAGAGTAATTTCAAAGAATAAAACAATGGCAATAAATAGTTTAGGGTGGATTTGGTCCCAATTGGAGGTTTTTTTCAGGTGTGTATACATGTGTGTGTTAAAAATCTCGTAATGCATGAACAAAGGAAACAATAATGGGATTTTGGAAGTGGTTGGGTTATATATTGGGAGGAGATGAAAGAGTTGATGAATTAAACTCAATCTGTTTAGAAATAAAAGATAGATTGCACTTCGTTTTCTTGCTGTACCTTTTAATAAGAGGTGAGGACCAAATGTCTGACAGCTGAAACATTTCCTGCTAGATGCAAAAGATTCAAATCGTCTGGTCGAATCTTTGTTTTGTATTCCCTAAGAGGAAGAACATGTAATTTGGTGGAGCTGATCAGTGGTATCGAGAGGGCTATTTATTTGGTTCTGGAACAGGCAGGCTGATGAAGTATGGGGTAAATCTACACAATGTTCAATTTCTTACATATTGATAAACCTTGAGTTCCCCACATGAGAGGGTAGGTGACAGTGTATGTGATACCAGAGCTCGACCATGGAATGTAGTAACAGCTCCATAGTTGCTAACTCTCTGATTTTTAACCAAGTTTACCCTTTTCTATGACTCAACTTTTTCATCTGTAGAAAGGGGTCATCATCATTGGGCTTTTGAGCTTAAGTAAGTTAACACTTGTATGGCACTTTAAATGATGCTGGGAGTGGAATAGATTTCTCAGAATACATGTTACTATTACTCAATAAATATCACATGTCTGGATTCTTTAGAGTATACATTGATTCTGTTTGTCCCTTATAGAATATACAAGGTGAAGGAACATTTCAAACTAAAAGGTTCAGTGCTTTCCTGGAGGTAAGATTCTGCAAAAAACTGAGTTTATTATGAAATGTCATTGTGTTATTTTGAAAATCTCTCACAATATCAGTGGTCTAGACATCCTAGGACTTTAATGTGACCTACCAAAAATAATAAAAACATGCATGGCTTATAAAAATACCATACAGGAAGACCTCTGATCAAAGATACTATTTAAATATGCAGCATTATTATCTTTATTTTAGATATTACTCAAACTTTCCGACATAAAAAGAAAAACGTATGATTTTCGTGAAAAATGCCCCAGCATTTGTTTTGATATGCACAAACTGCAGAAATAAAGGAGCCGGATTGGTGTTTTGAAAACTCAAATTACAATACCATATTGTAAATTTTATGAATTTATTTGAAAAGTTCCAAACTCAGCCTCATTAATCTTTCTTCACATCCCTTTGCTTAAAAAGACTGAAATTAATGATGCTGCATATCATAACTTTTGTTTTTATGACTTTGATTAAAATTAAAAACTTTTTGTTGTTCTTGAACTCTTGGAGTGGTCCACATTCCTTACTCTGCAGGGAGGGAAACACAGGCCTGGAGGGGAAACTGTTCTTCACTCTGCTGGTTGATGGGGCAGCCCGGGCTGGGGGGGGGGTGTAGGAGGGAGAACCCCCTAGGCTGCCGGCTGCCTCATCAGCCTGGGGTTTCCTGCTGGCATTTAGAAAGTTGCATATTTGCAGCCCTCTCTGCCTCCCCCACTCCCCTCCCCGCCCAACACAGCTTTATTTCCTACTGGAATTAGAACACAGCTTGAATTCTGAGTGAGACACTTTTCAGAACCTCAGCCTCCTTGTCTATAGATCAAGACGGCTTGAGTTTAGTTTGTAGACTTCTTGTAAGGTCTAAGTGAAATGACTTCTGGAAAGTACTAGCTTTTACTTTTTTTTGGGGGGGGAGATGTGGCATTGGGGCCATAGCTGATAGTGCTCAGGTGTTCTTCCCGGCTCTGTGCTCAGGGGTCACTTCTGGTGATGGGGACCAGGGATCAAAGCAGGGTCAGTCACATGCAAGGCAAATGACTTAGCTCCTGAAATGCCTGCACTTTGATGAATATTCCATAAATAATACCAGTTAAAATATTCTAGCACTGAGGTCAGGGATTATGGCTCAGTGGGAGTATAGAGTATGCTCTGCATGTATACACAGAAACACACACACACACACACACATGCACACACATAAATCAAGGCATGCAGGCCTCGGTTTGAATTTCAGTCTCTCCCCATGGAGAGAACCATTACACTATGGTTCCTAAAATTCATTTCTGAAGGAAAAGTTTTGAGAGACAAGAAATTGTTTAAAATATGTTTTGGGGGGATCTGGACTTGTTATCTCTCACTCAGAATTCCTGAATATTTAGTACTCTTGGACTGGAGTGATAGCACAGTGGGTAGGGCATTTGTCTTGCACGTGGCCAACCCGGATTTGATTCCTCCGTCCCTCTCGGAGAGCCCGGCAAGCTATGGAGGGTGTCCCGCAAGCATGACAGAGTCAGGTAAGCTACCCTTAGCATATTTGATATGCCAAAAACAGTAACAAGAAGCCTCACAATGGAGATGTTACTGGCACCCGCTTGAGCAAATTGATGAGCAATGGGACTACAGTGCTACAGTGCTTCGTACTCTCACTTCCTAGACAGATCCCACTGAGTGGTAGCTGAACAGAAGAGACATGAAGAATAAACTCTATTTCCCCCCTCCCCCTTCCTTCCCTTCTCCCTCCCTCCCTCCCTTCTTTCTCCCTTCCTACTTTCCTTGCCTTTCTGAAGATGGGTGAGTGATTCTAACACAATGATGGCAGTAATAGTCACTCTTTCCTGGGGCTTTGTTATGGGCTGGGAACTTACTCTAGCTCTCAGATAGGTTTCTCCTTTGAAATCTTACAGCCACTTTAGAACACTCTACTTGAGGAGCTTGAGGAACTGAGGCCTGGAGCATCTTAGTCATTAACAAAGAAAAGATCTAGTCCAGACATTTGGATTCCAAAGCCCCAGGTTTTCATTCCTATACAAATGCAAATCCCTCTTTAATTTGTGGATGGTGAGATTCATCAAAAGACCACTTAATTTTTTGCTAAAATACTTAATTAGTTCCCAAAGCAGCTGCAAGAGCCCATCTTGTGCTACCTGTTCCCACGAGCAGCCAGCTTCCTTCTTTCTTATGTGCTGGGAAAAAGGCACTCAGGACTGTACTCTTGGTTCCCTGGTGCTATGGGAACAAACAGATGGTCACAAAGTGGGCAACATGAAACAGAAGAAACATTTCTCTCATAGTTCTGCAGAGAAGTCTGCAATGAATGATGCAGGTTCATTGCAGGTCTGGCCCTGCTTCTGCTGTAGACTCCAGAGAAGAACCATATGTCTCTAAGCTTCCACGTGTCCTGACTTATAGCTGCATCACTCTACCTTCTGTCTTCAGTGGGCTTCTTTCCTTGAGTGGTGTCAGAGTGTCACCTCTCCTTCTATAAAGGCACTAATCATTGGCTAGAATCATGATTCCCCACGCACTCACTTGAACTAATGAACTCTGCAAAAACTCAGTTTCCCAATAAGGTTGCATTCTACAGTTCTGGGTGGACCTGAATTTGGGCGATGGGACCCTCTACACCCTCTACAGCTGTTGCCCCTGCAGAGCTTGTTACTGGATCAGAATCCACTTCCAGAAAGGACATATTCTGGCCTTTTCCAGGTCACTGCGGCATGATCTTTAAATCACGGGTTTTAACTCTCAACCCCGCCCCCCCCCCCAATTTCTGTGATCAAATCTGTTATGTTGCAGTGGCACGTGTACGTAGTAGTCTGGAATCCATTTCATAAGACTTTGGAAATTTTAACAGGCTGAAAGAAGCATCTAGTTTTTCAGAAGAATGAAGCAGTCCTTCTGAAGCAGACACAGGAGGGGTGGCCCTGAACCCTGCGAAGAGCGCACGAGAAATGTTCCAAGGCTCACGTCTCCTTCCTTCAGAGTCTGGGGCCCCTTGAAAGTGGGGCCATTTGTCAGGAAGCCATTTATCTGTCTTCATTACTGGTGGGAGTGAAAAGTGACAAAACAATGTTATCAGGGGCTGTGTTCACAGTTGCGATAGGCATCAAGGAGACCCCAACGAGCCCTCCATTTATTTACCAGAGCGGTAATGCGATTTCTGCCCACACAAACACGTACAAGTAGGCCTCCCATTTGTGTTGCAATTTTGCTTGAATTGGGAAGAAAACTTGGCACATTCTTAGGCTAACTTTTTGAACCCCCTTTCATGTTTTAAGCAAATTACTTGTTCATTATGGCTTGGTCTCTGGGATCCAGTCATACTGGTCTATTTTTCTATCTATGCAAGATACCAAGCTCATTTTTTGCCTCAGAGTCTTGCTATTTGTGGCACTTTCTCTTTCTAACATCTCTTCCTCCAAAGCCCCAAAGGCCAGCTCCCTCCGTCTCTAGGATCTTCCTTCAAGAGGACTTCTCTGACCACCCCTGGACCTGTCCCTAGGGGTATGTTTTGTTTTTATTATAGCACATTTCCCGGGGTGGGGGGCATCCATTTTGAGGTCATACCTGCACAGGGCTTACTCTTGGCTCTGTATTCAGGAAATCACTCCTAGTGGGCTCAGTGGACCATATGGGTTGCTGGGGATTGAATCTGGGTCAACCATGTGCAAGGCAAGTGCTGTATCTGTTGTACTATCTCTCCAGCCCTGATCATAGCACCATCTTAACCTGACTTGAATTGTTATGATTTTGTCCAATTATTTATATATTTGCCCTTCTGAGTTAGTATATGTAAACTGTTATATATTTGACCTCTAGATAGTATATAAGCTTCACAAGATCGGAGATCTCATTTCATCCCCTACTTTATCTCCAGAAACTAGAGTCATAGCTAGTAGGTAGGTGCTCAATTAGTATTCATCACTGAGTTCTCCTATCCATGTTATATCTAATCCTTATCTGAGATGACAGGGATACCAGCAGCTCTACTCATGAGATCTCAGTGTCCCATCTCTTTTCTCAGATAAGAAAGAGGTTTGGTCATTGGTCACAACTTAATCTTACTCTTAAGCCCGGCTGGAATTGCTAGGGTGAGACCTGGTTCTGGTCCAAGGTTGTACAGTGTGACTGAGACGGAGCAAGGCAAGCCCGGCAGCCCAGCTCGAAACTCAAAGGGAATAGGCAAAGAGGGAAAATCCAGATTCAAGGAAACAGGAAGGAACCAGGGAAACCAGACCAAAACAATTGGGTTCAAGGTGAAGAATGGGAGATGCAACTTGGAGGAAGTCCCTGAGCCATGGAATCGTAGACACAGCTGCTTCTAGGGTCTCTGGCCAAGTGCACAGGTGGGAAGGAAGCTATTTGGGCAGTCATCTAGGCTCACTCATGCACTCAACTTCAAATTAGATGTTTGATTTGGCAGCTCTCATGCTGGGCTCTAATCTTAGATTCTAGATCTTGTTCTTATTCCCAAAGCTAATGCCCTTGATGAAATCAAGGCTGGGAATTGATGACACAGGTAAGCAGAGGGCTGAACAGGGTAGAAAATGACACAAGTGGTCCTGAGAAATGTATTTGGTAAATCAGGTGGGTTTTTTTTGTATTAAAGGCAAGCTTTGAAATGTCAAGATACTTACAAAAATAATAAAGGAAAAACTCACTTAAAGTGAGCCTTCGGGGGAAATGGTGATCCTAGGTGGCTAATTAGTTAGCTATCCCTATAGGTAGGCGCTGTTTAATCTGTCGCCAGAACAAAAGTGCAGTGTTTATGAGCTATTAAAGTTATTAAAGTTATTAAAGTCAAAGCTTTGTTATGATCTATTAAAGTTTTAGAACGAAAATGTAAAGAGTGTTATTGTGCGCTGGAAAGTTGTATTGAATAAGGTGTAGCAGAAAGGGAGGGAGGAAAGACAGATGCCGGAGCTCTAGACCTAGCCTTGCTGCACAGTCGCAGGGAGACTATGGGTCCTTCTATGTCATTGGCCAAAGCAGCAGATTTTAAACCTGGATGATCCTCTGTCTCCTGAAATATGCATGAAATTAGAAAGCACATTCAAGTGTACATAAAAGTGTGATCCCTCAAACAAGACAGAGGTGACTATAAAATCACACCATTTACTTTATCTGCTTTCATTAGAGTTCCTCACCAAGTACAGTCGGCCTTTTGGATCAAGTTTCATCATCGGAAATAAAATCTCCAATGTATTCCTCTGGCCTTTATTTCTGCTGCAAGACCACCGAGGATTCTGTATGCATCCTCTCAACATTCATTCCATGTTCCTTTGAGAGAAACTTGTGATTTTTCCATGGGGAAAATAACACCTCCACTCCCAGTGCTCTTCAGGGGACCAGATCTGGATATGATCTAGGAGAGGACGATTGAGCAGGACTTTCCTTCCTTGGGCCATGGGGAATAGTTCAGAGATGGCTACAGAACCAGTGGAACTTAGCCATCCCTTCCCGTCTCTCCCCTCCCTTCCCCTCAAGTTCTTGACATTAGTCTTGACACTCTCAGGACACCCCACTGAAAATGGAGCAATCACAAGAGAAAATAAGCAGCAATTTCTTGAGGATTCCAAATGATCTAGCTATGTATGCTATTGAGAACTCATGGACTTTAGTTTTTTTTTTTTTAATTCTTTTATTAATTCACCATGTGGAAAGTTACAAAGCTTCCAGGTTTAAGTCTCAGTTATACAATGCTCAAACACCCATCCCTTCACCAGTGCACATATTCCACCACCAAGAATCACAATATACCTCCCCCCTTCCCCCCACCTCCCCAGCCCCCCACCCCGCATGTGTAACTGGTAAATTTCACTTTAATTTCACTTTACTTTGATTACATTCAATATTTAAACAAAAAAATTCACTATTATTGATTTGGAGTTTCTCCCCCCTAAAGTCCATCTGCTGAAAAGAAAGCATTTGGTAATTTGTTTTCCATTGCTGAGAATGAAGAGATATGAGGTTAGGAGGCTGCACTAGCAGTAGCGTAGTTTTGGATTTCTGTATTTTAGTATTTTAGTAGCTAAGTCCAGAGAAATGTCTGCCAGGAATCGCAACATTGTAAGCTTGTACCTCTCAGCTACTTTATATTCCACATATGAGTTCGATCTTTCTATGTCTGTCTCTTTCTTTCTGACTCATTTCACTCAGCATGATACTTTCCATGTTGATCCACTTATATGCAAATTTCATGACTTCATGTTTTCTGACAGCTACGTAGTATTCCATTTGTAAATATACCAGAGTTTCTTTAGCCAATTATCTGTTTTCGGGCACTCTGTTTTTTTCCATATTGTGGCTATTGTAAACAGAGTGGCAATGAACATGGAAATGCAGATGTCATCTCTACTATACCTTTTTGCCTCTCCGGGATATATTCCCAGGAGTGGTATTGCTGGGTCAAATGGGAGCTCAATTTCTAACTTTTTGAGAATCGTCCATATTGTTTTCCAAAAGGGCTGAACCAGTCGGCATTCCCACCAGCAGTGAAGGAGAGTCTCTTTCTCCCCACATCCACGCCAACACCGGTTGCTTTTGTTTTCTGGGATGTGGGCCAGTCTCTGTGGTGTGAGATGATATCTCATTGTTGTTTTGATCTGCATCTCCCTGATGATTAGTGATGTTGAACATTTTCTCATGTGCCTCTCAGCCATTCGGATTTCTTCTTTGGAAAAGTTTCTGTTCATTTCATCACCCCATTTTTTGATCGGGTTGGCAGTTTTCTTCTTGTGGAGTTCTACCAGTGCATTGTATACCCTTGTTATCAACCCTTTATCGGATGGGTACTGCATAAATATCCTTTCCCATTCTGTAGATTGTCTTTGTATTTTGGTCACTGTTCCTTTTGAGTTGCAGAAGCTTCTTAGTTTGAGATAGTCCCATTTATTTATCTTTGTTTTCACTTGCTTGGCCAGTGGCGTGTCAGCTTTGAAGATACCTTTGGCTTCAATGTCGTGGAGGGTTTTGCCGACCTTATCTTCAATGTACCTTAGGGATTCTGGTCTGATGTTGAGGTCTTTAATCCATTTTGATCTGATTTTTGTACATGGTGATAGATGGAAGTCTAAGCCCATTTTTTTGCATGTAGCTGTCCAGTTTTGCCAGCACAATTTGTTAAACATGCTTTCCTTGCTCCACTTCGCCTTTTTTGCTCCCTTATCAAAGATTAGATGGTCATATATTTGGGGGGATATGTCAGAGTATTCAACCCTGTTCCATTGGTCTGCCGCTCTGCCTTTGTTCCAGTACCAAGCTGTTTTAATGACTACCGCTTTGTAGTAGAGTTGGAAGTTGGGGAGGTTGATTCCTCCCATTTTCTTTTCCCCAAGGATTGCTTTAGCTATTCGTGGGGGCTTACTGTTCCATATGAATTTCAGGAGCGCTTGCTCCATTTCTTTGAAGAATGTCAAGGGTATCCCTATAGGGATCGCATTGAATTTGCACAATGCTTTGGAGAGAATTGCCATTTTGACAATATTAATTCTTCCAATCCATGAGCAGGGGATGTCTTTCCATTTCCTTGTGTCCTCTTTTATTTCCTGAAGTAGTGTTTTATAGTTTTCATTATACAAGTCCTTTACCTCCTTTGTTAAGCTGATTCCGAGGTACTTGATATTTTGAGGCGCAATTGTGAACGGGATTGCTTTTCTCAGGTCACTTTCTTCTCTCTCATTATTTGCATATAGGAAAGCCATGGACTTTTGGGTATTGATTCTATAGCCTGCAACTTTACTGTACGAGTCTATTGTTTCTAGGAGTTTCTTGGTAGAGGTTTTAGGGTTCTCTAGGTATAGTATCATATCATCTGCGAATAGTGAGAGCTTGATTTCTTCCTTTCCTACCTGAATGCCCTTAATGTCTTTTTCTTGCCTAATCACTATTGCAAGTACTTCCAGTACTATATTGAACAGAAGTGGAGAGAGTGGGCATCCTTGTCTCGTCCCTGTTCTCAGAGGGAAGGCTCTCATGGACTTTAGTTTTATGAACTCTCGAATTTTCTTTTGGGGTGAAACCAATTTGAACTGAAAGTTGTTATTAGCAACTTCATATAAAGACACCCATCTTCCCCCATTTTAACGGGCTGAGTTATGAAAACAAAATCTTCTTATGTATATGTGGAGGGGAGAAGGGGAAGAACCACATCTCTCAGCGCTCAGGGATAACTCCCGACTCTGAGCTCAGGGATTACTCCTGACAGTGCTCAGCACACCATGTGTGGTGCTAGGAACTGAACCCAGGTTGGCCACGTGCATGGCGAGAGCCTTATTTGTTGTACTATCTCTCTGGCTCCTGAAAGTAAAATCTTTTAAGTTTTAGGTCTTCAGAATGCAGGGACATTTCTTGCTTTCCTATCATCCTAAAAAGTTCCTGACCATGGCAGGGTTCTTAATAAATATTTGATACAATAATGTTCTACTGACCAGAGATATGATGAGGGGCAGATACTTACCTGGCATGTATCCCTTGCATACACAAAAACCTTACAAATCAATTAGAGAAAGGAACAGTGAGATGACTGAAAAGGCTGATGCACATGCTTTTCACACAGACACCCCAGGCTTGACCCTCACTCCTCTGGTCCCCAGAATACTACTGGGATCACTGAGACAAATGCCACGAGGCGTGACTCAAAAACATAGTGATGAAAATTAACCAGTTTGGTTCTGGCTGAAAATATCTTTTCTTTCTTTCTTTCTTTCTTTCTTTCTTTCTTTCTTTCTTTCTTTCTTTCTTTCTTTCTTTCTTTCTTTCTTTCTTTCTTTCTTTCTTTCTTTCTTTCTTTCTTTCTTTCTTTCTTTCTTTCTTTCTCTTTTCTCTGTCTCTCTCTCTCTTTCTTTCTTTCTTTCTTTCTTTCTTTCTTTCTTTCTTTCTTTCTTTCTTTCTTTCTTTCTCTTTTCTCTGTCTCTCTCTCTCTTTCTTTCTTTCTTTCTTAACTTATGAATGTATTTAAATATTTGTAAAATGAAAAGATATTAAAACAAGATAAAAGACTATCACTTTAAAGATAAGCATTTAACTTTAATGCATGGTATAGTTTTAAAAACACATATTAGATATTTTTCAAAGATTATACAGCATTTTAACATTACTTTGCTTGCTGTTTCCACTTAGAAGATGATGAACCAACTTCTAAGCCACAAAGGGATATTTTAGTTTTGTTTATTTTTTTTTGTTTGTTTTTGAGCTGTTTGGGATTGAACCCGGGGTCTCGCACATGCAAAGCAAGTACTCTCCACTGACTGCAGCCCTGGTGAATTGCTTACTTTTTCAGCATACTTTAAAAAGGTTTCACAGTATTTTATTGTATGGATGAACCAAGAGTGATCTAAGGTATCTTAAAATTTGTTGTGCTGGGGCTACTCTCAGCTCAGTACTCTGTGTTATTCCTCAGCCATGCTGGAGGAACCTGCAATGCCAGGAAATGAACCTGAGCCTCCCACAGACAAAACATGTGTCCCGGCTTTGTTCAGCAACACCTCCCTCCCCCACAACCTGTTTTATGAAATTAATAAAAAATTTTAGGGGGTCATTAATAATTCTTCCGTTGTAAATTGAAGAACAGTTCTTTAATTCTTCTTCTTGTGGGGGATTGCTCCCAAGAGGCCACTCCCAGGATTGTTGGCCAACTCGGCCTGATTCAGTGGTTAGGATCCAGGGAGCCACTGCAGCTCAGACCTCGTGGGGCCACAGACCACCAAGGGCACACCTGGCAGCTGGGGCATCCTGGACGACACACAGTGACGCTCTGGGGATCATGTGGTGCCAGGGATTGAACCAAGGTTGGACATATAAAAATACACCCTACCCCCCTATACTATCTTCCTACCCCATAATCATTGATTTCTTTCATCTCTTCATTGGTTTTTGTTTGTTTGTTTTATTTGTTTGTTTCTGGGCCATATCCTGTGGTGCTCAGGGCTCACTCCTGGCAATTCTTGGGGGACTAGATGCAATGCTGGGAAACAAACATGGATTGGCCATGTGCAAGGCAAGCACCCTGCCCTTTGTACTATGTCTCCAACTCATCACCTGTTTCTTAATACAGCATTAGATTTTATATTTTTAAAATCATATTTCAGGCTTATGCTTTCCATCTTTTCCATAGAGGGAGTGGGTATTTGTCCCTTCAATAGGTATATTAACTGCTAGGAAATCCAGTACAGTGGACTTTGCATTTTAGTCCCGTGAACTGCAAAGTAACATTTTGAATCCCATGACCACAACTTTTTGAGATGCTTATCCTGATAGTTGAGCTGAATTCAATCATTTTAGAGGTCTCTTTTCTTCATATCAAAAAGTCTGGAAATATGCCAGAATGATAGTACATTGTGTAGGATGATTGCCTTGCCAAGCTGTGTTTGAATCCCTGCACAGTCCCTGAGCGTGAGAAATAATTCCTAAAGGCAGAGCTAAAAGTAAGCACCGAGCAACACTGACTGTGGCCCAAAAATTAGAGCAAAAAGTCTGGAAACAGTCAGTGTTGAAGGGGTTGTGGTGAGAAAGGAATGCCTCAATCACTGTTGGTGAGAATTTCATCTGGTTCAGCCTCTATGGAAAGCAATATGATGACCTATCAAAAAATAGTAATAGAACTCCCGTAGGACCAAGAAGTGCCAGTTTTTTGGTATTTATCCTCCAAACACAAAAACATTCATTCAAAAGGATATATACACAATTATGTTCATCACCACACTTAGTATAATAGCTAAGATATGGAAACAACCAAAATGTTCAATCACACAGATGACTGGATCAAGAAGTTGCAGTATATATACAAAATGGAATACTCTGCAGCTCTAAAAAAAGAGAAAAAAAGATGTATCTCACAGTAACTTGGATAAAACTGAGGTTGTTGGGTTGTTGAGTGAAATTAGTCAGAAGGAAAGAGATAGACGGAGAATGGCAGTTCTTATATGTGGGACTTAAAGATATACAGCAAGTTAACACCAAAGGTCTAAAGGCAACACAATGGGAGAATTGATCCACAGCATTGAGGGGGGCTTTGGAGGGAGCATTCGGATCCTTGGGGGAGGGATGTAGATTCATGTTTATGGGATGTATTGTTGGAATTATGTACATGGGAAATAATTACCAACAGTATTGTAGACCATAGACTCTCAATTAAAAATAAATAATAAAAATAAGTAATGCAACTTGATTTGCATAACAATTTTTAAAATTTATTTATTTTATTGAGTCATCATGTGGAAAGTTACAAAGCTTTTAGGCTTATGTCTCAGTTATACAATGCTCGAACACCCATCCCTTCACCAGTGCACATATTCCACCACCAAAACCCCAATATATCTCCCACCTCCACCCCCCCACCCCCACGTGCGTAGCTGATAAATTTCACTTCACTTTCTCTTTACGTTGATTACATTCCATATTTCAACACAAAACTCACTATTGTTGTTGGAGTTTCCCCCCCAAAAAACAGCTCTGCTGACAAGGAAGCATTTGATAATTAGTTTTCCATTGCTGAGAATGAAGAGATATGAAGTCGCGTGGCTGCGATAGCGGCCACGTGGTTTGAGAGTTCTGTATTTTAGTATTTTAGTAACTAAGTCCAGGGAGATTTATGTTAGAAATTGCATCATTTCCCTTCCTGGGCAGCCCACACGTCCCGAGATCACCCATGCATCCCACTGTTGCAAGTTCATACCTTTTTATTTTCTTCCCAAGCCACCAAGTTCATACCTCCTTAATGGTCCTTATAAAATGGCGGACACCACACCGTCTTTCCCCGAAAAGGGAAAAAAAGCCGAGAAAGAAAGACCTTTCCCCTCCTCGGCTGGCTATGGCTTAGTTCACAGTCTAGAGACATTTCTGGTAGCAGCTGCTGGTACCAGAAGTAGTCTAGCTGGGCTCCAGATTGTGGTCAATCAGCATCAGAGTGGCCACACAAACATGTGGCCACCCGGGTCGCATCTCGGTGGAGAGCACGCCCGTATAGCCCCGTCCTAAGATTGCCCACCACATAACAAATTTTTTTTTCAAAAACACTAAAAATCAAAGTCTCTTTGCTTATTCCTGATCCTCCCTATCATTAGTAGCGTCATCAGATTTTTTGCTAGTTCAAATGGTCATCATCCAGCCCTTTTTTCAGGTGGTTGCAACTGTCACTCAAAAGGTATTTCTCCCTTCCTGTTTTCCCTTGTCTAATCTATTGGCTGTTTTCTCTTCTGGAAAATAAATAATGAACTAATAATAATAATAATAATAAAAATTTTGCTTGGCTAACATTACTGCCAATAAACTTCAGTGTCTCTTGTTTGCTGAGTTCAAACTCAGTCTTTGTGCTCAAGCTTATCATGGTTAAGACCTTTCATAATTTGATCCCAGCTCACTCCATTCCAGTTTTGCATTACTCTTATCATTTTAACCAACTGAACTGCCTCTGCCTCTATTCATGTTGCTCTTTTATCTTGAATATCTTTTACTCTCATCTCTAGCTAGTCCAAAGCTCTCCCACTCCTTCATTCCCCCACCCCTCAGCCTGCCATGAAATCACTTCTACTCCCCCAGCCAGGAAGATCTCCCCCTTTCCTGTGCATCAAACACATATTACATATAAATCTTAGAGGATTTATCTCCCCACATCCTCATTACCTACTATGGTTATTTCATAGATGACCCGTCTTCCTTAATAAGAGAAAGAGAGAGAACACTCATCTCGGTATCTAACTCTAGCTTTGAAATATTTTGGGAAAATCAGTCAAAA